>NW_024609857.1:97913771-98546640 GCF_016920785.2 Ixodes scapularis
CGCCTAAGCGTTTTTAGCGATTTGCAATCGCGACTTCCACACCGTCCAGCACTCTAGGTCAGGCTGTAGCGTGGCCTCTAGCAGAGAGTCAACATACATGAAGCCGTCAATGAAGTGGCGCCATGCCGGCTTGCCCCCCTCCACCACATGCAAATGATCGGTCCTCGACTTCCATAGGCCACGTTTGCGCTGCCTACTCGGCCAGCAGCGCGTGCGGCAGAGTGTACTATTTAAATTTAGAACATGGAAAACGCACAGGAACGATGAGCGCCATGACAAAAGATTTTTGCCGCTGCCTGTTTGGCTTCACTAATGTCTTGCGTTGCCTGGGGTCGGGCTTTAATGTGCAACGGAGCACGCTGCTTTGAACGGATTCCGGTACGGCAAAGCGCAATGTAGTATACACCCAAGGAGAGGTGAACAAAATGAAACGGAGTAGTACTTCGCTCTGTGTTTTATCACGTGGCCTGATCCGCGGGAGCAACTCGGACGTACTACTCGGGTAAGACTTGGAGGAAAGCCAACAGTCAAATCACCAGCAGGAGGCCAGCGAGCGTAACAGAAATGGGACGCAAGTTTCGTATCGTCGCTTGTTCCAGACACGCGCTCCATCACTCAGGACGTCGGTGCTGCATCAGCTTTTTTTTGGTTGGGACTGAACCAATCAGTCAGTGACGAGTCGAGTTCCTTCCGATCGTTGACGCAGCGCTCGTGTACGAAGGAGTGCGAAGCCTGAAACCATTAGGTAACAGCCATATAAAGTATTCTTGGTTAAAAAAAGAATTGCGTTGATTAACTGAAGGTAAATTTGAAAGCTATTAAACGTTCACTTCATTAATGCACAAACTTAGGAAAAATAAACCTATAAAAACGACGCAACTACTGCGGAGACCGGAAGAAAGCAGCCAGCATCTCACTTGAGCACTAAAATTTTTCTGGCCTCAAGGAAAATTTCTGTCTGAGGAAAAACGTCGGTTAACATCTTAAAGCGCTCCACGTTTTTATTTTTTTTTTTTTGGGGGGGGGGGGGGGGGAGGGGGTTGTATATTTGTTTATTTTCTTTGCTTTATTAAAGAAATGCACGCCTGCTTTTACATTTTCCTTTTTTATTTTACGGGATTTTGCATATCAACTTCAATGAGGTGTAGAGCTGCAAGAATTATAACGACAAACTTGATGCGTATATTAAGAGTTACTGCACCTTGGTTTATTACTTCATAAGTAGAGCGCAGCCTTTGAAGCTGCGGATCTAACCTCTTGTAAACGATGTAACAAACGTCATTGGCTTCTGCCGAAGCAATACTGTTTTTCAGGGCGTGATCAGTTTCGCTTCAGGTACAGAACTGCACGCACAGAAAGAACGAAAAAGCGTCGCATAATCGCGTAGTATGGACACTGCAGAACGAGCATAATATTACGCTTTGTGGATTATAAAGTTAGCAAGTGCGGTGCGACCGGTATCCTAGAGTCTTTGACGTGCATCGCGCAGGAGCGATAAACCTCCGCACGTGTCGGTACGATGCTCAGTCAGACCGAAACGGTGAGGGATGGGGATTGAACTCAGGACCCTTGTTTAGGACAATCTTATACCCTGCAACACCGAGTGCATCCGCCAGTGATAACGAGGAAGAAGAAAGAAGCATAACCCAGGCGAATAAGGGTAACATGAGAGTTGGCGAGCGATCATACCGAAATACTCCAGAGACGAAGGAATACAAGAAAGGGCGACGAACACGAAACCGTCTCAACGCACAGCTGCAAATTTTACTTTTAGTCTTTTTTATACTACGTCGACAGAACAGTCGACAAACGTGGAGAGGGGTGGGTTGTTTTTACTTTTGTTCAAAGTTGTGGAAGCCGAGAAGGACGACGGCGCGCGAGGGGGCAGCAGACATGTACAAGTCACTCAAAATAAGTAATTAAGCTAAGTTACTGAGTATTGACGTCAAAAGTAATTTGAGTAGAGTAGAAATTACTCAAATAGAAAGTAATTGAGAAAATTACCAATTACCGAAAAAAGTAGTGAATTACTTTTGAAGTTACTTTGAAGTTACTTGTATATGTTTTTTATGGTAAAAGGAAAGTACAGTTTTTGATTCGTTAGCGAAATTGTGCTAGCCAAATATGAATCGGCTTGTTTTTTTCCACAGAAATGCTTTAATAACTGGTTCTGCTTCTGCGTGCCTTCCTGTTTGTACTTTGTTATTTGTACTTTCTTGTTTGTTTGGTCAATGATGTACTGCGAATGTGTCATTTGTACTTTCAGGTCTAGCACTGTCTGAGTTTGATTTTTTAGACAGTGTTTGCTTGTTTACAGTGTTGCATAAAGTACATCTAAAAAGTACTTGAGCTAAAGTACAAAGTAAATGAGAGGTTATGTACTTCAAATAAAGTAGTAAGTACACCGGGTGCAATGTACTTAAAGTAAAGTATATAAATACAATATATTTCACGGTAAAGTAAAATCACTTTTAACACAATCTTTAATGATACCCTTTCATTCCCTATATTGTGATTTTTTAACTGGTATGCATTGCTCCAGGGGTAATCGGAGGCGCATCAGTTTTTTACAGAAATGGCAGAAAATATTGTATAAGGTCAAGTCGCCGCAGAATAGTTGATTTACTTTTGCTGACGAGCTATCTACCACAATCAACTTATAAGGCACTTATTTCCATCGGTCTTACAGCCGCCGTTACTTCACTCAGAGAAATGACCAGGTGACGACCCGAAAGACCGCGATTTCACTCGACAATACCGCCATTTTTTTTTTTTTTTTTTTTTTTTTCAAATTCGAGGAATGTGCATTGAAGTTGGGAGTTAGTTTCCTCGAAGAATAGAAGTACATGCTCAGAAAATTTACTTCAAGTAAAGTACAATTTTTCTGAACAGTACTACTTGAAGTACCATGTACATAAAGTACTTCCCAACACTGCTTGTTTATTATTTTTTTAATATAAGAAAGTGAAAGCCGGTTATAACTTCCTGTATCGTCGAATTAGAGCGCAGTTCTTGAGGAGGAGGGAAGGGTACTGAGGGAGGGGGGGGGGGGGGGGGGGGTCACGTGACCTCAGGGGGGTCACGCGACCTCAGGGGGGGTCATGTGACCACCCTCCCCGAGGTCACCGAAGGTACCCGAGGTCCTCCCGAGGTCCTCGGGGCAGGGGGGGGGGGAGCTCGCGGTTACGCCGACGCCGACGCCGACGCCGACGCCGACGCCGACGCCGCTCAAGCCGGAAACGGGCGCTTAAGAACTGCGCTCTAAAACGGTGGGGGAATTACTAGAGGTTTCTCTAACGATCTATGAATCTTTAATGATCTCCATATTCTGAGTCTTAGCAGCAAAGGCAACGCAAAAAGGTAATCTTTGCGTTGCCCTTTAGCATGCGATTTTTCTAGTACAGCACAAACTACGGGAGCACAAGATAAGTTTCAGAGCAGGTGTTGCATTTTGTTGCCTCCTTTGAGTGAAGATGCAGTGTGTGCACGTCCTGTAGTGCGCGAGAGTTTCAACGTTGGGAAGAAGCGGGGACCATCGCTTTCAAGGGTCGAGTCTCCTTGAGCTTCGGGACTCAAAGAAACGCCAGTCTTCGGCGCAAATCCCGCAGTTACTCGGCCTCTCTTGCGTCGTGTCTATTCGCTCTCCGCGCCTCGTAACAGTGTTGTTGCAGTGGAGGGGGGGGGGGGGGGCGGTTTGTGAAACGTTTGGGGGAGTTTCGGACTCTACAAACAATTTTCTCCCCCTCCCCTTTCCTACGCCCCATGCTTCCCCCCTTTGAAAATATCAGCTGATCTTCGAACATCTTATCTCCTTTGTGCAGGAATGTTTGTTGATAAGCAAAACAACCACTAAAGTTTGAAAGTAATTTATAACTTGAGTAGAAATTACTCAAAAAATGTAAAAAAAGTAAACTACTAATTACCGAATTAAAATTGTAATTGAAAGTTACTAAACTACTCAGAAACGTAGTTAAACTACAGTAACTTGAGTAGAGTAGTTGAACTACGTACAAGTCTGGGGGGCAGTAGCGGTGGCCGGCGGCCCGGCGCTCGTGGCAGTGCCACGAGAGTTCCAGCAAGGCACGGGAAGGAACGGTCAAGGACAGCGCTGACATCGGGACGACGACTGGCGACAGCAAGACCCACAGCGAAGGCACCTGAGAACAGTAAAACTTTTTAAACATATCCTTGCACGTGTGACTTCTTGGGAGGGTGGACCAGGCAGGGACCGATTGGCCAGCAGTTTAGTAGAGCGACCCACACAACTGGCGCCCAACGTGGGGCGCCATTTTAATGTGGGGTTCTTGACGGAGATCCCTCTACTAATAATCGCCGCCCGATCGGTATGTGCTCCCCCTGTCACCCAGGGAGTGACGCACTGCAACGAGAAGAACGCGAATGGGTTTATTGTACCTCCCGGTTGCCCGTCGTCGAGAGCCGGCAGTCCAGGCACGCCGAACCTTGTTGTCGCCCGTCGTCCAGAGCTCACAGTCGGAGTCTGTGTCACTGTCCATGCCTGCGGATCGCCCTTCCCACGCCAGCGCTGCGTAGGCTGGCTGTCCCGCGCTATCACTGCCCGAGTCTCGCTGCGGAACCACCCCGGGAGCGTCGTGGCCTAGGCCAGACGGCCAGGGCTCGCCGTTTCCACGGGTCCGGACCTCGAACCACGCTGTCGCACCTCGCTGGTGGACCGCTCCGGGGTTCGCCATGGGCCAGGCCAGGCAACCCGGCTCCGACGTCTTGTCCAGCTCCAGCCTCGCTCAGCACGCACAGTCTCGCGCCAGCTCGTGATTTCTCAGCCGACCGCCTGTCAGGTGCCCTTTGCCTCGTCTTTCACCCTCGGCTCCCACAAAGTGCCGGGGTGAAATGTAATGAACCATGTTCCCTTTGTCCTGCTTGGAGGTTGACAGTACGTTCTCTCGATGGGAGAAATTTGAGGGGGGGGGGGGGGGGTGCGCTTTGAAAATAAACTTTGCAGCAGTGTTTTGAGACGGTGTTGCATTTGTCCTCTGTTTTTTGTCCCCACGTCTCGGGATTTCGGAATTTTCAGTATGATAGCGTACACAACTTAAAACGTATACGAGATATATAAATTTTCTTTTAAACCGACATAAAAGTAAGTACCCACGGTAAGATGCAGCTCAAATTTGATGTCGATATTTTAGAGCTTGCACTAAATTTCCCGCATAATTCGTTTTCCTTGTTCAACGTAATGCTATAAAAAAACAAGTCGATTTGCCGCACCTCTGAGAAAAAATAAAAACATATTTTACGGCCCGAATAAATTAGCTACGGATGGAAGAAAGCTGGAGCTTATTATGAATGTGACCCTAGTCGTGGTGACTGCGAACGTTTGAGAGCATGATGTTATACGAACAAAAATATAAAAAAGAAAAATGAAATTTTACCATGAACTGAAGTGTGTCCAAACCTATATTCGTCAAACCAGGGAATGGTACTGTCGGCGCCCGAGTCATTCATTTCACTGAAAAAAAACTTGTCTGCCAGGAAAACAATAGTGACGTTCTTACAGATAATTTAATTTCAGTAAAATAAATGCCTCGGGCGCCCACAATACCATTTCTTAACTAAAGCAAAGGTGCAGGCGAGGTGGTTCAGTACCGACATGGTAACCCTGGAGTCGGGGAGAAGAAGGGACGTAGGACAGACACAAAACTCCAAACACGGCTAATATTTCATTTCATCGTCACGTCCTTAAATAGACCTACAACCAAGCGACACAGAAAAGAAAGGTTCGACAACAAAGGACCTACGTACGGTCAAGCGAATCAGACACGGAAGGTTTGACAGCAGGTTTCACGACAGGTTTGACAAAAGATTTTGCTTGGCCGTACGTAGGTCCTTTGTTGTCGAACCTTTTTTGTTGTCTGTATCGCTTGGTCGTAAGTCTATTTAGGACGTGACGGTGGAATAAAAGTTTAGCTGTGTTTGGAGTTTTGTGTCTGTCCTACGTCCATTCTTTTCCCCGGCTCCAGGGTTACCATGTCACCATTTCTTGTTTTGACGAATACTAGGTGGTGAACATCAGCCATTGGGAAATTTTGTTTATCTCTTTTACCCTTTGGGGGATGCAGGCAACTTTCTTTTTCTCGAACGTTCGTGTCCTATGGCTAGACCTACAACGTCATTTACTACCGTAGATACCGTACAATACGTAGCTTGTTTATGTGGTCCGAAACACCTCGTTTCGTTATTCCTCTTGAAGCCGGTACAAGGCTTTAGAAAAGACTTTCAATCCAGGTTATTATTTCGCTATCTTTTATGCTTTCGGGAAAAACAAATGACCTCTAAATTAATTTCTTGTCTATTGCCTCACCCAGCCCTCTCCAGGCCTGTCAGTCAAAATATAGATATGTTGTAACAATTCCCAAACAATTGTTAAGGGAAACATCGTCTCACCATTCTACATTCCCATCCACTTATGACCATAAGGCGAAAACCCGAAAATTTAATTCTTATAACCGAGCATCATTGTATCTAGACTAGAAACTAATCATTTATAGTCTAGAAACTCTAGAAATTGATCGGTATAAGCAGTACGTCGTGATATATGGTATCGTTATATGTGTATTGCACTGTATCGCAATACCAGGGATACAACCGAATTTTCATTCTGAAGCATAAATTTTGAAACATTCTCTGTATCGCAATGTATTTATAGAGTGTTATCGCAAAATATTTGCGCCGCGATACTGCCCAAATTCATTGCTTAATGTGAACGCAAGCAATTAGTAGGTCTAAACAATATTTAGCGAAATATAAAAAAGTAAACTACAGTTCAATCCACTTATAACGATAATGAGTGAGCCGGAAATTTTAATCGTTATAACCTATTATCGTTGTATCCGCATGACTAGAAACTCATCGTTTCTAGTTTGAGAACTCTAGAAACTGCTTGTTATAAGAGGTACATCGTTATATGTGGTATTGTTATAAGTGGATTGCACTGTTGTCTCATTAAGTCTTGATAAAATCTTTTTTTTTTTTTTTTTTTTTGTGCGCGTGTGTTTTTTCTTAGTAGCCTCACAAATGTAAAGCTCGAATTTCTTGAATTTTGTGTGATATTATCTGGAGTAAGAAAAACCGTCACCTACTGAGGATAAAATGCTTTCGGAGTATTAGTTTCTGCTTTAGTCCACACGCGGCCGACGTCATGAGAGAAAAAAAAAACTGTATTTACACCGCCCATGCGCTGGCAGTGCTCGATGTTATGCCCTAATGGAACCAATCAAACAGCGTCGAAAGTACAAGCCACTAGACCTTTTCAGTTTAGGATTGATTCAGCGAGGCTAGAACACGTACAAAAATGACGAACACCATGATGGTGCACTTTTAACGCTGTCTGATTGATTCCATCACCTCATAATGTCGACTGCCTCTAAACTTAAAAAAAAACTAAAATAAAAAATAAAAAATAAAGGACCTTATTAAAGCACATATCTTTTTTTTATCAAATAAAAAAAGCAGAGCAATATTTACAGAGTTATACGCAATTCAGGTGAATATACACTGCTCTAGGCCCCGTCCGGTGCTTAGCTGGCTAAGCACATCCTTTCTCGGCTCTCATTGGTTGAAGAGAGAATTGATGTGTGAATTGTCCGCGTCAAAATTGTTTCTCCGTTCCGTAATAGTATTTTTATTGACAATATTTTTATGTTTGAGAAGCGAATAGTCTTGATGGAGACATTATTGTTTGCAAAAAAATCCTGACTGTCCTATACCCTAGTTACACTCGCGCTCTTAACTGTCATTAAGCCAAGGACAGTTGATTCATTCGCGATCGGCCGGAGTTACATGGTGGCGCCAAGTGTCATTGAGCCGCTAACGATCACTGAGCTCAACTGAGCTGGCCTACCTCAGTTAACTGATGGGGGTTCGCCCTGGTTCACCCTAAAAGAGCTAAAGATGGCGACGTCCGCCGCATCGCCGTCCATGGCCAGCGCCAGCGGAGCACAGCTATTGCGGAAGATTGGGGGAGGTATCTAAAAAGCAACGTTACTAAAACACTCAGTTGGGATACTCGCCGTCGAAACCTGGGCCGCTGGCGTCCACCGAGACCGAGCTAAATGCGACAACAGCGCCACTCTTTTTCGTTTGTCTGTACTATGGTCACCTCGAGCTTTTTGAAAGCCTGTTTTTGCGTAAAAACAAACGGAAAAGACTCTTTTTGTATGAAGTTTATTGCAGTTTAGTACCAAATGATGGGCGCGTGATGTTTTTATCATCTTTAGTTCGCAAGATTTTGCGGAACAATTAATATTGTTTTTATACAACCATGCCTCAGCGGGCCTTTCAGGTAGCGCGTCCCGACCTAGGTGCATTTTAACTGCGGTAGTTGAACGCGGCGCGTTCGCCGGGGAGACGGGGGTGGCACCCTTGTAACCCCTACCGCTGCATTTGTTCTTGAAGCCAAAATAGAAGTCACGTGCAGTTTCTCGAGTGGCCGCTGCGGGAGAAATGGTGGCGTTGTGTTCGTCATTAGCTCGATGCTCGGAGACAGACTGGGGCCACTTTTTGAAAGATGTCTCTGTGGAAGCTTCCCAACTGAGTGTATTAGTAACGTTGCTAAAAAGTAACGCAGCAGCAAATCATGTCGCCAGAGATATAAATCGGAGCCAGAGCCGTATATGTAGAGAGTTTGGTCAATGGGAGGCGCGGGCAGAGCCAGGGCGTGCGGCAGACTCGGAAAGAGGGCTTGGCATGCTCTCTTGACCAACCAGAAGCCGAAAAGAATCCCCTAGCGGTGGTAGCGAGAAACAGTTCTGGGTAGGGGTGTCGCGAACTTTTGTCGAACCAGATTTTTATGTCGAACTTTCGGGGTTCGACTGGGTCGAACCGGTTCGACGAATCTTCGAAACTTTTCACCAAATTCGACCGGTTCGAATTTGCGGACAGTGTGGCCATACCTTGATACACGCATGTCTAGGTTTGGAGAATTTATTTTTATGCAAAGAGTTATTTTATTTTATGAACAGTTGCAATTAAAAGAAACCAATTTTAGTCACTGAAGACGTTAATAACTTAATTGTTTTGTACTGTATTAACTGAAATAACCAATCAGCGGTGCCCTTAATTCATCCCTTAGCCATTACCATCCAATCCGAAGCCAACTGTCCAGCCTGTCGCGCATGCGCACACGAGTCGAACCTCAATACAAGGTTCGTCGAAATTTCCGCAAAAGGTTCGAAAAATTCGAACCTGGTCGAACTCGAACTTCGGCTGGTTCGCGACACCCCTAGTTCTGGGCCGATCGATCATCGAAGGTCAGTGTTCGTATATGGTTTCAATAAGTGCGTAAGAGTGAAGTGTAGTAACTCTTTGTGGTTGAAAATAGGGTGCACATGTCGTTTTCATCATGATCATGCAGAAAGATGTAAAAAACGAATGCGCCACTCAACACTGTTTTGCGCGGAGAGAGTGTGACCGCTCTGACGGCAGATTCCCGGCCGTCGGCGTTTGGCGTACGAATTATGTCGATCGTTCCGCTAGTCACATTCTTCCACCATCATTTTGGATGAGCGTGATTGAAACATCACGTGTACCATATTTTCAGCCACCGAGAGTTACTCCAATGCAGTTATCAGGTTCGTTTCTCGCGACCACCACCAGGGTATTATTTCCGGCTTCTGGTTGGTCACATTCGAATTTCTGAAGACGCCCTGGAACACGCCCAGCCCGCTTTCGGCCAATGACGCCTCCTCATTTGTCTCCTATACTTCCCAACGAATGGCCAAACTCTCTACATATACGGCTCTGATCGGAGCCAGAGCTGCCGCTAGAACGGTCACGGCCCGCCACGGAAGTCAAAGTTCGGCGACGGCGCCATTGTGATGTCGGTGCCGATAAGGTTTTTGTTTTGTATCTCTTGCTTGAATCAATGTGAAACGTTCGGATTCTGGTTTCTTTGCTCTAAAAACGAAACAAAAAAATTAATTCCTTTTATTTTGTTACAAGCGGTTATAATGAATGAAAAGTGTACATATAATTCCTTTACATCACTTAAAGCAAGGTAATGTGACATCACTTTTGGTTTCGTTTCGGTTTCAACTGTGTCCCGTGACGCGCATCTCAACTGGGTTTGTAAGGCACCGTGTAACACCGGACAACTTAGTTGGGCTCAATGGCAGTTAGGAAATGCCAACGATCGTTGGCCTAATGGCAGTTGATAGTACTAGTGTACCTATAGTTCGTCTCACCTTAGTATGGACTAACTGCGAAAGTTGTGCAAGCGCGAGCGGCTAGTCTTGGCTGCTTTGACTGGAGCGCTCGCTGTACGAGGGCTCGGGCAGCCGCCGGGGCTTCATCGAGAGCAACTATAGCTCGCTCTTTTAGCATGAGCGGCTAAGAATAGCCCATAATAAGGTGAGAGTGAGTGAGTGAGAATAAGTTTATTACCGAAAGGGGACACCGGATACCTTGACGAAAGTCATCTTATCCGGTTGGGGGTGTACAGGGTATGGGTTGGGATGTTGGGAAAAAAGGGGAAGTGGTTGTGCATGTTGGGCTAGGCCCGCCCTCTTGACTTCTTTACACCTTTCTTGACGAAATCAAGAAGGGTGTCGAGGATTACCTTCCTGTCTCGAGGACCTCTGTTGGAGGCAACCCAGTCTTCGCAGTTTTGTCGTGTGAATTCGGCGGCAAGTCATGAGATCTCTTCCAGTCGTTTTCCTGTTGTCGCTTGACAGTCCCAGATAAGGTGTCTGCAGGTGGCCGGTACATGGCGTACTGTGCATTAGGGTCAGGGCCTGTGTCGTCCTAGAGGTCGTTCTGGAAGTATTTGACGTCATCCTCTAGGACGTCGTCCTCGACGTCGACCTAGACGTTGTTCATGAGGTCGTCCTGGAGTTTGTTCTTGAGACTGCCCTAGAGGTTGTCCTAGAAATCATTCCAGACGCCGTCTTTGACGTCGTCCTCTAGTATGTCTCTTCTACATCGTCCTTGATGTTGTACAAGAGGTCGTCCTAAAAGTCGTCCTTGAGATTGCCTTAGAGGTCGTCCTAAAAGCCGTCCTATAAGTCGGCTTTGACGTCGTCCTCGACGTCGTCCTAGCATGCAGACAAACCCGCGCTGCGCATACACTGAGCAGCAGTACGCACACATTCACATTTGCACCCAAACTACGATCACTTATCGCTTTGATTTGAGCTTATTGGTACATGGTCAATGACGGTGGCGAAACAGTTTGAACATCAAAGGGGCAGTGCAACGATTTTGGAACTTCGGCCAAATAATTGTAGGAGTTGGTCTCGGTCATTTCTACATCCAAGTACAAAACCATTTCTGCTTCCGTGCGGTAATAATTATTTTATAAAAAAAAACATAAAGCAGGTTGAAGTTTTTGGCGCCTCTCACCTCGTGCATCGGCGACAGAGTACTTCCGAGTAACGTGTGCAGTGACATCTGTGAAACAGGAGGTGAACAAGTTTATTAAAAGCCACAAACTATGGCCTTTTGAAAAGGAGCGCTTGCTTCGCCAGGGCCCATTGGAGGTCCGCCGAGTCCGAGCTGAGCCAAAGATTCCCGGAGGGAGAGGATGGGTGCGGGAAGTAGGGAGATGTGACCGCATTGTTAGAGGCATAGAGGATGTGCTCTGTGTCAGTCGGGATCTCCGGGCTGATGGGACAGTGAGCTGTCCCCTTCCAACTGAAGTTTTAGAGCACTACCGGGGTGAGGAGAATGCTGGCCTGTATTTTGCGGAGGATGCATGCTTGTTTGGTGTGGAGTGAGGAGTGGAATTAGGGAAGGGTGGTACGGCTTTCCCTGATATTTCTGTAGTGTTCAAGTATTGACTTTTTGTAAGTCGCGGCGTCTTCCTCTGACGTCGCGTTTGGCCAGGGGATCGAGGGAGCTCGGATGATGCCCCTTCCGTTGGAATCTGTGATCTCTGTTTTTTTTTTTGGCTCTCCAGCGCTCCTTCTGTGATTCTGAACATCTTCTCGACCAACACGGCGTCATGGCGTGTTGGCTGTGAGGAGTTCCTCGCGGGAGGAAACCCTGAAGAGTTCCTCGCGAGGTAGACGATGATAGAGGAGATTTTCGTTTGCTAAGAGGGGACTCCAGTTCGGGCACAACACTACACCGCACCCGGTAGGCATTGCCCGTGGTCGCGGCGGTCAATACGATTGTACGTTGAGAAACTAGAGAAAACAAAAGTTCAGACTCTTATATGCTTCTCGAACAAACCAAACTGCTAGAAATTACTCGAAACGTTGCTGAAGCTCTTCAATTTATGTAAAAATATTTACACAAAGTGTGCTCTTGGTACGGAACGGGACATCAGCAGAAATTGGGGTTGTGTGGATATGTATACAACGTGTAGTTGGTCAGCCATTTCAAAGTTGTGACGAGTCACTCGCTGTAGATGAGCAATTCAGCCACTGCAGTACAACCGCTAGCTCGTGGTCTTTAACGTGCACACGCAGTAGTGATAAACGACCGCACGCCAATACGATGCTGATCCAGATCGAAACGGGCAGGGGTGGGGATTGAGCCCAAGATCCTGGGTTCTGCGGCGCGAGCTTTCGCTCCATGTGCTCCGAGCTGGTGTGTGCTAACCCATTCAGCCACCGATCCCCCCCGACACCTCAAAAACTTTTCTTTACAAGACAATTCACGCAAGCTTCAAAAAATTCATTTTTAATATTTCCTTCCATAGATTTGCATGTATTTCCAGGTGTTAAAGGGGCGGTGCAATGATTTTAACACTGAACAAATGTGCAGCTTGTATTTTTTATATTGTTTACTTCGGCATATGTAAGAGAAAAAACTGCCACCATACCCCAAAATATCTCTATTTCACTGCGTAATCGTAAAATAAAAGACGCTTTTTTTCCCAACCTGCGGCCACATGGTGGCCGCAAATGGAACCTGTTGTGTGACGTCATTCGGAGTGTTTTGTGTAAGTGATAGTGTTAGGCAATTGTAAGCTTGATTTAAGGTTAAGTTTAAAAAATCTTGTTGTTTAGGCATGCAGAAACGCTTCAAAAGCCCAATATTGCCGCTAAAAGGGTATGAATTATTTGTGGCGCCATCTACCGCAAGTCAACAAAACCTGCCGTCGCCGTCATCCGTCGACGCCCGAGGCGCCTACGGCGGCTACACGAGAAACCCGGACGTTTTGTCTTTCCCTCGCTCGACGGAGTGCGTTGGTCGTGGTCCGTAGTATCGTGGTATCGTTATTGTTCCTGGTGTCTCGACCTCGACTTCGACTTCGACTGCCCGCCGCGTCGCAAGCATCTTGCGCTCGACGTCGCTCAGGCCGTCCGCCCATGCCGCCATGTTGGTCGGGAATCGGCGGGAGAGCGGGAGAGCGGCGAGCCTGGCGAGCCGGCGAGCGCTGTGGAAACGGAAGCCCGAAGAACCCAACCGGAAACCAACGCCACTCCGAATGACGTCACAGGCGAAGCTGGTGCCGCTTCAATGTTGAGTTGAGGGGTGCCAGCGATACCAATTTCTTTTATTTTTTTTAATAAAAACTAGGGCAAGCAGGAAAGAATAGTTTTCGGTCCTTCGTTTTATATATGGCCAGGATCAATTCCCGCAATTAATTAACCAAAGTCCGCAAATTGTTGCACCGCCCTTTTAAGCAACGGCAGCATGCGGTGCCACCGTCGGGCACCCGATCCGCGATTCAGCCTACTACAAGAAAATATTTTATGCCGCGCTTTAATTGCGCGTTATGACGCTCACCCACCATTCTCGCAGATTTCGCAAGAAAATATAACAAGAACAGAAAAGCTGAAAGGACTGAATATTTATTGTTTTGATCTTTAAAGTCCTACAATCGCTTTTTACCGCACATCGACAGACACTGGTATTCAACATGGCTCGCGCATGACAAAATGCTAGAATGCCCCTTTCATTGTAGCGTTTTGTGTACATTACAGACGTTTTTGTACCGGGGCGGAATAGCAGATGGACGAAAGCGAAAACGGGCGCCGATAAGCAGCTTTCATGTCCGGGTCATACAGGCATTGCAGATGACGATGGACGGTGGTGGTGTACCAGACGATGACGGAGGCTGCCGCGCGCCTGCCCGCACGACTAGCAGGCGGTGTCAGGCATAGAGGTAGGAAGCTTCTGGAGGCGACATGACCCCATCAAAACCAAAAGACGTATTTGGACGGACTTGGGCACCTTTGGACGCTTTTGAACGGATTTTACCACCCTTGGGGACGTTCCCACCGATTGTGACCTTTACCTCCGGCTTCACTACAGATTTTTTCGTTTGACTTGCTTCAGCCAGAATGTCGCCTCCTCTTATTCCTATTTCTATGGTGTCCGGAGTCGGAGACGACCAGGATGTCGCGAAAAGGAGACATCGAGCATGTTCGGCCGAGCAGTCAAGCCAATCCAGTAGTAATGGCTAAGGACACTGATGTGTTGCCGAAGCTTTGAGCGAGCCGTGCCCTCCACCTAAATTAAGTCTAACGGCGTAAAAACTGCACAAAAAAAAATGTTTTTTTTTCGTGGAAATATGTGTCCCATCTAGGCCCTTCAAGAAACATTTTTTCTTTATTTCGGTGTTTTTAAGAGTAGATATTTTTAATTTATTTTTCTAAAATATTCACTGGTTGAATAAATTTTAAACAACACACCATCTCACAGATATACATCAATACATTCATTCTTTGAGCTGTGTGGGCATTGCTAGCACGACAGGGTCATAAGTCATAAGACTTCGAGCAGAAGGAGCGGCATCGCTGCAGTGCTTGACCGCGAATAACTAGAGGAAAATCAGGCTCTCGGTGCTCTGGCAAGCCCCTTGTGCGAAGACGCTAAGAAGGAACAGATGTTTCTGAGTAGCAGCATGTGCATTGCAGAAGCAGGTGGTTCTGCTTGAAGCGGTAGGTACATGTGGACAAAAGAGGGAGCACTGCGCGGTTACGACGACTCTGTATATATCTTCTTGTACAGCTGCAACGGAGAAAGAGTAGCACAAGTGGCCGATGGCCGGAGCGGCAAAATCGCGACATGCGGCGCTACTGTTCCTGAGCGCGCCGATAGCGAGAGTGCGAGTCACGTTGCATGTCTCAACGTGGGGGTGGCCGGCAGAAAATGAAGGGATAAGATAGCTTCTAAAATTCGAGCTTTGCGATGGGCTGCTTCATGCCGATAGCTTTCAATCTTTACACATCCAGACTGTAAAGGCACGGCACCTTTCGGTAAAGTCTGAACGTGCTCCAATGGCTTGCCTAGGATATGGACGGCGCTAAACACGAACTGTCGCATTTTGCACCGCGTCTCACCTTACCCTAATAAGAGTAGCTTTCAGGAGCGATAAAATCATCTTCGGTTAAGCATCGGTTGTGAATACCAGTTTGTACAACAGTACATACTGGTAAAGGACACACTAGGTGCTTCTCCTGAAACGCAAGCTTTCTGTTGCTGTTGTTTTTGTTGTTTATAACACATCGACGTACGCGCAGCTAAAGCCAGCGTGTGCTTGGGGCGATCGTAGGTATCTTTCGACCCCGCCATTAGCTATGGGGTGGTAGAGCGTCATGACAATCCGATGTGTACTATCGGCCTCAAATGAAGTGCGAACAGCGGAGCGCGTGGCCGTCGGTACATCTTGCGCTTCTTCGAAGCTTGGGTTGTGCTGTGTGACGGTAAAACACAGCGGAGTAGGAAGCACACCCTCGCAGCACCGTACTCTCCAACGCTTGATGTTATCAGATTCAGGAGGATTCCTGAAGGCGCAGCATGTACCGACGGCAAAGCGCTCCGATGTTTGCATTTCATTTGAGGCCGATAGCACCTAGAAGCTGCATGAGAGAATGAAATTGGGACCACTTGAACTGCCGCCCCCTGATAGTTGTTAGGCTGGACGGTACACTAAATCTTGCGAACAATCGGATAATGAAAACCCTGGCGATGGTGTTGGCTCTTATATCGGGAATCCGGAAGGCCATAGCCAACCGTGGTCAACGAGTAAATCGGTTGATGTAAGTATGAAGGTCTTACCATTGGATGGATCTTAAGGACCGACGATGTCAACGTTAACGTTAATAAAACGAGTGGTGAGTAGTGGGAATTCTGGAAAATGCGTCAGGGTCTGTCTATATTTTTTTATAATTTATGTATGTTTGTATTCATCCTCTGACGTCCTTCTTAATTCCACGCCAGGGCAAACGTTGGGTGACCAGACGTTGTGTCGCACGTATACTGGGGCTCGAGAGCCAATGTAGTCTGCCGAAAATCTGAAAATCATAAGTGGTATTGTGATGTTTTTTAGCTCCATCTGATTGGAGGAGAAACCGAGCAAACGAATGTCATCGTCGTTCTGTTGCGCAAGAGCCAGATAATTTGTGTTTTGCGGCAGATGGCCACGTATTGCAATAAAAGCTGGATGCAACGCGCGAGAGCGCCTGCTGCCAGGTTGTCGCATTCTTAACATGACGGACGTCCGTGGTGAATTCAGCCAACACCACCTAGACTCTAGGTGGTGTTGATTCAGCGATGTATGACAGAGGCCTGTTTCTCATAGAGAAAACTTATCGCTGGATGATTTCAAGGTTTATATGAACGGTTCGTGATCTGTGAGTATGAAAAGATTGGAACTTCTCAGAAGTGTTTGAAGTATTTGATGGCCACGTAGATTGCGAGAATCTCGCGGCCGAAGGTTCTGTAACGGCATTCTACGAGTTCAACGTTTTTTTAATATTATTATTTTTTGTGAAATTGGGTGTTAGATTGTTTTGATGAAGAGCTGCAAAACTGCGCCAATGTTCGAGGCGTCCACCATGACCTTGAGTGGGGTATGCGACCTTGGATGAAATAGAAGAATCGCGTTGGCTATTATCGCATTTTAAAAAGCTTGGCCGGTTTCCAAAGACCATTAAAGTGTTGTGTAAGGGCTTTAGTCGCCTTTGAGGAGATCCATCAGTTTTTTTAAGTACCTCAGTGCAGTTGGGATTTAATCGCCCTGTATAAATTCATTAAACCAAACAATTCTCGAAGTTTGCTGGTAGGCAAAATACGAGGTAAGTGCTGGATGATGACTTGGTCGTCGAGTGGTTCAAGTCCATGCCGGTGAAGGAGGTGGCCGGGGAAATTTGTTTCAGTCACACCGAACTCGCGATTCTCCTTATTGATTATGAGAGCGTGATCATCAAGACAGTGGAAAACAAATTTAAGATTTTTGAGATGCCTTTCTTGGTCACGACTGTAAATGAGGAGGTCGTCAAGATATGCATGTCGGTTGGGAGCGCTAGTTGGTATCTGATGATAAGCGTTTCCGAAATAAATTTTGGAGAACATACATTATTCCCAGTCATGAGCAATTTTAGGGCCGCACTGAAGTTAAAAAAAAATTAAAGCATGAAATGCCTTTTAAAGTACTCAAATCGCAAAATCGTGTCCGTCCGTCCATGCATTTCCCGCTAAATTTATCGTAGAAGTTGATATTACGAGACCTAAACAGGAATTCAGTTCCTCAGCTAAATTTGTCCGGAAACTTTATGTCACGTCACGGGACCATATCGAACTATTCAGTTTCCACGCTAAACATGGCGAAATAATTTACGTCACGTAACCTGCAGACCTTTTTTGTGTATTCTCGTCCCCAGCCACCTAATAGGCGTATTCGGTATGAGCGGCGAAAAAATAATACGTTTCAACCTGTATATGCAGGGTGTCACAAATAGCTGCAAGGCTATATAAATCGATCGAATAAATCGGTTTTTTAAGCTATCGCGCCACGATTTTGGAGAGCGTTGCCCACACCTGTTGCATTTTTCTTTCTGTAAAATCTGCAAAAAGCGAACTTACCCGAGGAAAAAGTAAAAAAAAAGGCTTAACTCCTATAGAAATGAACCGAAGCCACCGATATTCAAACACCATGACTAGGGCACCGTTTGGCACTGGAGACAAGAGATGGCGCAAGCGGTTGTGACGCGAACTGCCGCCAACGAACGTGCATACGGTACCGAGAACCGGCGTCATTCGCAGACAAACCTTTCGATCAAAAAAAAACTCCGCGAGCTTTTTTTGATGTCAGGTGCCAATGCATGATTTTTTCATCCTTACTATTAAAACACATTGAATGGACATATAATCGATTAAAACAATGGTTTGTCGCGTTATTCTAAGCGTTTTTTTGGGGGGTACGTATGTCGTTTGCTTTGCCGTTCGTCGTTCTTACCGAGTCTGTTTTTGGTTCTGCAATTGTCGACGCCTGCGGAACACGCGACACTTTTGAGTCGAGAAAATCGTTTGCTAATGACACCGGCTCTCGGCGCCGTGGACTCGTTCGTTGGCGGCAGTTGGCGTCACGGCCGCTTGCGTCATATATTGTCTCTCGTGCCAAACGGCGCTGTATTGTTTGAAGATCGGTGGCTTTGCTGCGTTTCTGTAGGAGTTCAGCCTTTTTGTTTGTTTTTTTACTTTTTCCTCAGATAAGCTCGTTCTTTGTAAATTTCATAAAAAAAAAATGCCTCGCGATCGAAAACCTGAAATTGTGATACATATACTCAAATAACGTAATAGAGTCAGCCCCAAAAAAATAAAATACGTAGTGCAAAAAGAAAACGACAAAAACAAGCGAAGAAACGCCGACACAACAAGCCCCGAGCGCACAAAAAATATATATTTTAAACGAATCATACACCAAACTTAGACGGGAACGAATGAATAGATGTTTGGATGACGCAGTTATATTGTCCCTCCTTTTTCTTTTTTTTTCTTTTTTTTTTTTTTTTGCTTAGGAGATTTTTAACAATACCCTAGCAGGTTTACCTGTACACCTCCATACCTTTCTCGGGTCACTGACAGCTCAAGACCCGCAAGGCATATTGCCGCGCGCGCAGCCGTCCAAGTAGGCAGCGCGCGCGTGGCCTAACGGTTATCGTGCCTGCCTCCCACGCGAAGAGCCAGGGTTCGATTCCTCGTAGCAACGCATCTTTTGTTATTCCTACAATTTAGTTTTCTGGTAAATTCAGAATCCTGTTGGGCTTGTTCGAGGTCCGAATGTTCTACGCGTCGAACATTCTACGCCGATTATTCCAGGAGCTCACGCATGTACAGGGTGTCACAAAAGAAAATTTACACGGTCTTTTTTACCGCAAAAATAAACTAGGCATCGCCGAACGCTCATTCTCCGCCCAAAGGTAGAGCTAGAGGTCACAACCAGATGCCAAAGTTTCAGCCCGATCCGATAACTTAATCAAAAGTTATAAGCAATTTTCTGAAAATTTCAATGGGAAAATGGCGGCCGACGGAGTTTTCAAACACATGGGGCTCTATGGCCTCAGAAACCGAAAACGGGCAAAAATGGGCTCCATTTTCCCATTGCAATTTTCAGAAAATCACTTATAACTTTTGATTAAGTTATCCGATCGGGCTGAAACTTTGGCATCTGGTTGTGACCTCTAGCTCTACCTTTGGGCGGAGAATGAGCGTTCGGCGATGCCTAGTTTATTTTTGCGGTAAAAAAGACCGTGTAAATTTTCTTTTGTGACACCCTGTACATAAGGGGCTCCGCGTGGCGAGCCGCCGTCAGCCTCGCCCCAGCGTTCGACCCTGTTCTTACGCCGGCTTCGACGCCCGCGACGCTCTGCTGTTATCTTCTGTTTACTTTTATTTTGGGACACAAGTTCGCCCCATTAAACGTTTAGTTTCGTCAGTTATCACCGCTTCATCTATCGTCATTCGTGACAATATGCCTTATTATATTCACGATTCTCGCTTTTTTATTTGTTCTTCGGCGTTCTTATCGACTAATTCCGTACTCTCATTGGCTTTAGAACGATTATATTCGGTACTCAGGACTCGCCACGCTCTGCGTTTCCTAAGGTGTCGGTGATTGTTTAAAATAATACATTCCTCTACGCTAATTTCCATTAGTCAGTGCGCCTATGTACAGCACCAAATCATTTGTGGGGGCCGCTCCTCCTGCGAAAAAACGCACGTGCCGTCCACGCTGTAGTGCTTTCGAGTAGCGCCAAGAGAGAGGGTTGCCGCCGTCGCACCGACATACCAGATTCGCCAGGACAGGCGACACGGCTGTTTCGCCGTCTCGACCGGTTTTCACGACGATAGATGGTGCCAGCCACCCCTCCCAATTAGAGTTCCTGTATATCAGGTCCTGAAGGGAGCAGGGTTGCGCGTTCATACATCTTGAAATCCAAAGTTATGCGGGAAAGCCACTCTTCACGCGTGCGGGACCCATTTTAAAGGAGAATTCCGACGATTTCTGAGCTACTTAATCCAAAGGCATCATCTGATTTCGGATGGCTTCCTGATTCCGAAATGCTATCTCGTTCCTCCAGATTCATTCTACTTAATTTAAAAAAAAAAGAAGTTATATTTTATTTACTGCCAAAACCAATACGTCGTTCTACCCAGTTTTTCCCTAGTTTTCCCCGTCATCCAAACGTGACGTCACCGGCGGGCAGCGAGGCATGGTGCCGGCAATCGGGTACGCTCGTCCCCGCCTTTCTCGCGTCAAATAGCGAGAAAACGGGGCCGTTTGTGCTATAATTATCGTTAGCTGCACAAAGTATAACCTTAGTCTACGTTCTGAACTCTGGGAAAGTAAAAAAAACAAAAACGGAAGCAACTAAAATTTTGAGAGAATCGTTTTTGCAACTCGGTACGCTCAAGCCACGGCTCGTTAGTTTCGTGAAATCGCTAGCAAATTCGTTATCTTTTTATCCGCTGGCAGTTACACTGGCGAAGGAAGGCCGAAGAGCCCGCAATACATGTCTTTCTGTACTGTCTGGCTTGGAGAGAACAACTCAGACGTATAAAACTAGACATACCGAGGGCTGGTGTGTTACTACTTTAGTAGGGTACGTTGTTGGGCTAGTTGGTTCATCTTAGTAAAACATATAAAATAGCGCAACAAAAAGACAAGGACAGGAAGTATACAGGACAGGCGCTAACTTTCAACTAGTTTTATTCAGGAAAATCTAACACAAATATACACACGACAGGCAAAGCAGCACCACGTAAAAGTTGATTAATTTTTCACCCGATCACTCAAAAACTGAAATTCATTACAATGAAGAACAATACAAGTGTCGCTGACACATGCCGTGCCACTTTTTTTATAAAGAAAGCTTCCAATAGCTCTCGAGCGACCGTCTCTCGGCTTCTTCCTAGTATCCGTATCTGCTGAAGTCGCAGAACACAGCCACACGTGTTGCAATGTATTGGCAAATGCGAGTCATATTTATTTTTTACTGATAATGCGTACTCCCGTGCTTGGGAGCACGCATTATCTAGGAAAAAGCTGAGAGACGGTCGCTTGAGAGCTATTGGAAGCTTTCTTTATCAAAAAAAGTGGGACGGCATGTGTCAGCGACACTTCTATTGTTCTTCATTGTAATGAATTTCAGTTTTTGAGTGATCGGGTGAAAAATTAATCAACTTTTACGTGGTGCTGCTTTGCCTGTCGTGTGTATATATGTGTTCAATTTTCCAGAATAAAACTAGTTGAAAGTTAGCGCCTGTCCTGTATACTTCTTGTCCTTGTCTTTTTGTTGCGCAATTTTATATGTGTTACTACTTCCCGCACGAACTATGGACTAACTTTTTTAAAACATACACTACCGTCGCTTTTAAATGAGCTCGAAGGTGAAAATATTGACATTACTAAAAAATCAAAGGGTATGTATGCTACGCGGCGTGCTATTGAAAAAAGTGAAAGCCGTTTACAACTCCCTGTAACGCCGAATTAGAGCGCAGCTCTTGAGGAGGAGGAGGGTAGGGCACCGGGGGGTGGGTCAAGTGACCTCGGGGGGGTTGGGGGGTCACGTGATGTCAGGGGGGGTCACACGTGACGATGCCGATGACGTCATCAGTGACGTCACTGATGACGATGACGTTATCAGTGACGATGACGATGCGGATACCGATGACGTTATCAGTGACGTCACTGATGATGTCAACAGTGATGATGACGATGACGATGCGGATGCCGGAGACGTCATCGGTGACGTCACTGATGACGTCGTCAGTGACGATGACGTCATCGGGGGTCACGTGACCTCGGGAAGGGGGTCACGTGACCTCCCCGAGGTCACGTGACCCCCCAGTTCACGTAGCCCCGGGGGGGGGGGCTTGCGCGTTGCATTATGGGACATTTTCCATAATGCACCGCGCGGTTACGCCGACGGCGACGCCGCTCAAGCCGGAAACGGGCCCCTAAGAGCTGCGCTCTAAAGCAGTTATAACGACTTTTTTTTGTAGGTTATCGATGCCATAAGGTGTAGTACCTTGTTTTTTGCTTGTCCTGTTTGAAATGTCTCTGCTGCTTTGCTACACGGGGTAGGGCCTCGTCAAGCCGCAAGCCATGCAGCCTTTTGCCCTATCTCCCTCCTTTGTATATAAAGGAAAATAAAATTATTATTGTTATTATTATTATTCTTTGATAAATTACCCAAGCACCACGGAGACTGCTCGGAATGCGGGTACAGATACCCCACAGGCTCGTGTTACCTGAAGGAACGTGCAATTTGTTTTAGATTTTCTAGAGAAAAGTTACAGTTACAAACGCCACCGCGTGTAATTAGTCTTGTAACATGCATATGCTCCTTGGTGATTGATCAATTTAGAAAAATATTTATAGGCCATTCCAGAAAAGCGCTTCTGGTCGGCGCCGTTTTCAGCGTTCCTGCGTGTGGCGCGTACTTTGCTCGCCTTCCAAAGCGATGAACCTGCTCGTGCTGGGCTGTGATCTAACACGTCTAGACTGTGACTCTCGCACGAATGTACGAAGGAAATGAACCGCATTCTTGTAAACTGAATGGGTGGTTACTGTTCATGGAGATTGCGATAAAATGGCACTTAAAAGAACTCCGCAACCACCGAGCCGAACTTCCAGATGCAATGAAAGGCGTATAAAATACGCAAATACACTATTCATCTTCGAATCAAGAATATTTGCTTGAAGATACCATAGTTCGTAAAAAACATAAATGCATCAAAAAATATTTAATTCAAAATAAGGTAACAAAAGTCTTCATAAAAGTTTGTACAATATTTCTTTTTTTAGAGCGCAGCTCTGAGGCGCCCGTTTCCGGCTTGAGCGGCGTCGCCGTCGCCGTCGCCATAACCGCGGCGACGTTTCGGCATGGTGACGTTTCGGCACCGTGCCGAAACGCCCTCGTGACCCTATGAGGTCATGAGGGTCAGGCGACGTCACGAGGATCACGTGACC
The DNA here is from genome assembly GCF_016920785.2 of Ixodes scapularis. NCBI lineage: Eukaryota > Metazoa > Arthropoda > Arachnida > Ixodida > Ixodidae > Ixodes > Ixodes scapularis. The sequence continues at coordinate 97,936,957 of NW_024609857.1, forward strand.
TCACGGTTACGCCGACGGCAACGCGACGCTGACGCCGCTCGGAGGGTGGAGTAGCAGGCAGGATGAGGAGGTGAGGAGGAAGGAGGGGGGGTATACTCTCCCCTCAGTAGCCTTCCCTCCTCCTCCTTAAGAGCTGCGCTCTAATTCGTGGTTACCGTAAACGCCTTTCATTTTTAGAGTGCAGCTCTTAGGCGTCCGTTTCCGGCTAGAGCGGCGTCGCCGTCGGCGTAACCGCGCGTTGCATGCAACCCAGGTTGCATTCAGTCCAAGTTGCATGCAACCCGCGTTTCATGCAACCCACCGGTGACGCCCCCGAGGTCACGTGAACACCGCGAGGTCACGCGACCTAGGGGGGTTACGTGGCCTAGAATAATGACGTGACTCCGGCGGGTTGCATGCAACCCGCCGGAGTCGCCGGGTTGCATGCAATCCGGCGACGCCCCCCGAGATTACGTGACCCCCAGTTCACGTGACGCCCCGAGGTCACGTGACGCCTCAAGGTCACGTGACCCCCGGAGGTCACGTGACCCCCCGAGGTCACGTGACCACCCCCGAGGTCACGTGACCACCGCCGAGGTCTTTTGACCCCCTCCAAGGTCACATGACCCCCCTCAGTATGCTTCCTTCCTCCTCCTCCTCAAGAGCTGCGCTCTAATTCGGCGTTGCAGGGAGTTGTAGACGGCTTTATTTTTCTTTTACTGTTTTTTTTACTGTTGGAGTAGACTGCAACGCACTCAAACACGCATCCGCGAGTGCACGTAAAAAGGAAGTAAATCTATATAGATGTTTTGTTTTCTTTTGTTTTGGTTTTGTACAGTGTCCATCAGCTGAAAATTCGAATGCCTTCCCTAATGACATTAATATTTTCATGGTTTTAAAAGGTTTTCAGTCATATATAACATTTCTCCTTTCTCCGCAGTAGAATAAAGATGTTTCAACCATTTCTTCCGCGAGAGAACATTCAAAGCCTCCTCTAGAAGAAGCTACGAAACATTGCACGCCATTCACTTGACAAACCGCTCCGATCTGACATTTTCGTACGGGTTCCCGTATGAAAATGTCAGATCGGAGCGGTTCCAGTTCGGGTCCGCGGGGTTCTAAACTTGTGGACAGTTCCGATCCGCGCGATTCTGGGTGTAACCAGTCGGATCCAGTGAGGCGCAACGCGCTGGGATCGCACGGTGATCGGTGAATCGGATTCGCTTCCCAGCCAGCGGGAGCGCACATGCGTGACTGGAGGAGGGGAGGGAGGTAGTTGAAGGGAGGGTTCGGGGGTCGGCGGAGAACTTCCGCCGTCTCTCGCAGGTCACGTGTTGGGGACAGGCGCATCCGCTTCGCGGGCGCTGTGAGCGGGCGTTCTCCTCGCGCGCGCTTGGCTTTGTCGGCTTTGTCTCTGAGAGTTTAGTTTGTTCTTCGCTCTCGTCGGACTGTTTGTCAGCGCTCGATCGGCGGCGACGTTCGCGCTGCGGGCGCACGGATACTGACGCGCCCATCGTTTCCCTAGATGGATACCCACTGACCTCGGCTTTGAATCTTTATTTAGTGTGAAGCTGCCGACCCATTGCACTTTCGCTCGGCATCTGGATGCGCTTGGCGCTTGTGTGCTTGGTGACAATGCTTGGACAACTCGGATACCGCTTGCCCGCCGGAACTTCCTGATGCATTCCAACACTGGATACTGTGCTTGTGCGTGCTGTGTGTGTGTGTTCCGTGAACCGTGTTTGGTGACGACGCGCGCCTTGCATTCATTGCCCGTTGCAGTTAGCGGCAGCGCTTCGAGAGTTTCGGTTCTTCTCCGCTCCCGTCGGACTGCCGGCCGGCGGCGACGTTCGCGCTGCGGGCGCACGGATACTGACGCGCCTATCGTTTCCCTGGCTGGATACCCACTGACCTCGGCTTTGGATCTTTATATAGTGTGAAGCTGCCGACCCATTGCAGTTTGGCTCGACATCTGGATGCGCTTGGCGCTTGTGTGCTTGGTGACAATGCTTGGACAACTCGGATACCGCTTGCCCGCCGCAACTTCCAGATGCACTCAACACTGGGTACTGTGCTTGTGCGTGCTGTGTATGTGTGTCGTGCACTGTGTTTAATGACGACGCCTGGACGGCCGTGTACGCCGCCGGAATTACCGCTGCGCTCACCACTGGACTCTACAAAAGTCTTTCGAGCGATTCCCTTAGCCTTTACTAGGGAGAGATCGTCGCGATTTCCGACCCAGTCCGCCTGGGTCTGAAATCGCGACGATCTCTCTGTTGTAGAGGCTAAGGGCATAACACGAAATTTTTTTGTAGAGTCCAGTGGTGAGCACAGCGGGAATTCCGGCGGTGCACCACCTGGGTATAAGATTGGGGCTGGAAAGGCACGGTTCCAGGCTGGATACAAACTGGTGCCCCAATTTTGGGTCTAGGCGCAACCGGAATTTTTCATTCCGGCTTGAATCTGACATTTTCGTACGGGAAGGCACAGGACAAGCACAGAGGCCGCGAGATCTCACATCATCCGTGTGCGGGTGAAAAGTGGAACATTTGTCGACAAAGCTCCCATAGCAGAAACCTGTGACGCATTTACTCAGTTGCCGGGAAAGCTAAACATGGAGACGTTGCCCGAGGGCCGCTTGAACATAATCATATTTGAACGTCAGCTATCTTGCCCCGTTGTAGTTTGTGTGAGAAAGCTCTCGTTTTCAACGCCCAAACCATTGAAATAAAAAGTCTTACGAAACGTATTGCTAGATATTCCACCGGACTATATTTCAGCCGTATCCTTTCAGTGGTTCACTCATTATACCATGCTTAAAACGAAGCAAGCTCTTGCGCGTACAGTGTTATCAATTTTCTCTAGTGTATGCTGTTTTGTAGTCAGCTGGTTACGGAAACTTACGCCGTCTGTAAATATCTCTGACAGCCGAGTTGCTTAATTGGAAGTCATCGCAAATATAAGGTACACGTTGCAGCAACCAACGTTTATAGATAAATGCTGGCAGCGACTGGGCATTCTCGCATTCCCACCCATCACATCGAACATAAAGGTGCTAGTTTCGGTTTGAGGCCGGTACTTTTCTACAACATTTATGGCGACAGCATCAGTCTGCACTCAGTGCATTCGGCAAGTTCGTTCGGGGCCGGTTCTCCGTGCAGCACTCCGCGGGTGCATAGCATTAGAACTCTCACAATCCAAGCCTGGATCGCGGATCGGGTACTTTTCTACAACATTTATGGCGACAGCATCAGTCTGCACTCAGTGCATTCGGCAAGTTCGTTCGGGGCCGGTTCTCCGTGCAGCACTCCGCGGGTGCATAGCATTAGAACTCTCACAATTCAAGCCTAGATCGCGGATCGGGAGCCCGTCGCTGGCATCCCCAGCGGCCATTGCTTGACAATAGGCAATACACGCAAGTCTAAAGCGTGTTTCACATGCAGCGATTTTGGCCCTAGAGCGGCGCGATTTCTGCCGTCGCGGCGCTCGTGCCGCTGAACCGCTGCGACTGGCCAGAGCACCGCGACGGCAGAAATCGCGCCGCTCTAGGGCCAAAACCGCTGCATGTGAAACACGCTTAAGAGAGAAACACGGAAAAGTAGGAAGCTTGTACGCGGTGCTCGAGGGCGAGTATCTTATGACGTGCTGCGATCATTATATCGGGTGCTTCGAGATCAAATAGACATTCGTGAAGCGTTCGAACATCGATTAAAAAATAAAAATGGGCCGGAGCACCACCGACTTTACCGACGTCGCTTGCTTCGGTTGCTAAATAAATGACACGTTCAGCGACTGAACGACACGCTGCGAGTTTCAGTTTGTCACGGAAGACGTCACAGCAGTTCAAAGAAAAAGCATTCACTTGAAGTGTTATGTACAAGTGGTTAAAACGATGCGAATGTCCCCAGTAAAGGTCTTCTAACTTATCGTTTGCTGAGCTCTGATGAATCCAAGGTCACGAATGACTCCATAATAACTCTCGGTAACCCGTGTCTCATTAAACACATCACAGTTAATGCCCAACAAAGTTGCCTTCGACCCTCAACCAAACAATTATTTTAAAAAGATTGGTATTCTAACACGTTTAATATTCTTGCCCACAATATTAACTGTTATTTCCGGAAAACACGATAGAAGTTCCATGGTCGAGAACAACTTACTAACGTAATAAAATTGAGTTTTCCCGTTTCTCCTATAGCAAGAGCTCGTGTCAAGCGATATGACTGCCGTTGGTGCCGCTCGACCCCAGCAATACAGGCCTCTATCCGTGATGCAGCCTACTAAAAGATCAGTGCTGCCAGTGCTATTAGAAATAAATAGTTTCTCTGCAATCAATTTTCGCGATGACAATGTAAACAGCACCACACTGCCAGATCTCGAGTAAAGCCTGTCGTCTGCAGCGTCTGCAGCTTCACTCGGAAGTACCAAAGCGCCACCACGCGGGACAGGTTCGATGCGAGTTTCAGTGGTTTCAGTTTGGTTTTCGAGTTCTTCACCTTGGTGGCGCAGGCATGTAAACTTTTTTCAGACAATATTTTCAGTGCAATTTGAGTGGAAAACGCGACATGAATCCCGTCCACGCGCCCAACGACGCCGGCAAGCATGCCGTCGGCTCGGGCGAAGCCCTCCTTAATTGCGGCCTTGCTTTCCGCATGGAAGTTAATCCAACGGCTGCCGAGGCACTCAACGATGGCCGCCAGAACAACTCTGACAGTCCGGCACACAGTCATCTGGGAGACTGGCAGGTGCTCGTCAGTCGCCGCTATGCCTTGAAAGCTACCGGTTCCGGAGAACCGGAGCGCGCAGGGAACCTGCTGTTCCACGGTCATGGTAGACGCGATTGTCCGCCGCCTCCGGAGTCCGGGCGGCGAGCGAAGCTCTTCGCACAGCCAACGCACTAAAGCATTCGATAGCCGGTACTGTCGCCGAACGCGCCTGCACACTACGAGTTCTCGAGCTTCTCTCTTGAAAGTCTGTCGCGGCCGTCCATGAGTTCATGGAACGCGAACCATTTTAATTCCAGAACCTCTAGAACCATTATTTCAAAATTGGCAGGCTGCTGTTCTTCGTTGTCGCTCAGTTGGAACGCCTCTACACACGAGGGAGAAATCCCGGGGATTTCTCCCCGGCGCCCGCGCATCACGAGACGAAAACGCGAGGCTTTTGCACATCGCAAAGCTCGACGTTTTCGTCGCGGGATGCGAGTGCCGTGGAGAAATCCCCGGGATTTCTCCCTCGTGTGAGGGCGTCTAAACTGGGGGACGGGAAGGGGGGCGACTTCCCTCCCCCCCCCCCCCCCCCCGCAAGGTGACATTAAAAGCGGCATAAAAGGGGAATGGGGAAGGCAATCGCACCAGCACCAGATCATAGCCTCCTATATAGTGTCCATACATTTCCGAACGGTGTACTAAAAATTCCGGAGGAGGGATATCCCCCTTTCTCACTACCATCGCCCCCTCTCTCCCAAACATTTTTTATGGCATTTCCCGACCCCTATTTGTGTGTGTGTGCGTGCGTGTGTGTGTGCGTGCGTGCGTGCGTGCGTGCGTGCGTGCGTGCGTGCGTGCGTGCATGCGCGCGTGCGTACGTACGTGCGTGCGTGCGTTGGTCGTACCCCTTCTTATTCTCTTCCCCTCAGTTTTTCCTCGCCATCCCCAGTCGCCCCCTCATCTCTCACACACTACTGACGTCACTACATAAACCGCCTCTGGGTGACCCCGGAAGCTTTGTTGACAGTCGTGGAAGATCAGCTCTACAGCCGCGTACATCTCGCATGTCTCCACAATATCACAAAGTTCAAACTTTGCCTCGATTCCGAGGCGAAGATTTTGGCCTCAAATATCTCCTTCCCTAAGTCGTGAAACGTCACTTTGTCGTCACCAATAACTTCCACAAACGACGATATCACTACGAGAAAGTTCAAAGTATTCACAGCCTGCCTAGGGACCATCTAGACAGCATTGACTCTAACGCAGCGTAGCGATGTAGGAACACGCGGGTGCGACGTCATCAGTGCAGCCGTTCAATCGCCTGGCCCCACGGTGTTGCTCGCGCGCGCTCCGGTGAAGCTCGCTACGCCTTTGTTTCACAATGTCGCTGCAATTTGAGCACCGAGAGAGTTTGGGTGATTGACAACTCGTTCCGCATGACGCCGTTGTCGCGAGAGGTCAATCAGCACGCTCTGCGAACTTCGCCCCAACTTTGTGTTTATGAGTTCAGCGACGCAAGTTACAAGAAACTACGACCTTTGGGAGGCGTAAAAAAAAAACGGGCAGAGAATTGTTAGAAGCCAGTGCAATAAAATGAGGGGGAAATAAATACGTCAGCCAAACATCTGCTCATTTAAATACCAATCATATTACAGCGGAGCTGTTAAGGGCTAGGTTCCCCAGGATCGTGTCCGTGCATGTCGACACAAACCTACCTGAAGAGCTACCGCCATCTATAAGCGACGGCGGCAAGCACACAACCAGTACGGTTTCCGCCGTCGCTCGTAGATGGCGGCAACCTTTCCAGCTTTAATAGAAGAATGGATAGTTGGGCGCGTTGGTGGAAATTCATCGTAGGTAACAACGCGAAAAACAGACGACGACGAAGAAGAAGCACACAGTGTATCGAGTACAACTCCGCTAGCTCCGCTGGTCTTCCTTCTTCACGAGAGTGAAAAGGCTGAACGATTTTTTCATTCTCGTCCATTTGCTGGCTCAGTGACACAGGTGTCCCCTTCGATCGTGCTTTTGTAAATACTGTAAACGACCTATTTTTCGCGGACTCAATATTTCGCGCTTAGAGACAAAGCCGAAGTTTTGGAATTATTCGCGGGTTCTAATTTTCGCGAGGCGGTGGGATCTCAATATAGATTACAATGTATTTACATTTTACCGGAATTGTTCGCGGGACCTATTTTTCGCGAATTGTAGGCGATATTCGCAAAATTCACAAAAATAAGGTCCTCCCGAAACTTAAGTCGTTTGCAGAATTTATTTCCCCTGTGTACACTTGTCGCCGGCATCCGGTACTCCAAAGCATAGCGTCACCGCGCATAACTCTACGGAGAAGTAATGGGAAGCGTGAATTTTACTTAGGGGCTTTAAACAGATCTTTAAGGTACCCTAGAGTTCCAAATGTCTAGAAAAAGAAGTGTTTTTTTTTTTTTAACGCAAAAATAAATGACGCATAGTCAAACGCTCTGTGTCCGTCCGAATGATCCGGACATGATTCCAATGATTTAGAGCTTGCCCTTATATGTTTGAAAGTTTTTAAGCGATTTAAAAAAAATGAACGCATCTCCACGTGGTGAATGATGTCGATTGTGGCGAAGCTCTGGTGGTGCTGATGATACTGATTTTATTGCTCATAGGTAGTGCTGATGGTGCTGATTGTTTTTTTATTGCTCATAGGTAGTGCTGAGTTGCGGGTTGCCGTTTCGACTTCGTTATTACTGCTTTATGGTCGGTGACATACACAGCCAATGGTTCTTCTAGCGGATCAGCTTGGATCCGCTAGAAGCCGTGGGAACGCATCTGCACCGCTTAAGTCAACGGTCCATGTCAGAAAGAGAATGTGTGGTATGGATAGTGGTAATATACGCAGCTGAGCATTCGACCGCAGCGCCCTCTCGTCTGTAAACGTTGAGCCAATGCATGCAAAGTTTAAGGCGATTATATACGCATTTGACCGCAGCGCCCTCTCCTGTATAGACGTTGAGCGGCTACATGCAACGTTGGAGTGTAGCGTAGTGCTTAAGACGTCTGCCTCCGGGAGCGGCCCACTTTTTTAAAAAGTGGGCCGATCCCGGACGCAGTGCAATCGATGTGAGCACGGACGCCGGACAAGTCTAGACCCTAAGGAGCCTCGCCCCTAAAAAATTCTTAATGAGAATATACGGCCTTCAGCTGACGCCATTCATCTCCATACAACTAGGAACGTGGTATGGTACTCGTGAGCGGTTAGCAACTCACAGTTCAGCCTGTTTGGGCAGAACTAATCTTGATAACTATTTTTGTAAATTAACATCTTATTGAGAAATTCAGTGCAAGTGATAAATATAAAAGCTCAGCAAGAAAATCCTCTACGCTAAAATTACCAGTCAGAATTTCTTGATTTCAAACCACTTGTCGGAAAACGCGAGTAGCTGAATGAAACCGAAGGAGCAATTCAAACGTACTGGTATATGTTAATTATAAAATAATTACCAATGAAACTCATCTGATATGTCTCCTTTCTACGGTAGTTCTTGTGTAAAGAGTTTGTATTACTCGTGGATATAACTGTTCTTGTATTTTATACTGGACCGTTCCTGAGATATAGAGACGCTTTAACTATCACGGTCAGAAAAGTATTGCACGACAAATTTGTGTTCTTTTTATTGTTCAAAGGCCGAGAGATGTCGGGTTCTTTCATGAAGGCGCTATTTCTGGGAAAGCGCACGCTCCAGCTTGCTGTTAGGGTGCGCTACTGCGCTAACACACGTGTACCGAGATTTTGTACCTAAACATTAATTTATTTCATCATAATTGTGCCGGCGACATTGGACAACTAGCTGCCGATAGGAAGCTTTTTGTCATCCTTTGTTTGTAAATGTATTATGATGTGAAATTTCCTGTATGTAACATGAAGGACATTCAATAATTAATCTATATCAATACATAGAAGCATAATTTTCACAAAATATCTGTTTTATCTTTAAATAGTCACTTGATAGCGCTATATACTCCATCAATTTTCTTTGTCTTCATTTTAAACCATCTAAATATTATCTTGTTTGACCTTCAAATCAGGATGTCACAGCCGTCTTGACGACTTCATCATTTTAAGACCGCCGTCCAAGGAGCGTTTTTTTAGCTCGGAACATGCAATATTTTAAGCAACCAGATCAAAACTTTATGGTGGTTGGTTCTGCCGCTGAAACACACATTCTCGATTGGCAGCCTGTGATTGACGTTACATGCATGTGAACCGGCGTGTTGTTGTAAAGGAGAGCGCCTGCAGAGAGTTTTCTGCGTCTTTTCACCTTGATTGATTCCCATAAAGAGATCATTTTGTTGTCATAACGCTTCCCAGATATGATTTTTTTTTCTGTGGCACGAACTTCAGCCGCAGATGTTTTTTTTTGTAATCCCAGAAAACAGTTACCCTTACTTTGTCTTTTTTTTTTGTCTAACTATTTTGGATTGGGGGATGGTTTGTGGTTCCACTCTATTTACTCCCTTTTAGACTCGAGATTGCTGTGAGAGACCCAAGCCTCAAGTCCGGTCACCAAACAATAAAAAGTTATTTTTTGTCTTCACGGAGCATCTCTCAACTGTTCCGACAGTACTGGAGCCTCGTGACCTTCTGAGATGGCGTCAGTGTTCAAGAAACCCACCTTCCATTGACCTTTAACATGCCCGACTTTTCATTAATGATTTTTTTTTTCAAGCTAAACCCGCCGAGATGCCCATTTCTTTGGCTTTTCGTGAAAACTTAATTATTCTGTCTGACAAAATTAAATGCTCGACCTTGTTGGACATTCCTGTGGAATTTGCTTTCCAAGGCCTTATGGTGTAAGGGTCATCCCACAATTGGCTTTCCAACTAACTAAACTTCTTTCTTAAAAATGTTACCTTGTAGGATGATTGGGAAGACTCCCTACAAACTGCAGTAGAACACTAATTGATATATTCTAGTTTATATTGTTTTTATTTTTGCGAGAACTTTTATTCCTGAATGTTGGTCAAAATCTAGCATTTTTTTACTCGATTCACATCAAGACGCACTTCACATTCAGTCCGTTGGGATGTTAGACTCGCACTGAATCGCAACCGCGAATGAGTAACCTTGAGACATGATTAAACTTGTTTTAACACACTTGCTGTGTTTTGTTTTGTTTTTTGTTCACACTCAGGCAGATGTCACTGAACACCACTCGTAGCCTCAAATATCTTACTTATTCCGGTAGTGCAGACTAAGCACTTTGATTCCTAGATTTCGTCATGTTGTACGGAGAGAAAACGGAAGCCTCTTATCGTTGTTAGTTAAAGGGTTTTATAGAGTAGGCATTAGTTTGGTACGCCAGTCTTGGATACGGCACAGGAAGGAGGACACCTCTTATCGCTCTTATTTGATGGGCTTTAATAGCTAGGCATTACACTTCAAGTTTGCTACAGCAGTCTAGGATACGGCGCAAGCCTTGGTTCCTCTTTTTGGTTCACTGAGAATGTTACCTCGCACATAGTAAGCCGTTTTTACTATTTTTCTTCTTCGCAGATAACGTCAAAGCACTGGCCCGTCCTTGATGCCCAGTCACTCTCCGAGTGGATCCTTTTAGACGGTGTACGAGGCTAGGATATTAACAGTAACTGAAAAAGGCGACTCCATGAGTTCTTGCAAGATGTTTAACCCGTGCTGCAGTAACTTCTACAAGGTGCTGGCGGTCATATTGGCTGCCCTTTTGCTCTTGGAGTACAGCTTCAATTTACTCGTCTACCATCAGAAGAATATCAGGTTTCTTAACGCCAGTGTTTCCAGTATATTTGAGCCTCTTCTAAGCGCGGACTCTGAGATCTTCAATGCCAGCCTTGGTAACAGGACTCGGGGCGGTGTGGAGAGTACTGGGAACGGGACCGGCAGGAGTAACACTAGAGCGGTGGCGGTGTCCTCTAATACGTCCCTAGAGCTCTGTCCTCTTATGCCTCCCAATTTAGGTGAGTGAAATATGCTCGGAACATTCCTATTTTTCTTTCCGACCTGCGCATGAATGCTAGACTCAAGCACATTGTCTTGGTGTGTGATGGCCTGTTTAACTTTGACTAACCCGGTATTTGAAAACCCGTATTACTCGCATTTTAAGAAGTAACCATTCGAAAGTTATCCAGTCATTTCAATGTAGGATCATGCATTATATTGCACTGTTTTCTCTTTCCTGAAACAGTAAAGGAATGGAACCTTCTTCCGCAGGAAACTGTGAAATCAGGTTCCCATACAGAGTTTCTTAATAATTTGAATCGCTTGTGAAACTAGATTCTTTTTGTTACCATTGATGCTCTGCAGTCATTGTAATGTGATGAGTATGTGTTTTTGCTTCGTTTATATGTTTGCTTTTGTATTGGCGAATGCATATTATGCTCTATGAATGCGGCGTTTTTCGTTTCCTGCTGCTGCTTATTACTGTATAATTTTGTTACTCTCTCTCCCTCTCTCTTTCCATTAATGACCCCAACAGGAGTTTAACAGTATCTATAAATAAATAAGTGGTTTTAGAGAGAGTGAAATAACGTAGTTGGAGCTTTGGTGGCGCCGCAGCAATAAAATGCCATAGTGCGCCAAGAGCAAGGCTAGTAATCCTGAATCACACAAATTGCGTACTAAAAAGCATTAGTTTTTGTTTTGTTTTTGCCATGTAGCCAATATACAAAATTCCTTCTTTATCCTGAAAATGGGCCCCCTGGAAGCCTCAGATTAATATTCGATGTTATTCTAATATACTTGAGTTATTAAGGCCGCTGATCAGTTTGTCCCTTTGAAAAACGTGAGCTGCATGCCGGAGGATTTAGGGAGGCTATATTCATGCCCTTTCGACCAGCTTGCACTACCTGTCTGCAATGTTTAATTTATAATCTCTGAAAATAATTTTTCCAATTATCCTGCTTCTGAGTCACAGGCATAATGCTCATAACAAAAGGTAGTGCCATAAACAGTGCAAAGTTCTGATGAAATAAGATGGGAAAGTAAGTGAGACTTTTTTTCTGAGAGTTTGGGCAAACCAAAGAGAGGTGAACAAACGTGAGGGCTTCCAAGCAGCGCACACACCTCGGTTGTTTTTCCCTCCCTAAAAGCTAGCTGTGGGTCGTGTGCCTCACCGATAATCAGTCGGTAGAAAAACAAACCTGGAGCGATCGTTTTTACATTCTTATTTTTGTTCGACTTCCGGTTCGTTTTTCGCACATGTGTTCCAGCCTTAAATTAACAAATGTTTGACTGATGCAGCTATTTTACCTGAAGATAAAACACAAAAGGGAGTGCGTACTCGAACACCTGTTCATACCGTTGTGACCGGGGCGTTTACTTTATTAGGATTGCTTCACTGTATGTTTTGTTGTGACCTAGGCTCTTTTTCATGTCTTTGGTTTTTGGTAGTCTTCGTCTTTTTTGCTAGCTCTGTATACTTACCTTAAGCATCAACCAACTCGCCTAAATGTCTACTTTGATAGAAGATATGACGTCTATTGCTTTGTTTGTGTTTTGCGCACCACATAACAATTTTTGGAAGGAGGCTCATCAAACCTCGTTGAGGAATACATCACCTTCCAAGCAGAACATCCCAGCAAATATTGTCAGATGAGAAAACATGCGCGTGTTTTCCAAGTCAGCTTCAGTTAGCCAAATGACTCTCGGTATTTCCGCCACCGTCATGAACGCACGGAAAATAGTCAAGGGGGTTTGAAACGTTTCTATGTGCCCAGTCAGCACCAATACTTCAAACACTTAAAAAGAACATGCGTCTTATTTATTTGTTAAGAAATATGTAGAGTGAAGCGCAAAGATGTTCTTTCAGGGAATTCGGAAACCAGCATCAGATGTGTACTGGCTAGGACCACGAAGTGTCGCGAAAGATTGCAGTGGCTGCACCCAAGGTGTTTCTGATGCCACTTTGATGTCGTGTTGTGGTCTGGTTGGAATTCGGCGAAGTCACTTGGGTGCCATGTAGGAAGGTATGAATAATCGTCCAAATATTCTTTTATCGCTAAGCAATCGCTGTATTTGTAAACAGGCGGCGATGAAGCAGGTATTGAGAACCTTTTCCTTTCCTATTTTCAATTACGAAGAATACTTGCAGGATTCAGGACCGGTCGACTCTCGGCAATCACAAATCAGGTATTTAACTAGACGTCTCTCAGAGTGGTTCTATGATTACCTGACAGATATAACGTTTCTCGTTTGATGTTACAGTACTGTGTCTTTTTGGGCTTTGGCCGCAGCTGTGCCTTCTACTTGTTGATGTTAATTTCGGGACGCTCCGATGTTAACTGCCCACAGTTATTGTTAGTTTCGCTTTCAGCTTCAAAAAAATAAAAAGTATTCGATCCTGATTTTTTTTTTTTCTCTTCTACACGTTTCAGTTGGCCGCCGAAAGGTCTTACAACAAGCCCCGTCGCTTGAGGATATCGAGAAGAATTTCACGCACATCATGCCAGGAGGCAGGTTCAAGCCGAAGGAGTGCCTGGCCAGGCATCGAGTGGCCATACTCATTCCATACAGGAACCGGGAGGAGCACCTCAGGGTCTTTCTTTATAACATGCACCAGTTTCTGCCCCGGCAGCAGATAGACTATGGCATTTTCGTCATTGAACAAGTGGGTTTGTTGGAAAAATACTTTTGTCTTTGCGCTAGATCAGGGTGTGGCTTGGATGTGGCACACGGAAACGCGGGTGTAAAAGAGGTAGATTCAAGTATACTAAGCAAACACAAAAATTGGATTTGAAAAATATTTATTTTTAGTGCAAACATGCTTCAGTTATGCAAGCCTCTCATCTGGGTTAATAGAAAATAGTTCAGGTCAATTTGCATGAAGATTATGACATCATTTCCATATTGGGGAACATATCCACTACACCGAATCATCAGGCCTATTGGTGCATAAATTGGTGCAATAAAAACAAGTGTTGGACTGATTTCGACCTTTCGATGCTTTAGCGACACATATGCCTCTCAGATTAAAAATCCTCAAACAATCCGCTTGCGTGTTCTGTGTCCATTTGAAAGTTGAAACCACAGCAGAGGGAAGGGAGAGTAGTTGAAGCGGCTGATAAATAAATTATTAGTCCGAGTTGAATACAATCCCTCACCTAGCGCAGGTTCCAAATAAAACATTACACATAAAAAACAAAAAACTTAAAGGCTAGATTATTGCATTCTGTGCAGGTGATTTTTGCCTTCAGAAAACAATATATATAGTAGGCTGATTTTCATGATGAGTCGGGTAGTTACCTAAAGTTTGTCAATAAACTTTCTTGATACGTGCAAATAAACATATGACTCCAATAAGAGATTTGCTGAGAGTCATCCAAAACCACAAAATCAGATTTCGGCAATTGTAGAAATACTTAAAGCACGTGGGAAGTGCGGGGATGCGCCAATGTTACAATTCGTGCTGCAGGCTGAACTGCGAAAATAAGGGTGCAATAAAGCGGATTAATGTTATGCGGGACTCGTGTTCAAAGAAAAGGGGCGGGGGGGGGGGGGGGGGGGGGGCGGCAGATTTTTTCCCCTTTTTTAAAATTGCTTGTAGAAATGTCTGAAACGTGCATGTGCGTGTGTGATGAGGCGGGAAAAGGGGGAAAGGGCGATATCCACTCTGCTCCCGTCCCCCGTTGCTCCGACGATACAGACCGCACAACGTTGTTCCTCACTGTTGACCTATCGGGTCTATTATGGCTGTTTTTATATGGATGCGACCGTATCGAATCGAAACGAGGTTTGACTATTTTGATTGGTATTAGATGGGTAGAAGAGAAATAAGGAGAAAAAGAGGGTGCGTGTGATTGGTCCTGCTTGATTCGATGCGCTACAATCGTATTCAAACCAAACCTGTAATTGATGTCCTGAAACCATTACGGCTCAGTAGGCACGTCGGAACTGCGCAAAGTTCACAATTTTTAGTAATAGGTATTAAACAAAAACAAAGACACATTTCTTTTCATTTTGCTAATGGAGCAGCTCTACAGCTCCCTAACATCTACGTTCCAGCTTTTAGTTGGACATAACCAAATCTGCTCCCGGTACAAACCCAGAACCGAAGATATAACCAACCTCGACACACCCCCCCCCCCCCCCCCTTCCTTTTCCAAAGAAAGAAAAGGAAATAGTCTTATTTCAAAGTTATTGCCTTTTCCGCAGAGACATATGACCACAAAACACAATTCCATACAGTTTCTGAACTGTCCTTCGCAAAACGTGCGCTTCTTTGCATACGGAAGTATGGTGAAGATGGCACATTCTTTTTGAGGGGCTCTTGGCAGATCGATGTAAATTGTGTTTAATGGCAATCCTTAATGTTAATCATTTTTTTATTGTTTTATATAATTAACAAGAACAAGCTTTTTTTTTTTTTGCTGCGTGCTGTTTTGAATGCATTAGGACTAGCGTGCAGCAGAGCAGAAGCCCACTCATGGTAATTTGACCATTTCTTTCCGGCACAGCAGTAATTTTCAATGCAATTGAAATTAATTTTTATCCCAAATAATTTGTAATTATGAAAAAAAAATCACTTGAGCTAAATAGAAAAATTAAACCTAAGACCGGGTCATTGTTACAGAATGGAGTAATGGCTAAGTGGCATCTGAGCTTACCGATTTATTTCTTTTCATGTTTGTTTCCTTGAAACTAAACTTGCTGTGTTCTGGCCAATGTTGAGGAAAACGTTTGTTTCTTATCTTGGGTGGCAGCGTTAGTTTATCAGTGTACTTCATGTGAATGAACAGGATCAAGAAAGAGGGGGGGGGGGGGGGCGCTCGTCTTTTTAGGCATCTTAAAATTTAAATGTAAAAAATACGGGAGAGGAGCATAAAAGTTGCCCCCTCCCACCCCCCATATATCCAGAATAGTTCTCACGTTTCTGAGCTCAGCGCTTTAAAAAAATGTGGCATTCAACATTCACCTGATTGAATAAATCAACACACACTGTGAACTGTGTTAGTAACTGCATCCTTGTTTGCAGGAGGGGAATGGAAAATTCAACCGAGCTAAACTGTTGAACGTCGGGTACCTAGAGACACAGGGATTGTACGACTGCTTAATTTTGCATGATGTGGATCTCATCCCGGAGGATGACCGCAACCTCTACACTTGTCCCGAGCAGCCCAGGCACATGTCCGTGGCCATGAGCACTATGAATTACACGTAAGCTGCGATTATAACTTTTTGGACATAAAGAGTCGTCGTGGCGACATTTTACACCAAGCAACATTTTCACAGATATTGCTGTTAAAACACACCAGGACAAAAACTCCACCATAAAGGGGTAATTCGGCAATTTTTTTTATAGTCGCTGATTTGCCTCAAAATTGGCTAAGCACACCAGTAGACACGGCTGCACCAGTTCCCTAAGTATTCTGTGAAAATAGAAACGTTTCGCGAAGTTATTGAATTTTCGAATTTCCTTTCTTATCGTGTTTCTCAAAACCGGGAGCCCCTACTGGCAACATTGAAGTGTGACGCCAGAAATAGTACAGATTGAGCAGTAAGCCATGCTCCCACCTCATTACAAGACGTTTGGGTGTGGGAAAAGTGTGCTTGGTAGCTGATTCACTGAGATGCACACAAAAAGCACTGGAAATACTCTGCTTAAGACTACCTGCACAACCTGAAAGTCTGTACTATTTGTGACGTCACACAACTGGAGAGCGCGCGGAAATTTAAATCTTGGTTTCGGCATCATCATCATTTACGGTTTTCTCAATTTCTGTTTTGAATTTATAGAAAATAAATAGCATACCGTGAAGACTCAAGTTCGGGTAGTCAGAAAATGCAATTTGTTTGGGTAGCTCAAAAAACCGCCGGAGTTCCCCTTTAAGGGGTGCTTCTTTTGAAAAAGAAGCGTATGTGTGAAAAGTCGTCCAATTTATGTTGATGTTTTTCTTTTTTTGAAAATTCAGATTCAGAAATAACTAACTTCATGCTGTATAAAAATGTAGAGCTATGGTCGGATATATTCAACTGCTTGCCTAAACTGAAACGTTTCCCATAATGGCGTCACGTGTAACGTCACGACGGAGGTATGCCTCCTCCTCCGTACCCTTCCCTCCTCCTCCTCAAGGGCTACGCTCTAATTCGGCATTACTGGGGATTGCAAACGTCTTTCATTTTTCTTTCTCAAATTTTACGCACGTCGCACCAATACCAGCTCTTTCACAATCTTTCTTCTTAAAATTCAAGCTAGTTATCAATTTTCCGGGGAGGGGGGAGGGGGGGGGGGGTGCCAACCGTCAACATCCGAAGACGTATAGAACAAACCACCAAGCGTGAAGAAAAAGCTTGCAATCATCCTGTGCTTTCGGCTCACGTTTGTTTTACCCCATTTTTCACTGTGTCATTCTTCCTCCTTACCCTCCCTCTTCCTCCTCCTCCACCATAACATTATTTTCAAGTATCAGCACGGTTTTCGCAGGGGTCACTCATGTGACACTCAACTTGACGGTTTGGTTCACGACTTACATACATCTCTTGATGCTGGTTAACAAGTTGATGCAATATTTCTCGACTTCTCGAAGGCTTTTGACCGCATTCCCCATTACAGGCCTCTACTAAAACTGGCACAGCTTAGCATTCATTCTAATGTTCTCTCATGGATAAAAGACTTTCTCTCAAATAGACTTCAGGTCACTTCCCTTAACAACCCCAACTCCTCTTTTGCCCAAGTGACATCTGGAGTTCCCCAGGGTAGTCGTGCTGGGTCCATTACTTTTTCTCATATACATTAATGACCTACCCACTTGCGTTTCACCTCATGGCCGCCTTTTTGCTGATGACTGTGTCATCTACCGTAACATCTCTACTAACACCGATCGCCAAGCTCTTCAATCAGACCTGGACCAGTTAACCACGTGGTGTTCTTCGTGGCTAATGACCCTCAACCTCAACAAAACAAAACATATGTCGTTTATCAAATGCTCCTCTCAGACTCCAACTTCTTACCTTCTGAATAACAATACTGTCGAACTCACTTGTACTTTAAGTACCTGGCTGTCCACTTTCAGTCTGATTTGTCCTGGCACTACCACATTGATCTTATTCTTGCTTCTGCTAACCGTTCCCTTGGATTCATAAAGCAGAATCTTGAACAAGCACCCGCTACCTTACGTAAACTTGCTTATATCACTCGAATCCGCCCCAAAATTGAATATGCTTCTGCCATATGGGATCCTGATCGAGCCTACATTATAAGTAACATCGAGTTCCTGCACAACCGTGCTGCGCGTTTCATTTGCTCTGACTACTCTCCATTTTCCAGTGTCACCGCATTAAAAAATCAAGCTAAGTTGCATGACCTATCACACCGGCGTAGACATGCCCGTCTGTCATTATTTCACAAGCTCTATCACCATGCATCGCTTCACGACGATTTTTTTTAAAACACCGCCCATTATTTTTTCACGTCGCGATCATTCATTGAAAGTAGCACGCATCACATGCCACTCATCTAGTTACGCACGATCATTCATACCACGGACCATAATCGACTGGAACAACTTACCGGCTAACATTGCAACTGAACTCGATATGTCTAACTTTCAAGGGCTCGCGCGTAGTCACACTAATACTTAAGGTTCTTTTTTATTCCTTGTTCTCATATTGTCTTTTGTATAATTATTCTGTTTTATCTGTGTACTATATATTTGCTTGCACGCCCCCCCCCCCCCCCTTATGCAATACCCTCATATAGAGAGCCTTTAGGGGTATTTTAAATAAATAAATAAATAACTTCTGTCTTCCCCTAGCGTGAAAATTCTGCGAAGTGTTTTTAGTTGATCACGAAGAACATCTACGGCTCTCTGGGCCCACTGTAACACGTAACACGTTCTTCCGTTCCGCACTTTTTATTCTTGTAGGCTCCCATACACAGAGTATTTTGGCGGAGTTAGTGCCCTGAACAAGAAACACATGGAACTGGTGAATGGCTTTTCTAATCAGTACTGGGGATGGGGTGCCGAAGATGACGACATGTTTTGCAGGTAAGCATGCACTAGCGAGTGTAAATTTTCCGCTCCGCAAAAAAAAACAAAAAAAAAAAAAACGACTGAGCTGTTATTGAAATAAAAAATTGTGAAAATCTGTCATCAATTCTACTTGTGTCCATGTCAGCTTCAAAAAAAGCAGGGCGCGACTTGTGATGTTCACGCTTTATGCTTTATGTTTCGATCTTCGGCGTTCATATAAGCAAATGCCGGAGCCTCGTTTGCTGCGAACCGATACCACGATGCTGGGTACTTGCCACTCCTCGCTTTTCTTAAAGGACAACTCTGGTCAATATTTTCGACTGAATTGCAAGGTGTAATTTTCTTTCTCGATATTGTGTGTGCTTTCATTAATATCGCGGCTCAAAGTTTGGTTTTGGGCGTCTACGGCAAAACTGAAACTATCTGCTCGAGAGGGATGGCAACACATCATTGGCTGTACGGCCGCGACTTGATGTCCGCGTGGTGCTGCGGTGCGCGGTACAACGTGCGGAATCAGCCGCAGCTCCACCGCGAAGCGACGTGACGAAGCTACCGCGGTCTGCGTCGTCGTCTTCCTTGTCTAGAAGCTGGCCCGGCTGCCACCCTGCTGAAGATCTGCCGGTCGCATCTTTAAAATCAGTTTTCGTGGACAACGCGGCTTCACTTTGACGCGATATTTCGACCGTGATCATATTTTGTGCCACTAAGGCGATCCCTGTCATTTATTTTGGTTACGTTTTCGACCAACCAGAGTTGCCAATTAACCTATCAGCGACTACGCCATACTTTGTTTCAGCAGACGTCAGAGCGCAGTCACAGTAGAAAAAACACACGAACGCCGACGCACAGACAAAAGCGCAAGACAGTAGCGCATTCATAGGTCTTGATTGGTGAAGCCGGTGATACACACGCACAGCACGAACACCGACGTGCTGCTTGATTCGTTGGCTCGCGCCTGCTGCGCTCTCACTTTGATAAAAACAAGTGCGTATACCGACACAAAAGCGCGCACTTAGGGCACAAGCCTAAGGTGTCAAAGTTAGTGATCACCAATGTCAAAGAAAAATGACAGGGAACGCCGACGCGGCGTTTGCGCCAACTCCGTTGTGTAATGTACAGAGTTCGGTCAGCTCTCAAAAATAAATTAAGTTTCTTGTATTCTAACTAATTCAAAAAAGTACGAAAAAAAAAAAAAGACACTCGCTGGTTATGTCGTTCGTTAAGTCGGATTTATCCGGAAAAAAAAACACACACACAAAGAAACTCCGAATTTCGAGGTTTTAACGAGAAAACAGAGGGCAAGAAAAGACTGCGTTTTACAAATAAGCTTCATAAGAGCACAGGGTCAGTGGTCCTGAAGAGATGCCACTTCAGTTTCCTATGCAATACAGTACTGACAAAAGGGGTTTGCCTTTTAGCACGTCGAGCTTCCTTCACGAAAACGGGTCATGCGTCCTGGACTTTATTTTCTTTTTTTTTTTAACATAGGAACACTGCAAAATAAACTCCGAAATAAAAAAAAAACTGGGAATCTATCAATAATAAACTCGGATAAACCCACAATTGTAAGCGAAAAATAAACTCGGGAAAACAACGTCCGAAGTTCACGATAAATAACTTCGAAAACACGTAATCCCAATATTAATGAGACTTTATACCGAGTGGTATAATGTCAACATAGCACGTGTGCTACGCTCAGACGCTAAAAATGATACCGGCCAAAAACTTTTTTTTTTTTTTTTTAGGAACGCATATTTGCGGTTGAAGAATCAAAGTTCCGAAGCATGAAGGCATGACCGAAACTGGTAGATATAATTAAAAACGGAACCTCCTGACAGGCTCTGGCCTGACGTTTCGTTGAGAAACCTAGTTAAACTAATTAACTTCCTCAAGTCAAGTTTCTCAGCAAACTGATAGCTAGCGGAACTAACTACCAAAGATAAATTATTTAAGTTCTTTATGCCAAGTCACTGTGCCAAGTAGCAGCGTATACGTCTCAGTCAAAAAAAAAACCTAGCTGGTTTATCTTACGTTTAGAAGTCACGTCTGCTATCAAGGCAGCCAACGTTTTGCTACGAGACCTCTCCACTAACTAGCTTCTTTATGCATTTTAGCAAACTGGCAGCGTATCATTATTTAAATAAAGCTGAACCACCTAGTTTCTTTCGAGCTAGGCAGCCTTATAGCAAACACATCATATGACACCTTAAAGGAGCTGTGCAACGATTTTAACGTTAAAAGAATTGGCATCTTCTGCTTTTGATATTGTTCACCTTGTCACAAATGAGAGAAAACAGACCTCCTTTCATTGAAATGTTGCGATTCCGCCGCGGAATAGCGAGGCAAAACTTAGAATATTTCCCGACCTGCAGCCACGAGCGGCGGCCATGAGAAACAAGCGGCGTGACGTCACTTGGGTAGTTGTAAAAAAGACAGCAAGTTGTGCGAATACCTGCTTGATAAAGGGTAACTTTTCTATAAATCTCGTCGTTCTAACATATACATAAATGCGTCAAAACCCTGCTATCATCGACAAAACTTTTATTATACGGAGTTTTAGTGGCGCCATCTATGCTAGCTCTACAAAACCGCGAATAGCCGCCAGAAGTACTGAAAGAAGGCGAGAGAGAAAAGGGGAAAGGGCTACCGGCGCTTTCCCCCTTTCTGGTTGTGTAGAAAGAGGGAAAGTCCCGGATGAAAGGCTTCGCCGGTGTTGGGTGTCTGTAGTGCCCGAACTTCGTTCGCGCTTTCTTCTGTTTTAAACTCGCAAACTTAATCAGAGACACGGGCTTCGATGGCGACAGTCCCCCGGTCATCGGGACACCATTGCTCGGTCATAGGGTGCATGAATAACGACAGAAAGCGTCGAATACTGTCCGAGCACTTATGCACACCTTGCACGGAATCCGACAAGTGCGGCTGCAATGTCTTTAAGCTCCATCGCTTTCCACTTGACCCCGGTCCCTGGCGGCAGTGGTTTGCATCCGTCAACCGAAAAGACTTTTCCTCAACGCCATCCTCTCGACTGTGCTCGGAACATTTTGTGAATGGAGCGCGCACCGATCGCTGTACCGCCGATGAACATGGGGTCACTCGAAAAGGTGCGTGCGAGTTTTCTCATAATAATTGCTGTTTCAGCTCGTAAAATTTTGTAACTGAATTTATCTTAATATTGAAATTTTCAGTCGTGACATTGACTTGATTTTAATATCTAGAATACTTTTTTGAAGGCTCATTTCCGCCGCCTGGTGTGGCTGGAAATTGCTGAAAAGTTAGTTCTATCGGGTTTTCCTGAATCGCGATCCCCTGCGCGATACCACAGTGACGGCAAAAGCGCTACTTGGGGTGCCTTTCCGTTGATTGGTCGCTTTAAAGCGCTGGATATTCGCTGCAGGGTACGTCTCATGTGTTACGATCTACGTTTTCGAATAACTGGTTTGGGTTCAGCTAATTGGTATATGTCTGTGAGAAACAGCTTGAACACTGAACACTTACACACAGACAGGACAGGACATACACAGAGCAGACTATCAACTATTTAATACTTCTTCCTCCACCTCCTCTTCTTTTCAGTCCCTTCGAGCGTTCCATGATTGCCGTCCGTCCATCACGCTGCACACCAAAGAAAACCAATATCTTCGTTGTGTTGCGGCTGTGGGCCAGTGACTCGCGAGGACCGTCATGGGAAGCAGTTCCCGAAACCTCCGCGGGATACCGATGTCAGTGACTGGAAGTGGAAATGTATGGGGTTAGCTTGGGGGCATTTGCTGGTAGTTTTTTCAATTTTCGATTATGTAGCATATTTTTTCTCTTTTCGTCTATGATTTATTTTTTATATGTACTCCTTATTATGCTTTGTTCTTTAAAAAAAAATATAAAAAGTGCATCTTCTCTCGCCATTGTGGAATACTCGAAGGGATTAAGAAGAAGAGGAGATGGCGGAAGAAGAAGTATTAAATAGTTGATAGTCAGCTCTGTGTATGTCCTGTCCTGTCTGTGTGTAAGTGTTTAGTGTTCAATCCGTTTTCGAGCCCAGTGAGCACGTTTCTTTGTTCGAGTCATGATATCCGCCAGTGCGGTGACGGGGGGAAGAGAGGAAGCGAACGCGCCAGCAATAGAAATTGGAGGTGAGTAATCAAAATAGTGCATCAAACAGTAAAATAATTCGTGGCTGCTTTAAGGCTTTATGTGGTTTAATATAGGCACATCTAGAACGTCTTCGTCGTTCATCCACAAGGAAATATAAGAACACGGACACGCAAGATAAAAGCAGCGCAGCAAAACGATCGGTAGTAGCTCCGGGTGTTTACAAAAGTTATAGCTTGTTGATTACTAAACACGGCTACGTTGAAATAGGCCCATCCCGAGCAAAGATTGATGAATGGTTCATCAGTTTCAGTCATGCGGAAAGCGATGGAGTTTAAAAATATTGCGGCCGCAATCGCCTTGGCGGATTTGATGCAGGCTGCGTAGGTCCTCGGACAGTATTCGACGCTTTCTGTCGTTATTCGTGCACCCTGTGACCGAGCAATGGAGTACCGATGACCGGGGGACTGTCGCTATCGAGGCCCGTGGCTCAAGTTAAGTTTGCGAGTTTAAAACAGAAAAGAAAGCGCGAACGAAGTTCCGGCACTGCAGAGACCCAACACCGGCGAAGCCTTTCATCCGGGACTTTCACTCTTTCTACACAACCAGAAAGGGGGAAAGCGCCGGTAGCCCTTTCCCCTTTTCTCTCTCGCTCTCAAAATGGCGCTATCCACGATAAAACGGTCTATATATCGCGGGGCGCCCGCCAGCACGTAGTCACGCGGTCGCGAGCGGATGAGTTCTCTCTGCACGCTGATGGCTCTAAAGAGAGAACTTTTCCGGAACCCCGCGCCTACCCAAGTGACGTCACTGCGCACGTGACCCGGAAGACGATGTACGAGTTGAGAGGCGGCAAAAACCTGGATCTTTTTCATTTTTTAAAATAAAAACTAGGGTATCCAGGCAAAATCTGTTTTCTGTAGTTCACTGCACAAGTGTCAGGCATCAACTTCCACAATTATTTAAGCAAAGCCCTGAAATTGCTGCACAACTCCTTTAAGGCTTCCCCAGAATTTCGGTTTCGAGTGGAAACTAGTAACATGAGCCTAGCTAGCCTGCTTTGAAAAAAGCATACAAAGACAATATACATGTTTTGAAACATACAATGCTGGAAAAGAAAGGCAACTGGCATAGAAACGAAATTAAAACAGTATGCACGAGCTCCGCAGATGCTGCAGTTCCGGAAAACTTCTGGTCAAATAAGTTGTACGTCTGCAAATCAGGTTCATATTTCTGGGACGGCTTTCTCATCGCAATAAGCGTAAAATGGACAATACTCTTACACGTTTTCAAACCCGTTGCGTGTTGAAATGTTGGCTCTGATTGGAAAAAATATATATGTATCAATCAAGTGAACGTTGAGCGCACAAGCAAGGATCGCTTGTTGCCAGAGTCGCCCAATGATCATTGGTTTTGACTGGTTGAAACACTCATCAAAAGGTAGGAATATTTGGCAGAATGCATTCAAACTCCTACAAAATTGCGTGCGGATATTTGTATTCCGTTTAATTGCTGAAAATTAAAAGCGCACAAGTTGAGCAGCGTGGCAGTTTTCTTCGCAACATTATGTATCTGCTGCACTCCAGTATGGATAAGTTAATATGATAATTCAAAAGGGTACAAAAGAAATGTTCTGCAGAAAAGGATTTTGATGATAAGGTGTTCCAACCTCGCACCTCTGCGATATCCCTACCTGCAAGGGATATCCACGCACTGGCACTCTTTTTATTTATTGTTAATTAATAATTATGGCCGTTTCATAAATCTCTCAAGGTATTTCTGGTAAATATTTACCACTATTATATCCAATTGTTAGTTTTAAAAGAAACATAGGTGTATAACAATGGTGTGGCTAATATACTCATTAGTAGATTACATAAATAACAAAAAACTTGGTAAGTGTTGAAAATGTTTTTTTACTAACATGATAATAATATAATAGAAGTAAATTCGGAATTATTTCAGTTACAGCATATTTTTACTCCAATTAGCATATAAATTCGTTTGACTTCTTTGAAAACTTAGTAGTGAAGGTTACATGATCATCCCAACCAGTCCCATGACCCGTATTCAACACTTCTACGATAACCCTCAGTGGAGCAGATATTGATGTTTTTAACCCAAATTTCGTAGCTTTTAAGACTTTTGTAACTAACCTGTAAACACTTTGTTGCGCATCATTATCAAGGCGTCAAGCAGTTCATGAGCACAGAAAATAAACAAATGAATGAATGAATGAATGAATGAATGGTTCGTTGTAAAAAAACTCAGCAGAGTTTTGTGGTTGCAATTGCTTTTCAACATCATTACTGTCTGTATTTATCAACACCTTGTTGTCAAAATTAACAGGTTCGTGCTCTACGTACTAATCGTTTTTTCTGTTAAGTGTAATTTTTTCGGCACCTTTTATTTGGGCACGACAGTGGCAACTGTAAGCCACTGAAATTTAGCAAGAGTATCTCGTGAGCATATCTACAGAACGTTTACAGTATAGCTTGTTGATCGTTACTTCCTTTCCTAAAGTACATTCCAGTATGGCCTTTTCTGTGAGATTCTGAGTGTCACCAATGACGAACAATGATGTATGGAATAATGCATTACTAGTTTTCCCTTAGCTTAAGGTTTGAAGTCCGGATGCACCTTTAGTTGAGTGACCCAGAATACCTTGGCTTGACTTTGGCCTCAGCCTGCCTTCGGATGTTTGTCCGTACAATTCTTACCATAAATTGACTGCTAATTGTTTTTTTTTTTCTTTATATTTATAGTATTTAAACTGTATAGGTGTAACATCTGGTAAATGTAAAGAAGGCATTGAAAACAGAGACGTGAACGATATCCAGCACGGCAGACATCATCTACAGAGTGTAAAAGAATAATAAGCAAATTAATTCCTAAATTTTCTAATTAACTTTTTCTGTTTAATATTTGCTTCAACTGGCACATCCCAGTTATAAATTGGTTGCTCGTCGTTAAACTATGCCGTAGCAGTTGTTACAATTCAGACAATCAGATCGTGCTTCGCGTAATTTGGCGAAATTTCTGTGTTACTTTCGCCATACCTGAACTGACACAGGAAGAGCGCAGAAAGCAGAGCGCCATAGCAGACAGCAGAGTAGAGTGCGTCTTTTGTATAGCCACGTAATCCTTCTCGGCTCGCTGTGTGACTCGCTACCCGCTTCGTTACGGAGGTTGACGTCGCTTCTGGGTGAGACTTCCGCCGCTCATTCCGCATCCTGTTTTAATTTCTACGGCCTAACTTTGCGAGAGAATAGCGCGGAGCAGAATTTTGTTCCTAAAGTCCCAGAACTGCTACGGATTATTTTAACGAGGGGCATAAATTTTCGAATTTAAATGTGCCAGCTGAAGCGAATAATTAAAATTTTTATTTATCGTATTTAGGTAATTAATTTGATAATTCTCACTTTACACTCTCTAGCTGGTGCCCGTCGCAGGGAGAACCGTTATCCCAAAGGAATCATCCTTTAGTTCTAGTATCCTGTTTTTAATAATTTGCTGTCTTAGAAAAAAAATGAAAGACGTTTACAAATCTTTGTAATGCGAAGCTAGAACGCATCTCTTGAGGAGGAGGGGAGGGTATGCCCCTCCTCCTCCTTTTTACCCTCCCCTCCTTTTCTCCTCCTGCCACTGAATGTGTTCATGACTGACGTGACACGAAGTCGTGGCGTCGTTTTCCCCGCTAAATTTAGCGGGGAACCTTAACCCGCTAAAGTTAACGGTGAAACTTTTTCCGTTAAATTTAGTGGGAAAATTTTCCCGCTAAATTTAGCGGAAAACTTTCCCTGCTAAATTTATTGGAAATATTGTACTTAGAAACGTCCCATAATGCAACGCGCGGTTACGCCGACGCTGACACCGCACAACCCGGAAACGGGCGCCTAAGGGCTGCGCTCTAAAAGACACCCTGTATATCCGAAGCAAGTGTTTCCAGATAGGGTATGGGTTTCACAATGTCTTGTGGGTTTATTTGAGAAAGAGCGTTGTCAGTATAACGCGTCTGTGACTTTAGTAATTGCATACATTTGAAATGATGCAGGCTAGCCTACTCCAATTTAAATATCACAAGATATCCTGCGGAAATTGCAAGGTACACAATGCTTGGGCATGCTAAAGAGACTCCCAGTCCTGAAAGGTTGGTTTCGAAGATTTTCGCTAATTTATGTTCTTTATCTGTTCGCAGGTTTTGGTTCGTAAAGTAGTTATTTACCGCCAAACTGTTTTTTTTAAACAATTTGGTTGGGACAAGCGTCTTAAAAGAATAAATTTTGCGCAAAAAAGAAACATTCCTTGGGAGCAATATAGATGGCGACAGATTTATTTGAAATTCTACGCCCGTGAAGTTCATGACTTCACGGGTCATTTTGGAATGACCATCTCGGTCGTGAAGGCGAAACAGATCCACCTCTCCTCCACGCGCCCGATATGCCGAGAGAGAAAACAAGTGGAAAGGAGCTGACTTCAGACTAAATCGCGTTTCGCGCCAACAATAATGCTCTAAAAAATTTTTTTTTCGCGTAAACTTTATTTTTTAGACGCGTGTCCCAACCAGACTGTTAAAGAAAATATTTTCAGGGGCCCTTTAATACAAGTTACAACGGTCTCAATATTTTAGCTTAATAATGTTATTGCTTGGAGTTTTACCAATTATTACAAAGCCCAAGCTCATTTTATCTCCTCGTGAGACATTACGAACAAATAATATCAATTGCATGACATGTTGAATTATTCCAGGGTAACCTCTTTGATGTTATTTTGGATCTAGTACTCCGTGCAACTTTTTTTTGTGCGAGCTTAGTATTTCGCGGGAGACGTGGGGCCCGAAAATCCCATATAACCTTTTGTAAGCTGAGAAGCTTTTGTTTAACTTTCAAACTACCGTTTTTCAGATGCATAAAGGGCGGATTGGCGTACATTTTCGCCTGGTTCAATGTGCTTCGTCAACATCGTCCTCAAATTCATTTTTTTTTTTAATCTGTGAATGACATGCTGTTATGGGTTTCAAGGAATATGTAGCAAGGCACGAGCGATTTTAGAGTACAAAATGCTTGTGACCGCCGTTACTGTGGCAAGAAGCAAAAAGAAAATAGTTAAGAACTTCCGCTGCAGGGTGGCACGATTTCATTCACTACCAACATTATGTCCCAAAGCAATTGTATCCTTTTATATAGTGCAGGCATTGCCATCCTGCAATGTCTCCGCTCTACTACTTCAGAGGAGTGTCACGAATTGCAGCCACGATCTTCACAATGCTCATTGATTACCTAATGAACCGAAGGATTGCGAAATCAAAAACAGCAGCAGGCTTTTTTTTTTTTTTTTGGCTGGAAATTACAAGGGTATTTGTAGTAGTTACTGTCACAAACTCGCAGAAGCGCCGATGCTCATAATAATGGGCTACATTTTAGCAGGATTCGTTTGTGATTTGGTAGTATAAAGATTTTTTTTTTTTTTTTAGTTAGCCATCAGTCCAGGCTGATAGCTGATTTTACTTCAAAAATATAATTCAAAGAATCTACTGAAAATCCTATGCAGAGCGTCTGGCCCTGTTGGGTCATATGTATAGCATATGCTACGAATTTGTATGTTACCGCATTCGTGGTACCGCTAATAAACAGAATGGCGCAACTTAATATTACGTTTACATTGTTTTCGTTTCAACCGATTTTTTTTTTTTTTTGCTTGATCCGTTTTCATTAGTTTTTGTTTAGAATAAAACGTGAATCGCAAATTTCGCTAAAATTAAACTACACAAATATAAGTAAA
Source organism: Ixodes scapularis (assembly GCF_016920785.2). Taxonomy (NCBI): domain Eukaryota; kingdom Metazoa; phylum Arthropoda; class Arachnida; order Ixodida; family Ixodidae; genus Ixodes; species Ixodes scapularis. Next base: position 97,965,498 of record NW_024609857.1, read on the forward strand.
GCAGTGCTTTGAAAATACAAAAAGGAAACATATTGGGCTGTAAATTTTAAACAGAATATGAACACTTGTCGGATAAAGAAAATAAAAAAAGCTCAGTATTATCTATCAACGTGCGCTTAACAAGAAATACACTTCTCATGTTTGGTTGAGTTTTGTGTGTGTGTTTTTTTTTTCACTTGTGATAAGCTTTCGTCGAATGAGGCATTAGATTATGATATAACTAGGGCCAGTAAATTCGATGTTGGTTTCCTGCTCACGCTATTTTTTGTTGCCATGACATTTAGGTCTTCTCTAGTTTTGTATAGCAGTGAACATTAACTATTCAGTGTGACTTGGCACTTCTTATCGTGTCAACTTGTCATTTTCACGTATGGGTGCATTTGATTAATACACTAATTGTGGAGAAGTAAATATTCGAAAAGGTGGCTTCAAAAGGTTATGCTCTACATTCCTACGTGTTTCAGGCAGACGCCTTAGACTCTATTTTCAGGCTATAAATCCACAACGAAATATGTCGCATATAAATATCAGAACACGCATATGTAAAGCGACAAAAATGCGATCTTACCTAAAATTAGGAAGCTTCGTACATGTTTTTACTCACGTGCGTGTGGCACATGTTGTGTAGTTTGATGTGCTTCCTGGTTATCACAATTAATACATAGCAGTATTTTTTTTCTAGAGACCCTATATTCCGATGTATTTACTTACTACTTACACAGGACTACTTTCACAGGCTCCAGCTTCTCAGTAGTGCAAAGTCACGCTACAAAAGTGATGGACTCAACAGTGTCGACTATGAGAGGAAAGCCCTTGTGCTCAAGAAACTATACACTTGGATTTTGGCTGACCTAAAATCCCCAGATTGGCGACCAGGCTTTTACGAACCCCCCCGTGACTTAAACATCTCCGCGTGTTAAGGACGCCAATGCGTGCGGAATGTATGTACCCAAGCTCTTCGAAAATGTAAAGTGCTGCAGACCTGTATTGCTCTCCGGAACCAGGACAGACACCTCGTTCCACATTCAGGTCACTGGAGTGAGGAGTCAAATAAATTAAGTCTTTACTTTAGAACACTATAAAGGTGCCTGAACGGCCATATTATTAATAGTGCTGCAGCTCCGCCTGTGCAAACCAACAGTTAAAACATAAGTAATAATAAAAAAAACATGCAGGCCACTTTTTGAGCGGCAAACGCCTTCACTCTACCATTTAATGCTTTGTAGCAAGCGAGGCTTTCCAGAAGAGATGCTGTCGTTTCTCGTGAGTGAGCCTCTCGTAGTTTAGTTTTTTTTTTCTGTTTTTTTTTTTGCGTTATGTTTTATCTGGCAACACTTCAAGTTTCTTGGTTTAACCAAAAATTCGTTTTTATAATGAATTCTGAAGATTCTGAAAATAAATGTGACGTCACGGAGAGATGTAATGTACGTCCTGTTTCCGCTAAACTCAGCGAAAGGATTTTCCGCTAATTTTAGCGGGAAATGATTTCTCTTGAGCTTTATTTAATTATTTCAAAGTCTCAACAACGAGTTCTTCGTTTCCAGGAGTTGGGCGGGCTCTAAGCATTTTCAGGTTGACTGCCTTTTATTTAGTTTTTTTGCCGGAGGTGATTTTTGGCAATACATATAGCGCCACCAACGAGGTAGAGGGGCTTAGAGCGATAAACCGGGGTTCCGGACTGCACTCGAAAGTGACCCCCATAAGGCGGCTGCCATTGTACGCAAATTTGACCACACGTCACATGACCAAACCAAATACGTGACGTCACAGGAAAGATGGCAGCGCCCATGCAGCGGCTGGCCCCAGCTGGGCCGGAGCTTGTCGGATGCTTTGTTGGTTGTCGTTCGTCTCGGCGAGTTGATTTCAGACGCGGAAGCCGTCATGTGAAGCCGGTCGAAAGCGAGTTCAGAGTTCAGCGTGGTGTTTGACGTAGGTATAACGTGAAAATACGGAGGAAAGGTGTGCATTTCGCTGGTGACCGACCGGGATATTGCCACGGAAGAGACAATCTGACCTACGTTGCTCGGACCTCGGATTGATTCGGATACCGCTAGGATAAAATTTAAGACGACGTTTCTGTGCTCTCCTTGACCATCGGAATCTTCGAGGTTTGCAGTGAAGCGTGTGTAATATATTTGGATACACAGTTTAGCGACGGAAATTGCGTGAGTCGTGTTTGGCGGTGTGCAATCGTGGTGCAGCTTCGATCAAATGACTGAGGGCTCACTTCGGTTGTGCGGCGCACCGGAAGGCTGCCTTGAAGCTGGTAATTCCCGTGCCGTGCTGAAGGATGCTGTGCTGCTTACAAATTGTTCCGGCGTAGAAGTGCACTTTCACGGAGCACAGGTGTGCGGCGCACCGAAGAGCTGCCTTCAAGCTGGTAGTTCCTGTGCCATGCTTTAGGTGATACTGTGCTGCTTCCGAAATTGTTCCGGCGTAGACGTGCACTTTCACGGAGCACAGGTGTTGCAGTTGGTATTGATCCCGCTGGTCTGTCGCACGTTTCGTCAACACAAACGTTTCATCCACACTCGTTACGCGAATTGCAAGCTGTCCGGACATTTCATCGAGCGTGTTACGTACCCAGCTCACGCCGCTTTGTGGCAACAGTCTGCAGTGGCTCATTACCAGAAAAGTGGTCCCAGATCCATTTCAGTTCAGTTCGTCCACGGCAGTCGCCAAACCCCGAAGGAGAGGATTTATTCGGACAGAATGCCACTAAAGCAATGCAGCTTCTTCAGTGGTCAGGATAGATTCTCTTCTGCGAGTTTTGTTATACTGTCACGGATCCTTGTTCCAGTCCTATCTTCTATCAATATTCACTATTCTGGGACACTGCAGGTCATGCTCAGCTGTAATCGTATATTCTGGTGGAGGTGCTGGGCACCCATAGCCCTTCACTCTGTGTGAACCCGGCGGCTCTTCAGCCGAGTTACTCGATAATGGGACACGGCTGGCGGACTATCCTGCGTCTTATACCCCCGTCGAGCCGTAAGCAAAGTCCTGACCCGAGCCTGGCAGAACAACCGCAAGACGACCGAATACCACAAGGAGTAACCTCGGAAATACACCACAAAGCACCTGAAATCCGAGCCAGTTGCTGCTACCAGGAAAAACCACCGGAATTCGGTCTCCTGTCAGAAAACCCGAAGCTGACGAAGCCAACAATGACAAGCCTGTAGCAGCAAACCGTGTCCCCTCCCACCATTGTTTGCATGCCTGTCGCAAATCACACTCCGACGCTTTTTCACGCAAGCTGTATGAAGACGTCAAGGACTGGATTGAACAATATGACAGTGTCGCCCGCCACATTGGGTGGACAGACAACCAGCTCCTGCAGAACCTATACTTCTCGTGGAAGAAACTGCCGGCGCTGGTCTGAGAACCATGGATCCTCCTTAACGTCATGGGAAGTTTGCAAGATCGAGCTGAAGCGCGCATTCGTCAGCCACCATCAACGAGAGAGAGCCGCATTCTTGATTCTGTCCACGACACTGCCCCAACGAGAGTGCCACCGCACTCGTGGAGGATGTTTTGCGCTTGATCGAGCGCCCACGCCCACGCCGACCTTGATGCTACAGAAGACAAGAACCTAAGAATCCCATGCCCCTCACGTGAGGGACAACACCTTCGGCAGCCTTGTCCGCAACCCCCAACAACAGTCGAAGTGTTCATATCACCGAGGCTTCCAACATGAAATGTGCACTGCATGCCCGAGCCTGCCACTATGAACAACTTCCCGGCGTCTCGACACTCAAGTTGTCCAGCTACTACTTCGACGCCAGCCTCCCAGGCGTCCACGACATCATCCACGACGTTGTCTGGGAGGAGATCAGGAAGCTACTTCCTGCCATCAGTTGCCCGGCTTTTATTTTGATTGCCGAGATTGTTTCAAAACAAGTTTGACAGGTATTTCAACCGAGACTTCTGCGAGCGAAGCGGCATCTGACAAACCAAGGGCAACTTACGCCACAATGGCACGACGACCGCCACCGGCTGCCCCTTAGTATTCAATGCCAATTCAATGAGACACTCTAACGCCGAAACATTCCCGACATCGTGTGTAGGTCTGTGCTCAACAAAGTACACCGAGGAAAACGTAGGTGATGCGAATGTGCGACCGAAAACCACTTTGCTACCACTGCATGAAGCCGACCATGTCTACCAAAGCAGCCCGTACCAATGAATTGGTCTGCGAGGGTTCGTGCCAAACGACCCTCGATTACGTCTCGAGGAGCGACCACGGGAGATTAAGGATTACCTTCGGCGACCTTTGTCCCTGATGCCGAAGGTGCTGAATCGAAGATTCTGAATCCCTGATTACCCCGAAGCTCCTCATGTCCATTACCTCAACAAGAGGTAAGCACGACAAAGCAGGTGAGCGGCGGTGCAGTGACAGTGGATTTGGTGTCGGTTGTCGTCCAAGGACAATACCTAAAAATTTGCTGACATCAATTTTCTGTGTCCACTCCACGAAGCACACAATTTCCAACTTTGAGGGAGAATGCCCCTGAGTGACTTGAAGGAATAGAATGGTTGGTTGCTCTCAAAAGTGAACTGCAAGCATCACCAGACTTGGATAGCAAACAAAAATTGTTGCCAGCTATCAAGTCAACGGTACAGCAAAAGGCACAGCCACGTAAGCAATACATGCCCGAGCTTGCTGCATTGATGCCGAAAACTACCAGGAAAATTTTCGGATTAGAAGCCAGCCCTGCAGCTTCAGTGCATCAGACGTCAGTGGCCGCACATGACGTATGATTACAAGACAGCATCAGTAGGTCAAAGTTGCCACTCGACCAAACTGAACACCGACGTGCCAGGAGCGTCATCCGACAACAAGGTCCACAGGTACTACGGCTGAACGCCTGACACGAGACTGTCGCAGAAAGAACTCGTTATGGAACCATTTCCTAAGAATCCATAATTATGTAATCAAGTGGAAATAAACATATTTGATACACTAACCAGATAAACATATTTCCGCTTGCCTTCATGCCTTGAGAGTCTACACACCGAGAATTATGTCCACTGCACACTCGAGACCTTACGAGGACACTCGCATCTCTGACCCTTCAATATTAATTAAGGGGTCATACCAGACTGGCAGACTTCTTGCAAGGGGCTGCACTCGTTCAACCTTTCCTGAACATGTGGTGCATCCGAAAACCAACTCCAGTGATGTGAAAATGTTATTTAATTTATTCCTTCCAGGGGCCTTCGTAGGCATTGCAGAGAGGATACTTAAAACTACACGCATGATAATAGCATTAAAGCACACTGCTGTAACTTGTTAATTGGAAAAACAAACACACCTCTGAGCATATAGTTTAATAGTATGTGTTGATGCATTGTTATGTAGCATGACACTTCCTATATGTATGACACAATAGACCCTTTGCAGAACCTTATCAAGCAACACAACTGTCACCATTTTTTTCGGCGTAAAGCACATGAATGGGCCCCAGTTCACGTCGAATGCTAATGCAGCATTCGAGTCCAATACGTGCTGAGCCGAATTCACAGGGATGGCGGACATAACATTCTTGTCGAACAAATGCCCAAAGTCTAAAAGCTTGGGGTAATTACAGTAGTAGCTACTGTAATTTGTTTCATCAGAATTTGGCAGACGGCAAAGGCTACGGTCTCGGTGAGTCAATACACACATTGGAGAGAGGCACATGACAACATATCACCAGAGTGCTCGTCTGCACAGATTAGTCACACACCTTCGCTCCGTCTCTCTGATTGGCTCGAGGGGGCTGTGGCGGTTGGCCTTTTCCAAGTTACGGTGATGCGAAGTATAGACAGCCCACACTTTTAAAAAGAGTCTATTGAAGAGACCGAAAGGAATGGTAGTCAACATTTTTCAACAAGACTGCTCTCCAGCAAGGGATGAACACAAATATGAATCATCTTATCCAGGTAATTAGAACAATTAAATAATTGACCGACTAATACAATGCACTCTTGATGGAAAAGAGTATAGCTGCAATAAATCCTACAAAACAGAAAACAATGCGCAGTTAATCTATGCATGCACCAAAACAGTTGTTCTTATAGCAAGTTGAATAGCTTTGAAGCAGGTGCCTGCAACGATTTATTCTTCCCCATGCTCAATAAAACGCCATCCTCGTAGCTGAAAATAAGGGTGCACTTCGCACTCACACACACACACAAAAAAAGGAAGAAAAGCGATCGAATGTAGAATCGTGGATTAGCACAAAAGAATCGCAGGAGCTTCCTCGCTAAAAGTTGCTATGGTTGTTCTGTTACGGAGGGCTGAAACAACTTCCCTTAGGCCCTAACGCGACGTATACATTTCGCGTAGATTCTCAGATATTTCAACGTTCAAACAAAACTAAGAGAATGCGAAAATTTCATGTTAAAAGCACTCAAAGTTCTCTCGGTCCTCGGACACACCCCGGAATCCGAGCACCGGTACGGCGATGCAGAGCTGATGCTGTCTCACAGGCGTTAATATCCAGATGATCCAGAGCGATCTTGCGCAAAAAACGGTATAAAGTCTCATTCCTTCATATTTTCACATTATACCTGCGTCAGCGAGCACGAAGAAGCCCGAAGTCGTCGGAAAGCAGCTGCACATCACGGCTACCGCGCACCGAACAAACTCGCATTCGCCAGCTCTGGGCGCTGCCATCTTACCTGTGACGTCACGGCTCTTGGGAGGTCACGTGACGAGTGGTCACATTTGCGTAAAATATGGCGGCAACCGGGGGGGTGCCACTTCTGAACTTCCGGTTTATCACTCTAAGCCCCTCTACCTCGTTGAGCGCCACTGACAGATGCTGCGTTACAGATGCAATATCCTGAACAGTGCTAAGACGTTGCCACCACGGAATTGGAATGATTCTGGAATCATTCCGCATTTAAGCGACCTCGGAATGGAATGGGAATGGAATGGCGACTGCGCTAGGAAGAATGGAATGGGAATGGAATTATATGCCTTTTGTCCGGAATGAAGTGAAAATGGAATGGGCTTGATTCTTATGTGAGCTGTGTCGATAATCATCTAGGGCCTTCGGGCTGATGGCAATGATTCGCTAGCGCATGTTAGGTGGCTCTTGACCAGCATCATTGCACTGCAGGTGAATAACGGCTTGATTGTCTCACTGGCTTATCCTCCTTCGAGGATGAAAATGGCGCGCCCTGAGTGAATCCACCAAAAGTGAATAGTTGTAGACAGGCAAGCTGTCGTTCTTGGCGCCGGGAGACGCGATAAACCGGCTGTTGTAGTCATGCGCGATTAGGATGTAGCTTTTGACTAGAGTGTCGACCCGAACCAAAACAAAAAACCGGAACAAAAGCCGTTATTTTTTAACTGAACCGGAAGAAAACTGTAACCAAAATCAAGATTTTTATTTTGAACCCGAACCGGAACGGAACCGTAATTTCATGTGGTGGTTACCGGTTCATTGGAAACGGTTTGGTGTAATCAAATGTTAGCCTCACCTTCTCGTGGGTGGTGGCGCGAAGCCATTTCAATATTCGTGACGATGGCGTCGGCGGCTCAGTTTTGACTAAACAAACGGCAGCGACGACATGGAGACACCTCAAGGTGCAGCGCGAATTGGTGTCGGCGAGGAGGATTACACTTCTATACTTTGTTTCACCTTACCATTAACCGCAACGGACACTACGAGCCACCGGAACCAATTCATTTCTCGGAGGGTGTCACGTGTCCTTCCAGTTGGGCGGAGAGACGCGTGGAGCGCGAAGTCACGAGACAAGCTATGAACTATGGATTGGCTGGTGTAGGCTGTAGCGTCCTTCGCAGTGAAAAGGAATAGAACTATGCCAAAAGAGAAAATACCTATTCTTTGTGTGTATTTTCTTTTCTTGCTGCTCAGCAATATTCCTCAAGGAAAGAGAGCAAACATAAATATCAAAATAAAAACGAAAATTTGACGGCTGCCGGCGCGTTTGTTCCGCTGTGGCTAAATATGGAGGCGCCAAAAGACGAAGCCGTGATGAGCGCGACACTAATAAGCGCGACGCTGTTTGAAGATTTTTTTTGTGTGTGTATGTGCGTTTTTAGAAACAGCAAGTCGCCAGTTGTATTTTTTTTTACTTTTTTGTTTGCTCTTGATCGTCTTTCGAATGGACTTCGCTGTCTTTCACTCTTTAATTCAGTCGTTCGAGAAAGTTGCTTGGGCGTGCGGCGTGGTACAGTTTGTCGTTTCGATCTGGATGAGCATCGTACCGGCGTGTGGTCATGTATCACTACTGCGTCAGTCCGTAAAGACCCCAGGCAGCAGTCGTGACGTGAGTAATAAGATAAGAGCAAGCAAGTCAGTTTCCATTTAAGAAAAAAAATTCTGTGTATGTTTATAACTTCATACAGCCTAGAACTTGGTGTGCCTCAACGGACGATTAGTCTCCCAGCTGTAGATGAGAAATCTAGCCAGTGACGTACAACCGCTAGCCTGGGGTCTTGAACGTGCATCACGCAGTAGTGATACACGACCGCACGCCGGTAAGATGCTCATCCAGATCGAAACGGAAAGGGGTGAGGGTTGAACCCAGGATCCTTGGTTCTGCAACGCTTTCCATCTAGAATTCTGCTCATCAGTGTGGAGCCCCCCCAAAATACGCTACGAGAGTCCCTGAAAACTGTGCAGCGCAGGGCCGCCTACACGCTTCACCGTCCGAGTGTTCCTCGCTCCGCACTCGTGCCTTACAGAGAAATCTCCAGTTCTGACCTCCTAAAAGCTGCAAAATGGCGTACCACCGCCCACCGAAGAAAAGTTGTATCTCTCCGCCTCTTCTGTAACCTCATGAATCCAACAATGAAGCCTGCAGAAGGCCCCCCACCTAAATAGCCATTCTGGAGAACTACAACCTATCTTCGGCGCTTACACTACGCCACAAAGACTCCTGCCTAATGGGAACCACCCAAGCATGGATGTCTCTGCCTCCTGAACTGACTGGGTCGATCCCGACCGACCCTGAGGACATAAGAGCACTCCAGCTGCCGACAGGCCTCACGACAACTTTCTTTTCGCAGTGCACGTGCTTCTGTCTACTTTCTTCAACCTGTCCTCCTTTGATTTACTCTCATCTATTAGCGTCATTCTAATCATTATGTCTATGTATAGCATCTTACATCATCACCTAGCTTCAACGGCAAAGCAGGCCTACATTGGTATGGGCTCCAGCCTTTCTGCTCTATCGTGGCTTTCCTAAGCCGAAATAATAATTATTATTATTAAATACGGCCGAAAAGACGCGTCCAAGTTATTCGTGCTAATAATTCAGTTCTGTCTTTGCCTCATATCTCACGGTGGTATTAGGCGATCTTCATCGGCGAGACCGAAAAAGACAGGTAATACGGTCCAGAATTTTAGAATGACTTACCTCGCAAAGTCTCCCTCAGAGGTAGTGGGAACTTTTCCAACTGATCCGGTGGAGCCATTGTCTTCATTGCTGAAGATTTTCTTCTCCCGTCGCGACGGCAAAAAGCTTCTTCCCTTTCGCAATGCTGTCTGTACCATCCACAGCGCAGCATGATGGCATTGCGTTGCAGCAGAGGTCGTGGTAAAAAACAAATCTACAACCGAGCAGTTGGCAACGGAGCCACGGCCACGCCTTGCACAAAGATGGCGCCGGTTTCTAGCAGACCACTGAATCCACGTGACCACCGCGCGGGATCATGGGAAGGCAACGGTCACGTCTCGCGCCCGATCCAACTGAAGCGAGTGGAAAGAGAACTTTTGAGAGAGAAAGGGCATGGGCGAGGAGAAATTTCTCTTCCCCATTGCAGACAATGGTTTACCCTACCTTTAACGCGTTGTCACGTAAATCTGTTTTTTTTTTTGTTAAATATTTTGCGGGCTTTTTTTAGGCTAATAAAAAGAAGCGCGCAAAGCGTACCATGTAGGAAACACCTGTTCCTTAAAGTGCTCTACAACTTATCAATCCACACCTCGGCTCTTAAACGATTAGTTAAAAAATGAAAGCCGTTTACAAATCCCTGTAATGCCGAATTGGAGCGCGGCTCTTGAGGAGGAGTAGGGAAGGGTACTGAGGGGCGTCACGTCACCTGTGGGTAGTCACGTGACCCCGGGGGGTCACGTGATCTCGGGAGAGGGGGGTTACGTGACCTCGCGGGGGGGGGGGGGGGGGGTGTCACGTGACCTCGGGGGTCACGTGACCCCCCCTCGGTTACGCCGACGCCGCTCAGGCTGGAAACGGGCCCCTAAGAGCTGCGCTCTAAAATTGAAACCCATTTACAACTCCCTGTAACGCCGAATTGGAGCACAGCTCTTGAGGAGGAGGCGGGAAGGGTACTGAGGGGAGGGTATACGCCTCCTCCCTCTTCCTCCCTCGTGATCCTGCCTGCTACTCCTCCTCCCCTCATCCTCCTCCTCCACCCCCTGCTTCTCCTTCACCTCCTCCTCATCATTCAACCTCCTCCCCTCGCCTCTTCCTCCTCCTCTCTCCTCCCCCTCCTCCTCCACCTCCCTTCTACTGCTGTCCTCTTTGCCGCTCAAGGCGGAAACGGCCGCCTAAGAGCTGTGCTCTGAAATATAGAATCAGAATAAATATTTTGGCAGGTTGACATTTTATTGATTGGGGGAAAACCGTGGTGTATATTGGAAACTGCGTTGCATATCCAGCCAAGCTCTACGCCAATAACGTACAAAACCAACGTACGCACTTGTTATAACGATGTAGCTTAAAGTTTGCTCCGTTCCAATTTACGACCTGGATGAAAACCCCAATATTAATTTAACTAAAGCACCATGATCAGCCGCCGTGGTACGTTGTTCAGCAGCCTTTACAGTGTAGCAGCCAACCAGGACATGAAAGAAAAAGCATGTAGTTAAAGGGATGCTGAACCGAAATCTGGCTTCCTCAAAACACGCGGCAAAAGCGTGCAACGGGGTGCTGCAAACACCAAAACATCACTCATACAGCGATATCTCGAACGGATGACCGTATTTTTCAAAAAAAGAGGCGCATTTGGCAGGAATGTTGACGTCATGTTTCTCCGAGAAGGAGAGGGAACGGCCTCGCGTCTTCTCCGCCTCGCCGCTTTGAGGGAGCGGAGCGAAGGGGGGAGGAAGCAAGGTATCTTGACGTCACGCGCATCGTCGGCCTGGTTCATTCTCGACCTCTTTTTCCAAAAATACGGCCGTCCATTTGAGATATCGCCTTACGAGTAGTGTTGTAGGGATTGTAGCGTCCCCGCCTACATCTCTTCCATTGTTTTCTCGAAATCCAAATTTCGGTTCAGCATCCCTTTAAGCAGTGCGCAAATTTCCCAGGGTTCGTGCTTGACACCCATGCTTAGACAGTTAGAAGTTAAAATGCTGCCTACCGTTTTGTCTGCTGTACATAAGCAGCCTACCTGGGGGGGGGGGGGGGGGGGGGGGGGGGGGGGGGGTTCAGGTGATTATATGGTTACGCCGACGCCGCTCAAGCCGGAAACGGGCGCCTAAGAGCTGCGCTCTAAAAAATTATAGTCAGTTACACGTCAAGAAGGTAGCGGCAAATGCCCCTCAAAGGAATTCATAAATCCCTCCGCCACCTCCGCATCCAATAGCGTCCCATCGTTTCCGTGACGTTGCGGCAAACCCGGGAGGAGCGTCTTGGCTTCCTGTAAATATTTGCCTTATCTTTCGGCTTTGACCTAGCGTTGTGGAAGCCACGAGAGGGAGATTAGAGTTTTCTCCTTCCGATGGAAACAAATAAGACATTTGGGGGGGTTAGATTCCCCCTCCGATAGATACAAAGGCTGCTTTCAGGGGCTCGGTTCCCTCTCCGGTGAATACAAAGGTCGCTTTTTTAAAAAGTGGGGGTCGGAGACAAGGTGGGCATCACTCTGTAGTCAATACCTATCCATTGAAGCGGAACAAAGGGCGTTTCCAGTGAACTATTCTTTCGACTGCGGAAAGATTTGAAACGGGCGCATCACTCTGGTGACAACCAGAGTGGAAAGGCTGGAAAGGTTGTCGCCGTTGTTCCTAGATGGCGGTAGCTGTCTAGAGTTTTGTGTCGACACGCCGCTTGTCCGCGAACAGGATACCGGGGACACTAGACTTAAAGGAGCTGTGCAACGATTTTAACGTTGAAAGAATTGGCATCTTCTGCTTTTGATATTGTTCACCTTGTCACAAATGACAGAAAACACACCTCCTTTCATCGAAATGTTGCGATTCTGCCGCGTAATAGCGAGGCAAACCTTAGAATATTTTCCGACCTGCAGTTGCGAGCGGCGGCTATGAGAAACACGCGTCATCAGGGACGGCGCCAAGGGAAGGCGAGGGGTGGCGGGTACCTCCCCTAAAATTTCTTCTGCCACCCCAAGATGAAGCAGCTTTGTACAAAAATAATTGCCTACGACGTCGGCTTGAAAACCCAATGTAACGAGTGTCCATACTTTAGAGCAGTTCATGCCTTTTATTTTTTTTTTTTTTTCTATTAACTTCCAGCCATTGGAAGTCGTACCGCGGGCGAGTAAGCTGTCAAGCGCTTTAGAAAAAACAGCTCCCCTTTTTGACGCCTGCTGGCTTTTCTCTCCGCATTCCGCTCTGTGGCGTTTACCTTCAGCGGAGACTAGAGTTCCTGTATGCGCAACCCTGAATGTTCCTGAATGTTCCTCGGCGCGTGGCCGTAGCGCCGGCTTTCCCGCACGAGCTGGATGCTTTGCTCCTCACGTGACTGAATTTGGCCAATAGCGGCGCCGCGCGCGCCGCCGCGCAAGGAAAACAGGAGAGGAGGAAAAGGAGGCGGAAAGCAGGGAAACATACGCCGGGGCAAGAGAAACGTCGGCGGAGCGACCGTAAAGGTGGTTTTCTTGCACGCCATCGGATGCTTTGCTCCTCACGTGATGGATCTCGGCGAATAGCGGCGTGGCGGCGCGGGGAAAACAAATGCGCAACTCTGGCTCCCATAGGGAGCCTATACAGGAACTCTAGCGGAGACCGGAAACGTGAACGAAGGGGAGCTTAGTTAAAGTCGAGGTCATGGGGAATTCCAAACTGTCTCAGAAAGGGAAGCAAAACCTAGTTGTGAGTCATGACCACAGGGGGCAGAGGACACTGCTGTAATAACCCCCCCCCCCCCCCCCCCTCTTCCTTCTCGTGTCTCCTCATTTCCCCTTTTCAATGAGCACACCGCATAAGCTATCTTCGATAAGCCCGTGGGCGACAGCACCTCAGAGCGGATCGGAAGCGGATGCCAGGGCCCAGGCATCCGCTTCCGATCCGCAGTCTGCCAAATCTGATTAATTTTTATCCGCATCCCCTATTTGATTTCAGTTATCCGCGGGTAATCCACGGGTATGCCTGGCTCTATACAGGGTGTCCAAATAACTTATACCAAACCAACATTTTGCAAGTATGAAATTAACTGTATGTTGTTAAAAAGCGCCTTGGAAAAGTGCACAATTTTTTGCAGCGGAGCTGTTAAAGGGGCCCTTCAATACTATTAAAGCGTCTACCTTTTTTGCGGTTTCCACGTCTCTTGTGGTTCGGGCAATTCAGCGGGCACGAAGTGAGTAACTAAATATCAGTGCTGCGGATGCGAATCGGATGCGAATATCCGCGGGTTCGGATCTATATTTTTGCCAAGTGCATCATCAAATGTTCTGCGAAAGCAAATTACTCTCATAGGAAAAAAAAAGAAAAAAAGGTTCCAATCCAGAAGAAAGAAGATCGCTTTAGACAAAAATGCTCTCCCTAGAGAAAGTAAAGAACGCAAGGGCATCAATCGTCTCGGAAAAACTTGTTATTGTTTCGCAGGAAAAGAACCGAAAACGTTGTTCTGACATAAGAAAACCCAAAATGTTCAAGACACAAGAAAGTAGAAGAAACTTCCTCGACAAATGAAATGTAGTGTGTGCGCGCGTTTCTTTCTTTTTTTTTTTTTTTTTTTTTTCGTTTTGACAGTTGACAAGTTGGATCGAAGCAAGCAATTGCGGGTTCGTGTTTAACACTGGAACCAATGGGAAATGGTCATAGTGAAAAAAAAAAAAAAAAAAAAAAAAACCTCGAGACAAGGAACGATAACGGGGGTACAGACACAACACAGTTTCTAATTAATCTCTAATAAAGAATTAGAGACGGTGTTGTGTTTGTCCCCCTTCTTTCGTTCCTTGTCTCGAATACATTATTATTTTTTTTAATATGATCGTTCACTAGGTCACCGGCGCAGAACCTCTCATTTCAGGAAATGATCCCATAAAATATTGTGATATTTTCCCAGTGGTGTACACATACGATACGAGTACTTCACTGCGTTGAGTGACCGCCTTTCATCTCCAGATTTTTTATTGATTGACCTAAATGAAACGACACGATGCTATGTCTTTATTCATTTTCATGTGTATAAAATACATCTGTTAAAGTAAGTGTTACAAAGAAAAAAAAAAACTTTCTTTCTGAGCACGTCTTCTCGGCAGAGTGTCTAGACTACCAGAGCGATCTCATAACTGCGATCATATTTCCAGTGACATAAAACAGAATACGATAAAATGGCTTTCACCGCATTCTCACTCGGTGTTATTTGAACAAGAATAAACAAACAGCTTATAAGGTACCACCCAGACTTTTTTTTTTCTTTTTTTCATTTACGTTTGCGCGGAATGTGGTTCGGATACAATAATTTAAGAACAGTGTGGATGCGGGTTGGGTGCGGATACAAATTCTGTGGATGCAGATAAGATGATTAAACTGTTGTTATCCGAGCAGAGCTCTACCTATATGTAACACAATAAAAAATGAAAGACGTTTACAATTCCCTGAAATGCCGAATTAGAGCGCAGCTTTTGAGGGGGAGGAGGGGAGGGTACAGAGAGGAGGGTATGCCCCTCCTCCTTTTCTCTTGAGGTGTTTAGATTTGTCGATATACCATGCTAAACAATTTAAAAAATAATATATATATATATATATATATATATATATACAGGGTGATTCAAGGATAGGCCAGGCTCTTTAAATCGACCGCAAAATTCGGTTTCTTCACCTATCGCGCTACGACTTTGTGCAACGTTGTCGTGCTTGTTTTTTTGTTTTTTGTTTTGTAGAATTTGCAAAGAGCGAATTTGCCTGAGGAAAAAATAAAGAAAGAAAAAGGCTTAGTCCTATGGAAACGCACGAAGCCACCGGTCTTCAAACAACAAGGCACCGTTAAGCACGAGAGACAAGAGATGGCGCAAGCGGTCGCGACGCCAACTGCCGCCAACGAACGAGCATACGACGCCGAGAGCCGGCGTCTTTAGCCGACAAGGAACTGTAGTTCCTTGTTGTTACCGGGCCTGTTTTTGTTTCTGCGACTGTCGCCGCCTGCGGAACGCGAGCCGCTTTTGAGTCGAAAAGATCGTCTCCTAAAGACGTCGGCTCTCGGCGCCGTATGCTCGTTCGTTGGCGGCGTTCGTTGCGCCATCTCTCGTCTCCCGTCCAAAACGGCGCCGTGTTGTTTCAAGGCCGGTGGCGTCGCTGCGTTTCCATAGGAGCTAAGCCTTTTTCTTTCTTTACTTTTTCCTCAGGCAAGTTCGCTCTTTGCAAATTTTACAACAAAAAAATAAAATAAACACCGTCTGTAGGCAACGCTGCACAAAGTCGTAGCGCGATGGGTTAAGAAACCGAATTTCGCGGTCGATTTAAAGAGCCTGACCTCTCCTTGAATCATCCTGTATATTGTGGTATTCTCGCTCACCGCTTGCCCGGAGGAAGGAAATATAGTTCTCACATCTGGAAGCTCCACTCTGTCTAAGTTTTTCCGGTGCCAGGAAACAGGAGAGCAGGAGGAAAGCGGGAGAACGAGACAGCGTTAGAGTTAACACTTTGACGAAGCACGTGATTCTCTTGATGTCATCCTACTTCCTGTTGGTTCTGTCGCAGACTGCTCAGCGTTTCTGATTTCCTCAGCATTAGGCTCGAGCGTGCTCCCTCGAGATGGCACAGCAGAACAGTGAGTGCACGTCCCTCGGAGCCAATGGGATGTTTTCGTGCATGACTGGTATGAAGTTCTTTGCCTTGCGCAAACTATTTGGCGAGTGCTGTAGGCGAGAGACACAGAGCTACCACGAGCAAGCCGTTGTAGACTTTGGCGGCAGACAATTTACCAACTGCGTCTAACGTGCCAGCCACAGAGATCGATGGGTACAGCACAGACCTTTTGGCTACTTGGCTGACAAGTCATACCTGCCAACCTGTGGACTTTCAAATTCGTGAAACTCCCGCGGCCGCGGGGGGGGGGGGGGGGTGCGGGGTAGTAGGCAGGCACATATCCCTGGTGTTTACGCAAAGCGATGTGCAGCTTAATGCCAGCCTTGCCACCGTGCGAAACGCTTATATCACACGTGAACGTGCGACAGAATCCAAACTTCTCTCCCTTCTTGGACGATACGAAGCATGGGAATTCCAACATGTAAGATTTCAGGAACACCTGAAAGTAACTCTTTTGAGGTTTCGAGTTCACCATTGCGCCGCGATGCCACCGCCACTAGGGAAATGCTATGATTATACGTGCAACAAACGCAGACACCTCTCTGCTTGCCACGAAACAGTGATGTTCCATACCACGTCCAAGAATTCCCTTTCGTGAGTACAAACATTCCCTATCTGGGGTACGTATTCCCTGCAAAATTTTGAAATATCCGCACACTTTGTTATCTTTATTTTCGCCTCTGCTGATTCCTGTGACCATGCAGGCCACTTTTCACGCATTTTATCACAAAAGCTGCGTGAAATCGCATGTTTAAAAAGAAGAAAATGTTACTGCCCTACCGAAAAACCCAGTATAACTTTTCGCTATGTGGATTACGGAACTGGGATTTCAGCTTTCCAGAAACAATTCCAGTTAGATTTCAAGTTTCAAAAGTGAAAAGTTATACTGGCTTTCTGGGTAGGGTGGTCAGTTTATATTTTTATTAACTAAATAATATAACCTTTAACAGTGTTTGGTAAAGTACATCTAAAAAGTACTTGATCTAAAATACGAAGAAAATTATAGGTTATGTACTTCAAGTAAAGTAGTAAGTATAGTGGGTGCAATTTAATTAAGGTAAAGTACTATAAATATGATGTATTTTCAAAGTAAAGTACAAGTACTCTTTAACACAATCTTACATAGGGGTAATCAAGGATGCATCAGTTTTTTTTTTTTTTTTTTTTTTTCAAAATGGCGGCGAATGTTGGATGGCCACGAAGTAGTCGGAGTATCTGTTTCACTCTCGTTGACAAACTATTTAAAACCATCAACCTATAAGGCACTTATTTGCATCGGTCGTATAGCCGCCATTACTTCACTCAAAAAATTGCCAAATAACATTGTTTTCTAAAGTACAGGCACATAATCAGAGAAGGTACTTCAAGTTAAAGGGGAACTCCGCCGATTTTTTGGTAGACTTCGATTTGGCTGGAAATTTGCAGACCGCGCCAATAACCCTTTCTCAAATGATAACCAAAATATTTTAAGAAAATAAAAATTTTCCGTGAAGTTATTGAATTTTCAAATTACGCCGGCCGCGAGGGTTCCAGGAGGCGACTCTCTACTGGCAACAATGAAAAATCCCTACTTTTCCCTACCCGTGTACGTCACTATGGTGCCTGGAGCGCGTCTTCGACTGGTGTGTTTAGCGTCCTATCCCGCCCATACATCAAAAGTGGTCCCGATGTGGCAACAAATGACGCGAGTGTCATGCTGTTGCCTGTCGCGATCCTGGCGGTTGGCCGTAGAAATGCTGACAAAAAGCACGAGCGAACGTGAGTGTCGCTGTCGTCACGGCGTCCCTTTAGGCGTCCCAACTTCCGGCTGCACTAGATTCCGTGAACTGTTACAGTGGAAAGCGACCTGCAGCAGAACAGGCATCTGCTACATACACCATAACTGTTGAGACGCCACCAGGGTCGCGACCGGCGACAGCATGACACTTTTATGACGTCATCAGGCGGAAATCGAGGGACCACTTTTTTGGCCGCGGTAAACACACCAGTCAAAGACGCGATCCAGGCACCATAACGTCACGAATGTGCTGGCAGACAAGCGACTCGGGCAGCCGCGGCCCGCGAAGTGTCTTTCCGGACATAAGCGATCGAGATCATTTTTCCGCAGCATCAAGGTTGAAAGTTCCTTTGCAATGGGTAGCAATTTGTGCTCCGCGGTAGATTGTAAAAACAGTGCCGGGAAAAGGCTTCTTTTTTTTACCCTTGTTTTCGTGGGAGAAAAAAAAAAGCGTTCTCCGGCAGCAATGGAGGCCCGCCGCGTCAAAGTGCTTTTGCGCGAGCTGTGTGCCGAGAAAACTAGTGTCACGTGAAACATTTTCACTTTTGCTCGGAATACTTTATAGCCGCGTGCTGCGAGTTGAGTTTCCTTCAGCAGCTGGAACAGCTTCAAGAGCGGCAAGCGCAAACTCAAGCCGGCTGTGACCATTACGAGACCCGTCTAAAGAAGGGCGCTAATAATATCGAGAAATATAGTACACGATCTAGCACTTTAGTCGACATTTTGCACAGTCATATTTGTTATTCACAACTGGTTCAGTGATTTTTTTATTTTTTTCATTTGTTTTTTTATAAACACTATATTTGTTTCGGACGTCGAATCTAGCTCGGGCTACTCTCGGAGTTGCAATCACGCGGCCGATATGTTGAAGACGAGAAGTGAAACGTCTAAACAAAGTTCAAGTCTGAATCTAGACCTGACTTTTGACATATTGCTATTTCTGTCTGCTATTACAGAGGTTTATGGAGCAGGTGTTGAGCTCCATTAAAATACAATAGAGCCTTGCCTGGTTTGTTTAATGGATGGCGGGCAATATTCTTTGCAGAAAAAGTGGTGAAAACGTCTTTAATTTATTCTATTGCTGAGAAATTTTATATAGGGCTGAAAAGTTTTTTTTAACCATGAAAATATTAATGTTGTTCAGGGGAGGCATTTCAGATTTACAGCTGAAAAAAACTGTGCTAAACCAACTTATTTATAGACTTGAGCGTGTTGGTAATTTTAATTTTAAAGAATCTTACATAGAATTACCCTTTTCCCAAGCGCTCTCGTGGATGGGTGCTTGAACGCGTTCCATTCTACTCAAAAAGTAAAGAGAAAAAAATACGGGTGCATATTTTTTAGCAACGTTTTTTAACATGTTTTTAATTCAAAGATTTATGATGTCTTTCTGTACCTCACGCACTATTGTATCTTCAAGCAAATATTCTTTATTTTGAGATGAACAGTGTATTTGTGTATTTTATACGGATTCCAAACCAGTCCCATGAGCTGTATTCAACACTTCCACAATAGACCGTTCCATTAGGGTCATAGCAGAGAGGGTAAAAGAGAAAAAAAATGCACTCCCCCTCTCACCCCGCATCTCGTCCGCTCCGCCGAGTGGGCTGTAGCTAGCGTCCGGCTGGCGTGCAAACTATGTTTAAAATCGCGTCATTTTGGAACTTCCAAGAGCAGATGCGCAGATTTTGGTATGCCAGTTGTCGTGTAATATTATGCTAGATAAAAAGACCCACAGGGTCCAATTGCGCTGTTACCTGCGTGCAAATAAAAAAAAAAAAAAAAAAAAAAAAACAGGGAAAACTGTGTCAGATTGGCCGGTCTCTTTGGCGAAGGGTAAATCCGGTTGCTGTACCTTTTTTACTGTACAAAAGTTCGTACTGGTGTGGGCCTTTAGCAACCATGAGTGGAAGTCTGAAATAATAAATAAAACGTGCTCTCCTGCCGCAATACAAGCAGTAGTTGAGGGTAGTACTGCCGGCTGACTCAACTGCTATTTAAGTAACGGAAAAAAATATATGCCAGTTGATCATTTAGCAAAATAGAACAACATAGAGCTATAGGATAATTTTGGAGTAGCCACAACTATTCCAAGAACGCGAACAACTTCACGACGGCAGCTACGAGCGAGAGTTCGATGTTCGGTAGAGCCCGCCGATACAGCACAAAGATGGAGAACGGCAACCTCCCGGTTTGTCGTCTGCTAGCGGAGTCGGGCGCGTGCCCTCTCTCTCGTTTTACCCCGCCGAACCCGCTGAACTTTCCGGATGTGTGGAGAGGGCGCTGCTGTCGAACAAAATGGTGCCGGCCAGGGAGCGCTAAATGGAATGGTCTATACCATCGGAGGAGCAGATATTGATGTTTTTAACCCAAATTTCGTAGCTTTCAAGACTGTTGTAACTAACCTGTGAAAATTTTGTTGTGCATCATTACCAAGGCGTCAAGCTGTACATGAGCACAGAAAATAAACAAATGAATGAATGAATGAATTCCATTGCACCTTGATGTTTGGCTTGGTGGTTGCGAAGTTCTTTTAATCGTCATTTTAACACGATCTTCATGACCAGTAACCTGCCATTTGATCTTGAATGCAGTTTATTCTATTCTATACATTTCATTGTTTACGAAAATCTCAGTCTACATGTCTTAGGTCCCAACCCAGCACGAACATGTTCATCGCTTTGGAAGGCGAGCAATGTACGCGCCACACGCACGAACGCTGAAAATGGCATCGACCAGAAGCGCTTTTCAGAAATGGTCTACAGATGTTTTGCTAAATTACTCAAGCACCAAGGAGCATATTCATGCCACACGAGTAGTTACACGTGCTGACGCCTGCAACAGCAACTTTTCAAAAGGAGATCTAAAACAAATGGCAGGTTCCTTCAGGTCATACGAGCGTGTGCGGCATCTGTACCCACATTCCGAGCATTTTCCGCGGTGCTTTGGCAATTCGTCAAAAAATGTATTGCATGACTCTTCGACCTTTCTTCGCCAGCCATTTTCTAATAAAAGGAGAACGGGTTTGCTGGCGATATTACGAAACTAGCGAGCCGCGGCTTGAGCATAGCGAGTTGCAAAAACGGTTTTATGAAAATTCCAATTGCTTCCGTTTTTCTTTTATTTTTTACTTTCTTATAGTTAGGCACGTAGGCCAAGGCCATACTTTGTGCAAATATAGATCATTATCAGCTTGAAGCAGCACGAACGGCCAGGTTCTTTTGCTGTTAGACGTTAGAAAGGCGGGCGCCAGCGTACCCGATTGCCGGCCGCGCGCCTCGCTGCACACAAGTGACGTCACGCTTGGGCGGCGGGGAAAACTGGGGAAAAACTAGGGAGAACGATGTTTCGGTTTCGGCAGCAAACAAAATATCACTTTTTTAATTAACTAGAGTGAATTTGGGAGAGCGACATAGCATTTCGGAATCAGGAAGCCATCCGCATTCAGATTAATTATGCCTTTAGATTAGGTAGCCCAAAATGTCGGCGGAGTTCTCCTTTAAAGGACCCCTTAAAAATGTTTTTTTAACAGTCTGGTTGGGACACGCGTGTCAAAAAATTAATTTTACGCGATTCTCTTAGACCAATATTGACGACGCGTGACGCGATTTAGTTGGCAGGCACCTCCTTTCCGTTTGTTTTCTCTCTCGGCATTTCGGGCGCATGGAGGAGAGGTGGATCGCCTTCACGTTGAGGTGGAAAGGGCGAATTACCATTCCGTGACGTCATGAACTTCGCGCTCAGAATTTCAAATAAATCTCCCGCTGCCAAGATTGCTCTGTAAGGGTTTTTTTTTTTCGCATAAATTTTATCTTTTGACACGCGTGTCCCAACCAGATTGTTTAAAAACACTTTTTTTTTCTTTTCAGGGGCTCTTTAAACGCAAGTTTTCTATACCTAGTTGAAAAAGAGTCGTTCAGACACCCTTTTCCTGCACCACAACTTTCTTTCTCTTAAAACTTTTGGACCACACGACACTTTTTGTGTTTAGTTCCCTCTCTAAAGCTTTTCCCGAATTCCCTCGTTAATCCTTAAAATGCCCTGGAAACGTGTTAAAATTCCCATTTCCCTTTTCACCGAAATTCACACTGGAAATTCCCTGAAAAAGGGAAAATTCCCTGCATGGAACATCACTGCCACGAAACTGGCCGAAACAGCGAGGCCCAACGAAGGAGGTTATATTTTAAAACTTCTGGAGTGGCGGTGGCGCTGCGGAGCTGACGCCAAAAACGGCGACGCCGCCATCTTACTAAAGGTAGAAAGCGGATTTTACTAAAGATAGAAAACGAGCCTTAAGCGGCTTTTGAGTCCTCCAAAACAAATAAATAAAAATCAGTTTTGTTTTTCTTTTAATCAGCCCCAAAAGCAATGGAGCACTGCTACTGCCGCTTCGAACGCCGCTTCGTTTCACCTTTAGTAAGATGGCCGCCGACCGGCAAAACTGGCTTCACCCGGTCGCATGGGAGATCGGGAGACCGCCACTCCAGAGGTTTTAATATAACCACCTTGGGCCCAACACGCCAAACCAACGTCCAACGTGCGCCGCCGAGCACATGAACAAAGGCTTTGGGTTTTGGATTGGTTTTGGATCCGTGGCCACCGGATAGACGAATAGTAAAAACTAGGGGTGTCGCGAACCGGCCGGGGTTCGAGGTCGACCAGGTTCGACTTTTTCGAACTTTTAGTGGAAAATTCGACGAACCTTGTATTGAGGTTCGACTCGTGTGCGCATGCGCGACAGTCTGGCCAGTTGGCTTCGGATTGGATGGTGATGGCTAAGGGATGAATTAATGGCAGCGCTGATTGATTATTTCAGTTAATACAGTACAAAAAAAATTAAGTTATCAACTTCTTCAATGATTAGAATTAGTTTCTTTTAATTGCAACTGTATATAAAAGAAAAGCCTTTTCATAAAAAAAAATTCTCCAAACCTAGACATGCTTGTATCAAGGTCTGGCCACACTGTCCACAAAGTCGAACCGGTCGAATCTGGTGAAAAGGTCGAAGGTTTGTCGAACCGGTTCGACCAGTCGAACCCCGAAAATTCGACCTAAAAATCTGGTTCGACAAAAGTTTGCGACACCCCTAGTAAAAACCACAGTGCTGCCATGGACAGCACCTATCGACCTCTTGTGGCTGTGAAAAGTACCGCCAGCAGCAATTAAAAAAAAAAAAGATTACAAAACAAATATTTTTCTTTCGTACAATTTAAAGCAAAATTTGTAAAATCGAAAAATTTGTCCCAATTCATACATTTTACAAAAAATTCGGAAGAGTTGGCAGGTATCACAAGTACACCACGTTTTCATACGTGCCTCCCTGTGATTTACGAATAGCGATAGCCCTTGCCTGCACAACGGGTAGCTGGCATCTCACCTCCTCCTCCTCCCCTCCTCGTGACGTCACATGTGGTCATTATAGGAAACATCCCATAATGTAACATGCCATTACGTCGACGATGGCGACGCCACTCAAAAAGCTGCGCTCTAAAAAGAAACCTTCATCTTTTTCGGGAGGGAGGGGGGTGGGAACGAGGAGAGGGAGAGTACTTGGGTGCTTGATCGCCCACAAAGATCAAGACGAGGAGACCAGAGTTCACGAAACGAACGAACGAACGAGCGAGCCGACCCCCAGCAGGTTTGTGATATATTCAATTCATTGAAATAATGTAATTCATGTAAACATTAGGAGCTAACCATGGTCACTACAAGAGCCTCCTTCCACTCTGAAAGCTTTGCACGATGCAGTACTTTTCCATCTAAACCACTGTTCTCACACCATTCGAAAGCATGGTTACGGGTGTCACATAATTCAATTATTTTTATTTATTTATTTTGAACATTCTTCTAGCCGTGAGCCCAAAGTAGGTGGGCAGGCACGTTGAGGGTAAAAGCCGCTTCAAGTACTAAGATATTATCGAAAAAAACATACATTCACGCTACTTAAAGCATCCGTTTAAAGGCAGTTTCATTTTGTCCATGTTCCTAAAAGTCCTAAGAGAACCTTGGTTTAAAAGTATTGATTGGTTCTGTGTGCACTCCATGAGGAAATGGATGCACAGACTTTTTCATGTGGCCAGCTATATAAAAGTCAACTTTAAAATCTGAAAACCTAGGCTTTGGACATTTATAAACGAAAAACTGACACCCATGCCATCTCCGAGACATAACTCTTCCAAAAGATCAGATTACATTAAAATCTAGCTATACTAAATGTATGTAAGAAAAGGGATGCACTTATAAAATTGTCTTGGAACATCACACTCACCTCTGCCCCAAGAATTGAGTAGGTAGAAGATATCTTAGAGGTACTGAATTAGTTTCGAAGTAGCAAAAATTGGCCACAATGCTAACACACATTGTTTTATTGCTGCAAAGTATCACTAGTGAACAATATACACAACAAATTCTGTGGGTTTTCACTCAGCAAATAGGCTCATATAATTTACAGAAGAGGAAGACCAACAGCTCCCAAGAACCAAATAAATGCCACTATTAAACACCAACGCACCAAGCTTAAAGTTCAGAAACAAGGCTGCGACGCTCGCAACGAAAAAAGTACTAGTCGGGTCTCCTAACACGATTACCGTTAAATTACATGGCCGGGACAGCGAACCCCTGTCTGAGCAACTCTTTCGCAACGTTTATGTCTTCCGAACCGTTTGTGTCCATGAGCTCCAGCTGGTACATAAAACCCGGCCCGCCGTCCTCTCTCTTGCTGCGACCCACTACTTTGGCCATCATCACTTTCCACTTGGCTGCGTGAGTGAGCAATTCAAACAGGTCGATCGCTTCGTCTTTCCATTTGGTCCCATCCTTCGGCTGGACACCACTCAGAGAGCATTCGATGGCTTGGAACGGGAGCAAGCGATACTCCTCAGCAAGGGTGCAAAGTTCTTTCACCTTGAACTTGCCGGTCTCGCCAAAGTCAACATAGTGAATCTTGACCTCGGTTTCGTCGGCGGAGTAGTCGCTCTTTTTGACGGCGATGACGCGGGCTCGGTACCAGGAGTCGTCTTGGACGAAGCGTGATGCGAGGACATCTCCAACCGAGGGTGAGGCTACCGGGTGGGAGTCCCGATTCGCCTCTTGCCCGTAAAAGTTGGTCATATCCGTGACCAGCTTGTCAAGTGTGGTCGACTGGGTGCCGACCAGCTGGACCCAGAAGGAAGACGGACTCTCCAGGGTGGAGATGAAGACCTCGATGAAACCGTCCTGGGAGGTTGCCACCAGCTCCTCCTGTTGGTACGGTGCCTCCTTGCTCTCCTGGACGAGAGCGGAAAATGAATAAACGGCATTAAGGTCGAGCGCGTTACCAACTGTACGACAAACCATCCGAAAAAGCAGGATACATTCCAATACACAGGCCTTGAAGCCTCTGCAACAGCTTTACCGAAATCCCCAACATCAGTGTTCACGGAAGGGCCAGTTGATGCATAATCTACTTCTACAGGGTTAAAATAAAGCGATTTATACCTCGCTTGATTTATACCCATGAGAGATGTACACGTTACCGCAAAAAAGTAACTAAATACCGTTACTCGTTACTCGCTTAAAAAGTAACTAAATATGTTACTCGTTACTGATTCTCAAAAAGAATGCATTACTTTACCTCCAAATGAAGCAATTTACTTTTCTCGTTCCTTTGACGACCAAATACACAACTGCTTTTGTTTCATGCTTTATTGTTTTCTTTTCAGTAGTCATTGCACTTAAGCAGTAGCTGCCTCCAAGTTTTCATAAGTTGTTTCTCCGCTTTCTTGAGAATACATCTCCGGTAACGCTGAAGAGTCATTCTACTCCTACTGACGCGCCCAAAGGAGTGGCAGCGTTGTGCTTCAGAAAGAGCTGGGGAATCAAGGATTTCCCTTTCACTTTTGTTCTCTCGGCACCTAAAGTTTGAAGGTGACAATGGGTTCTGTGCTTTCCCGTGTTGGTAATCTCTGGGTTTACATTCGGTCTGTACACGATTCTAGAAGGTTAGACGAAATAACCTTATTGTGTTTGCTGGGTGAAGGACATTCCCAGCTGTAGTGTTTGACTGACATGTTTAACAAGAAATGTTGCTATCTGTCATACTACAGTGTACTAGAATACTTGGGTAGTGTTGGGACCGGAGCGGCTCGGCAACGGGAGCTCGTGAGGACGCGTGTATTGGCAGTTTGCGGCGGCGCTGTAGTCGAGTTATCCGGCTCGCACAGCCCGACTTTTTTTTTCTTTTTTTCTTTTTTCTCCTTGAGCGGTGCATGTAGCGAAAGCTAGGAGCGCGAGCTCAAAGCGTTGACAGCTGCCCTTGGTGCACGGGAGCTCGTGCCGCCGAGATGTGCCCTAAAGCAAGGAGCTCGCGCTTGTAGCCTTTCCTGCGGTACAACACAAGGTGAAACAGAGTATAGGGCACGTAAAAAAAATCGGTATTTTCAAATCTTTATTATTTTTTTTTTTTTTTTAATTTTTGCGGTAGGCAAAGGGTTAATGAAATGTTTGATGGGCCATGTTGCAATTGCAGCTTTAAAGGGAGCCATCATTTAAGGCCAACTTGATTTAAAAGTTCGCAAACAAACAACGAGCTTTGAGCGAAAGTAACAAGGCGTTCGTTTTTATTGTGTTTGTCCATCCATTTTCGTTTCTTCCTCAAGCTTAATTATCTCTACCAACCCGCTCGTTCTGTCCCGAGATATTCATCGCTAAAATTTTGCCTTTCTTCACTTAATTAAAAAAACTGCGCGCTGAAAGCGCGAATGAGGTTGTGCTGATATTGATGCGTAGAAGAATGACGCAGGATGTTTCTGTCCCCTCGTCACTAAATCGACAGCGTTTCTTCGGTGGACTCGCCGGCGCCACAGATCAAGACGACTAAGTTACTATTCTACGTATTATTTTCATAACGCGGTTTCTGAATCAAGCGAAGAAAGGCAAACCTTTATGATTAATTTAGCGAACCTCGTTGCCTTTTCGCGAATTGTCGAAATTGTATTTGCCTTTAATAATGACTCCTTTTAAAACTGCAATTGCACCATGGCCAATTAAGCCGTTAATAAACAAGTTAACTAACAGATCTTGGTTCATTATTAAACATTGCAACGGTTATTATACACCCATTCATTGTCCACCAAACCCTACAGATATAACGAAAGACGGCATCCACATATCTGCCACATTCTTTTTTTGTAAAATATGTAAAGTTCTGTAAAGAATAAAACAAAAACCCCCTGAATGTCTGCGTGAACCAGATACGCCCCCTGTGGAACCATGGGTGTTTCCCTTCGAATACCCAGCTCAGGCGAGACTTACCTGGTTGTCAGAAAGCAGCTGTCGGTTAAATGTATTGTTGTGAGCGTGTAGGTTTCAGATGGTTTACCCTCAAGAGGATAATGCGCTGCATATTGTAACCATGTATGCGCTGCACATTGTAGCCAATATTTCAATGCCGTGCTGTAAACTATTACAACTTTTTCCTTGCCTGATCTACGTGTGCTCATGTTTTCTGCTCAAAATGATGTGAAATAGTTTCTTGCTTTCTTTGAATCTTATAAAGCATTACTTGTTCAGCCCACATTGTCTCAGTTTTTGGACTTAAAGGGCAACTCCGCTCAATTCCGAAACATTTAGGCTTCCATGTAATTCACATTCACAAAGCACTACTAAACAACTCTACGTCTTCGGATTCGCGAAATGTGGAATATTATTTGTGTAATCCTAATTTAAACATCAGCAGATACCGAAACCGAAACTTTGGTTGCGTCAGGCAACATTGGTCTCGGGTCGTCAGAGTCATGGCACGTCACGTCGAACCACGTGGTCTTGTGACGTTCGGGAGGGAGCAAGAAACTGAGCGAGGTCTTTTCTTTTTTTTTTTTTTTATTCGACGCGCGCAGGTCGCTTTGCATGGCGTGGACGGTGATGGCCCGGGGGCGAGGGGAAAGGGGAGAAGACGAAAGAGGAGAAAAGGAGCGGAGAAACAGACCGATAAGCGCGCAGGGCAGCGCATCCCAGGCGCATCCGTGTTACGGTGATCACGTGAACGCCCGGTCAGCCAACACCGGGAGGAGAAGCTCATGACGTTATCGTTCAATTTCGCTCTGAGAAGTAAAAACAAACAAAACGTGAGAATGACGTATGCATGCCTCTGACGTAGTGGCTCAACGTTGGCCGCTCCATTTCCGTGGCCTTGACTGCGCTGGTGATTGCGCCTCGCACCGCACGCTAGAGTTGGCAGATTTCGGCGACTTGGCTTGCTTGAAGGCTTGCTGGCCAGTTTGTTAAATATATAAACGGAATTAGATCGTAATATTTGACATGGGGTCTTCCTATATGATACTGAAGAGGGCTACATAGTTTTCTAAATATCAAAAATGAAGCGGAGTTGCCCTTTAAGTTAAATGTTAAAACGCGTGATAAAAATTGTCACGGCTTATAAGCCATTTCTTACAAGTGAACGTCGGGTGATTCTCGGATGGTCGTGGCAGCCACGAAGAAATAGAAGATTCTCACCCCAATGCGACCGTCGCTTGGGTGGTTCGTCGCATAAATGGACACAAGAATGAGTGACAAGTGAAGCGAGCTGATTAAGGTCAAGAAAAAGAAGACGGGCAGAAAAGAAGACAGAGAAGTTAACCTGGGGTATTAAAAACATACTAAAACAATCTCGAACTTTAGTATGTGCTGCTTCGTTCCGTTATAAAGTAAGATAGGAAAAAAAAAAAAAAAAAACGCTTCCGAGTTTTAGATATTTCTTTCAAATATCTAATGTTCGGCATTTGAGACCAAGGAAATGGGCATTTCATTTAAAATGCTCACCATCCGACAAACCGAAACCGCTCCTTTAAAGTCGCAACTGTTTTTATGTAAAGGAAGGGTAATGTAGCTTGTACCGTCCAATACATTGAAGCATCATGTTGCTAACGATCGTGCCACTGCGTAATTGATGCCGCGGTACGACCGCTGGCAGGTCGTAGCTGTATCAGAAATCCTACATGCACTCCACCAAAGCGGCACCAAAGATTCATATTTTCACGCGTGCAGCCGCGCATGCGCACACCTTCCGGATAAGGCGCCGGACGCGACACCTGTCGCGATCAATACCACGCGCTTCAGGCGAGCCCCTTCGGTCCCAACACTACCCAAGTATTCTAGTACACTGTAGTCATACTGTTGTTGTTTTTCGGGTTGCCCACCTTCCTTTTTCGTAATGGGGCTATTCACTAGACGCCATATTTGAAGCCATGTTTAGAGTGCATGGCCAGAACGAGCTCCCATTAAAAGGCTGCTAAGATCGGCAATGTTGATGGTGCAGAATGCACGTTGCAAAAGAACTGTGGAAGCTAGCTATCAGCACGTGCTCAGCAGGTGTGCACACAGCACACCTGCTGTGTGCACACCAGCATTAATGAATATTCCCTGCAGGCACATACTCAGGTTAGAATTAAAACCAGACTGTTTAAACGGTGTTGTACACGTTACTCCTCAAAAGTAATGAGATACCGTTACTCATTACTTGGCCTCAAAAGTAAGTACTCGTTACAAAAACAAAAATTAACTAGGTAGAAGTAACTCATTACTAGTAGCACATTACATACATGTCTGATGCCCACCCAATGGTTTACAGAATAGGTATTTTCTGAACTACATTCTCATGTTACCGAGGGCATGGATACAGCAAAGACAAGTTCCAGCACTTACCTTCGCACTTATGGCTAGTTCACGCATGCATCCCAGTGCCAACCGTAAAATACCGCGCATCCGCCCATTCCACACTAAGCGCCCATCCCCAAATTCATAAGATCTGAGAAAATATGCACAGTACATTTATATGTAAAATTGATGACCGGCCAAGCGCCCATCCCCCATTTTTTCGCGATTATCTCTAAATTTTGAGTGGGCGCTTGTCCGGTATTTTACGGTAATCAAATCAGACTGATCTTCCATAACTCGGCTTCTAGTAAAGATATTCAATATCTGATTGCATATATGAAATAAGTATGATATGTGTTATATCAGTGTATAATATAAGTATTCTTTTATAAATAAGAATATTACTCTAACGCCCCTCCCCCCTTAAGCTTAAAAAAAAAACAAAAAAACCTGTATATCATGTAAACATTTCAGTAGTTATATTAAATATAAGCGTGTTGTTTTGGCAACCCGACCGTAATTGATTAATTTCGCAACCAATGTGATAAGCTATGTATTATCAAATTATTTTATGACCTGCTGCTTAATTTGAAAGTATATAGGCAATAACATTACTTTCAAGATTTCTATGCATTTAGTTTGTTAAATCACTATATTGGAACAAGAATGACAGAAATAACAGACACAATACACGTAAAAGGAACGTTTCAGATTCAATGCCATTTTTTAAATGAAAACTCAAGTAGTACCAGAGGCCATTCTTGTCCCGACGCTTGAATACATCATCTTGGAAAGTCAAACTTCCGCCAGCTTTGATCAGTCAGTTAAGTAGGCATGGGAGTGACATATATGTTTAGAAAAAAAAAAGGCTGGCATGTTTATTGATAGTCTTGGCCTGTTATGAAGGAAGAGTGGTACTCACAGTGCATTGTGTAAGGCTTCATCAGCCCAAAAGTATTATCGATCATGCTCACGTCCGCACGTTTCGAAGTTTGTGGAAGAATGTTGAGCGAACTTCCCTCCCTGGGATTTATTAGCTGAACGTTGGCACATTTCAAAAGACAAAAACACCACAACCATTGATTTAGCAAGAATTGGCCAACCGAGTAAGGTATTTCATTTCATTTGACTTATTTTTTCTCGAGGCCTGAAGTCACTACAGAGAGGAGCGAGTTTTAACACAAAAATATAGGAGTATATGAGTGATCAAGGCAAAAATGAGAACAATGGCTAAAAAACAAAAAAAAAAATTAGTAATCACAATTTTAAAATCAGCAGCTTCAGTTATTGAGACTGTGGGTGCAGAAAGGAAAGTCCAACCTATTTAGGTTTGAGGAAGAAAACAGGCATTACGAGGAGGTGTTACAATGGGGGACGCCTACCTTTAACTGGTGATATGTTTGTGATGATATGTAAGATGGTTCTATAAACAAGGTTTCCCGGAGTGGAGGATTAGAGTGAAAAATGTAGTGAAAAAAACATAAACGAGATAATTATGTACGAAAAGAGAGGTTAGGTAACGATAGAGATGCGCTCATAGTGGGGACGCTGGCTGTGCAATGATCGTTCGAAAGAATGAAACATGCGAAACGATTCTGGATGGCCTTAACAGCAGATGCAACGGTGATGCTGGGGTCCCAGATAGAGGCTGCACATTCCAGTTTAAAGCAAACTAAAGTTTTGTATAAAAGAAGCTTTAGAGACACAGGAGTTAGCAAAAAGTTTCTTTTGAGATAGTCGAGTAATTGATTAGCAATTTCAGTGATATAATTGACATGGATATTCCAAAAGAAGTTATTGGCTAGATGAACCCCAAAATTATTATCGGAGGAAACAGAAGCAGAATTGAATTATTAATTTAGTGGAAGGACAGGTGTTATTTTGATGGTACGCTCTCATAGTCTGCATTTAGAAATGTTGAATTCCATGAGCTAATCTGCACACCAATGAGTGACATTATTGATATTAGTTTGAAGGACGGAGATATCAGAATCCTTAAGCATTCATTTATGAATAACACAACCGTCAGTATATAGGCTTATGAAAGAGACAGATGCAGAAGTACAGAACCTTATGGGCAGAGTGTAGAACCAGAACCGAACCGAAAACCGGAACCTAATTATTATTTTTAGCCTAAACAGAACTGAACCAAACTGAAATCTGCAATGCCATTTTGGAACTGAACCAGAAAAATATAATGGTAACCAATTAAAAAAAAAATCATGGTAGCTTTTTTTTTTTTTTTGCTTTTTTTTTGTTTGTTTTGTTAGTATCACAAAATTAATATTCGAGAATAAGAAATAGGAGCTGTATTCCTATGTATTCATCCAATCCTTATATTCAAAACTGCAATGTATGAGGAAATGTGGGATTTTGTGGCACTTTTGTATTGGCAATATAAATAATCATGTATCACATGCTCACGTGATGTAATGGTGTCACGACACGGTGTCAAGTAATGTCACGTCACGTGGCCCAGTGACATTTCATGACATCGTCACGTGACTCACTGCATCAAGTCAATTTAAATTAAAGACATCACTAGATTTATTAGTGTTGTTGGCACCGTGACGTCACATGACATCACGACTTTGCACCGCGAGTCACGTGGCATTGTGACATACTCGATTGTCATGAGCCCGAGTCGAGTGATCAGGTTCATCACAATCAGCATCGTCAAACATTCGGGTAATGGCTTATGTTCAGTCGATGACGAGAATAGCCAAACTCTAACAATGTCTGAAGCTCAGCTAATGCTCTATACTTTGCTAATCCCAGTGCATGACTATGATAAACACTGACAGTATATAATTAGCGTCATGTCAAGTGGCTGTTTGTTCTAATTCCTAGTTCAGGGGTTCTCAAACTGGGTTCCGGGGAACACAGGGGTTCCACGAGCTGGTCTCATGGGTTCCGCGAACACCCAAATTGCCACCCCCCCTCCTCCCCCTAATCCCCCCTCCCCCGCCGCAGGCTGCGCGGCAGGACCATGCAATTCATTTCACTTTGTACTGACACCGCGACTGATATGGTGGGGATATATGGGAAGCAACACAAGCAAAATTGCCTACAATTGTGCATCTGTTGCTTCTCGGTCGGCAAATATAGAAGAGGGGGGGGGGGGGGGGGGGGGGGGAGCAGTGTTCCGTAGCAGTTTTTGAGGCTTCCTGGGGTTCCGTGAGACCAAAAAGTTTGAGAATCCCTGTCCTAGTTGATGAAGGGAAAGCATTTTTTTCCCTTTATTTTTGCTGTGTTTGTTATTGCGTGGAGAGAAAAACTGGAAGGTGTTTTTGCAAGTTATAAACGTGAGGGATTAGTTTTGGGCCGTATTTATTGAAAGTACAAAAAATGTTGAATGACTTATTTTACATGTACTGATCACTGAGGCATTTAAACCTGTTTTCGTTGTTGCTGAACTGCCCCAGAAAGTTGTCCCGGAAAATAGAAACATTAAAAGGACTAAATGTGCCTTATGAATCCGACGTTAATTAGAACTACAAGTGTGTACGGGAGGGATACCTGAAAAGAAAGATCCTAGTGACCTTGGAGGGACAGCTGAAAGTTGGCAGCCGCTCTGTCTCACAAGTGTATTGTTCTGAAGTTATTCCCAAAGCTTTGAGCACCTTTGTATTTTGTTTATAAACATCACAATATTTTGTGCACAGACTAAAAGCAATGAAGGATTACTGTTAACATGTGACACAAACATAAGTGTCAAGTTAACACCCAAACAATAAATTAATTCCTACGAAAAAAAAAAAAAAATATCAGGAGCAACGGAAAAAAAGAAAGGGGGATGGGGGTGGGGGGGGGGGGGTGTAGTTTTGTATTGTAAAGGTTCCTCCGCTCCGCATCCTCAGCACAGACCAGCAAGCGTGAACCCTTACCACTTTTTTTCGCAAAAAACAATCTTGCGACAAAGCGTGTTTCGTGGTGCCAGATGCTTGCGCCGTTGCTCATGACGCTGCACCAAGGCAAAAATTATTTGTGTGTATAAAATATATGACTTGCACTAAACACGAATCTTGCGCAGCGTGCATTTTCACCACCGGATTTTATTTTCTCAGCCAGAACAAACTGCAATGACCACCAGCATATAGTGTGATGACGTCACATGTGAACCATGTTAAACAGTTACCTAAGTTTTCTGGTGAAATGCAATGTTTGCAACACAAGCAAAAGTAGATGTCCAAATTGGAAAGTTAGGCAGTACATACAGCAGTCTCAGAATGATATGTGGCAGTCTAATAAAATGTTAGACCGGATGACAAATAAAGCAGAATCGTAGATTAAGGGCCCAAAACAAGTGCACATAAAACTGAATACAGTCGAATCTCGCTAATTCAGACTCGAGGGGGACCGAAAATTTGTTTGAATAAAACAAATTTTGAATTACCGGGAGTTTCCTTTCATAGAGAGCTATAAGATGGAACCTGCATCTTTGTTTGAATTATCCGCAAGTTTGAATTAAGAGAGTGTGTATTAATGAGAGTCGAGTGTATAACATTATCCTCTTGAGGCACTATTTCGCAAAGTTTCGAGTTTATGCAAGTTTATGCCCAAATAGGATTTATATTAGGATTAAAAATGTTTTCGTCTGTTTTTTGTGGTATTAATGGGTAATTAGGAATACCATTAAATCTCCATATATTTGTTTTTGCAGTAAAGCATCGTGTATCGGATCGCTTCGTAGAACACCATTCATTATCCCTCCCTTTCTGAACATTTGTGTGTTTGCCTTCAGATCTATCATGAGAGCACAATGTCCTTTTTGGCATACCCCGCAATTCTGTGCTTCGCACTGTCAAAGAGCGAACAAAAAATCACACTTCTGCAGAGTGGCTCGACAGCTGGCATATTTTCGAGTATCGTCCTTCCGAGCTGGTCTCAAGTGCTTATGTGAACTTCATACAGTCAAATTTATTGATGACAATAACAAATACTTATTACTGCCTGAAGACATGATAACATAAATAAGGGCTGATCACCCTAAAGATATACATCATAAGCAAATGCACCCCCAAATTATCTGAAAGATTCTCTGGAAATCTTTTCCGGCATTTTTATCCTCAATAGTCAGTACATGTATCAGTGAATTAAGAAAGCCTTAAAAAAAGTTTTGGTTTTGAAGCCGATTTAAATATAGACGTGTTCCTGACACATAAATAAATTTTCAGAGACATAGAAGTCTGTTATTGCCCTTTTTATGTGATGGACAGCAATTCTGTGTGTCTGTAAACTGGACAAAAACAAAGTACACAGGGGTGCGTGGAGGAAATATGATGATTACACATGCATACAACCAGAAAGTGATTAACTAGATAGCTGCCCCCTCGAGTAGAGCATGAAGTACTACTTTGTTCTATTTAACAAAAATCATCAATTGGCAAGGGTGATGCTAATATGCAAATTGAATTGACCAGCATACTGTCAGGAACATACATCAATAGCCAGGCTATGCCTATTTATACTGTATAAAAATCTTTTTACTTGGGTATGGACTATTTTAGGCCAGATTCAATGTTAATATGAAGGTGCTTATAGATTAGAGTGAACAATTTTGATCACTCCTTCGTGCATCATTATTCGCCTGCATCACGGTGCTGCGTCTAAACAGTGATGGTTAAAAAAAACAAGCGTCGTGATTGCCGCTCAGTGTTTCTGTAAAAAGTGACTGAAAGCGCTTGTGCTAAAACTCTTGAGACATTTTGGAAATATTATGGCTTTTAGCTCAGTTGCATCGTCGTCATATACAATGTGAAACATATTTTGTAAACTATATTTCACGATATATATGGCGATCAGGTGCTAATTTCACAATTTTATGCACTGTAATTAATTCCTTTGTTCAAGAGCACAGCTACAATTCAACTTTTAAGCTCCTACGCAAAGTTGTACCAATCACGGGTATTTTCTGCAACCTACCACACTTCGTGACAACCTTTCAATTCAGGTAAATTATATGTGACTGACGTAAACAAAAGGATCTTGATTCAAATAAACACAACATTTTGTAAGTTAATCTAGATTTTTTTAGTGTTGCGACGAAATTAAATAAGGATTTCTTATTTTTGGTACCACTAAATAAAAGTGCATTGTACGGACGACAAAAAACTATATACCTACTAGTTACTCGTCTCACGGTATAAATAGTGCCTATAATCACCACTAGGCAGAAAATATATTCTCTATTTAGCGGTTCAAACTGGTTCGAATAGTTATTTTTGCTCCTCGAAACTGAACCGGAGCTGAACCAAAACCTGTAACCCCGAACCTGAACTGATAAAACTTTCAGTTCAAAACTTTGCTTGTGAGACACTAGAGCTGACGTGCGAAAGTGATGAATTGGTTCCTTAAAGGGCAACTCCGCTTCTTTTCCAGTAGTGCAAAACTATACAGTTCTCTTTGTTATCATCTACAAAACCCCCATGGCAAATATTACGACTGAATTCCGCCTAGAAGTTCATTAAAATCGCTGTCAAAGTTTGACAAGCACGAATCCGCTGGTTTTGGATGAGACGTGCGGGCCATACAACACTGCCCGGCTGCATTTCCGCTTCCTCCAAATTCCTTCTCCTGGCACGTCCGTTACGTCATCAAGCATGTACAGCTTCGTTGTTTTTTTTTAATTTTTTTTTTTTAATTTTTTCAATTTTGTTTTTGTTTTTTCCCGGGGAGAGCACGGGTGGCGCCAGCGCCGTGAGAGACGTGAGTGACGCGCTCGGCCGGCCCGGCGCTCGACTATTGATACTACTGATAGGCCCATCGCCTCGTTGAGCGCGGCTTGAAGAGGAGGAGAGGGAAGCTGCTTTTGTAAGAATTTTGATTGACAGGTTAATCTTCTATAATCTTCTGGGAGGAAAATAGCGACGCCTGTGCTAATCCAGGAGGCACAAAGGAGGATCCTGATAAGAGGGGAGCTCCTTCTTCCCCTTGTATATCACGTGGGTGTACATGCTTAGTGATGCCGAATATACAATGTTGTCCGGCTTTGCCACCGTTTCGGTTTCGGTTTGTGATCATGGCTAGAGTGAAATTACACGAAAAATATTTTATTTTTCGCGAAACAAAGGATTGGGGATTGTTTTTGAGTGCTTCAAAAAGCAAAATCGGCCACTATCTCAAAATTTTTGAAATTAAGCGGAGTTGCCCTTTAAGGCCTAAACAAATTGGGTGCGGTTTGTTAGAAACAATTCTATCCAAGCGAGTAAATTATAGTTTATGTTTAGGTTACAAAGTTTATGAAAAAACAGCTCGTAAGGAACCTTCTCGAAAGCCTTAGAAAAATCTAGAAATATCCAGACGTTCCTTGAACCCCAGTCAAGATTGGCGTAAAAGTCATGAGGGAAAGTTAGAAGTTGGGTCTAACATGAATAAAATTTACGGAAGCCGTGTTGTGCAGAGGCGTAAAAAGAGTTTGCATCCAAAAAGTTAATAAGCTTGGAATAAATTACAAGCTCAAATATTTTGCACGGAATGCTGCCTTTGTGCAGAGGAATCACCTTCCCCACTTTCCAGTCTCCTGGTAGTATTTGTTGAAGTGATGGTAAATAGCTAGAATAAGATGATGCTAGAATAAATTTTAGTATTCTTCAAAAACTTCGCATTAATACTATCAATGTCTACAGTAGTTAAAGCTTTAAAGAACCCCTGAAAAGAAAAAAAAATTTTTTTTTTTTTAAGCAGTTTGGGTGGGACCTGCGTGTAAAAAAATAAATTTTATGCTAAATGTTTTTTTGCTTTTTTTAGCCATATTGATAGCGAGAAATTTATTTGAAATTCTGCGCGCGACGTCCATGACGTCACAAGTCATTCCGGAATTACCATCTCGGTCGTGAAGGTGAAGCCATTCCACGTCTCCTCCACGCGCCTGAAATGCTGAGAGAGAAAACAAGTGACGTCTCGCGCCGTCAATTTTGTTCTAAAATTTTTTTTTTTTTAACACGTGTGTACCAACCAGGCGGTTTAAAAAAACATTTTTTTTTCTTTTCAGGGGCCCTTTAAGGTTTCCAAAAATGTTCCCAACACCTTTACAGTCCACAATAACTGAAGACATTTGCAGAATATCACAAACTTAAAGAACTGGATAGCTCGAGCTAGCGGGCATTGGAAAAGAACTTGCAAACACATCCTTCAATGCAGAAGGGCACATGACAACTGGTACATCCACTCCGTCGCCATCTCTGAGCGTTACATCGGCACTGGTAGCGGGATTAATAACTTTTCAAAATTGTTGGGGATTATTTATTAGCATGGATGGTAATGTGATATTAAAAAAGTAGAGTTGGCCTCTTCGACTGATTTTTTGTAGCCCTTGAAGGGACCGTCCAGGAATACTTGAGCTTCCGCAAGTTTTATGTTATTGCCTCATTTGTAGGTCGGGCTACTCAGGGAACAAGCAGTAGCCGCGAGATATTAGCGCATCATACTTTAATTTGATCAGGCAAGAACAATACAACATCTGGTGGCACCCCATTGTGTTCAAAATGCGCACCAGGTGACGTTCTGTGGTTGACTTTGTGAGTGGCAGTGTTGCCAGGAGCAGTCAGAA
The DNA here is from genome assembly GCF_016920785.2 of Ixodes scapularis. Classification (NCBI taxonomy): domain Eukaryota; kingdom Metazoa; phylum Arthropoda; class Arachnida; order Ixodida; family Ixodidae; genus Ixodes; species Ixodes scapularis. Next base: position 98,003,434 of record NW_024609857.1, read on the forward strand.
TTTCTTTTATGCAGGCTAAATAAAGTGTATTACTCTGTGAAATATTGTTATTCTTTCAAAACGTCATTTTTATTTAGTGACAAAGGCTTAAAAGAAAAAGAGAAAAAGATGCTTTATATGTGCAGAAATAAAAGAAAAAAAGAAACACTTCTTGAGACGCTTGCTTTCAAGCGGCAGTGGCGGCGGGACCAGTGAACCAGCTTTGCAAACACCCCAGCGCCCCATCAAACCTACTCGGGAATTGCCGTTGGGGCTGTCAGAACAGAACCAGCAGGACGCTCATTTTCGCGGTTTGAATCTGCTGCTCCTGCCATATGTCGTGCGCTAGCTCTTCTCACCGGTCCTCGTGTGTTTTGCGTTGGTTTTCACATCAGTGAATTCAATCCGTGCATGCTACTGGCGTTACCCTGAGAAGCTTCATAGGCCTAACGAGCCAGACACGCTGGCCTGAAATGCCGCCAAAAGATTGAAGCTGGATGACCAGCCAAAGGTAGAGGTAATTAGAATTCTGGATGACCAGCCAAAGGTAGAGGTAATTAGAATTCTGGATGACCTCATGTATAAGCTATGTACGATCATGTGCTAGTCGTATGTGCCTGCAGCCGTTTCCACTCAAAACGACAAATGATCCTTTTCTGCCAACATTTGTGTGACATTTTGGAGAAAATAAATGCTTATTTGAACTCGTTATGCCCATCATTTCCTTCTTTTTTTGAACCTATCCCCGAGCCAAATCGCAGCTTCAATTACATTGATCGCATTGGTACCGATCAGCAGAAGCAGAAAAAATGGGGAGCGGAGTGCGCTAGACCGCGCTGGGCGCGGCGGGTCCAGCGGGTCACCGCTTCGTGGACAACGTTGGCACGATAGTGTCCGGAGCCTGAATCTAGGACGATGCAAGGGACTATAATCACCAGGTAGTGACTATTTCGACATCCACTATTGAAATATCTCAACAACCATTTTGACGACTGTGACGTAACTTTTGTAAAATGTCAAAATAGTGGCCTTATTATTTCGACGTCCCCCTGTCAATGCAGCCATTGCAGTGGTAGCCGTCTCGTGGTTTCGTTCTTTCTAGTTTCTGATGGTGTTGTCGGTGTTGTGTTGTTGCATCGACAGAGTCATGGGTTGCATGCCTGAGACGTTTCAGTCCTAGTTGGCAGTGGAAATGTCTTACTCAGCAGGTGTGTGGGGCTGGCTCCACAGTTGATCCTTTCGGACGTTACATGCCTGGCGGCAATGTTCTTAGCTCTCGCACATCATTTTGGCACGCGTCTCACTTAAACTTTTGAATCTACAACAAAGGTGGGTGAGCTGGATATGCCTCTGTCTTGCCTGCACGTCTTAAATATAAGTGTGTACACTACGTAACACTGAGAAATTTAGCATGCTTTTTGTGCTTCGATATTGTGCGAGCACATCTTCGTATGCTTGCAGCCGCTTAGCATCTGGCTCCTGCTTTATATTTAGGCGGGTTTCAAGAGTTCGTTCTTTAGTACAGATTTTCTTTTTGGTCCATTTGTAATGAGGAAGTTAACTACAAAATGATTGGAACCTTAAATAAAGGTTATAAATGCAAACATTGCCTCCTTTATGTTTCTTGACCTGTGCGCACAAACAAGGATTCTGGCGCGGTTATGACACGACCGTTCAGCTCCCTTTTCTATATAAAACACGTAAAACTAATCGTGAAAAGCTACGGTGCTGCATTCTGTAATGTCGGGCACAACCAAGCAAATGTTACGAGCAGAAAGGTATACTTTGTTTCATGATAACTTGGCAAATTGTCGAGGCTACGGCCTCCGCAATCCACAAGAGCATCGGACAACGTCACGTGATAAGGCTCAATTGTCGAAGTCACCGAGGCCTCATTACCGCCACAGCAACTGCGCCGTCTGCAACAAAAAGTAATTTGAGGATTTTTTTCTTATAACAGCAATTGAACTTGCGCATTTCCTTCTTTAACGAGATTATATAAAAAATAAGAAATAAATATTGACACATTTATTAGTTTCAATTATATTTAAACCAAAGAAGTGATGCCACATCCGTACCTGCTCCCAATATTTTCCTCTTTGTAGCACCGTGGGCATTGGCGATCGCAGCAGTGTAATCAACCGCTTCCGCTCAAGACATTGCACTGGAATTAGTAGCATCCATCATAGATTCCGGGGGTAAATTGAGCGTATGGTTGTCTCATGAACTGTTCCCGAAGATCTCACTACTCTAGCAGACGGCAATGTTATGGCAGTCGACAGTTATCCAAAGTTGGTTGGTTTTGCAGCAGACGACAGCCAGTTCCTTGGCGCAGTGACACACATGCTCCCGTAACGTGGTGTCACGTGCCTCGCTCCCGACGCTCTTATTGGGTTGCGAGGGCCGTACGTAGCCTCCACAGTTCACGACGTTATCGTGAAACAGAGTATAGCTGATGTTATACTTTGCATCCCCCATCACTTAAACATTCATAAAAACTGCAGTCGACTGTACATTTGTTTTCGCAAAATGTGTGTTGAATCGCAACGCCGCCTGCAAGCAAGATGAATTTGTTTGACCACTACTTTTGATCACTTTTCAGTCCAAACTCCAAAGCTCCGAAGTTCTAGGTCTGAGATGTCAAAATAAGGAGGAACAAACAGTTTGACAGGGGACAGAAAAATGATTTTGAAAATATTTTGAACGTAGACGTCGAAATAAACACTACTTGACCACTACGACGACAATGCATACTCATCCTCAACACGACAGCAGTGAACATAACCCGCAGCCAATTGGTCAGCCACTTTGCTCCAACCCTCCAATCAATGAACTGTCCATAATGCAACACGGATCTACAATGTTTTGCTTGTTTTTATAATCTTCATTTGTTTATAACTCCCAAAAAAATTGCATTTCCAGAAAAAAGTATTTCCTCCATGTTCCTACGTTTGATTCAAATTCTGAACCAGCCCAAAAATTACTAGAAAGGCTTCTCTACATTAACGACCATGGCAAGACCATAAAAAAACAATTGGTGGCTTAATTAACTCTAATTGGCAAACTAACTTCTTATCGGTTCTTTTAGCTGGCACATTTTAATAGACCATTTGATAAATCCCCGAAGTGCCCAATCCTGCGCTCGAGGAATCACTTCCCTAGTGATCGGTTCTTTCAACCAATTCGATGCTTACCCAGTTGTGAGTGTAATCCGGAGTCATCCTGGATAAGCGTCGATGGCAGAGATCTGTCATATCACTTTCAAAATTTCTCGTCCATGTCAGTGTTTTTGATATTGTGCATGCAATCCACCCTTGAACCTGGCCTGAGCTACAGAAATCTCTTACAATATTATCTTTCTCATACAGCTTCAAAGACTCTGCTACTAAGGGGGAAGACTGATCTTTAAATAATAAAAACTTGGGAAAAAGTCATTTTTGAAAAAATGGCTTTTCTGATTTTTAGACATACCCACCCAGCTCTGTACAAAATATTATTGCTCTATCTAATTTTCAAATATGAAAAAAAAATTAAGTCTTAATTTTCTATGAACATTCAGTAGGAATACACATACTCCAAGTGCTTTTTTATCTGTTCACACTTCTTTCACAAGTACTGTGCCTTACAGGTGTTTTCTGAAGTTTGTCTTGGACAATATTAACATGTTTGGTGCCATTTTAATCGGGAAGAATGGAGCTGTGCGGTGATGCTATTTTTATAGCCTTCCAACTTAAGAGTTCTATTCAATTAATTACTTTCTTAAATAACAAAAAAGCATGTCTTTTACACTATAATTAATATGGTTGGTTTAGTAATATAACCCTCTCAGGTGAGATCTAAAATAGCATCACTGCACAAATTACAACTTTATGAATGCAGTCGCATTAAAAATTTTGATACACGAAAAAAGAAAAAATTTAACGACCCGTAAAAATGATTTAATCATATTAGACCAATTTCCCATAACTCAAGTTTTCGTGAAGATATTCAATACCTGATTGCATATTTGGAATAGATGCAACATGTGTTATATCAGTGTGTAATATGATAAGTATTCTTTCATAATAAGAAGATTACTTAGAAACTTAGAAACAAAAAACTTTCAGCCTTTCCACTCTGGTGAAGAAGGAAGACCAGCGAAGCTGTACTATGGTGGGACGACCTCAAGGACGACTTCTTGAACGACCTCAAGGACGAACTCAAGGACGATGCCTAGAGGACGACATCTAAGACGACCTCAAGAATGACGTCTAGGACAACCTCAAGGATGACTTCTAGGTTGACCTCGAGGACGACCTCAGGGACGTCTAGGACGACCTCAAGGACGGCGTTTAGGATGACTACAAGGAGAACCTCGAGGACAACGGATAGGACGACCTCAAGGACAACTTCTAGGACGACCTTTAGGATGACCTCAAGAATGACTTCAAGGATGACCTCGAGGACAACCTCTCAGATCACCTCAAGGACGATGCTTAGGACGACCTCAAGGACGACTTCTGGGACAACCTCGAGGAGGACATCTAGGATGACGTCTAGAGAAATTCAGCCTTTCCACTATGGTGAAAACCAGAGGGGGAAGCCTGGAAAGTTTGCCGCCATCTATGAGCGAGGACGACAAACCGGGTGTCTGGCTGCCGCCGTCGCTCAGAGATGGCGGTAGCTGTCCGGAGTTTTGTGTCAATATTTTTTTGGTACCGGACACGATCCTCGAGAACCTAGCCTTTAACAGCCCCGCTGTAAAAAGCCTATAAGCTGACTACAAGCCAAATCCTGGTTTTGGTTGTTGTGGATTCTCGGCTTTTTAAGCAATTCCTGCTAAACCAACAATCACGAGAATGACAATATTTTAAGAGATTTCCGCAGCTTAGCCAGGTTGAAGGGTGAATTGCATGCACAGTGTGAAAAATGCTGACAGTGACGAGAAATCTTAAAAGTGATATGACAGGTCTCTGTAATCTATTTGACGCATATTCGGGATGACTCTGGATTACACTCGAAAGTGTGTAAGCATTGAATTGGTTGAAAATACCAATCACTAGGGAAGTGAAGGAACACCATTTCCATAATACCTCAAGTACATGCTGGGCCTGGGTATTTAGCAAATGGTTTATTGCAGCAATTCAGTGAAATGAGCCAGTTAATACTGAGGCATGAAGTGTGCCAGCAAGTCATCGATAATGCTGTATGAGAAGTAAGTGCTTCCTCTAGACAGTCCTTTTAACGACTAAGTGTTACCTGAACCTGTGATCTGTCCTGCACATGTGCCCTTATAGATGTTTAGTTTTCTTAGTTTCTTAATATTTTTTGTAAATATTCATGATGTAAATGTATCGTGCTTCGTCCTTTTTCTTTTTTTATGTATGAATGTCATATTTGTCTTCCTCTCATAAATATCAGTTGCATGTCAGCACCTGTGTGTTCTTGTCTTGTCCTTTGTGCACTGTTAGATTTTAAAAAACAAAATTCTACTTTGAGTTATCACATGCCATATTCGGGCATCTGCGGCAGTGCAAAAGCAAGACTAAAATGGCAAAAATAAAAAAAATCCGAAGAACACTGCCCCCGAAGTCAGACCAGTGTGCCATACTGCTCCCCCTTCAGGTGCGATGCCACTCGGGGTTTATGAGCTCTCTTGAACAATACAGTTGAATCCAGTGGTGTGATTGGCTTGAGTCATTTTGTAGCAGCTCTTGTAGCAGCCAAAAGTCCATTTTAAAACAGCAAAAATAACTTTTGAAGCATTAGAGCAGACTTCAATTTCATTCATTCCACCACAAAGATTATAATGTGTTTGCGTGTCCAACTAAAAGGCAATGCCTACTTTGCCTTCTCATTTATGTGCAACCTTTTGTTATCATCAACTGCACAGCAGAAGCAATTCTCTCAAAAACAGTAGTAGCTGTTTAGTTGCGTGCAGAAGTACCAGACATGGTAACAAGAAGTTAATCAATGAAGGACAGCATGAATTGGTGTGAATGGTTATTTTAGGCATGGAATTTCACTGAAATAAAGTTAGAATACAAAAATTTTGAGCACCTAAATTTGTGTTTTCTTAAGTTAAAGGGGTTGTAATAAAACCGATTTTTCATTCACATAAAAATAAAACCTTTTTCATTTGATTATGAACAATTACATTTTATACATAGAAGTTTATAACAAAAATTGGCATGTAAACGATTATTATGCCTCCTTAAAAACAATCTCGCCAAACTCGTTAACGTTTTTACCAAGCTTCCATTCACTGTGCCTGTTAATTTAGTTTGAATTTAGTCACGCCCATATAAAAGTGATAATTAAAAAAAAAGTTAGCATAAATAATAAACCCACAGAAGAGTCCATACAAATAACCTTGAAATGCCGGAACATCCTTGCAAAATCTCGATTTTGAAAAAGATACCGCCAGAATATTGCAGTTTATTATATTATATACATGCCGAAGTTTTATTCAAAAATTTTATTAAGAGATAGTCTGTCTGCAGGCGAGCTGGCGATAGTTAGTTAATCATGATGTTTAAAACCCGAGACTGTGGTATGGGAAAAATAGGAAACTTTTAAGTCGAAGAAAAAGGCACAGGAGAGAAGTCTCTAACGCAGCTAAATTGTTTATTTTCTCTGGTTCCTATATACCCCATGATATACAACAACAACTCCTCTCTCGGATATACACTTTACAATGCACCGAATCGACTCTTAGGTGGTACATATGAATCAGCAACTAAATGACTTCATAGAAAGGTCCAGTCATTCTCGAAACAATCATCATAAACTTTCCTCCCAGACACATTTTTCGTTCAAAAAGCTGCAATTAACCTTTGAAACACAATCCTTTGTTCACAGTGCAAAAAAAAAAAAAGTTTAATATTTTGTTTTTTATTACAGTCTCGGGTTTTAAACATCACGACTCAGTAACTATGTCACGTCTCGTTCTGGAGGATTGCTTCCCTCTTAGCACACAAGTGCGCTGCGGCAAAGCATGACACGCAAAATCGCGAAGCATAATTTGTGGTTGTCGCTTCACTCCAGTACACCAGTGCGCGGTGCGAAGCGCAGTCAATGAAACTAGCCAACCTGCCAGGACAGACCACGAACATGAGAATTAATGCAAAACTTCCGAGTACTGTCAGTGTTTCAAAATCAAATAGAATAGTACGTTATATATAAGGCGATAATCGCAAGTTCTGAAAACATGCCTATAGTAATGATCGGGCCAGGTAGTGAGGCCTCAGCTACCACCGGAAAATACCGCAAAAGTGCCCACTTCGTTCGAGCGCCCACTATTGAGATTTCCCGAACTTATATATTAACTGCCCGATTTGACCGAACAGGCGCCCATGTCTAGATTAACCAGTTTTCAATGAAAATGGGGTAAGTGCTCCCCCAGGATTTTACGGTATATACATTCAGTATCATTAAAGAGAAATTAAGTTTTGGCACAATGTTGGCATAAACTCCTCGCATTTTGTCAAATGTAGCAGGATGTAGCAGGGTATGCACTTGGGCGCAGTTTGGCACAAACAAAGCAGCAATCACATCGCTGTGAATCATGCCACGGCAAATGCCACTTGACCGAAAGTCCCGGGACAACAAAGCATTTTCAATTCCTTGCCAGTGACTCATAGATGGTGATGTATCAAAATTCTCTCCACATCAAAAATCTTTTCGAATGCTCCTTCAGTTCAACAAAGCTCTCATGGAAAAAGAAACAGCTGTACTCAGTCATTAAACCTGTGAACTAATGAAATACAAAATCATCTTCTCGTGTGTCCACTCACATGCATTGAATGATATTGCATTTTGATCTAGGCAAACGGTCAAAGAAAGTATGGGTGCCACGCAAACTGCTACTGAGAGGCTGCAACTGGAACATTGTTTGATGGCGATGATGATGTAGCGAAGTTGTTAAAACGGACGTTCGGGCGAGTTGGTTGTTCATGACTGACAAGGAAACAGTGCACCCTCACCTTTAGAGTGCTTGTTTTGAGGGTGCGCTGTTTCCTTGTCACTGATGTAGCAAAGCATTCTGCCACAGCTCCAGTCTCTCCAGACACCCAGTAAAGACGAGAAATGTAAAAAAAAAACAGTTTGTGTCAGGGTTGCGTTGCATCTACGTCTGCTGCCTGCCGCATCCAAATCCATGCATCCAAACCAAGCTAAACCCCTTTGACAGGGAAACGAAAGTGGATTTCTTTGTGGCACTGAAGCCGAGGGTTGCTGCTTAGAACACAGGGTGATGTACGACCATCGCCAGCTGCTTCAAACATGCGGGGTTTCAACTCAAAATGCGGCTGCCGACTGGCTTGGCTGGAGACGTAGCAGACAACGCAAAAAGTGGCAGTGGACTGGTGTCTCCCTCTGCATAGATCCTTGTGGCCTGGGAAGTTCTTCAGAAAAGGGGAATTGCGTAAGTTGGCATTTATCTGGATGCATATTGTGATGGTGACAAAGACCCCTAACTTTTTTCTTCGACCAAGTTTCCCAGTTTTTATCACAGTCTCAGGTATTCTACATCATGATCAACTACCACCAGCTCGCCTGCGCACTCACTGTTTTTTCAACAAAATTTTGTTGTTGTTATCTTGAATTTCGGTGCCGTTCCGGGACCGAAATTCACGTCCATCTCCACCGCTGTGGCACTGCCCGTGGCCGGCGATAACGTACCACATCTATGTCGTCGGGAGGAAATTGAGGGACCACCTTTAAGGATGTGGCGATCACATCAGTCGGAGGCGTGCTCCAGGTGCCAGAGTTAGGGTGAGGGTTTTTTGCATACCTCATGCTAGAGAATGACTGAGTGGAGGAGCCATTGCATTCCATCGCATCGGTTTTCAGCAGATGTTCTAAGCATTTACATTTTGCCTTTGAACTTCCGTTGGAAGTTTTTTACACTTTTTTGATGTTCGGTTGTCTTTTAACTTCTTGATTGCGTGTGCGTGTACAGGCCACGCACAAAAAAGGCCCTTTTGGCTTTTGACTCAGCCGACTCTAAATTGATAAGGATAGGCATCGCCTCGCTGTGCCTTTGGTCGGCACTGCTGAAGTCCTGTCCGCATGTAATTCGTGATAGTTCTGACCTCCAGACATGTCGTTTGGAACACTCCGGTTTTCCCCCGGTTCTAATACAAGGAGTTGAGGAAGATGTTACACGAAACAAGTGAGGAGAAGCAAAGAGAGAGGTGAGAAACGAATGACGACGCAGCGAGTTACAACGCAGTGAGGTGAGACACACGCACAACTCCGAAAGCTTCAACGAGCCACCCAAGCTTTTCACCTTTTTGATTTCACCCCCTCGCTCGAGTGACGCAAAACCAACCTCTTTTCTTACACCGCGCGCAAAACGAAGGCTGGGTAGGGTAGCTGGATAGTTTCTAGTTTCGCTTCTTGCAGCTTGCTGGTTTGCTCTACGTCTGTTTGGACCACGTCAAGCATATTGTAAGGAAATCTACAGTCCATTGCTGATCTGTCTCTGTTTCCCAAGCCCAAGATGGCCAAGAAACGACAAGCCTTGTCTCTCAAAACTAAACAGAGCATCGTCAAAGATGTCCGAAGTGGCACGAAAAAAGCTTCCGTTGCGGCCAACTACAACATCGCTGACACAACGGTTTCTAGTGTCTGGAAGAACCGGCAGCAGGTATGAAAGGAGCTACAGCAAGATTCTGCGTCGCTCTCAAGAAAGAGGATTTATACGTCAAAGTATGAGGACTTCCACCAAGCCTTGTTTAGGTGGTTTCGCGAAGTGCGAGCCAAAAACGTCCCAGTGAGTGGCCAGATGCTACAAGCGAAGGCTAGGTCCTTTGGACATCTGTTTGAACACGAAGGCTTCAACCCCCTCAACAAATGGATCCAGCGGTTTAGAAACCGCCACGGCATTAGCCGCAAAGTTATCTCGGGTGAAAGTGGAGAAGTCGACGATGCCAGCATGCAGGCATGGTTTCGCATTCATCTCAATATGATGCTTTCCATGTAAACTGACAAAGACATCTAAATGCCAATGAAGCTGGTCTGTGCCACAACATGCTTCTCGATCACACTCTCACGATGAGAGGTGAACCCTGTTCCAGCCACGAAGTCTCAAAGAAACGTGTCAAAGTTTTGTTTTGTGCAAACATGGACGACTTCGACTAGTTGCACTTGTTTATCATCGGGAATTAAAATTACCCCGTTGCTCGAAGGAGCGAGAATGTCTGCCTGTGGTGTACAGAGCAAAAGGCCTGGATGACCCAACAGTTCCTTGCTAGTTGGCTGAAAAGTTTCGATGAGGCCATGGTCGCAGAAAAAGGGTGCGTCATTCTTATCCTGGACAACCGCAGTGCTCTCAATGTGCAGCCGCAATTAAGCGCAGTCAGTTTAAAGTTCCTGCCGGTGAACACCATTGCTAAAAGCCAGCCTCTCGATCAGGGCGTCATCACTAATGTCAAGGTGCCCTACAAGAAGCGCATGAGCGAAAGAGTCGTCTTGAAATTGCAACGAGACAGACCCATCAAGGTGGACTTGAGGGGCGACATTAACGTGATCATCGCATCGTGGTGGCAAGTGAAAGCCACAACCATCCAAAAGTGTTTTCGCAACGCAGGGTTTGTGTGCGATGCTGGGAATTCGGAGGACACTGATCGGCGCAGTGATGCGATTGACGAGGTGATCCGTGCGGACGACGTGTGGTCCGACCTTGTGGAAAACCACTTTGTTTCTGCAAACGACATGTTTCAAAACTATGCAGATGAGGATGGCAATGACCCTGTTATCCATGAGGAAGCAACTACTGATGAAGCTATTGTTGCAGCAGTGCAAGGTTCAGGGGCAAGTTCACCCAAAGATGAGTCGGACGAAGACAAAGAGAGCACGCCGGAAGTTTCAAGTAAAGACGCACTGGAATTCTTACAGAAGCTGGAGGTTCACTGTGAGCAGAACTCCTTCAATATTGAGGTTTTCAAATGCCTTAGCATAATTGAAGACAGGGATGGGCAAAATACATGCAAATATGTATCGAAATACAAATACAAAATACTTCGTCAAAAATGTATTTAATTACAAATCTAATTACATTTCCAAAAAAGCATTTAAGTACAAGATACGAATACAACCAAGTGTATTTGGTCACCCTCCAAATACTTTTCCAAATACATTCCTCAAAATTTGCGTGAGCGACTTCAGGCCACCTGCAACGGGTTTCTGGGTATCTCATTTTAATTTTGCATCGCACACTCGGGAGTTAGTGTGCGAGGTTCTAGTAACGAAATATAATTATAATCACAAAAAAAATGTAATCAGCTTGGACGTAATAGGTGAAAAAAGTACAAAGCTTCAAGCAGCTCTTTTTATTGATTACATTTTGGTATAGACCAACAAAGAACCGAGAAGACCAAGACGCGCAGCACTAGCTAGAGAATGTTTTATTGTTGCACCTCGCACCAGTTACGAAAATCTGGACGACCCGCACATTTAGAATGTTCCAGGCAAAAATATGGATGGAAATCAGACTGGAAAGCATCACAAGTTGTCACAGGCACTTATTTAGCCAGTCTGCCTGTGAAGGTCGATTTCGTCGCTATTCTTGCCCTGGACTAGCACCATAATCACAGTCACTAAACGCTTGTGCTTGACTGAGATACACTGCATTCGGGGCAGAACATAGTTTTCTACCTGCTCTGGCCAGTGACAATAAATTCGAGGGATGTATTTTCGCCCACAAAATTGTATTTAATTGCAGTTGTATTTGAAATACCCATGTTTTAGTATTTAAATACACACATCAAATACATTACCCAATTTGTAATTAAATACAAATGCAAAATACACAAAGTATTTTAAATACGTATTGTAAGTACTTGTATTTGAAATACTGCCCATCCCTGATTGAAGACCAAGTCGTCCGCAACGCCGTTAAAAGGCAGTGCCAGGCAAAAACCACTAGTTCCTTTCAAAATGCGTGACACGTTTGAAAGAGAAGTGTACTAGTCTAGTGAAATAAGAAAGTTATTCAGAGTGAGCTTCATTTTTCATTTAACATAAAATAAATTGTTTTACAAGGGTAAGTTGTCTCACGGCATGCATTCTAACCTGAAAAATTTATGTTTTGGTTATAGCGCGGTACCGTTTATAGTGCGGATTTTCACAACTCCTGTGACATACGTTATATGTGGCCTACACTGTACAGTTCACTTCCGTTAATTCAACCTTGCCGGGACATGCAAAGTTAGGTTGAATTATCCGAAAGTCGAATTAAAAGATGCAGGCACAATTCTAAATGTTGTGACGAATGACAATTGATGAGGCAATGAAAACTGAAGCAAACTAAACATTTAATGGGGCGAACTTGTGCCCAAAACAAATAGAAAAAGGTTAGCGTCGCAGGCGTCGCAGGCGTCGATGGCAGCGAAACAGCAGGATTGAACGCTGGGGCGAGACTGAATTCGGCTCGCCACGCGGAGCCCCTTATGCACACGCGTGGGCTTCTGGAACAATTGGCGTAGAAGGTTTTGCGCATAGAATATTCTAACCTCGAATAAGCTACAGGGCTCTCGAATTTGCCAGGACGCGACATTTACAGAAAAAACAAAAAGGTGCATCCGCAGCCAGGAATCAACCCTCGGCTCTTTGCGTGGGAGCCAAGCTCGATAAATACTAGGCCACGGGCGTGCTGCCTGCTCGGCCAGCTGCACCCGCTGCAATATCCAGTACTTTAGGTCAGGTCGGCTAACATTTTTATAATCAGCTGCCGCACACCGCCACGGGGTTGGCAGCAGCTGTGCATGTCCTTCACACTCAAAGTGCGAAGGTTCGGTGCAGCGGCGGCAACGTTGACCAGGGGCGGCAGCCGCCGCTGGCGCCATTGCAACACCGCTGCGGCTGTTCCGCAACAGTGTTACAACGGTTGTTTTGGTTGTTTGTTCCTGTGCCGCCGCCACCGGTAACCATTGCAACACCATTGCAGAGCAGCGCTCCGTAGGGGTGTTGCAATAGTTGTTTTAGTTGTGAGCGCCGGTGCCGGCACCACCGCCAGCAGCCATTACAGCACCGCTGCAGAACAGCGCTCGCTGCTCTGCAGCAGTGTTGCGATGATTGTTATGTGTTAAGGCCCGGCCGTGTCCCGTGTCTCAACATGTGCTCTCTTTTTCTCTCTCTTCGCAATTCAGCACGTGCTTCAAAATTTGAAAACGTTTTTTTTCACCGACGGGCACGGCCGATTACGCTCGTCGGCGCGGCCATTCGGCCAATTGCGGCTGACCGCCCGGCCAACGGGCGCAGCCAATCGAATTAGCCAATATTTTATATTTGAAGATCAAAATAATGAGTTTTTTTTTTTCCAATAGAAATGTACGTTCTTTTGCCACGACCTCTGAACAGGGTCAAATTAGATGCTGAGTCGATTGAATGGAGGTTGAATTAACGCAAGGGGACTGTAGTCATCTGCGCGACATGGAGCGCCTTCATAACCTACAATGCCGATGGCCGTATCAGGGCCGCACCCGTGTTTTCATATCATTACGGCAGGAACAGTTTGCGATCTATGTTGATGTGGCTTCACACTGGGAACCTTTCAGCCAACAGAAAGCAAAAACGACAGCTGTGAGCTAGTCCATGCTGTGAACTTTGAAATGTGCTATTGCGTGAGTGCTCGTCCCGAGGAAGAACGTTTAAAAACCACCTGCGTCGACTTTACGCCCGATCACGACATTGTGAAATTGCGGTGTAGTACGGCACATAACCTTGAACTGCTCACGAAATGAGTCAGAGTTTTTAACTGTGGGGAAGTTCAGTCCTGCCCCTCCCTACAGAGTAAAGGTGGGTAAAATGCATATTAAAAGAACATATCTAATAGTTTAATGAGGGACGAAAACCTAATGAAACAATTCTTGTACTAAGACGAGCACAGGCAGATATTTTGACAGTGGGCATTAAAACACTTGCCAGTTTTTATCACCAGGGAATGAATAAAAATAATGTCCAACCAACCCCGATTACAGACCCAACGTTTCGAGGCCCAATTGGCCTCTTTTTCTGTGGCGATGGCCGTCAAAGAGCAGTACTTTTGGCTTTGCCTTCTTCCGTCGAACCAGACAGACTTCTGCCGAATGTTCACATTCATAACGAGGAAATGTTTGCAGAACTGCTTTCTGCTGGTGCATGTGTCAATATGCCTCTGCCAGCACGAGTTAGCTTACCAAGTGCTTAAAAAATGTGTATGCGAAGATGTGCAAAAAACACGAAGGTGTGGGCAAGCATGTCCCAAGAACCTGCATCGGCCGATTCTGCTTTGGGACAAGAACAACGTCTGGTACCTTTGACGAGGAGACGTTGGGCCTGATTGCCAGCGGGCGGCCACGGTAGAGGGATGCGCGCCCGACCGAGGAGAGGGCCATTTTCTGCTGGAAGGCCTCTTCCTCGGCCAGCTTCTCGTCGATCATGATGACGGCCGTGCGGATCTGGTCCTTGGTGCCCGTGATGGTGATGCACTTGAGAGTGTTGGGGTCGCGCTCGTCTCCCGAACGGTCCACCAGGATCTTGGCAGATGACATGCGGCACATTTGGCTGCAAGGTGACGGGCAGGGCGGCAATGTTACACTTTGTTTCGTGGCGACTCGGCAAACGGTGGAAGCTACATGTCGCGGGTTGACGTCGCGACAGATCCGAGAGTATTGTGAAGTTGAAACTTCACCCTCGCTGCGAAAATCTGTGCTCTAACAAACGTGCTCACTTTAGCCATTATAAACAGTCCTTCTGGCTGGAATGCTTTCTTGTTTTAAATACATTAACGTTTATTGCCATGGTGCATGCAGCCGTCTTTTGTTTGGACCGTCGTGGTTTGGACTTGATGCGACTGGAGTAGCGAGGCTGCGACGCAGTTCCTGCCGTGCTCTTTCGCTCTGTTCATTAACTTGTTACGTCCACTTTCTCAAGCTATTCCAGGGGACACGACAGGCGAGATGACATAAGATGCAGTTTACTATGCATTCGCCGTCACGCATTTCCCAAATTACTCGGAAGTGCGCGCACAGGGGCTTGGCCGTTGTGGTTGTTGTGTCGTCTGCTAGCTCATGGCCACTTTGAAGCTGCGCTCGGGTTATAAAATTAGTGCAACAACATGTATCTAAGTGGCGCACACAATGTCCGAAGGTTCAAGAGGGTTCCAGCTCGCAATACTGCGGTGTAGGATCTACATTTCGCGAATGAAGAGCAAACAGTGTGCAGAATGCAGGCAACGATCGAGGGGAAGTTGTGGTGGCTGCATCCTGAACTGCCGACACCCGGGAGAACGGACTGATTCTCTGGAATGAAGATAACAGTATGCGGGCCGTTGCGAGACTAGAATTCTCATCCTTTGCCAATTGGAACCCCTAGCTAAATGCTCATGCATTTCGCCAAGAATCAGAGTAGTGACGGCAGCGATTTTGGCATCCCTTTTCGACAGCAATTTCTAGTTTAGCAGATTCTTTCCGTCCATATCAACCATCAAATAAATTTGTCTATTTCTGTTCGTGCACTGAAATCGAAAAGCTTGCAACACCGTGAAATTTGCTCTTTTGAAATAGAGCGGAATGGAACTAAAACATGCATGAAAGAACACAGGTCAGTGTCCTTTGGCAATAGTGCATACAACTGTTTCAGAAAGTTTTGCTAAATGGGTTAGATAACACAGCAAGAATGGGAGAGCGCATGCATGGAATGTGGCCCTCACAGTGGCTCACAAAAGAGCGGAGCCAGTAAATGCATATATGACATTGTTGTTTAAAGGGGCAGTGCAACGGTTTTAATGTTGAAAGAATTGCCAGTTTGCATTTTTCATATTGTTTATACTACAAGCCCAAGTGACCAAAAACGCGTCACCTTTCCCCCAAAAGCTGCTATTCTGCTGCGGAATCGCAAGGCAAAAAACAAATTATTTGCCGATCTGCAGCCGCCTGTGGCGGCTACGGGATTTAAAATGACGGCGTCTCTGGGAGTACGCGGAAGTCAACAAAACCTGTCCCCTCCGCTCCTGCACCGGCCGTCAGCCCCGTGGCGAACCGTCCTTTGTGTCCATCGCTCACCGCGACCTTCGATGGGGCTAATCCTTTGAAAGTCGACAATCGCGGAGGAAGTGACTGGGGTCTCAAGAAAGGGCCCAAGGGGAAACCACGTGAACCCCTAGAGTACGTCACTCGAAAGTCGGCGTGGAGAGTTGAGAGCCACTTCGACCTTCGATTTGTTTAATTTTTTTAAATAACAACTAGCTCTCGCAAGAAAATGCGGTTTACGGTTTTCCGTTCCATAGGTGACACAGATTAATTTCCGCAGTTAATTCGCCAAAGTCTGAAAATCGTTGCACTGCCCCTTTCAGTAAATGCAGAAAAGTATGTGAAGTTTCTCGCTTCGTTTCTAAAAAAAAGTAAAAGAAAAGTTGTCACGTCTGTTCATTCACTTCTAAAGCAAAAAAAACAAATCAAGGCTATATTTTTTTTGGTGGTTGTGATGGGATGCTGTAGCCTTCACTGCTTGCCAAGTATTTGTACCATTGATATTCAAAGCAACCTGAGGAGCTGGTATGGCCATACCATTGCCCCATTTCCATAAGCAAACATGCAAAAGAGAAGTGCACTGTACTGACTTCCTTTCCTGCTACAATACAGCTCCAAAACTTTTTTTTTTTTATGATTTCTCTAAGAGGTTAGTTTTGCAACCTATGGAAGAAGCTTGCAAAACAACATAGCTTAAACATATTAGGGACTTCTGCAAAATCAATGGCACCTGGTAGTTTAAACAGAAGGCTGTAATGGCAGGTTTGCTTGCCAGCTTTCTTGAGAAGCTGAGCAGTTACCTGACCGACACATAAAAGTGTGCTGGTGCACCTGCTGTTAATGGCAGGCTTCAACTTGGTTGGTTTCAGTTTGAGCGCTTTTGCAGTTGCCTTTCTGTTTCATGCCATATGTGCTTAATTTTTCTGATACAAATCTTTCAGTCGTAAAGTACAGCAATTCAGTGGAGCTTCTGAGCTGCATTGACAACTGCTAAGTGCCAAGAATGACTAAGAAAATTAAACTCAGTTTTTCGACCTGCACAAATACAGTAAACCACACCTCACAGAAAGCAGAAGTTCCGTGACAATGTGACGCCGGGGGTGGTGATAAAATGGTAAAGTTTGAGCGCACGACATTAACTGGATCAAAAGGTACAAAACAGAAACAAAATTTTTCTACGAGCCGACATCCACGTAAGCCCAATATTCATCTAACTGAAATCTGAAATTGTGGGCACCAGTACCATTCATTTCAGTGAAAAAAACATGTCAGTTAAGAAAATCTCATATTTCAGTTTCACTAATGCTAGGCTTAGTGGACGTCGGCTCACAAGAGAAATAATGTCTCTTGTCTTTTGACCCATGTAACGTCATGTGCTTGAACTTTAGCATTTTATCACTACTGCTAACATCACATTCTCGCAGAGTTCCAGCTTTCTGTGACGCAGTTTATTTATGCAGGCCGACAAACTGGGCTTCATTCATGCTTTATGCGGTGGCAAAGATTACAAACTGATATAGATGAAAAATTATAAGTTTTCAGCTGTGCCTGTCGATGCAACTTCTACTTCGTATTATAAAAACTTGATTCTTCCACATGCAGAAACCCGATAAGCTGCAAAAGCAAACATTTTATATAAAAAAACAAGCTTAAAGGGATGGTGAACCGAAATTTGGATTTCAAAAAAACAATGCAGGAGCTGTAGGCGGGACGCTAGAATCCTTACAACACTACTACTCGTAAGGCGATATCTCAAATAGATAGTTGTATTTTTGGAAAAGGAGGTTGAGATTGAACCAAGCCGACGAGGCATGTGACGTAAAGATATCTCGTTTCCTCCTCTCTTTGCTTCGTCCCCTCAAGGCGGCGAGGCGGAAAAGATGCGAGGCCGTTCCCTCTCCTTTTCAGAGAAACAAGACATAAACAAATCTGTCAAATGCACCTCCTTTTTTTTTTGAAAATTATGGTCATCAGTTTGAGATATTGCGGGACGAGTGCTGTTTTGGTGTTTGTAGCATCCAGTTGCACGTTTTTGCTGCAGTGTTTTGTGGAATCCAGGTTTCGGTTCAGCATCCCTTTAAGGGCAGATCTGCAAATTATTTTTCAACTTGCCGAATCTTGGGGCTGGATAAGCCAGGAGCTTATCCCCCATCATCCAGCCCCAATAGGCAACAAGAAGTAAAGTTCCTTCCCCACCATCAAGTTAAGAGGTGGAAATGGTGAAGGGTGGCGAGGAGGATCTTCACCCTGGTTTAAAGATATTTGGCAGGTTGGCCTTTAACATAGGAAACATAACTTTGATAGGATTGTGACCTAAAACATAAAACTTTTAGTCAATTGTATATTAAAAAAAGAAGAAACCGCGGCTACACTTTTTTTTTATGTACATATTTCCAGAACGCTAAAAGTACTGCATACGTGGTTCCTTCCTATCACCAACACTCCGTCTCCTTCTAAGCACGAACCGAATGCTCTCTCCATTCCTCCCGATGATGCGACCACAGGCCCTGCTAGGGACGAAGACGGTCTCGGTGATGACGTTCGACTGCTCTTCGATGCAGGCGTTCAAGAGCTCCTCCGCCTCTCGGACTCCGCACGGCGTTCCTCGGATCACGGCAAAGCGGTCGCACTCCTCGCCATTGCCTACAACCAAAAAAGGAGTCGCACCATTGAAACCGTGAGCTCACTGGAATGCTGGTTGAGTCAGAAACATTCCATGCCTCAGGCTCGGTACTCATATGCTAGTATTTCAGCTTTGAAGTGGCAGCTGCAAATGAAGATGAAGAAGGGTTGGATCGAAACGCCTCAAGTTGTAGAGCCGTATGCAAACTCTCATTGGTACAGATAACTAACAAAAATTAAAGCAGGTTGCAATTGTTCTAGATTGTGTTTGTTTTTAAGGGTTTACAGATTTGTTTTAAAGAGGCCATGAGAGTTACACTGATGCTGTCCGTGCAGGTGAATGATACGGCCAGGGGAACATGATATAAGGGGATAGTTGTCCATACCTCGGCGAAGTCACTCACGAACTCGCTCACTCACACTCACTCACGCTCACCGCGTCATGGTGAAGGGCTGTGAATGACTTCGTGAACTCGGACGAAGTCGTGATGTGAAGGGGATGTGACTTCGTGAACGCGGAAGGAGTCGTGATGTGAATGGGCGTGACTCCGTGAACGCGAAAGAACCCGTGATGTGAAGGGGATGTGACTTCGTGAACACGGAAGGAGTCGTGATGTGAATGGGCGTGACTCCGTGAACGCGAAAGAACCCGTGATGTGAAGGGGATGTGACTTCGTGAATGCGGAACGAGTCGTGATGCGAAGGGGACTGACTTCATGAATTTGGAAGGAGCCGTGATGTGACGGGGAGTGACCTCGTGAACTCTGACGCACCCGTGATGCAGTAGTGAAGGACTTCGTGACTCTGGTGTATACGTGATGTGATGGTGAATGAATTCGTGAACTGAATTTGTGATGTGATGGGGACTGAGTTCGTGAACTAGGAGTCAGGACTCAGGAGATGTCGTTATGGATTTGCTTCCGTGTGCGTACTCTTCGCGACTGATAGCCGACTTGACATTTGGAAGTGTCTGCAGCATGTTGGTGCCCTTACACGCACAAACATGCTGTGGCGGTTAGTATAGAGTGCAGACGGAGCAGAAACTTGGAAGGAACTTCTGTTAGAGCCCAGAACGAGATTCGTAGGGGTGGTCTGGTAACGTTTGGGGGAAGCAACTGCAGGGGGCGTTTGCTTTGGAGGACTTTGAGAGAGGATGTGACATTTTGCGTGTGCGACTGTGCGCGGCTTAAGCACGAAATCGGAAATGGGGAGGGGACTGTGTATTGCAGACGGAGCGGCACCAGCGCTTCCCAGATGGGGATTGGGGGGGAGGGGGGGGGGGATGTTTGGACCGGCACAGACTCAGCGGCGACTCCAACGAGTTTGGCGGACCTCCGGCTCCCTTGCCCCGATACTGCGGGCGTGCGTACCCGCGTCGCGTAGTACATGTGCAGCTTAGCGAACGTTAGGGGAGGCTTTTTCTGTGCGCGGAAGACGTTTGAGCCTCCTGCATGGCCGTGGGGTTCCGTTTACGCGGCGCGGCTTGGCGGCTCCTCCTTTCGGTGTGTGTGTCTGTGTGTGTCATTGTCTGTGGGGGGCCGGGGAAGGTGTCGTTTTGCCAGTGTGCTATTCTGCCACGGGAGGGTTTCTCTTCGCGTTGATTGCATCTGCGTGTGTCCGTGCGACCATGTTTTTGTCTTTTGCAAGCGCGTGCGTGCGCGCACCCCTCAAGGAAACACAAATAAAACCGTCTTCCCGGAGCTTTTACGCGAGTACTGGTGCGACCCTAACTGGACTATACAATGTTGGTTTTCTCGCTCTCGCTTAATATAATGCTTACAGATATTCTATGATGCTGGTAATATGCGGCATACGCTCGTTTTTATCCGTCCACACGAAAAAGCGTGCGCCGGATTTGATCTGTTTCGGCGCCTTCCGGATTTTTTCAAACGCTATTTAGCATCTAAGATCTCGGGAAGGCTTGACGCTATTCGAGAAAAATCACGGAAGATTACGGGCTTTATCCATATGCCGGAGAATTAGGATAATTTTAAAAATGTGAGGAAGCAGCCGATTGGCATCACGGTTTGTCGCCCACGTTTCCTAACAAGCGCGCGGACATGTCCGTTGCAATAACAGGCGGAGAAAATTTTACGTGCTCTCAGGCGTTTAGGTGGGGGCTTCGCTTGCTGTTGCCGATAATAGTTTTCATCACAGTCGTGCATATTCCCGAGTTCTTGAATTCTAGGAATACGAACAGAGTTCTTTGATTTCCGTTGAACGTGAGTATTGAGTAAAGAGGTTTTTGTTTCTGTTTACTTCAGCAAAAGTCAGCTACTGGCACGATACTTGTGTGTAAAAGCCGGACCCCATCAGGAAATGTGCGACGAACACGTGGCGAAACTCAATCCACTAAGCAGCCTAGCCTTACTCCGTGAACAGAGCTTCGAACGCGAAGGCGGAGTACGAGTGTTCAAAGATTCTTGATAAAATGACAAATCTTTTACAAGGGGGGAGACAGATAGTCCGTCCCCATTTCTGAATTTATCTCTTTTTTTATGCTAGCTAGTTTTGCATACGAACCATATCGGCCACATTTTTCTGGAGTGCTTTTCATTTGAAATCGAGACCACTCTTCTTACATAAGCGCTTAGACACTCGTCTCCTCGCTATTTTCCTGAGAAAGTGACTCATTCAAAGGTCTGCTGAGTTTTTTCAACAGCGTCGGAGCGATACGAATGGCTCTCACTTCGATCGGAAGTGAGAGCCCATCACACAGGACCCCAAGCAGACCGCGATTGCGTTGTCATCACCGTCACCCTGCTGTTGCAAGCAGGCTACCAATGAAAAACAAGGTGCGCGGTCGAGGTCGAAGTCAAATTCGAAGTAAGTGTTTATACGACGTGCAAGTAGGGGTACCAAAACGTGTCTTCCGCGCTTGCGAACGTTATCGTGACTTATTGAAAAGAAGTAAATACGAAGAGTGGCACAACAATCAGCGGGAAACATAAAGGGCGCTCACAGAACGCGCGAAGACGAGACAGAAAAGCGCGCGCCGTCATTGGTCAAAACCAGGTGTAAATAGAGGTACGTCAGAGCGTCTGAGGGGTAAACAAACACACGAGGGGCGCAAAGAGCAGAATAAGCCTGTTATTTTTAAAACGTGGAAAACTATTGAACCGGGCTTGCCGCGTTTTTTTAAACTTTTTTCATGCACGTCGCCGTGCTGTTCTGGGGCACGTATCGTCGGTTCACTAAAGAGCTTTTACTTTCCCACGCTCTTTAGAGCCTGACATGTCCAGTTTTTATGACAGGCTGTGTTCCCCGTCTAGAAGTGTGGACGAGCTGTTTACCCGTCCTCCCATCTTGCATTTCCCACCAGACCTTGTTCCAAAATGACCTTTCTTTTGTAACGAAAACAAAATTAAGAACCTGCCTCTATTCATCTCAAAGACTATGTTTGATGTTCGCTGAAGGCGTCCTCACTGGCTCTGTCTGCTTGAAGAAATCACCGGCTATTTTTTTTTTTTTTTTTTTTTATACTACCGGCCGCCTTGGGGCGGCCAAGGTAGGAGGGATACATGGATCAAGTTTTACGAAAAAAGCAAGCACAGAGTGTGGCAGCGCAGCAAGGGGAGCTGAAGGAGCGAAGACGACCTCTGTTTCCCTTCCCTTCGAGATTAGTTAGCTTGCTTTTCCTTGCCAACGTCGTCTTTAATTTCACTAGAAAAACGATAAACGGTAGGGAGTTCTTGTAGACGGTTTTTGTGCTCGGTAACGATACCCAATAACGATACTACGCATGCACTAAGACGACAGAGGAGTATCGGGTATCCTTACAGGAATTATTGGAACAATACACAAAACTCCCTAGTTTCTTAGACGTTAAACAGGAAGTATAAGCACTTACTTAATTCGTCCCCAACACGCTCGTTCGTGATTAGTGCTTTAGTGTTTCAAGCTTGGGATAAACTTTTGTGTTTCAAGCTTGAGGCAACCTGTAGGTACAAAGTTTGACCTTGCCAAGTGTAGGGAAAAGTTCGCTGTTCGGGTTTTTTTTTCTTTTACGTCCTTTGTCGACCCGTTGTGGCCTGTTCTTTTTTGTTACTGGTTACGTGTGGAGTCTGTCGGTTTCGGTTTTAAGGAGCCTTTTGGTTTTTGTTTTAAGGAGCATCTCTGTTACGCCCGACGCGCCACCACCGCGCCGTTACGTAACGGAGATGAGTTCATGTATAGGTGAATATGTCGCCGAAATTATGTTCTGGCAATACACGAACCAACGAACTCATCTCTGTTACGTCACGGCGCGGTGGTCGCGCGTCGGGCGCACTTCCGGTCTGGGACTGAAGGCGGAAGTCCCTATGTGAGACGTGTATTCTAGCGTTGTATTAAAAAAAACCTGACAAAAACTTGCCTTCTCGTCAAAACGCCGCCGCTTGGGCTGTACCAAAAGAGTCGAGAAAGGTTTGAAGATCAGTTTTCATGTGCTCGGTTCGTCCGAGAACGTGGATATGTGCCGTGAAAATGGAAAGCCAGTCGCCGTCGGACCACGATTGCTTGGGCGGGAAGCAGTTTGGGTTAAATTCACGGATACTTGTTGTCATCAGATTTATTTGTTTTGTTCCGTCATGAAAGCGGGAATACCAAAAAGTTGTTGGGACCGCCTGCATGCGGACGTTCAGTGCGTCTTCAAGATCGAACGGCCGCCTGATTGCTCGAACTGTCGTCTGCTCTTTCAAACGCTTCTGCTCGGCGTCTGCTCTTTTAGACGACACCGGCCCGTGGACCAAATGTTGGCCCGGTACTTGCGATAAGAAGTGAGTTCGGAGATGTTAATCGTTGTTACCAGTGACCATCAACGACTTGTTATGCCTCATTCACTTGGTCCGATTCTGCTTGCGATTTTCAGTATCGATGTTGAACATCTCAGCTACGGTTCACGCTGTTGTAGCCCGAGCGACGTCATGACTGAAAATTGCGACCGAAATTTCATCATGCGAATCAGGCTTTAGCGTATCCTCTGCGGCGTCCACGCGGAATGAATCGCCGCATGTCGCATTATTCACGCGAAGTTTTGTGGTGTAGCGAGCCTCGGTAATTTCGCTGAGGCTGCTCAAGTAGTCAGGCATTGCCCAGGAAGACGTAGAATCAACAATTCCAACGTAGAAAAATGCACGGGGACTCACACCGCCGCCGACGACAACGCAATTCAATGGTTTGTTTATTGGCGACGCGGCGAGCTTCTTGCCCACACCCCATCGCGCATGCCCGGCTACGATGGCGTCGGCGAGGAGCGCTCCAGTTTGTTTGTAAACATGAGTTGGTGTATAAAATATAGTGGAAAAATGATGTGAAATGAGGTGCCACTGAGCACCACGTTTTACATGCTCACGTCACGTCATGTGAGTATAACGTTAGAAAATTCACAAGTCTAGATACTTTAGTCCTTGTCATTCGCAGAGTTTTCTCCGTAGCTAGCAGCCGCCTGCATTACTGGTGTTCTCGCGGAAAGTGGCGCACTAGCTCCCAATCAATCGCACAGCGTGCCATCCTGACTGAAAGCAATGCCAAGGAGTGAAAACTTGAAGACCCTGTCCTCTAATAAAACGCTTCGTAGAGATTCCCACCTCAAGAACTTGCGTCCCATCAGGTTTCCGAGTCTATTATATTCGCGAACACCGCCCCGTCGGACTTTAGCAAATGATTGACTCTTTGTCCAACAGATGTTTAGTCGAACTGTGGTAAAGTTTGAAGGTGGGCCAGTCGGTGCATAGTGCACAGTCCTTGTAGCAAGTTCGGAGGGCTGTAGGACCGTTCGTCGAAAGACAATTCGTAGCAGGGCAACTCGTAGCAGGGCAATTCGTCGCATAGGGCAATTCGTCATAGGGCATTTCGTCATAGGGCGATTCGTCATGATGACAATTCGTCACCCTATCGAAAAAGCTTCTTATGTGTTTAATTTTCTCAGTTTATCAAGTATAGTGCTTCGAAATGAATATTCACGAACGGAGCTCCTCGCTTGTTTGGTACTTCCCTTTGAATGGTTTGCTCAGCCCTTTGGTTAGTAGCATATAAAAATCCTTCGCAAACCAGCATCTCTCCGCCTCTTGCAGTCCCGATGACTTCCATAGTGACTGCGAAGATACACGCTTAGACCAAATATTTTATAGCATTCGGCAGATGTACGAACATGCCCTCGGACCTAAAAGGATGAGGCTAACAAAGAAATCTTCAAAACTTTATCTTGTAAGCCTTGAAAAGTTAGTCCCGAACTTTCTGAAAAAAAGATAAGCGAAATCGAAATAACAAAGGCACTTAAGTCAACAGTGGGTCTAGGCAGTCGCATCATCACCAGAACAAAACGCCAGGGAAAAGCAGTAAAGATGACAGGGACCGAACAGGAGGAAGAAAGGTGGTAAAGATAATAGGCGCCAAACAAGTCTCCAAACTTCTGCTTGTAGGTCCTAGAAACCGGGCAAAGGATTGTGAACTCTCCAAACAGGATACGACTAGAGAAGAAAAGCCTCCGACTTTTCTGAAACCCCAGAAGTACACGGACAACAAGGTGGTGGTCGAACTTTTCTTGGAATGCTTCTGAACTTTACCATTTATACATACATGTTCTATGTCCCCAAACCCCCGGTAAGCGGTCAGCCTTGAAAAGTTTTTTCTGAACTTAAGCGGTAAAGATGACAGGGAGCGAACGATAAGGAAGAAAGGTGGTAAAGATAGTAGGCATCAAAGAAGTCTCCAAACGTCTGCTTGTGGGACCTAGAAACCGGACAACGGATCGTGAACCCTCTAAACAGAATACGACAGAGCACCGAGAAAAGCAAAGCAAAAAAGAAAAAAAAAAAGAGATGAACCATCGAAGCCTTCTACACAAACTTCTATGACTCGACCCCCCCCCCCCCCCCTTTTCCCGCACACGCACACACACACACGCCGGTTTTCGACAAGTTGCCCTAGCGACGAATAGCCCTATGACAAACTGTCCTAAGCGACGAATTGCCCTGCTACGAGTTGCCCTGTTACGAATTGCCTTTCGACGAACGGCCCGTAGCCCAGTTCGGAGCCCCCGGCCTGGCCGGAGCGGCTTGGTTGGTTGTGAACTTTTGACAAAGGCCGTTCATCAAAGGAAAAACGGCGCAAGAGGACCCAAGGAAAGCAAGTAGAGGACAGACAGCGCTGTGCACGTGTCGCTGTTCTACTTGTGTGTGTGTCCTTTTGCGCCGCGGTTCCTTTCATGTTTAGTCGAACGGAGCTTCGGATGCGTAGCAGTTTAACGAAATACGGAAACATGCCGCCCACAGGTATCGACATAGGTGTAGCGTGCCAAGTACATTCAGCACATTGTGCTATTGTACTTATATTCAGTGACCGGTGAAGACCGCAGTGCAAGGTCTGCCTTCAGCGCGAGGTTTCTAGCCTCCGGGTCACCACTGCGCATCCGACTGTTGGGGCTGGTATACGTTCTTTGTGCCTCGACTCTTGAGGCATGCGTATTTTGCGCGCCCCGGGAACTTTGTCTTTTATTGATTTTGTATGCATGTTATTTTAGTGGACCTGCGTCACCAGAAAAGCACAAGCTTGCAAGCGCAGCGAATGCTCGGCGGAAGGGAGCGAGTGCGCGCTGGGGGCTTCAAACTGCAGTTTTAACCAAGTTAAGAATGCAGTAAGCTCCGCATTTTGCGTGAGCCCACTACAGTATAATTAGGGCTCCGTGTTTTCGAATAAACCCTATGAAATCCGAAGAACACTTGCCGTTTAAACTTTTGCCGATTCGGGTTTATCCGAAAAACCCCGAATATTTGGGGCTGCCAGAAGTAATAACGCCCGACAGGTCTTCATATTTCCCCGGAATTTACAACAAGCTTTACGTTTGTCATCCTTTCTAGTTGAAACTTACGAACTTATCCCGTTATTATAGAAACGAGGTAGCTTCTCTTACGACCACAGTCGAAGTCTCGCATATGAAAAGGCTGATTTACTAAATTCGCAAACTGCTGTTTTCTAAATTTAATTCGCACCACCGAAGAAGCCGACAAACTCCGAATTTTGTATACCATTAAAGAAAGCTCCGAAAAACACCCCGAATTCATTGTAAAAAATTGCAGTGGCTTAGCTCGGCTATGCCAGCATATACGTAGCGTAAGCTTAGGTTCAGCTGGTTATTCTTAGCTTTCCTGGTTGTCTACGATTAGCTTGATTATCATGCTTACTGCTGCTTCAATAACACAGACGGTTTACGGATTATGTGACTACTTCGGGATCCGATGAGTTAAGCTTCTCCGCTCTTCTTATTGCGGAGGAGGCGCCGTATAACCGAGCCTTCGGTTGCACGCCAAAAGATCCCCAGATGGTCCAAATTAATTCTCCGCTGGGGCGTGCCAGATACCCATCGTTGGTAGGGTGGTCGTTGGTTTGGCCAGCTGTGCGCCGTGTTATGTATCAAGCAACCAAGCTGCCGCCCAGAACACCGGACAGCGCGAGCCATGATCTCGAGCGGGTCCATGCGCGCGGCGCGTGCATCGGGGACTGACACGTGTGACGCAGCACGGCTCGCCAGAAGCCACGCGAAACTGCTTAACCTCGGCCAGTGCAGCCTACGCTACAAAATAAACTCCTAAAAACACGCTCCGATTCTATTCAAAAATGAACTCCGAAAACACAGTACGCTACCTATAAAACGAGTCTATGCGCAGCCAAACCCCGGCGTAAAACCACGAGCGCGAGGCGCGCGTTAATCGCGCGCCTCGCCTCGGTTCAAAGCTGAAAAAAGTGGAGTCGACCGCCATCATTAGTTATCTCGACTGCATTTCGCTCAAAGTAGGTTGAGCGACACGAACACGCTCAGAAGTAAACATATTGCTTTGAGGTGAATGATCCAATGAGTGGTTTAATTAATGATGAGGTGTACTCTGACCAACGGGTTCGAATAAAACAGATTTCATTGCTTCGGCAAGTTGCAGGTCACCTCTTGAAGAGGTTTTTCAGGAGAGGAACTTACTTTTTTTATTTATTTGTTTACTGACATACCCTCAGGGCCATCGGCATTACAGAGGTTAGCGGGAGTTAGAAGAGAACAGAACAAAGCTGTACACTTTGGAGCGCAGTCTGAGCTGTATAGATTATTTACGGCAATTTTAAACATATAGTAAGTGGCAATTGTGGCAACAAGATGAGGGAAGGTAGTTCCAGTCCCTAAAATTTTTGGGAATGGATGACTCTTGTTTTGGAATGTCTACTTTATATATATATGATGAAATCCGTGACAAAATATTACATGGGTGATTCAGCGGTCGGTTGTGAAGTATTGCGTTATTATGGTATCTCTTATGAAAGTGACATCATCGCGCTATTTTACGACGTAAAGTGAGGTAGGCAACGATAGGCTGGTTGCCATGGATCATAATTATTAAGATAAAACACACAAAACAATTTTGTACTGATCGAACGACGGTTAGCGAGCGAAACCTGGCCCACGACGTTTCATCAAATGACACTTTAGCGAATGGCGACGTTCATTTGACCGAATAGATAAAATGGAGGCCGCCGCCGTCCTGTTTTCGAGCTTGCCGAACCTTTGGCGATGGACGCTCGAACTTGAGTTCATTTAATTTTCCCCAAACTATAGCAAAACACCCCTTGCTATCGTTCCTAACAGACCGCCTGGCGCGGTCTGTTTGGATGCCCAGTTTGCCGCCCCTACACATGCCTAAACGTCGACTCGCGTATGTGATCTCTATTCGCTAAAATGTAATTCGCTAAAACGTCTTCGTTCATATATTATGGACTCGTATTAATGTTTGTAAGATGTTTCAGAAAAATCGTGCACGCAGGTTCGTGTCTGTCTCTCCTTTTTGCCCCCTCGGTGGGCGGTCGTTGGCAAAAATATAAGCGCCTTCTTTTTTTTTTTCGTAGAAAAAACCGTGCGCAACGAAAGTAAAAAAAAAAAAAAGACAGGCCAGAAGATTTTGAGGTGGGGTCCCCTCCACAATCACAACGCCGACAACGAGGCGAAGTCTAGGGAGCCTTCATGTGCACTTTGCTAGGGTGATGCCACCCTTTGTAATACCGCTCGCCGACAAACCAGCAGTCATTTTGGTTCTGGGCATCCGTGGGGCTTATAACTCTCCCGGAAACAAGCACCTTATCTCACAAGTTCGGAGCAGGGAAGTCAAGAAGCCGCTCGCTCTCCACATCATGCGCACACGATGAAGAAAGCGCGAAACAAAACGAAAATAAAAGAAACCGGACAACAAAACTAAAAGCCAGAGGGAACTAGCTAAACAAACAAAATGACAAGAGCAGGGTGCGTCGCCCGGCCCAGCCCAATACTCCCCCCCCCCCCCCGCCCCCACACGCACACACACACACAGACACACACTGAAACACACATCTGGAGTCGTCAGCGCCGCTGCGAAAGAACTTCGAGGATGGCTGAGAGCCGGAGGCAGTGGCGGTGGCCGCGGCTGCAGGGGCCGACGCCGCTTTCCGTGACCTCGGTGACTCGGTGACTCGGTGAATGGCTGTGACTCGGTGAACGGCTGTGACTCGGTGAAGGGCCGTGAAGTCAAACCGGTCGAACGACTTCATGAACGGGATCAGTTCACGGACGTGAGGGGAACGACTTGCTGAACTCGATGAGCTCGTGATGGGACGGTGAGCGACTTCGTGAATTCAGAGTTGGCGGTGATGGGATGGGGAATGCTTCCTGAACTCTATAGGATTCGTGATGTGACGGTGAAGTACTTCGTGAACTTGACGGATTCGTGAAGTGACGGTGAATGACTTTGTGAGTTCAGAGATTGCGGTGACGTGATGGGGATGAGTTTGTTGTCCGGTTGAACTCCGTGATGTGAATGGCCGTGACTTTCGGACGTCGTTGTACTTTGTGATGTGAAGGGCCGTGAATATTAGACATCGGTGTACTCTGTGATGTGAAGGGCTGTGACGTTTGGACGTCGATGTACTTCGTGATGTGAAAGGCCGTGACTTTTAGACGTCGGTGTACTCTGTGATGTGAAAGGCTGTGACTTTTGGACGTCGATGTACTTTGTGATGTGAAGGGCTGTGACTTTTGGATGTTGCTGTAATTAGTGATGTGATGGTGAGTGAGTGGGTTCGGAAATGCCGACCTATGTAGTTGTCGCAATAAGTCGATTAACTAACTTTTTCATCATAGAAGATAAAGATATGGTTCCAATCATAAACTTGCCGAGCCCCATCGAAAACCACTAAACAAGTTATATTTCAAAGAATTTGGGGTGAGTGGGAAGTGCGGCGGCGCGCTAAGGTTTCTACTTGTGGATCGGGAGCGAGGCTAGTGGTGTGAAAACGCGTCCGTGTAGATTTTTCGTCTCTCTTCACGTGCAAGTGGTAACTTTAGCACATCACTGCACGGGTGGTAACTTTAGCGCAACACCGCACTTCCCACATGCTTCAAATCTGTCTAAAATTGACTTATTTAGTGGTTTTTGATGATGCATAGCAAGTTCGTAACTGAAACCATAGGTTTACCTTTGCTAACTAAAAGGCTAATTGAGAAATTTTAGTTATTTCACTTATTGCGACGATTAGCCCCTAGATAATGTCCCCCAGGCCATATCACTCGCATGCACAGGCTGCATTGGAGTAAATTTCATGGCTTTCTTAAAACAATCTGCAAAGCCTATAAAAGAACACCTTGTATATTTCAAAGCACAAAAATAAAAATGGGTCGGTGCATAGGTTATTAGGCTGCCACCGATTTCCATAGAACTACGGCCACAGCTGAACAAACGTCCACATGCTCCTGCCGTACGACAATCTCGGGTGCGCAAAAAGCGAATGCCTGTGGCTCGGAGTCTGATAGAGGCAAATGTGCAGCCCCTCGCGCCGCCATCTCTGTGGCGGATATGCGGAATTGCGTGCGGTTGTTTTTAACGCTTCGCCGAGTCACGTGAACTGCCCGTGTGGCAGGGCATGCGAGCTCTGCCATGCGGCCCCTGTCCAGAGCGATGAACAAAGATTGTGGATCACGGCTGCCAGAACGGCGTCTCTCGCCGTTTAAATCAAACACGAGCACGTCGCGTTGAAGCGAGCAAACCAGCAGATAAGAAAGGATGCACGTGCGCACCGCACAGTTGGCGCGGTTCTCGACAGCAGGCAAGCAGGCGCGGGGCAGCGGACCTGGTGCGCCGCCAGGGAGTGTGGCGGTATTTGTGTGACATCACTTTGGTGACCAAGTTTTCGTGACATTGAATGCCCAACTTTGCACCGCCTTCCAAGTGCGGAGAAAGACATAGTTCTAAGTCAAAACATTAGAGAGATGCAACATAGACAAACCTTCTTTTACTATCTACCAGAGGTTCACCTTGACAACACTCTTGGCCCTTTTTTACACCATATATTCCGACACTGTTAAAAGGTACTGCAGGCTTTTCACCAGGAAGAGAGGTTTCCCACTGTGCAATTCGTGGCACTAGCTACAAGATAGAACACCAGACATCAGCAGAGGCAATCGACAGACAGCACTGGCCGGTTTCTTCGACGAGTGATGTTAGTAAATAATGTAAATAAATATGCAGTTGTCCGGCAGGAGGCACACTACAGCACTAGACTTTCTCAGAATAATTCCTACTTCGTAGAAAATCCTGCATTCAGACACTAGTTGGAACTGTGTTTACAAGTTCTTACTTGTGGATGCACTGTCAGCACCCATGTAACTTGCGAAATGTGTGGGTATCTTAGTTTTCGTTTCCCGTGAGGCGTGCAGAGGCTCCTATGATGGCAGATGTTTGGATGCAACAACGGCTTGAAGGTCCGCCCACTTATCAGTCGTGAACTAGATTCTTGCACTATGAAAGACGATAGATAATACATTTGCCTCTCTAGTTCTAGTCATAGCAAACAAAATGTGTATAGGGTTTCATATTTATGCCATTCGTGACATTTATGCCTGACTGCACAGGTGTTTGACACACATATGAACACACCTCACACATTCATGCAAGTGCCCACAATAAATATTAGTAACACGGTGTGAAAGACAGACATAAGGTAGTTAAGAAAACCACCACAAGTCATTTAAGCGAAAGAAATCCAAACCTTAACTGCACAAGGATGATTGCAAGAGCAAAGGTAAATGGAGGTCCAACAGTCCTTTTTTGGGCACGAGCCAACAGTGTCAAACATTGTTAATTCGAGAAGGTGTCACAAAAGGCCCAAGCCCAGGCGAGCAGGGGGTCACTGCCCTGACAGTGAGCTGCTCCGGGTGATGGCTTACGGTGTCTAGAGTCACAGAAAGCACTTTAGTCATCCATACTTCACACTGAAACGACCAGGAAAATGTAACAAGAGGCATGCACGAGTTTGAGCATGCAGCGGCCGGTGCTGCCAGGCTTGGGAGGCCGATTAAAACACTCTATTCCATGTGTGGACAAACGCAGTCGGTCTCGATTCCTTTCGGTGCTACCAAGCACTAGACATGGCGTCCGAAGTGGTGTCCCGCTGTTTCTAAAGCTCTGGGTGTCTCCTTGCTGCAGATGACTGTGACAACTAGTCAGGCTGAAGCGAGAGCCGTCATTGGGGTCGAGTTGAAGGCTTGGATGGCCTGAGTTCACTCAAGCCACCCAAGCCCTTTGACTTGGGGAATGTTTCAGAATGGCCGGCGTGAATCGAGAAATTTTATGACTACCGCTACACTTTCAGACTTGAGGCACAGCACGAGGAAACAAAGGTATAAGCTTTCCTCTACACGAAGGGTCACCAGGCTTAGCAAGTCCTCAGCACTTTCAAGTTGTAAGACGCCAACGCCAAAAAATGGGGCACAATGAAAGGGAGGTTTGACGCTCATTTGGTTCGAGGGAAGGAAGTCTACAAGGCTGTATGTTTCAACAGATAGGAACAGGGGCCCACAGAAACAGTAGACAAGTATGTCACTGTGCTGTACAACATGGCGGATCAGTACGAACATGGAAGACTTTGTGGCCTCCAGATCCGCAAACACTTCATTCTCGGGCCTTAGATGAGGCAATCTCGGAAGCTCTTCAACTAGACACTGCTCTCACCTTAAAGGGCCCCTGAAAAGAAACATTTTTTTTTTTTAAACAGTCTGGTTGGGTTTTAGAGCAATATTGACGGCGTGAGACGCGATTTAGTTGGTAATCACCTCCTTTCCTTTTGTTTTCTTTCTCTCTCAACACTTCGGGCGCGTGGAGGAGAGGTGGATCGGCTTGGCCATCACGTTGGGGTGGAGAGGGTGTATGACCATCTCGTTGAGGTGGAGAGAGTGTATGACCATTCTGCGACGTCATGGACTTTGCGCGCAGAATTAAAAAATAAATCTTGCGGCGTCAATATTGCTCCAATTTTTTTTCTCGCCTAAAATTAATTTTTTGACACGCATGCCCCAACCAATTAAAAAAAAAAATTATTTTTTTTGGGGGGGGGGGGGGGGGGGGGTTTGTAAAGCTTTAGTCGAAATATTGATGATCATTCATTTTTATAAAATTTTCATCCATGTACTAAATATTCACCTGTGAGTATGTCTACGACACATTCATTGAAAATTCTAATTTTCATTCGATAAAATCAATTTTGAAGTTTGCACATACACCTCCGAATCATTCGGTCGGTCTAAGTGTAACAACAACAAAATAAGTATGCGCTTCAAAAAAAAAGAAACTACACAATAGGCCCTAACAAACCAAGCAAACGACGGGCGCTGTGTGCTGTAGTGAGAGTGAGAGTCTGTGGCTTTGCGAACTGCACCTGGTTTAGGCTGTTTGTGGCATGCGATACCATCGATCATTCGTTATTGTTGGAAAAATTATATAGTATGGGGTTCCGAGGTCCATTTTATCAATTTTTTTAGAATTACTTCAAGGGTAGATTCCAAATGGTTAAGATAATGAATAATCTTAGCAGCCCGGCTCAAGTCCAGTACGGGGTGGCACAAGGAAGTACTTTGGGGCCTATGTTATTTAACATTTATATAAATGGGTTAGGATTTCAGCCCCGTCAGTCAAAAATGTTTCAATACGCGGATGATACCAAATTAGTTTTACCACATGAAAAGTATGATGAAGCAATTTCTGTTTTTCAGAGAGACATTGATATGATAATTAGATGGTTTGCTGTGAATTTTATTTCTGTGAATGGTTGCAAAAACGAAACTGATGTGTTTTCGGAATCCGCACAAACAGATAGTAACATCTCCCAATATTTGCTTGCACTCGGTACAGTGTCTTGATTGGAGCTGTAAATCTTTAACATATGACAGTTCAGTTAAATATTTAGGCGTCTTTGTTGACGAACACATGCTGTGGAACGCGCAGGTGGAATGTGTTGTAAAAAAACTACGAGTCATATCTGCGTATTTGTATAAACTCAAAAGTATGTGCAGCTTGAAGATAAGATTACTTGTGCTTAAATCTTTGACGGAAGCTGCATTACGGTACGGTATTACACTGTACGGTCATTGTTCAGAATACAAAACACGAGCGATAGATAGGATACTAAAACACATGGTAAACAACATATCATATGGAACTTCATATCAAGTATTGGAAACTCAAGAGAAAGCTAAAGAGCTGGGCATCCTGTTTTTAAAAGCTTTTTTACATACGTAGCAATAACAAATAGTTATTTCAGTAGTTCCTACAAAACTGTCGTAAATAAAAATAGAGATTTGAGACGTACTGGGGGCATGACACGCGCAAGATGGAGCGCTCACCGTTTCTGCTGTTGCAGGTTCTCGTCTTTCTGAATTCACTGTGCGGCGGCGCCAAGCCTGGACTACGCGACACAGCCAGATCCCCTACCGACTTCTTCAACACAACGGCGACACCAAACCCAGTTCTGGATGCTTGGGCGACACTGTGCAGGCAACCTGGATCGTCTGCCACCGGCGGGGCCGTATATAAGGACGCCCCGAACGCATTCTTCTTGGGGCATGACACGCGCAAGATGGAGCGCTCACCGTTTCTGCTGTTGCAGGTTAGTTATCGGACCACCAGTCTTAGTTGCCGATCTAGTAATTACTGTCTGATTGCTGTGTCATGCCCCACCGACACCCTAGCCTTTCTTCAATGTGTTTATGCATTATTTGAATCTTTCTTTGCTTCCTTGTTGTCTCACTCCCAGCTGCTAGTGGCGGGCGATGTAGAATCTAACCCCGGACCTGTCACTGACAGCCCGGACATACAGGAAAAAATATTGGCTACCGTTCAGAGAATAGAAGATGGTCAGGCAGGAATTATCTCGGAAATAAAAACCCTAAAGGAACAACAAAAAGTCTCGGACGGGCAGATACAAAGACTAACTGCGAAAAATGCTGAGTTGGAGGCCGAACTGACGAGATGCAAAGCCACGCAGAATACCCCTGCCTCCGAAGGTGAACTCACTGTCATTTCTTCAAAGTTGCATGATGTGGCATATAGATGCGATGACGCTGAAAATCGGCTTCGTCGGTCTAACTTGCTATTTTATGGTATTATCGATGATGCAAATGAAACATGGGCCTCGTCCGAAGGGAAGGTGATAGATTTTTGTTCTCATCATTTCGAAATCAGCATCCACCCAGATAGTATCGAAAGAGCCCACCGAATTGGAAAGTTTAACACTGAGAAAAAACGCCCTATCATTGTAAAGTTTTCCAGATTTAAAGAAAAAGACCGCATCCTATCTTCAGGTTTTAAGTTGAAAGGAACACCCTTTTCTGTTGGAGAAGACTTTTCTATCTCAGTCCGCCACGCAAGGAGGAAACTAATCGAATTCGCTAAGAATAAAAACGTTTCTTTTAGACTATCATTTGACAAACTAAAAATTGATAACACTACCTATATGTACAACCCTGACTCAGACTGCGTTGAACTCATGCCAAGATAGCTCAGGAAAAATAAGCCACCGATCCCACGACGTGCTGTTTCGACGAATTCTCTCCCCGTCATAAGCCCCCCTGCACTTACTGTATCATTCACAAATATTCGAAGTGTGATACCGAAACGCGATGCATTCTCTTCCTATCTTTGCGACACTGATACTGACATCGCGATTCTTACTGAGACATGGCTGAAACCTGATATTAAAAATAAAGAAATCCTTAATAATGGTTCTGAGTTTAACTTCTATCGTCGAGACAGACCGGACAGGCGAGGTGGTGGCGTGCTGATTGCCGTTAAAAAACAGATTCCTTCATACGAGATTCCAAATAATTGTAGTTTAGAGATAATCTGGGTTAGCTTTTATTCCTCATTCCAAAAGAACATCCTGGGTGTGTGTTATCGTCCCCCTGACAGTGGCCCCGAATTTATCAACATACTTCATGATCAACTTTATGCCCTACACCAGGCCTTTCCAAACGCGAACCTGTTTTTATTTGGTGACTTCAACTTTCCACTGATTGATTGGTCCACTCAAACTTCACATGTTCAGCAGGAAATAAACTTCCTGGATGTATGTCAAAACTTTAACCTGGTACAAATTGTGAATGAACCGACACGTGGCGACAATATTTTGGACTTAGTTCTTACATCAAATCCCGAGTCTGTTCATTCATTGTCACTTTTTACCGGTTTCAGTGATCATAAGTTGACCAATGTCAGCATTAATCTTCATACCGATATAGAGCGAGCAATGACTAAGCAAATTCGTGATTATAACAAAGCCGACTTTTCCTCAATTAACGAAGCACTTTCTCTCTTTTTTCCATTTTATGCTGATGGATTTCAAAATAGAACTGTTGAAGAAAACTGGCACCTGTTTAAGACTAAAATATCTGAACTAATCGATGCATTTGTCCCATTAGTCCACATTCACTCCAATAGCAACCAACCATGGTACAATAAATCCCTTAAAATCCTAAGCCGAAAAAAGAAAAGACTATTTCGCCTTGCTAATTGGTCAAATGTTCCTGAGGCGTGGGCAAACTATAAAAATTGCAAGGTAGAATACGACTCCACTATTATCCTGGCCAAAGAAAAATATTACGGCTCCGACTTAACCTCCCTTCTAACTAACAACCCCAAAAAATTCTGGAAAATAATATCACCTCAGGAATCTCACCAGGTTATTTCCTTATCCGATAATACCGGGAACCCTATAGCTGATGCTCTCTGTCCCTCCGTTTTTAACGAATTCTTCGCATCAATATTTACTAGAGAGGACCAATCGAACGTTCCACCTGTGGCAGATTTTGATTACCCATTCATGAATCCCATCTCTATCACAAGTTCTGGTATTAGTCAACTTATAAGTAACCTTGATATATCCACGTCGTCTGGTGCTGATAACATCTGCTCTAAAATCCTGAAAAATACCAGTGAAATTTCTTCGCAGCTACTGTGCCTGTTATTTCAACAATCTTTGTCTTCTTGTTCCATTCCTGAGGACTGGAAAATTGGGAAGATCGTTCCAGTCTTTAAGTCTGGCAATAAATCACCTGTAGCTAACTATCGCCCCATATCCTTAACCAGTGTCGTGTCAAAATTGTTAGAACATATAGTATTTTCCCATTCCATACGACATCTTGAAAGCAACAACTTCTTTTACAAGTACCAATATGGATTTCGGAAGGGCTACTCATGCGAAGCACAACTGCTCGAGTTCACCCACGATATTCATACTAACATGGACTCCGGCTCCCAAACCGACGCTATTTTCCTAGACTTCTCTAAAGCATTTGACCGGGTACCCCACTGTCGCCTAATATCCAAACTTTCTGCTCTAAACCTGGATTCCCTCACGCTCTCTTGGTTACGTAACTTTTTAACCCTTAGACAGCAATTTACTGTGGTTGGCAACTTTCACTCTTCGACTACCGATGTAACCTCTGGTGTCCCACAGGGCACAGTCCTTGGGCCCCTTCTTTTTCTGATTTACATTAACGATCTTCCAAACACCGTGTCATCTACAATTCGGCTTTTCGCTGACGATTGTGTGTTGTATAGAAAAATTAACAACCAAACTGACCATGACATCCTACAAAGTGATATTAACAAGGTCCTCGACTGGTGTGTAAAATGGGAAATGCAACTAAACGTAAATAAATGTAACCTGGTTTCATTCACTAGGAAACGCTCAGTCTCATCTTTCTGCTATGCCCTAAATAACGCTTCTCTACCTGCTGTCTCTTCTTACAAGTACCTCGGCGTGCATCTGACCTCGAATCTGTCTTGGGTTACCCACATTAACATTACAACTGCTGAATCATCACGTACTCTCAGGTACCTAAAGCGAAACCTAAAAGCCGCACCCGCGCATCTACGCCATCTAGCCTATAATACCTACGTACGCCCAAAACTAGAATACGCTTCACCTATCTGGAATCCTCATCAGAAGTACTTAATTAACCAGTTAGAATCTGTCCAAAACCGTGCCGCCCGATTCATATCATCATCTTATTCCCGATTTGCCAGCGTCTCCCTTCTTAAGCAAAATAACTCTATTCATCCCCTCGAGACTCGTCGACTAATCGCACTTCTTTGCTTACTTCATCGGTTGCATTATAACCCCGGTCTTTCCAGCTCATCACTTTTAGAACCACCGAATAGAGTGTCACATCATCAAAATAACAGCAAAAGCTTTAAACGCCTTTTTGGTTCAACGTTAGCATTTAATAACTCAGCACTTCCTCAAGCCATCAAACACTGGAACGGTCTTCCCGACGACATTGTCACCATATCTGATGCAAAAATGTTTCGCAGTGCACTTACTAACTTCTTTCTCATCCCCGGCTAGTATGCAAGCTGACATTCTTTGGTGCTCCGTTGTTATTAGCATTGTATTATGTTATTTTGTCCCAAAGTGTTTACCATGACTGATTTAACTACTTTTAGTTATTGTCCTGTGCCTATTGTCGTCATTTGTCGCACATCAGTATGTTCTAATTTCAGTTATTATTTTGTTTCAATGTTTTTGCGTTGTACTATATGCCTTTGTTGGAAAATAACCCCCCCTCATGTAATGCCCACCGGGCCTTTGAGGTATTTTGAATAAATGAATAAATAGATAAATAAATAAATAAATAAATACGCCATTCCGAAAATATACACACTGTATGGAAATAAAAACAGGAATCATTACATTCCTTCCTTATTTAACGAACTCCCAAAGTCCCTTATGAATATAGATTCCACTAGGGTACTAAAAAGGAAACTAAGGAATTGGTGTGAAGCATCTGAGCTGTAGATATCGTAGCCTGACCGTTGGAGATATTTCATACTTCTATTTCATGGTTGCGTGAGTAGACTTGGCTATAAGCACCTATATTTCATGTTGTAAAGTGTTCCTTTTTTGTATTTATTTCTGTTGCCAATTTTGTGTTCGTTTCATTTTTTTTTTGTGCTGTAGAGTGTTTTCTTTTTGTTTTGTTTTTTGTAACATGTATTCTAGTTGGTCGCCTGGCCCCACATACAAGCAGAATGCTGCTTTTGTGGGCCAGCTCTTTATTTTGTATGACTTGATTTGAAAATAAAACTGAAGTTGAAATGGGTAATGGTGGGGGGAGGGGAGGGGGGGGTAATTGGTGATTGGCTGTGGGGTGCAATACCACCACGAAGAAATACAGCAGAGTGACATCTTGCTGGTTTCCAATCAAGAAGTCTCTGCGACGAAAGTGGGTTCGAGCAGTCCAACGCGAGCACTGGCTCCTAGCATTTGCGTCGTGCTAGAAAGCAGTTCAGACATTGAAAGCAAATAAAACCTTCCATGCCATTCTGCTTCCAAGCGGGATCTGAATTCATGTGTCGGCGGATCACGAATGCAGACAACCCTCGGGAGGTTCCCTCGGAGGCGGTGCCGGTGGACCAAATACGAATGGAGAATCGTCTGAAATCTCACGCTGAAAATCTTAAAACGTTTGCTGGTCATTGCTCGATGAATCGTAGTCCATTAATTCCCACGATTGCGACGACCTTCTGACCGCTTCTGGTGCTGGGCAAAACAGACTCAAGCTGCCCATGTGTTGATGTTTCTACAACATCGGACGTCACAAGATGGTGGACCTGTAAAGTTGCAGGTTAGTTTTGGTTTCGGTTATATCATATTTTTATTATTAAAAATTATTTTATAAGCGTTTGGGAAATTTACTTGCTGCTCTGTCTCAGTTTCTCATCCTCTTTCGAAAAAAAGTTGAACAGTTGATGTAGGAGCTCCCCTTTAAAGGGGCACTCCAGTGCTTTTTGTAGAACCTCGTTTTTGATGGCATATTGTTTGTTGGGCTTTAGTCAATAAAAATGACCAGTTCTAGATGGCAACACATCCTAGTGAACTAGCAGCAATAGAAATACTAGTACTATTTTTTCCTTGGGGGGGGGGGGGGGGAATCTCTGGGTACCCACCACTACCATAGAATTTGGCCAATGGAAATAGTTAATTGCTTGGAGATTCTGAACATTACTACTATTGCTCTTTTCAGGCATGTTGTGCATTATATTTTGACAAAAACATAAAATCTTAGGAGTGTAAAAGATGTAATAGAGCAATTATTATATGAAAACGCCATCCAATAGTGGCCCCTTGAGTCTGCCCCAAGATGCAGAAAAGATGCCCGGTCGTGATCTTTGATTAGATTTGTAATAGGCAAATCAGCCACTCATGAGTGTAACTTCAAGATTTTTAGAATGCTTAGAGCCCATAAATTGAGTTATCACCATAAATAGACATTCTTAGAATCCACTTGAGTGCCCCTTTAATGTCAGCACTTGCTAAAGCCTGACAGAAAAGTCAGTTCACCATCAGCAATGTCTGTTGAGGGAGACTGAAACCCAAGCATCAGTCAAGACCGAAGACGACGGACTACATGCAGTAATTCGCAGTAGAGGCTCGTCAAGTGAGCAACGTGGCATTTTACTTTCATTGAAGGAAAAGCTAACAACCCAAACAAAACTACTAAACTCCAAGTGTGGTTTCTGTGGGAGATCATTTCACACTCATTTCCAATGCCCTGCGTGTGCCAGAGAGAGTGCTCAGTGCCAGACCAAGGGTCGTCACGCACATGCTTTTGGTAAGTTTCCGAAGGAGCTAAAAGGATATCTTTGCTGGAACAGACATAGACACCCGCGGTTTTCCTCTTAGCAGGAAGCAAAAGCTATGTTTTCCTCTTAGCAGGAAGCAAAAGCTTTGTTTACGACGATAAGTGTAACACATTCCCCACGACTGCAAAGGTTGATACCGATGCAGACATCTCAGTTGTTCTATATTTGAGAACATCCTCCTCTGGCCTGCCCTAAGCAAGTCAGGTGCCTATGACACCCACTGGACGTGCACAGCAAGAGTTGGGGAAGTTTGACAGTAGATAGACAAGTCCATAAGGCACATTGTTTATGACGTTTGACAGCTTTGCTCTGCCTTTCGCAGATGTGCAACCGCCGGATTTAGGATTCGTCGAGTTTCTCTGCAGCACAGAACACCTTGAGATGCACTCTGTCCAATTGTTCAATAACCTAGAGAGCATCCCAGGTGGGTACAGTATCTGTTTGGACCCAGCCACAGTGCCCTTCTTGCTGTGTGTTGCACGCTGCCTGCCCATTTTACTTTGAAGTGCCGGTGTTCAAGAGCTGAAAAAGGATCAACGCGTCCGTCTTACATATGAGGTACATCCTTCCAACTGTACCAGAAACGCTTGGGAAGCTGTTTCCGGCAGCACTGTTTTTGAAGTTGAGAGCTAATTCCGAGTTTCAGCAGACAAGTCCCTCTCAATCATGACAAGAGCTGTCACTTTCATTGCACCAGTTGGTTGTTTCTGCTTCAGACAATCACACAATTTCCTTTTAAAAAAGCAACTCCCTCAGAATACAAAAAAAAAAATTAAAATAATGTTACGTTAAAGCTTTTGAGTAGGTTCCTGCCAAGTATACACCGTTCCAAGTAGGTCGATGCAGAAAGGGAAAAACATTCTCGAACCAGAGCGCTGCGCCAACGCTCCGCCTACCCTTTCCCTTGAAAGCTCGTCTGCTTCATGGAGTGAAAAGTTACCAGAGGGTGGAGAAAGCACGTACGCAGTGTGTGGAGGCAAGTTGTTTCAACAATGTTAGGCGCCGCTTTGATATTAAAGCGTGTATTTGCGCGTGACATGGCCTATGCAAGAAAAGAATCGACCGGGCAGCACTGTGCTGTAATTGGTTGTAGAAATAACTAAAAAAAACCGTAAAATAAACGCCGATTCAGTGTGCGGGACCCACGCTGTCAAACAGAATGAATAAGGGTGCGGCATGTTTATGCTGCACCGGTTCCCCGCTGCTCCACAGCTACAACGCCGGTGGCTGGCGAATTTAAACAGGAAAGACTTCTTGCCATCGAAGAGCAGTCGTGTGTGCTCCAACCACAGGCATAGACTTCGGGGGGCATCGGGGCTCGTGCTCCCTCTGGTGAGATCCAGGAGGGGGGCAAAGCCCGAGCCCCCCCCCCCCCCCCCCCCCCCCCACTCCGAGCCCGGGCCATGATCCTTAGCGAGACGCTGTTTAAGTGCCATGTAACGAGCTTCTATAGTAGTTGCATGTAAACAAAATAACGCCCACGTTGCCTTTATTGACAAAATACAAGGGAAATGGAATCCCAGCGTGCTTTCGTTAGCTTCAATCTCCAGCTCTAACGAAAAGGTAACGCCACAGCCCTTCACCCCCCCCTTCCCGGGAAAGTGGAAAGTCTACGCCGCTGGCTCTGACCATTTCTTGGACGGCCGGCGAACTGCGGAGAACCCTGTGCCGTTCCTTCGCCTGGGCTACGACCGAAAAGTAAGCGGGGCAGCTTAGACATTGAAAAATGAAAACGGTTGCGTGACTCCTAGTCCGCTGATTTAATAACTTTATTTTTCTTCAGGTTGTAAGTGGTAGGCGACGCCTGGTGCGGAACAAAAACAAAAATTTCGGCAACATCCATTGTGCGGTGTATCACTTTAGATGTTTTTTTTCTTAGGAAAACAGCAACTGACAGGAGAGAGAAAAAGTGACGAAGACAAGGCGCATCGCCTTGTCTTTGTATTATATTTCGGTATTTATATATCGATTCATATCTAAATTTGAGGTTTCTACTATTTCAATTAAAGCAGACGTGGCAGCGCAGTTCTGAGCCACTAACGGCGCAGTTAGTTCAAATGTTCCTGGCGCCCCCAAGCTGCGACAACTCGAGTTCAGCGCAAATTCACATGTCCTAATTCGTGCATCCTTGCTTCGTTCAATCCTCAATTTCACTGGCGATCCCCAACTTTGCTAGCGATCGAAGCGCCGAGTTCAATTTTGTGAGCGACGACTGCCCCAGAACCGCGCTAAAAATTACCCACAAAAAGATGCCAGGAAAGCAGGATGCACTTTTCCCCGTGCCTGACATACCGACTAGGATAGTGTTTTCCTCCATGGACAAAGACGATGAGCAAAGGGCGCCGAATATGGCAGCCGTGCCGGCAGAAGCAGCTGCGATCGGTGTGACTCGGTGAGCAGGGTAACAGTTCAGTAATGGCGGTCGGTCATTCAGACGGGTTCACATTCTCCCAAATGTCCAGATGAGGGTAGACGGCGCTACACTCGTTGAAATAGCGTTGCCCAGGAAGCCCAACTCGAAATGGTGTATACTTAACCTCATGGGCAATGTGCATATCTTCGGCAAGGAACAAGCAGAACATGCTGCAAACCTTCACAAGACGCTCAAGTGGCTTGTTGCTTCAACAAGCCACTTGCAAGGGTTACTCTCGACGTATATATACATGCCTTGCACCTACGTCACACGACGACATTGAACGCCGGTATCCACCATGCTGGTGGTTGACTTGACGGCCCTTCGCAGCGAGAGCAATGGTAAACTGCGCCGCACTCGGCTGTAGCAATTACTACGTATCCTGACGATCGTTTCGTTGGCATGCCCCGACGGAGTAGCCGTCAAGTTAGAGAGAGTATGAGTGGCAGGAAAGGGATGCGGCTGCGGATTACTGAGTTTGCGGGACGCATCTCATAGCGGCAAGCAACGGCACTTTTCTACCGCTGTTTACATTCGTGCAGGCCTTTACATCGGCTTTCACCCTTTGCCTTTCGTTACATCACGCCGTTTCCACGCTTCCGAGCGCACCTTCAAGGCTCCCGGCCGAGTGCGAGCGAGTGTTGCGCCGCGAGCCCGGCTTGACGGCGGCCCCCGTGCGCAAGCTCGCCGAGACGCCGCTGTCGGGGCATCGGTTTGTGCCTTTTGAGACAAGGTAACCTTTGCAAGGAGTGAATTTATGCAGGCGAGCCGGTTAAGAAACATAATAATATTAACTCTGAAACAATAAAAGCTGTCTCGTCTGCTATTTTAAAGAAATTGGGTAGTGCGTATGTTTATAGAGCCTAGAACTTGGTCTGCCTCAACGGGCGACGAGTCTCCCAGCTGTAAATGAGAAATTTAGCCAGTGCAGTACAACCGCTAGCCTGGGGTCTTTACGTGCATCACGTGATAGTGATACACGACCGCACGCCAGTACTATGCTCATCCAG
This sequence comes from Ixodes scapularis, assembly GCF_016920785.2. Lineage (NCBI taxonomy): Eukaryota > Metazoa > Arthropoda > Arachnida > Ixodida > Ixodidae > Ixodes > Ixodes scapularis. Next base: position 98,047,415 of record NW_024609857.1, read on the forward strand.
ATCGAAATGGGCAGGGGTGGGGATTGAACCCAGGATCCTGGGTTCTTCAGCGCGAGTTTTCACTCCATGTGCTCCGAGCCGGTGTGTGCTAGCCCACTCAGCCACCGATCGTCCTCTGTTATTTTATTTAACCTTGTATCAGGGTTTAGATTATGCAGTAACCTTGCGTTGTTTACCAGTACTTTGCAAAATTGTAACAATTTTTCTACAAGCAAAACCTAATTGCGGCGCTCAATTAGGGCTTTTTTTTTTTGACACGACAGTTTTTTGCATTAAAACTTAGTCGGCGGCATATCGAACCCCCCCCCCCCCCCAATGCCAGAAAATTCCGCATGTGCTGGCTAAACATCATCATCGTAAGCTCGGCTCGTTTTTCCAAGTTCACATCTAATAAAACTAGGTACCCTTGATGAAAATATGGTGCATGTAAGCGCATGTCGGGGCAGTTAGCGGCATCCTACGCCTTTGTAAGCACATCCGCACAGTGCAGTCCACCACCAGCATGGCGCACGACCCCGTCCTTCTAGTGTGACGTCACATGCAATTCATGTAGAGACAGAGCGTAATATAATCGACCCAGACAATTCCTACAATAATAGCCTCTTCCCACTAGAGCGACAAACACTGGTTTCTGTTCGACGACACCATAAAGTTCCGTGTCGCCGATGCTGTCCCACTGCAACGACCAACAACCGCGACAATCGCCGACAAGCGCCGACAAAGGATCGACGACAGACGAGTTCTTGTCTGTCGTCGATCTCGAACTTGAAGCACAGCAAGCAGTCTTACTGAGGAGCGTCTCTCGGAGACAAACTTATCCTCCTCGCCCAATTATGCCTTCTGTTGCCTTTGCCTCCCTTCCCACCCTTCTACCCTTCCTCCCGGAACGAGAAGCCCTTGGCGGCCACTTCCCGTTCCCGGCCCCGCAGTTCCAGTCCTTCGATTGCAGGTAGTGCTCGCGGGTGCGGCTTGCTGGCTGGCGCCGGGCGGTCCTGCTGCGAAAGTGAATTTGCTGTGACTGGTTTTGCTCGCGAAAACTTGGTGCGCGAGGTGGTGCTTCAAGACGCCGAAGTCTACGGCCCTGCATCAGGATGGATATAGCAATGTGCGAGAACTAACCCAAGTAAGACCGCTCACCACGAAGTAGGACACGACGTTCTATGGCAAGCCATTCCAGCAGATGAGACTTGTTATCACGTTCTGTGATAATCAGGATGCCGTACTGTCCACAAAAAAACGCCTGCCCTTGATCATTGGAATATGAAGTTATAAACATCCTCAAAAGCGGTGTGAAATTCTGTGGCGTTCACCTAGAATGCCTCGAACGGCCAAAAAAAGGAACGATTCGGGTATTCCAGTTCGGAAAAAGTTTGGTGTCGATTTTCACGACTGTTCGCGGAAAGTCGCCAACGGCAAATGAAGAGAAGCGGAAGCTTTAGTCAAGAAATAAAGTAATCGTCTCCACTTTCACTGTTTGTCAGCCCGTTTTATGCCCAAAGAGCAAAACACGAAAACCGCGTCGCCAGACTCTGTTTGTCTGTGTAGTTTGGAGTGTTTTGTTGACAACTATAGTACCACTAGGAAACAAGTTTCCTTGCCCCCGTGTTCTGCGTCGTGCCCGCCAAGTGGGACGGCGGACTCCGACAAACAGGCTGTCTGTCGGTGTCGTCTGTCGCTCGTTGTTGTGTGTCGCTGTTGTTTGCTGCTGTCTGTCGCTCTAGTGGGACGCGGCTATAACAATGGGTAAATATCGGGAGAAACGCGCTTACAGGATGCGCTACCTCACCTGGGCTGTCGAAATTAATCTTCGTGTTGGTCTTCTCTTGGATTTGCTTGATGTTTGCCCCTTGACGTCCAATGACACCTCCGACAACAGCTTTGGGGACCGTCACACGAACGACGGTGTGCTTCGTTGTTTCTACCTTCTGCCTCTTTACCTCGTACTCTTCTTCTTGTTTAAGAAGCAGGTAAAGCAGAATAGACGACAAGGTTACACCTGCGCCTAAACCAGCCCATAACGCAATCGTTTTAAATTTAGAATCCATCTTATTTCAGTTTACTCGGTTGATCACTGTACATGCTACCCAAACTCCCAAGCTTCCAAACCTCCAATCGTTCTAATGATTCCAATGCTCTTTCAGCGCCCCAGCTTCCCTCGGATTGATCTGGATTGGATTGGAATGGATCGGATGCTTAAAATGACTTCGTTGAACAGCGTGGCCAGACCCGTTTTCTCAGCTACGCCGTGGGCCATTGAACACACCTCCAACTGGTGCGTCGTCCCGCTTTACTCCACTGAGCTGATTGCTGGGATTGCTGTACATTCAGACGTCACCTAGACTAGAGCACTATATAGCTCCTACAGAGCAGAGTAGCGCAATCCTTTGAACTCCGTGTTTTGCCGACAACATGGCCGACAGAGCGGCTCGGTGCGAGTCACGTGGTACTCAGGGTTCCAGGAGGCGGCCCGCCCTATGGGAGAATACATGGAGATCGACATAACACGGCTGATTAAAAAACTAACGGCGAGTTCACATTTTTCAAAACTAGCCTGTCGTGAAGTTAGTAAAGCGCTAAACACTTTATCAAAGTTTTAATAATATCGGATGCGTGTGCAAATTTTGTGGCGTTTGAAGCAGACGATTTTTGCTCGCAGCGGAGATGGGCTTTTCGGGTTGGCCGGAGCGGGTCACGTGAATGGTGTGACGTCGCCGTGTCGTCTGCTGCATGATGCCGCTCAGGCAATTTTTAAAAAAAAGTTACGTCCTTGTATGGCACAAAACTTATCGCATATTATTCTAAAATGTTTCATTATTATGTCAAAAATGATTTCCATTCCGCACATCCCCACAAAACTGAAGAAACAACGATTTTCTCACGTTCTCCATGCATTTCTGACCGCAGTTGGAACCTCCGGGCGTTCGATGCTAGTCGCCGAGAGACGGCGTTCTAGATTGCGTTACTCTGCTCCGAAGGAGCTATATAGTGCTCCAACCTAGACAAGCTTAGAATATTCAGAAGTTTGTACTCTAGCCAATGTTAGTTTAACCATAAATGGACATTTTCACCGGACCAGTTACTTGACAGGAGGACAGAGGGGGCTGGCGTACTTGAGTCGTTCCCGAAGTTTCGGTGTCGAACTGTTCGCGGCTGCGTCAGAGCTTTATGTCGTATTAAAGGGGCCCTGCAATGACTTTTTGACTGGTTTTAATTTGCACCGAACCTGAGTGCATTGAAAGTAGTAACTTAATCAAACTTTTCTTTTCTCAAATTTCGCTTTATTTTAAAAGTTATAGGCAAATTAGAATTACAAAAACAAGCAAAAAATAACCTCCTTCATGACGTAGTAGGTCCTGGCTTGACTGGCCGTGAACTAGAGGAGGGGTAGTGAGCTCATCGAGCGTTCACGGTTGCCGCACTCCGGGTCAACGGCTCGAGAGGGCGCCACTAAAGCATATGTTGGATAGGCTCTATGAAGCGGGCGGCCGGGGCGGCTCGCATTGCATTTGCTGCGCGATTAAAGACTATTTCGGCATAACACTTCATTGGACACAAACGACAGCAAACACGGGGTAAAGATCAGTTCAGAACAAGAGCCACTTCGCGCTGCCATGCCGCCAAATGGCCACATCGCCAGCAGGGCCCGCGCCGAAGGCCTTCGGAACGCTCGGAACCGGTCGGATCGTTGAGCCGGTATACGACCGCAGCGCCGCCGCGTACATCCGGGGCTTTTCTACGCTGGTCGTTCGTCGTAGCCTCATCCCACTAGTTCTTTCTAGTATGCGCCGTTTCTTCCGCCGCTTGGTGGCGGGTGTGTCGACGGGTCTTTTCTTGTTTCCGTACTTTATAAACTGCATTTGTTTCTTTTCTGATCTAAAATACTGAACAAAAACTTCTTTTATAAATAATTGAAACGGTTCGCGGCCACTTATATTTTGTATTTCGACTACGAAAAAGCTTTTAGCGGCTCTGACCAGTAGTAAGCCTAGGACCAAAGACGTCACACTTTGCGCGCTTTCGGTACCGCGGGTCGCCCTCGTCGGTGGAGGTGGTTTCCGCGTCGTCCGGTTAAAATATGACGCACTGATATTTAGTTACTCTCTCCGTGCCCGCTGGCTTGCCCGGACCCCAAGAGACGTGGAAACCGCAAAAAAGGTAGTTGCTTAAATATGATTGCAGGGCCCCTTAAGGGGTGTCCAAACAGGACACTACAAAACGCACGACTCCGACAAATCGTGAAAAATGAAGCGGACGCGCCCGCTTCGCGCCCGCTTCAATTTTCACGATTTGTCGGAGTCGTGCGTTTTGTAGTGTCCTCTTTGGATACCCCTTTAGCTGGATTTTGGTGTCTGAACGAAACAGTGGTACTGAGACACAATAAGATCTAATTAGGTGCTTCAAAATCAAACTGAGGACTTTCTTTTTCCCGAATATCTTTTTTGATGGAAGTGATAGTAATAATTAGCCTATATTGATATGATTAGGCTCATGTATATATAAAACTTGAGACACATTAGAAATTCCCACCAGGTTATAGTCTTATCTCAAAACAAAAATATTCGAAACAAAAGTAAAGAAGAAATAAGAAATCTTTTGGGGGCGAAGATCTAATGCAAAATATGCTTGTCATCGCAGAAAGCCCCAGCCTCAGTGGACGCTGAGGCTAAGGCTGTTTTAAGTATCTTGCCCAGCCTGACCTATGGACAATGGGACATTTAAAACAGGATGTCTCCCGTTGAAACCTGCAGATATTTCAGGGTGCGTTGAAACGCTGCATGCGCCTGAAACCTTTCGAATCGTGATTTATATGGTAGTTTCATTTTATATACGTAAACTAACACAACACTTATTATGCACCTCATAAGACACCCGTCGGCAGTGGCAAATGCGGCATCATTCTTTTTCGGTGGGATGCATACATGCCGCTTTGCGTGTAGCACCTTTTACATGGAAAAACGACATACAACAGCCTTTTTTAATAAAGAAATGTTTAGTTTTGGTTGAAAGGGAAAATAATGAGACGACAAATAGTTCTAGACAACGCATTGCCCGTGACGTCACGTCCGTCCGGACGTCACATCTGTCTGCACAAACCCCCAAGACGGACCACCCAGCTAAAAGTTCCTATTAGATCCAATTGGAATTCTAACTCGCTTTAATTGGAACCAACTGGTTTTAGTGGGTTCCAACCGGAAGCACACAAGCCATAAATCTCGCCAATTAGAATTATCTTTCCAGTTAGAACTTGAATGGTTTTTGCTTCCCGTTGGTTCACATAGGTTCACATTGTAGTGACTAATTGGTTCTCCGAAAACCTAACTGGTACCAATAGGAAAATTCAAATTGAAACCTAATGGGAATTTTTAACTGGGCCATAAATCCACCCCTGCCTGATGGTGGCAGTTCAGGCAATGTATAGCCTTAAAAAAGGGAGCAAACTTCTTTTTTTTTTATGTCGTTTTGCAAGCTTTTGAGCAGCAAATGACCAAGACCCCACGTAGCACGAGAACGTTCTGAGAACATGCCAAGAATGTTCAAAAGAACATAGGCAACATTCTTGGAATGTTGCAAATTTGCTGAAGAACATTCTATCAACGTTGTCAAAATGTGGTGCAGGCACTTATCGCTACATTCGGGGAATGTTTTCTAAGGGACATTCTTAGAACATTCTTAGAATGACATAGAACATTACCAGGGCATTCAATCAACATTCAAATATCCTAACAAGGTTCTAAGAACGTTTTCAGAACATCCAAAGAACTTCTGTAACTTTATTGAAATGTTGCAAATTTATGCATGGACATCCTTTCAATCTCCCCAGAACGTGGCGTGGGTACATCGCTACATTCAGGGAACACCCTCTGAGGTCTATTTACAAAGATTACACAATTATGGCTCGCTTAGGCTACAGCCCCAATGAGCCGCATTACATATATGGATTTGATAAAACTCCTCACGGGGCAATATTTTTTAATCGAAACAGATTTCTAGAAGGCGCAAGCACAAGCTAGCCGCCTTCCCAGCGCACCACCTTGAGCACGTACTAATGACAGTTTACTCCTATCTGTCACTTGTCAACTTCTTTCATTCAAAATGGCTTGTATACATAACCAAATATTCACTCCGAGCTTAGGAAGAGATACACATGGTATCCACATTCAACTGGGAAATACTAGGGTGCCTCAATGTCCTTCTGTTAAGGGTGATGCCACCCTTTGTAGTACCCGATGCCGACAGCACGCGCTCACGGGTAAAATACAAAGAAATCGACGAAAACAAAATGTCGCCGTAGCACAGTCAGCGCCACGAGTGCGTGCAGGGACACGTTCCTTCACGCGCTTCTGAACAAAAAATAAAAATAAAAGTGTGAGACAAAATGGCCAGATGTCTCCACCCTAAGCCAAGCGCACATGAAGGCACCCTAGGAAATACTTTTTAAAAGTTCTAAACCCCAGATACTAAAAATCTGGTCCATTCAAAACTGCCCCTCTACATACGCAGTGAGTGTCAAGTTCATTATTTTGAAGATTTAAAAGCCATTGCTTTTCTCCTACATCTTATGTCACATTCCTCGGTAGACTCATATAAGATAAAACTGATATTTTAGGCTAAGTTCCCAGAAACTCCACATAATTTGCATCTTTTTGGCGCAAAGTGGCATATAGTGGATGGTGTTTCGAACCACAGGTTGCGTGAGAGCTCCGTAAAGTTGGCTTCACCTCCGAAAATTCTAGGCATGTTTACAAGCGAACGTTCCAAGGATGTTGCGCATATGAATGTTCAAAGGGGAATGTTCCAAGAACATTGTGCATACGAATGTTCGCCAACGAACGTTCCTAGAATGTTGAGCAGCTTACCTTGAAGGGAATGTTCGCATACGAACGTTCCTAGAACGTCCCGAATAATGTTGTAAGGTTCCTTCAACATTCATAACACCCAGGAAATGAGTCAAAGTACAGGCTAGCTGGTGGAAGTCAACCATTTCGTCGTTTACCCTGAGACTGGTTTTTTTTTTTTTAGAAGAGCAGAAGTAACAGAACTTCTGCTCTTCTAAAAAAAAAACCCAGTCTCAAGGTAAACGACGAAATGGTTGACCCAGGAAATGTTCGCACACCATTGGGTGCTGCTTGGGACAGGGCTGCACACAGATGCTAAGGTGGAGTTTCTTAGCTAACATAAATGTTGCTGTATTCCAGTATTTATTTTGATGTGTGGAAGTGAAAGAAGTAATAGTAATAATTAGCTTATATATTGTGATTAGGCTCATGCAGATATACAACGTGAGATGCATAAAAATTGCCACCAAGTCGCATATGATTTAATCTCAAACAGTTACGACCTCTGTGTAACTAACTGAACCGTTTGGCACATCGTGTTCCCATCAAGATATAATATGTCATTTCTGATAACGTGTTAAATATTACATCACTTCTCATGTTGGACACCGCGCGCTTTGCTGCAGACTCGAAAAATTGCCTGATAATAGGAGCTGTCCAGCATAACGTTTTTTATGTTGGTTGTTTCACTCTTGTTTACAGTATCACTATTTTAGCAATACTAACATTATGTAGAATTACTTATATACAAAATGTTTAATTTAATTTCACCACTATCATTATTATTTTTTAAGGAGGTCAGAGATAGACGAGTATATTTTGTGCAGTGTTGTAAGCAGTGATAGTGTGCAGGCGATCTGGTAATGAATCGACATCTTGAAGCCCCTAAGATAAGGAACAATAACGAGTATATTTTGTGCAGTGTTGTAAGCAGTGATAGTGTGCAGGCGATCTGGTAATGAATCGACATCTTGAAACCCCTAAGATAAGGAACAATAAAACAAAAACAAAAAAAGAAACGGACGAATACAACAAAATCTTAGACGCTGCAGGTTCGGAGGAAATTAAATGTGGGGATTATCGTCTTGGTAAGTTGGGTTATGAACTAAAATCTCTTAGTTAACATAATTATTGATTTTGGGGGTCATGTTCAAATTGCAGTATTGTGAGCAATTACTAATTACAATTATAAGTCAGACCGATTTAAAGAATTTGCAAAAAGTAATGGAATTTAGATATTAATCAATCAATTTTCGCGTTTTTTCACCCAAGTTAGAAATTGCACTCAAAAAGAGCCTTGCCCACACAATGAAAGAAGAGTGACAGTTTGTTTCTTTATTATGTTATCACTATCTCGGCAGCGTGTCTTTGGTGGGTGCGCCCACGACACAAGGGACGATGTGAGTGAAACGACTACGCGCCACTCTTCTAAACTTATCAATTATAATATCTAGAAAACTTTTACATTTTCGCGAATCGTTTGAATTGGTCTGGCCTCTAATAGTAATTGCTGTCAAGGCTGCAATTGACACGTGACCCATAAACAAAACGACTTAACGCGGAGATTCTCCTTTCAATATAATGTCCGTCGAGTCTGGTAAATAAGCGGTGAAGACGGCACTCGTCTATCTAATACCTCGTTAATATATATATATATATACAGGGTCTGTCCCAAAAGTTCCCGGAATTGTTTTTTTTATAAATCATCTATTCAATATAAGTTTACAATCTTTTCAGAACTTTTCAAAGTAATCTCCCCCTGCTTCGATGCACTGTTGCCAACGCTGAATCCAATCACTGAAGGCGCCCTGGAAGCCGTCAACAGGAACCTCCTTCAGTGAGGTCGTCGCAGCTGCTTTTACCGTCTCCAGCGTCCCATGCCGAGTTCCTTTCAGGGTTCTTTTGATTCTTGGGAATAAAAAGAAGTCCGGTGGTGCCAAATCGGGGCTGTACGTTGGCTGGGGTAGCGTTGGCACACACATTTTGGCCAGCAACTCGGAGACAATGAGCGCGGTGTGGCTTGACGCATTGTCATGGTGCAAGATCCAGTTGTCGCAAATTTCTTTTCGGACTCGTCGAACCCTGTTTCGCAACCGTTTGAGCACTTCACAGTAAAACTCCCTGTTGACTGTTTGTCCCTGTGGCACGAATTCACTGTGAACCACACCTTTTCTGTCAAAAAACACAATGAGCATTGCCTTGATTCGCGATTTGCTCATCCTTGCTTTTTTCGGGCGAGGAGACTCCGTGGTGTGCCACTCGCTGCTCTGACGCTTTGATTCGGGATCGTACTCGAAAATCCACGTCTCATCCCCTGTGATCACTCTGTCCAAAAATTCTGGGTCTGTTTCGAAGCGTTCGTGCAATTCCTGACACTTCAACAAACGCTCTTCCTTCATCTCACTCGTCAGGACCTTTGGCACCATTTTCGCGCAGACTTTCCTCATTTGGAGATCCTCTGTTAAAATGCGATGAACGATTGTTTTGGGTATTCTACACTCATCTGCGACCATTCGAACGCTTAATCGCCGGTCCTTGTCCAAAACGTGACGCACTTTTTGCACCGAGTCATCCGTTTGCGATGTCGACGGGCGTCCCGAGCGGTCGTCGTCGTTGACGGACTCCAAACTTTCCCGGAACCTCTTGTGCCAAATGAAAGTTTGGCTTTTTTTCATCGCGTCGTCGCCGTAGGCTTTCCGAAGCATTTCGAGCGTCTCCGCCCCGTTTTTACCTAGTTGCACACAAAACTTGAGTGCATAACGTAGCTCCAAAAACTGGTCCATTTTTTTTCTCGACGAGGGTGCTGTAGATGCCTCTGCGCGGAGCGTGACCTGCCTCAGCAAGTGATAGCAGACAACTGAGACCGGTCTCGTTTCGAAGCTTATATCCCCCACTAACTTTTCCACCTGAAGCCCCACCCCGCCAGGCGGCGTTGCCGACCACAAAAAATCATTCCGGGAAGTTTTGGGACAGACCCTGTATATGTATATATATATATATATATATATATATATATATATATATATATATATATATATATATATTGTGACAGTAGGACATTGAGGTGCAACGAGCGGGACAAAAAGGAGGAAAAGAAGAGGAAGAAGTGGGTCGTGGACGGGAGAAGGACGTAGTGGCAGCAGCGGAAAAAAGCGATCTGTAACATTTTGGTGTCAGAAGTGGGATCTGCGAAAAGAAAATGCCCTTCACACGACAACAAGCCCAGTCTGGCGAACCTTCCCCTTCTCCCGAGGACACAAGCAACACTCAAGGTCCAGTTACCTACGCCCAACTGAGGGATCTGTTCGTGGAACAGAGACAGGGCTTCGAATCAACGATGGCGGCTATGGTCCAGGCGCAGGTTCAACCCGTTACGTCTGCACAAGAAGACCTTCGACAAAGAATCATAGCGCTAGAGGAAAGGAGAGACTCGGAGAATCGGACCGACTCAGCAACGGTACGCACATTTCCTGCCACCTCGAATCCCCTTCGTTTGAAACTGAAGCCCTTCGATGGTAGCGTGCCACTTGACCTTTACCTCGAGCAAGCTAACATTGTTGCTCAAGCAAACCAATGGTCCGACGATGAAACAACTTACGCTCTTGCGGCACAACTACAGGGACCAGCCATCGCGATACTGGCCCAACTTCAAGGAAGAGCTCTAACCTACCAAACGTTGGTAGCGGCACCTGAAGACCGCTTTGGCGACAAACATCTACAACACGATTAATGAAAAAACAGTTAGGGCGCAGGCGAGCTGGTGTAAGTTTACCATTTTTGACCACCTCAGACTGGGTGGAAGAAACACGACGACGTCTCAAATTGAGACGTCGTCGTGTTTCTTCCACCCAGTCTCAGGTGGTCAAAAATGGTAAATCTACAACACGTCCGCTATGGCGAGTTACGTTGCCGTCGACAACAGCCGGGGAAAGCACTCCAAGCCCTGGCAACGGAAGTTGAGTGCCTAGCGCGAAAATCATTTGTGGGAGTTTCCGCCGACACTTTTCACCTTCTCAGCAGTTTGTTCGACTTGGAGTGCCAAAGACAGTTCAAGAGGCTTTGGCTAAGGCGTTGGAGATCTCAGCCATTCAAAAGGCAACAGCAAACGCCCAGGCTTCTTGCCCGGCACAGTTACAGCCAACTACTCATCTGGAGACGCGGAGCACGCCAGCAACCAACGAGTTAACACCAAGAGGCGCTGTTTTCAATGCGGGCGACAAGGACACTTGGCTGCAGAGTGTTACAGCGCGTCGGGAAACGGATATCCCGGTCCACAGGGGCGGGATCGGGTATAGAGGACCAAGTCGCCCTCGTCTCTCTTTCAAGGAGTTTCACTGGTCTTCCAACTACCAAAGTGGAGATTCAAAGAATTGGAATACAAGAAAGTCTCCTCGATACTGGAGCAGCGGTTAACATAATTGACGCGACGCTTGTACCGGCTGATTGTAATGTCTCCCGGATTGCTCCACAACTTTGTACAGCCAACGGCGTCAAAGTTCACACCGGTGGACAAGTGAAGTTACTGGTCACTGCGCTCGGTGAGACGTCGTTAGTGGACTTCGTAATTTTGTCGAATTCCGTCTCTCTGATCATTCTGGGTTATGAGTGGTGCCAGAAAAACGGATTTTTTAAGTTGAACCCCGAACAGAACAAGGCCACCAAAACCTCGCATCCACCCACGAAAACATTACACGCCAGCGTTCCACGATGTGAAAGTATTTTTGTGTGGCTTGTGTACCTCGTTCGCTCATTTTCCCTCGTCGCCGGGGAAAAGTGGCACCGATTTCTAAAGTTTTTCTCCCAATATACCAACATCATATGTGCTCAAGTACAGCTATCGGATGAATTAAACGTATGCTTTAAAGACTCTGCTACAATACCTGACGAGACTGCTTCAATGATACGCCTGACTGTAAACAACAAAAAGGTTTACGGTGAAGCTGTTTTCGACTCGTGGCTCTGTGCGAAACCAGGGAAAGAACTAGCTGCACCCCGGACACTCGTAGCTTGTACCAATGAAGAATTCGTCGCTCTTGTCGTTAATCTAGGTGCCAACGACATCACTCTCAGTCCAGGGAAACAGATTGGTGTACTCCAACCGTTGGCGAAGGACAAGATCTCAATACTTGCCAGTATTTCTCTAGAGTCAGATAACGAGTGCCATTTTTACAGTCAGGATAATGCTTTACCGTGGGAACAATTTAAGTTTGGACCAGAATTGAGTTGCGAGCAGAAAACGAAAATCAAGAGGATATTGTTGTCACATCGAAACTGCATCGCCCTGAGTTCGGACGAACTTGGATGCACACCGTATGCAACACATACCATTGACACCGGTGACAGGCGACCAATACATTAGCCACTACGCCGCCTAGCCCCAACAGAGCGTGAAACCATCAAACAGCAAGTGACTGAGATGCTCGACCACGGTGTGGTGAGTCCGTCAACGAGCCCATGGTCATCACCAGTGGTGTTAGTGAGAAAGAAAGATGGCACTGTGCGGTTTTGTGTAGATTACAGGAAGCTTAATAGTACAACCAAGCTCGATGTCTACCCTCTTCCACGTCTTGATGATACCCTTGACCGACTGCAGGGAGCGGAATACTTTACAACATTGGATTTGATGTCGGGATACTGGCAGGTGCCACTCGATGAAAGGGACGCTGAAAAGTCAGCCTTCATCACACCAGATGGTCTCTTCCAATTCAACCGTCTTCCCTTCGGCCTTTGCAATGCCCCAGCGACATTTCAAAGACTCATGGACCGAGTTTTGGGCAATCTGAAGTGGACAATGGCGCTGGTGTATTTAGACGACGTTGTAATCTACGCAAACACTTTTGAAGAACATCTTCGAAGAGTCTCACTCGTACTTGACGCCATAAGTGATGCCAACCTTCGTCTGAAGCCCCAAAAGTATTTTTTCGGCTTCAAAGAGATCACATACTTCGGACATGTGGTAAACAAAAACGGCGTTAAACCCGATCCTTCGAAGCTTGAGGCTTTGTTTGAATATCCGACGCCAACAACTATCAAAGACGTCAGAAGTTTTTTGGGATTTGCGTCATGTTTCCGCCGTTTTATTGTTAACTTTGTTACCCGCACTGCTCCCTTGAATTACTTACTCCGGAAGAACGTAGCATGGCGATGGGGCAACGAAGAGCAGTCCTCGTTACAAGACCTAAAAATGGCCCTTCTAAACGCCCCAGTGCTTGCTCACTTCGACCCGTCCTTGTCAAAGACAATTCTCGACACGGATGCTAGCGGACAAGGACTTGGAGCTGTACTACTTCAAGAATTTTCCGACGGTACTCAAAGAGTAATTTCGTACGCAAGCCGCAGGCTTACACAACAAGAAGAGAGGAATCATTCATCTGAATTAGAATGTCTGGCCCTTGTCTGGTCGGTGAAGAAATTTCGCCCTTACCTTTATGGCCGCCATTTTACTGTTGTGACGGATAATTCAGCATTGACCTGGCTTCAGAGCAAACGAGACTTGACGGCCAAACTGGCACGCTGGGCGATTCTACTGCAAGAGTATGATTTTGAAGTCATACATCGTAGCGGACGTAGTCATCAGGACGCTGACTTTCTATCCCGCAACCCCCTAGACAAGATCCCTGAGGCTCCGGAGTGTGACACTTGTTTTTGTGATGCGACTTTCGACCTACGTCACAGTCAACGTCAAGATATAGAAGTACAAGATATTGTACAGCGCCTCGCATTATCCGGTTCGACAGACATTTTACAGCAATTGCGTCGAGCATACCGAGTGGAAAATGGCCTACTCTGTCACAGAAATCCCGGTCAACAACAATGGCTACCGGTGTTTCCAGCTTCTCTGAGGGCTACCATGTTGAATCTCTGCCATGATGACCCCACAGCGGGTCACCTCGGTCGAGATAAGACTCCGGCCAAACTTTCCGAACGCTATTGGTGGCACGGATTCCGGAAAGATGTTTCCAGGTATGTCGCTTCCTGTGAATCATGTCAAAGGAGGAAATTGCCCAGTATTTCACCTTTCACCGAGATTCATCCAACTCAACCACCGCAAGCTGCTTTCGAACTTATTGGACTTGATCATTTGGGACCATTTCCGAAATCACAAAAGGGTAACCGTTTCATTATTGTTGCTGTTGACCACCTTACAAAGTGGATTGAGCTACGTGCCGTGTCTACAACGTCAGCGAATCACATTGTGGAGTTTCTACGCGAGCAAATAGTACTTCGCCACGGCGTACCCCCCGCCGTACTCACTGACCGGGGAACTCCATTCAGCTCTCGTATTTTTAAACACGAGTTGGTAACTCATGGAATACACCACGCCCAGTCAGCACCCTACCATTCCCAAACCAACGGACTCGTTGAGCGTGCTAATCGATCTATCGCCGATATATTGTACGCTTATGTTAATGCTTCGCATGACAACTGGGATGTGTACGTACCATACGCATCGTTTGCTTTGAACACGTCGCAACAAGCAAGTACCACGACGACCCCTTTTAAACTGGTGTACGGTAAAACTCTGTTTCTGCCGCAGGAATCAACCTTATCCACCACGTGGAACCATAGAAGGCAAGAAATGAGCGATCATTTTGAGGACAGATTAAATGAGGCTCGCCGCCGGGCTCGCGTCGCAATAACCAGAGCCCAGCAGCGGATGCTAACCAATCACCGACAGGATGACCGAATGTCCCCATCGTGCCAGGGGACCTTGTTCTTGTACGCCGTCCCGTTAGCAGGAAAGGAAAGGCCACCAAGCTACTTCCAAAATACAAAGTACCCTGTGAAGTGCTTCGACAAACAGGACCCGTGAGCTACCGGCTACGAGACCTCAATGCACCTCGAGAAGCATCCCGGACTTTCCCGGCTCACCGCAGTCAACTGAAGCTGTACGTGTCAAGACACACATTCAGTCAAGACCAGCATGGGACACAGACTGCCGAGGACGGACAGTCAACCAGGAGGGGGCAAGATGTGACAGTAGGACATTGAGGTGCAACGAGCGGGACAAAAAGGAGGAAAAGAAGAGGAAGAAGTGGGTCGTAGACGGGAGAAGGACGAAGTGGCAGCAGCGGAAAAAAGCGATCTATAACAATATATACAGGGTGTTTTTTTTAAGCTTAAGAGGTTTGTTTTAAGAAAGCCGTGAGAGTTAGACTTATGCCGCTTGTGGGGGTGAGTTATACGTCCAGGGGGAGATAATATAGGGGGCTTATCATAACGATCAGTCGGCTAATTAAATAAAATGCCTTAATTAACTTTTTAATTATTGAAAATAGACATATGGTTCCAATTAGAAACTTGCTCAGCGTCATCGAAAACCACTGTATCAGTAATTTTTAGAAAGACTTTGAGCGCGTGAGCAGCGTAGTAGTGCACTAAAGTTACCACTCGTGGAGCAGGTACAAAGCTAGTGGTTGCGATAAGGCGCCCGCGCGATTTTTCCGTCTTTTATCTAGCCCCAGCCTTGTACCTGCTCCACGAGTGGTAACTTTAGTACACTACTACGCTTCTCACGCGCTCAAAGTCTTTCTGAAAATGACTGATGTAGTGGTTTTCGATGACCCTGAGCAAGTTTCTAATTGGAACCATCTGTCTATTTTTATTAATTAAAAAGTTAATTAACGAATTTTGGTTAATTAACCGACCGATCGCTACGATTAGCCCCCAATGATATGTCCCCCTCGACGTATAACTCACCTCTACAAGCGGCATAAGTGTAACTTTCACGGCTTTTTTTAAACAAATCTGTTAAGCTTAAAAAAAAAAAACCCTGTATATATATATATATATATAGGAAAGTAAACGTACTTCGAAGGCTTTTCGTGGAGTTTTATTAAATATAAATCGACGTTTCGGCCTGAGCCAGGAAAAAGGTCTGGCTCAGGCCGAAACGTCGACCTATATGTAATAAAACTTCACGAAAAGCTTCGAGGTACGTTTACTTCCCTATGCACTTTACGTCGTCCTACGCAACA
This sequence comes from Ixodes scapularis, assembly GCF_016920785.2. NCBI lineage: Eukaryota > Metazoa > Arthropoda > Arachnida > Ixodida > Ixodidae > Ixodes > Ixodes scapularis. Next base: position 98,063,229 of record NW_024609857.1, read on the forward strand.
GTATATCTCTCTCTCTCTCTCTCTCTATATATATATATATATATATATGGGTGGTTTCATCTCAAATCGTGCAGGCAAAAAGGGTCGAATTTTTAATTTCAATTAAAAAATATATGTTATGGCCCCGTTTCTAAAAACGCAGTCGCCACAAACCGCAAGTTCGTCGGATTTGTTGTTCTCGACTTATGAATTTGTAAAGGGGCCGCGGCGAAAAGCAGTGTTTTTCACACCCGTCGTGGGTCGGATGTTTCGCTTGATCTCCCGCCGTGGATTTTCAGTCCACATTATATTAACTTTTTTCAAGCACTCTGTGAACATAGTTAAAGAGCTCCAATACTATAAAATAATTTTAGGCGTTTTGTTTTTTTTCTGTAAAAATGTCAAAAACGCCCCCTTGGTCAATTGTTGACGAACTTTGACAATTAATTACTGGCGATCCACTTGGGTTACATATATATTTTTTCTGTCCACGGAGAGCCCAGAACACGTTCTTTGTATGTATTATAACATAACTCGGCTGTATAAAATATCCTTTGCGGTACGTTTACGTTAATGTTATGTGAAAACCAAAAAGTACCATTTTTGAAATTGATTTTCTCAAAAAACTTACTTTTATTTTTTTATTTTTTGTTAAAATGTAGATGTGATAGTTTTCTACACAAAAATTAGGTCGATAAAGTGCGTATTTTGTTTGTATGTTCTATATTTCAGCATCAATATCGTACAAAAACGTGTTCTTACGGCTCGAAATAGACTTGCGAATTGCGCGTCTTCACAAACTTGGAAATATTTTTGCCTTTTCCAACCTTCCCACATAACAATCTAATATAGTAGTTCCACCCTGTTATATTTATTGATTATTTCAATTTTATTATAGGCGGCAAGTTACATCGGAGGAGTTCAAAAGAGAAAGCAAGACTTCTTAACAGACCAGCAGGTGTCGTAAATTTTTAACGTGTAAGGGTCGGCAGACGTCGTATTGATTCGGGGCCCTCATGGGCCTGCATGAACGTCCCGCCCTTTCGGAGCCAACAGATGACCACGACCTTTCGCGCTCGTTGTGTTAGATAGGACGGCCCGTGACAGTAAAGCGAGCAGCGCACCCTGTGTCACGAGGAGTGAAATGGTACGAATGTGTCGTTGACGCGGCGAACAGTGACAGCCACCCAGGAGGAGTCAGTCAGAGTATTGTCACAAGGGAAAGCAAAGGAATCGTTGCCTGAAAGGGTGAGGACACCACGGCCTTGCAATATCGACGGTCAACAACTGTTCTGCCAGCCAAAACAACGCCGCGTGCGCGCTAAAACCGGCGGCGCGGGACACAAATCCCGCAGACGCACACACGAAGATGGGCCGGTTTCGTTAGGGATGTGGGGAAATTTGAAACCAGCCATCCGTGCATGCGTGAAACTATACCGCCTGTTTGCCCTACCTTCGAGCGCCCTATCCTTACCTTGAAACGGCCGTGCTCTATCTCTCTCCGGGGAGATCCGATAGCACCGAAGGGTTATCTATTAAACTTGAGGAAGAAAACGAGAAGGGACTGTTTAAGTTTAATTATCCCCACCAACCCCCTCGTTCTGTCCTTATAAAGGGTTATCTCCTTTGGAAACAGCAAAGCCCGGAGACTGACATTAAAACGAGCGTGTTGGTAAATATACTTGTGTTCGGATTCTGCCCGGAGACTAGTTGGGTCCAAGTCAGCCTCCTTGTCAACTATAACCGTTTGTGAAGAGTGGGCTTCTTCCGAGATGAAAAGTTAGCGCCGGCTGACGTGTTCTTTTGAAAAAGGGAAGGGGAAAGAGAAAGTTTGAGTAACTGCAGAAACTACCTCGAAAGCTCCTCTCCCGATATGAAGCTTGAGGCATAGTCTCGGTTACCTTCTCGCGCATCGCTGCTCGAATCTTTTCTTCACTTTGTTTCGCACAGCCACTGTTCCGCACAGCCGTCGCGGATGTGCGTAATAGAGGGAGGAACAGATTCGAGCATCATCTGGACGCCGTCATCCTGCCAGACTTCAGTGTCGTGGGACCGACTCGTGTGTGTTTCTTCGCCCCGCTGAACTTTGTTTCTCGGGTGCGGTCTTTTCTGAACGTTTTTCTTTTTTTTTTTTTTAATGTTTTCTTACTAACTGTTTGTAAGCACTGTTCAGTTGTTGGGATTATTTCGTCATGGCGTAGCGGCCTGGCGGTGATGTAGAGAGCGTGTTCGCACGCATTTGGTTGCGTCCCGTTTAGGGAATGCCCGGAGGAGTTGGTTTTTGTTCTTGCGGTGTGCGGCTAAGTTTTTCCGTCTTAATTAATTTCTTTTTCTTTTTTTTTTTTACCTTTACGTGTCGTCGACATTTTTTTTTTTCTGACTCTCCACCAGGCGTGGACCTATCGCCTTGCCACCGCTTGAACCTAAATCTTTTATTTTTTTAACGCAATTTTCGTGAAGATCGGAGTTGGGTAATTTTATTCTTATTTATTATTTTTTCTATTTCCTACCCCTCTCCGCGGCAGTCTCTCCGTGTGCTTCGGACCGTTTCATTGTCATCACTTTTGTGTATTACGGAAGTGAAAGGCCATTGAACAAACCCTATAGCGTTTGGTTTCGAAAAAAATTGTATATAATACATCAACGATGTGGTGACTTTCTATGTCTTAGCAATATGACAGCTAATAGCTAGTCGTGGTAGTTTACTGTGAAAGATTTATAAATCGAAACAATACAACGTCTATGCCTTTTGGTTATTGAAAGTCTACTAGGCCTGCTGATTTGGTTAGATATGTATCTCGTCGTTCCCGCTCTTATCAAAACATAAGTAAATATTCAATACCACAAATTCCGTTTCTAACTGATTACAAAATGAAGAAGAAAATTCAAGAAAACTTTTTCACAATTTATAGAGACGCATGGGTCGCTATGTCTGACTTAGGTCTTGCAAAACAAAGACGTCTTTTTCCGATATTGAGGCCTAAATATAAAACATACAAACAAAATACACACTTTCTCGGCTTGATTTTCGTGTAGACAACTATCATATCCACATTTGAACAAAAAATAAAAAATAAAAAAAAGTTTTTTTTTTAGAATATCAATTTCAAAAACGGTACTTTTTTGGTTTTCGCATAATATTAACGTAAACGTACCGCAAAGGATAGTTTATACAGCCGAGTCATTTTATAATGCGTATAAAGAGCGAGTTTTCGGCTCTCCGTGGACATAAAAAATATCAATGTAACCCAAGTAGATCGCCAGTAATTAATTGTCAAAGTTCGTCAACAATTGACCGAGGGGGCGTTTTTGACATTTTTACAGAAAAAAAGCAAAACGCCTAACATTATTTTATGGTATTGAAGCCTTTTAAATGTGTTCACAGAGTGCTTGAAAAAAAGTTAATATAATGTGGACTGAAAATCCACGGCGGGAGATTAAAGGGATACTGAAGCGAAACTTGAAATACACCTATTATGGTCAGAAATAGGCTCAATATGATCAATGATATTGATAAATCATAATCGCGCGTTTGTATTTTGAACGGATGGCTATATTTTTCACCCTGATGGGCCCGATTGGGCGCGCGCTCAAAAATCGGTCATCGGAGAGCGCGATGCGTCTTGGGATATTGGGCGCATTCGTGACGTCACTTGTGCCGGTCGGGAAAGGCTACGGCGTGAATGTTGTGGTTACGAGCGTTGCCACTTGGTGGCGCGTCGACGATATACGACCTGTGACAACGTGGCCGTTTGAGATGTGCAAGGGCTGCACGCACGCTGCACCACGGGACCACGGCAAGTCGGCAACCACGGCAGCACTGACAAAACCAGCTCTGAGGCCGGATTCTCAAAGCGAATTCACGACGAAAAAAGTGCGTACGACAAATTTGAGAGAAAACCCGTGCTCTCGAAACGAAATTGTCGTAACCTTTGCGCAGGTTACGACAGAATCCTACGACAGCTCCGAAGCTGTCTTACGCACTTTTTACGATCAAATCAACAAGGCCGACAGCGTCGCTCAGTTACTTGGTATCGGCCACCAACGGACATTTATTTTTCTTCGTGCTCTTCTCGTGCGTCCCGACTTCAACCAGCAAGAAAAAAGGAAGGAGTACTTAAAACAGACCACGATCAAGAACGCAGGATCCACAAACACACGAGAAGAGCTACAACAGCCACGATTCTGCCGACTGAGCGAGCTCGGCAGAATATAGTAGGCCTAGCAGCAACATCGACTCGGCGCACCGTTGCTCCGGCGGTCCACCAAGACCGTCTGTCCATGACCGGCTGGCCTGCTGAATGGAATATGCCCGCGCGACCCTTGTGGACCCTTACCGGATGAGTAGTTTGATCCCTGAACTAAATTTCAGAGGTCAATATTTTCCCCTTGTCATCTCGATCTCCTTGTTTTGTGTGATATAGAGCTCAAATAAACGCCATACGGATTACCTTGGCAACTCGGTATGTACACTCTGTTATTAGTATGCCATATTTATTCTGACTCGATGCTACGTCAGTGTCGACCTATAGCAGTTCGTGGGAGCTACGCGATGTCGGTCTAACCTTTCTTTGCCGAGTGTCATGTCAGTATCGAGTTGCAATCGTAAAAGATCGGTCCAGAAGCGCTTACCGAAACGCGGTCTAACAGAGCGAATCCAGCACTTCGATCAAACGCGCGTGTCCGCTCCGAGTGTGAAGAGGTATTTGGCATTTGCGTGGCTCTTGCTGACACCCTCGTAGTTCAAACATATCCTTTTTAACGTCGGCTTGCAGCTCGCGACTCGCAGCAACTAATACCGGCCGTGCCAGAAGCATGCTCGGGCCGTGTCGTGCAAAGAGCCGCAACGAGAACGAGCTCACTGTGGCCAACTACGCTTTGGCTTTCTCCGCCAAGGCTTTGCGAACGCGTTCAGGCCTAGGCGAGCTCTGCCGGCACGCCGTATTGCCGCAGAACGGCGCTGCTATTTTGGCACAAGTGATGTCACGAGAACTTCCCCCCATCCACCAGATGAGAATTTGAAATCGTTTAATTATGTTTAAAATTAGTTCTCCTGTGTTTTACAGCGCAATATTTATATTTCCGAGGTGGTGCTTGTCCCTAGCCCATATTTATGCAACAAGATCGGCGCTAAAATTTCGTTTCACTACCCCTTTAAGCGAAACATCCGACCCACGACGGGTGTGAAAAACACTGCTTTTCGCCGCGGCCTCTTTAAAAATCCATAAGTCGAGAACAACAAATCCGACGAACTTGCGGTTTGTGGCGACTGCGGTTTTAGATACGGCGCCATAACATATATTTTTTTCATCGAAATTAAAAATTCGACCCTTTTTGCCTGCACGATTTGAGATGAAACCACCCATATATATATATATATATATATATATATATAACTGAGAAGAAAAAACCCTTAGTGAAAACAGCAACAACGGACGATTTAATCTTCGACGTTTCGGCCGGAGTCCGGCCTTCGTCAGGAAGCTATATATATCTATATATATATATATCTATAGATATATATGCATCACCGAGAACAGCTCTCGCCAATACTATCCTATAGAAGGCAGGGAGAAGAATAAACGTCGAGATTATTTAAATCGCAAGTTTATGCCAGACCACTTGAAAGGACACGTACCGCTATTCTCTAGTTTGATGCTTTCTGTATGTGCATTGGCTTTTGCATTTAAATCAAAGAACTATTGAGCAAGGAAGATTCATATGAGACTGAACATGAGCGATAAGCGAACAATTGCTTTTCTGAGCAAATCGAAGCGTTGACCTTTATTTCTGCCTTCCACTTCGTTGGACTGTTCGCAAGCAACGTCAGAACTTGAAATAAAGAGCAAATAAACCTTTTCACTAGCTAAAAAAAATCAAGTTGTTTCAGTTTTAGTAAGGCTGTGTTTTACGTCAATTAAAGATTGTTAAAAGGTTATGGAGTAAATATTCCGCATTGTTTTCAGTGATTGGACGGATTGATCAATCAATCTGCCATGTTTAAACACACACCTATAGTCGGAGACGGGCTAAGAATTGAGTGGAAGCTCCGCTTGTATAGGACTCGCTTGTTGCCTTTCACCGGGCTTCGGCTGCGCGTGCGACAATGTGTTACAAAAAGGCAGAAATCTCAACATGGAGGAGGAGCGTGGAGGAGGAGGGCTGAATTCTTAGCTTCTCACATACTACAGTGATGAAGAGTCGCTATTTAGTAGCTAGAGTGATTTAAATCAAATTAATCACATGTAATTAAAAAAAAAATTGTTTTAAATCAAATTAATCATATGTAAATAAAAAAAATTGTTTTAAGTCAAATTAATCATATGTAAATAAAAGAAAGCTGATTTAAGTCAAATAAATCTTATTTATATAATTTAGAAAGCCTAGAAGGCCTAACTTGCGCATTTCGTAATCTTTAGTAGATCCTCGTTCCGGCAATAGCGTTGATGTTAAATTTTCACGCATTTAGATTGCCATTTAATTCGTATTGATCCAAATAAATAATAAAAGGGAACAGAAAAAAAAAAAAAACATAATTAAATCTTTATGCAGCGTTATTGTGGCTTTCGTTGGAAGAGGCGCGGTCAAGAAACCCGAAGTCAATCCAAATCCCCTGCACACTCTTTCACACAGCACACCATCAGATTGCGACTCCAGGGAAATCGACGCCGCGTAGCGGCAACCCCGAGAAGATCAAGGGAGGATGTCTTTTCGACTCTGTCGTCTGCTACCGCTGCATGGTTCTCGTAGGCAGCATAGAAACAAGCATCGTTTCCAGTAATTATTTTTATGCTTCCGCCATGTCATTTATACGCACTGACTAGAAGGTTTCCACCGTAAAAAAAATCGCTTTGCTTTAATATGTAACACCGATTTTACGCTGCAGTACAACAAATTTAGGGTGGTCCGCGTGCTGAACGACGAAAACGACATTCTTTCGTGTGCCAACTTGCCTGACCAACGCGCATGAACCGCTGATGATAATAATCCCTGGAAAAGGGTAACAAGGAGGACAAAGGACAGACACAAATCTGTGTTTCTCCTTTGTACCCCTTGTTACCCTTCTCCGGGGATTATTATCGTCATTATTGTCCAGGTCGCTTGCAACTTTGCATTAATTGCATTATCATCACAAGTTTCATTTAAATTTTTATAAACCGGGAGTTCTCTGGGACGTCAAAGTGTGGAGTACCACCTGGTGGCATGTGCCATAAAAATGGTTTACATGTTTGATTCCCTAGCTCACTGTAGCTGAAGGTTTTTCTTTTTTTTTAAATTAAAATTTAAAATATGTGTAGAAGAAAAGTAAGAAACATATTTCCAGGACGTTTGGAGGACTCAAGATGGCATCCTTGTTTTAGATACACCTTATCGAATGACATACCGTTTGGGCCATCAACTTCTTTATTATCATTATTTTTCTTTTTTTGTGTGGAAATTTAATGGATTGATCGCTTCCGAACTCAAGGTTGAACATGTGAGAGCGATACCGAACGCTGACAGAGCTCACGTATTCCAACATCGGCTTCCAGGAGGAAACCCAGTATTGCACTCTTTCAGCACCATTAGAGCGTCTCAGAGAGCTGAGCGGAGATGTCTCGGTCTCGCTCACGCACGGTTCATACCGTGACGACAATGTGAGGTCATTCTGTAGTGTCTTATACCTTGACCATTTATTATCACTCGAGAAAAATAAACTTCGATTGCTCGAATAAAGAACAGATGCTTCATAATCCCAGCACACACTGCTGAAAACGTAGTTCGTACAAGATACATCATAGCGAGATCCGGATAAATCATAAAACGCCGATCGCGGCGACGCCAGTGCTCGCACGTGTCTTCGCTGATGATATATTGTAAACTAGTTCAGGCTAAAGCCCCTCGATGTGTTTGCGCTTGTCTTGCAAGTAGCGTCAAATGCGCAAGTGCACGAGGCCCACGTCTCGAGCGGCCCTTGGGAGCAAATGGTGGCGCAGCACTAAAATGAGCGGGCCATGGAAGCGAATGGCGGCGGAGCATCCGCTCATGGCACGTGTCTCGCGCGCTTCCACAACAATGGTTGGCGGTACTTGTAAAAAACGCTTTTATCAAGGGGCTTTAGTTCAGGCATCCCCGTCGGCGGCGTTGACTGGAACGGATTCACTGGCCAATGCCAGTCGCCACGAGAACCGTGCCTGGCACACCGTGAGGCCAGGAACTTAGAGCCAAAAAGGTCGGTCGCATCGTTTACGACTTACCATTGCCGGATCGAGGGGACGTGGGCCAATGCAAGAATAGCCACGGCCATGCACACAGTGCGTTGCTTGCCACATGGTGCACGCGACATGTAAACAATTGTCCCTGCAACTCACACGGTCTCTGTCCCTCGGTGACAGCGAATGCAGCCGACGACATGTTCGAATAGATTCGAAGTTTTCGTCTAATCTTATGCACAGTTTCAGTGAATGCTGAAAAAGCCGATTTGTTAACGTGCCCAATAATAGAAAATAGAAGCGCTGAACCCTCACAAAGAAACGTATTGCCGCATTTGCCCACCGCTAGTGGAATCATCTTAGGTTTACACCTGATTATTGAGGGCGTCTGTAGTATTATGTAAGAATTATTATCGTCAGTTTTGATGTTATGTAATGTTATGTCATGTTAACCTTAATCCAGTGGATGCTTCTGTTTCCCTGTTTTTTTTTTCAGGAAGAGGAACGGACAGGGTGAGATAAGCAGAGTTAATTAATGGTTCAATAAAAAGGTCCCATAGACTTGCCGAGATTCTATTGGGAAGCTTGAACTTGTTGAATTAAGGTGCGTTGTTAATCACATCAGCACGCTCGCAATTATGACTTTATTTTGTTTTATGTCTTCAGCGCCTCTCCCCCTCGACGCAGGGGTACGGTTGATGAGAAGCTATCCAAAACGAACATTTGGAATCCGTCACTTTCCGTGCAGAATACCACTAACTGTGTGCACACGCTGTAAAGAAAGCGTGTATGCTAGGAGCACTTCATGCAACATCTCGTTATTTGTTCGAATTGCGCTTCCATAGAATTGCAAAAAATATTTGGTCATAGGCTTTAGCTGATTTATCTTGACTGACCTTTTACCATAATCGTGGGTGAGAGCCGAACACCTATATTGCTTTCAGCATGAATGAGCTTTAGATGACATTCCACAAAATGTTTTGCACATCTTGACACCTGCAAACAGCGTGTCTGCAGAACATGACATTGCTTTTCGCTTTTCAAAATGAAGACTCATAGATTGCCTCAAAGTTGAGAAAAACGTGCTTTGTATGTTCGAAGGGACGGCAGACTACTACGAAACGTCGCTAGGATAAGCAGAGATCTGGAAGATCCGTTGACTCTCAGTTGAAAAGTACAATCTGGGGTCTGTTCTCGGTCGACAAATGCCAGAGATTCTTTGTTTGAATTTTTTTGTTCTTTCTGTTCTTAGAGCTCAACGAAGCGACCCCCAAAAAGTTAATTGAATGCACAAATAACGACTCTCGCAATAAGACAAGTAGTGTAGTAAGGACATTTCACTGCGAAGTTGGCGTTATGCATACAACAGTGTCGCAAACACAACGAGATCGGACGGCTTCTGTTCCAACCTGGGAACACCTGTGATTCCCCAGGGGGAACATCAAAACTTCGACGCCTAGAGAGGACAGGCTATCGTTGTCCTTCGACAAAAGCCTGGAAAAACACTGCCACCACTCATTACGAGAAAGTTCTGTTTTGGTGGTTTTACCCGACGTTAAAGAACAAACATAAGGCGTGCTCAGCATCGAGCGTCTCAATAAAGCGTATAGTCGGTGACTGGTTAAGAACTCAGGAAATTCAGCTCGAGTGCGAGCTTTTTTTTCTTGATAACATGTACTTCGTCGCACGTGCAGCTTAAGCACGACGGAAGGCAACAAGAACGTGCTGGAGGCGGAGCATCAACTGGGTTCTTTACCTGTTACCGACTATAGCAAGCAGGTAATTGCATTATAATATAAAACAAAAATTGGAAAGCGAAGAGCTCAAACAGTCTTATTCCTGCCATGTGCTACTCAAGCTGTTCCAGTGGCTATTCCAGTCTTCAAATACGTTTTTCTTCACCTCTCCCCAAAATAGACACGTGGTTCAGTCGCCGCGAGATGTAAGCTTTTCATGAACGGCGACTAAGTGAATTTTTCTCGGCTTAAAACTCACCTCGCCCGCTAGATCAAGATGAGAGTTTTATGCAATAAAGAGACCATGAGACAATATTAAGTTCAAATTTTACTGAATGCGCATTGCGTTTTTAAATGTACAAGAACTGTCACATAAGGTCAACAAGGAAAAAGTGCGATTTCGCTGTGATATTACAAGACAACGAATCGGAGCGAGTTACATTTTGTTATTTCTCATCTTCGTCATAGGTTGTCATCGCGGGGCGCCCAACACCTAAATGGTGCCGGATGCGGTTCACGGATATTGGACGCGAGCATATGCGACACCGGTCAGTTTGTGCTCGGTGACTGTGCACTGTTTCACCATAACTGCTATGGTCACTGAGAGCTTAAGGAAAACAGGGCGTGGCTAGTCATCTTCACGCATCTTGCTTCACGCTGCATTGAGGCGAACGCGTCGTTATGGTCCCTCCCCTCAAACAAAAGAAAAACTCGAAAGAATTGCACATAGAAGACAGAACATGAAGCGCACGTTCTTATTGGCTCATGCCGATAAGAACGTCGAAGAACTGGGCCACGTCCATGCGTTTTTTAGGCTGTCTGCGAAGCGGAAGATGCTAAAGCGAAGGCAGCGCTTTGAGCGGGCCTGGTGCAGCGAGCGCGTTCGTGTAGTGAAGGCGTCATATGAGACAACGTGCTCGCGCTTGTTGCATCTAAAGTTGCACGTCGAATTCACTCGCACGCACGATGAGTTTTGCAAGATATCTGGAACGCTGAAGAGCAGACTGGAAGTGCAGAGTTCAGAGGCGTGCTTTGCACGGGGCTACAGTTCCGGCATGCTCATCGATGTTTCCACCGTTCTAAGAAAAAAGAAAGGTACGATTACACAAATAGCGGCACTTCATAGATGTCCGAAGTACTGTACATCACGCGCCCCAAGCATTTACAGGCAAAGCATGTGGCTGCGGCTAAAATTGGTGGTACGACCCACTACACAACTTTGTCGGCTGTTTTCTGTAACTGTTCACGCGTTAAGTTAGAAAAAAAAAAGAGAAAACTTATGTATCGTATTATGGACATGTGATTGCGGCTAACCAGTATTTATCTAATGTAAGAAAAAGCGTTTCGTGGTCCCTTTAATTGCGTAACAAAATTTCAATGCTCTACCAATAAAGACTACTCAATCGAGCCAGTCGTTACAACTGAATTAGATGTGAGCTCAAGAAGCTCACTCACTATCAAGTGTATGTACGCATTGAAACATTAAACAACAACCCGCCAACGTCTTGAGAATGCATTGTATATGTTGGTAACCCGCTAAAGAATCTGGATACAGTCATGTTGGCACCCAACTTCATGCTCAAGTCAAAATATATTCTATTCAAAACGTTCAAAAAGCACATATTTGACGGTATCAATGCATGCGAAATGCGAACAGCCTTCTTGCGCTTTCAGTCTTATCGAGTTGGCCTTGCATACCGGTATTCTCAATGATGCAGGCTTGCGTGAGACTAGTAGAGCATACGTTGGCGTTGCAAAGAGATTCAAAATAGATCGGCCCGGCACCAGCGTGGCAGCAATCCGGATACCATTGGGAACTCATGGAGTCACTTTCTGGACGTCTCCGCCATAGTGCATCCAACAAGCGGCTACTTTCTCGCGAAATCTGGGCTTAAGACATCGGACAGCTGGCTCACACGTTTGCGTTTGAGTGTGCCGAATGCGTTACGTCCCCTTGTAGCCGCTCAACAGTATATAGGGTGCCTGTACTACAGAGAGTGCACAGCGGCTCGATCGGGGTCAGGTGGTTTGTAGGTCGCTTTTGCAATAAGCAATGGCAGTCGCAGAAAAAAAAAAAATGTCCAGAAAAACCGAGCAGCGTTCACCCCCTCAACTCGCAGCCAGAACAAGCGATCACGTGATCTGAAGGCAACTATATGCCAAAGAATAAGCTCGTTCGATTTACCCGCCCCTCTTGCACCGGTGCAGAAAAGTACTTGCAGTGTACTCCCGGCATGTGTATTGACCAGAAGTACACCACCCTACAGATGCACGAGGTGTAGGCAAATCAAACGAGCTACTGTTGGTCATATATCCATGCACCGGGGTTGGCAAGGTACAGGGCGCGTGCTGAGTTCCACACATCGTTAAGAATCGGGCACTCCCGTCATTGCAGCGATTGGGCACGAGCCGCTAACCGAATGCATGCATGGGGCATTGATTGTCGCGAGCCCAATTCGAATGCTCACGAAGTGCTTGTGTCCATTGTACGAGCCCTCATTGAAGTATCGTCACCCCGGGGATCGCAATGATTGACAGAAAAATCCTGGGGATTTCATCGTTGACAATGCCAACAATCCGATCCCCACAACTTCGTCATCAAGATTTAAGGAGGAGAGCCCGAAAGAAAATACCCGCTTTTAATCCTTCAAATAACGAGGCGACAAAGAAGCTTGGCGTTGCGTGCGAATATTTACTTGGGTCCCACTAGTGCCAGTAGGCTTGTACAAAGTGAGGAACGTTCCTTCCCAACATCGTTGCACTGCTCCTTTCAAGTATTTCGATAGGTTCGTGATCGTTTTACGATCAGCGAGAGAAGGTACCGAAGCACGAGGTCCGTGCATCGTGCTGCTTATAGAAGCAAATGGTGGCGCAGCACTCGTTCGAGAAATGTGTTTCGAGCGATCGCACAATAATATTTCTCGGCAAAAAAAAAAGAAAGAAAAAAAAAGGCGTTTACAATTTTTTGTAATGGCGAATTTGAACTCGGCTCTTGAGGACGAGTAGGGGAGGGTACGGAGGGGAGGGTTCCCCTCCTCCCCCTCCATACACTCTCCTCCTCCTCTCGCACTCCCCTCCCATTTAGTGGGAAATTTTCGCTAAATTTCACGCTAAAGTTAGCGCAAATTTCCCCGCTAAACATAGTGGGGAAATTTTTCCACTTAATTTAGTGGGGAATATTTTCCGCTAAATTTAAAGGGACATTTTCCCGGTAATTTTAAAGAAAAAATTCCCCATTAAATTTAGCGGAATATTTCCCCGCTAAATATAGCGGGAAAACTTAACGTAAGTGTTCCTGTTAAATTTAGCAGGAAAATTTTCCCATAATGCAACGCGCGGTTACGCCCGGTTGCATTATTCCCATAATGCGACCAGGCGCGGTGACGCCGACGCCAACGGCGATGCCGCTCAAACCGGAAACGGGCGCCTAAGAGCTGCGCTCAAAAAAAAAAAAAAACGCGAAAGATGAATTTCATTAAGGGGCTTTATTCTAACCTGTGCATGACTAGACTAAAGGTTTTGCAGCTCCTCGCTTTTCCCTTTCACTTCACTCCAAGATAAAAAAACAAGGTTTTGCTGTGTTTGCGAGATGAAATCTACGCGCTACCCGTGAGGGATAATCGCTGATAAGAGTGAAAGCATTACTTCGTGCCCACCGTCATTGAGTGATGCGTCAAAAGTTATAAAATGTATAGGCAGGTCAGAAGTGTAATACGGCACCCGACAAATGGCGTCAGTTGTGCCAGGGGGTTAGGCAGTTGAGAGGAAACGCAACGCATTCAGCCCACTCAAACGCAAATGTGTGAACCGGCATTTTCTCTCGGCACTACGCAGAAAAAGAAACAACGAAAAAACGTTTTCCTGCATTCCTCAACGCTCCTCGTCGTTTCACAACACTGTCTCCTTCCCCTCGAGTCCACATTCACGCTTCACAGCGTGCACCACTTGGCGGCGTGGCGCGTGCTGAACGTCCACGTCCGCAGGCGCGTGCACAGCACACGGCGAGTGCGACGACTGTCCTTGTGTGCGGCCGGAGATGCGGCAGAAGCAGCAGTGGGGGGCCACCGGCGTCCTCCGAAGGCCGCGGGACACGGGGGTCATAGGTTGATGATGAGCTTGTGCGAGCCAGAGAAGTGCCACTTGTGGTTGTGGCCGATGTCCACCAGGACGTGGGTGTACAGGGGCAGCTCTTGCTTGGCGACGACGCGGTACTTGGCCGTGCTCAGCCCGTCGCGGTTCATCCGGTACCAGGCCATCCGTACGAGGGCCATCCTGCAGCGAGGGTCAGATCGAAGCAGATTGTATGAATGTCTGAACAACCGGAACTCTATGCTTTGGTTCACCTTAAACCTAGGCTGACGCTACGCACAGTGAATACGCCGCCATCCTGGGTCATTGAATGCAAACGTCCCAAGCGGTTTCCAAAAATGACGATTTAAAAAAAGAAAAAAGTCTAAACACGTGAACGCTTTTTTTTTTTTTTTTAATTTTGCAGCAAAGCCGAAAAATATGCTTCGTTTAAAGACCGACGACCAGTTCGCGCTTTTCACTTTTGCCCCGCTTCCTCCTTTCCCCCTTCTACCCTATCCACCGTTGCCTGTTTCCTCTTTCACCAGGGTGAGGAGAATCTCCTGCCTTGCAGAATCTCCTGTCTGGTAGTCGGCCTTTAAGTCCAGACGCAGCCGACGCTACGAGATGATGGGACCAATCAGACAGCGTCAAAAGCGCACCCTCATGGTGCTCGCCATGCTTCCTGTACGTGTTCTATAATCCCCAATCATATAGAGAAAGGGACCAGTGACTTGTGCTTTTGACGCTTGAGTTGTTCCATTGGGTAGCGTCGGCTGCGTCTGGACCTAAGCTGAAACGAAGTATAGATACAAGTTAAAAATCTTCGAAAAAAGAGCGATTGAAAAAGATAGATGAGCTACTTTTACGTTATCTTCCGAGATTGTCCTTTCGTGTGATGCATAGTTCGCGCTAAATAACAGCTTTTTTTAGAGCGCAGCTCTTAGGGGCCCGTTTCCAGCCTGAGCGGCGTCGCCGTTGGCGTCGGCGTCGGCGTAACCGCGCCCCTCCCTCTCCTCCTCCTCCCCCTTCTCCCCTCCCCTCCTCCCCCTCTTCCTCCTCCCCCTTCTCCCCTCCCCTCCTCCCCCTCTTCCTCCTCCCCCTCCTCCCCCTCCTTCTCCTCCTCCTCCCCTCATTGTCCGGCTTGAGCGGCAAGGAGGAAAGCAGTGCGAAGGTGGAGGAGGGGGGAGGAGAGACGAGGAGCCGGAGGCGAGGGGGGGGAGGAGCTTGAAGGACGAGGAGGTGGTAAAGGAGAGGGAGTGGGAGCGGGAGGCGAGGAGCACTAGCAGGCATGATCACGAGGGAGGAGGAGGAATATACCCTCCACTCCTCCTCCTCAAGAGCTGCGCTCCAATTCGGCGTTACAGGAAGTTGTAAACGGCTTTCACTTTTTTTTTACTAAACAAGCAGGAAACGAGACATGTTCGGTATTTAAAACAGAAAGCACAGTTGACCTTGGAAGATATTTTAAAACCTTAAGTCACTTGGGCTGTTGCTATACTTAAATTATTTCAGAACGAAAGAGCAAACAGTTTTCCAAATAATAAACATCAAGGTTGCCCAGAACTCACTGTTGCTGAAGATTCAGACCCATATTAAGCATCGAGGCACTTCTGATAAATATATTCGAGACGGCTCATTTTGTATATCAGCATGTTACTTTTTAATTAATGAAAATTTATTGGACTAAAGTTTGTTTTAAACAGGAACTTTTTTTTTCTTCTTAAGTGTGACTTTTTGTGTAGTTTGCGTGGTACCGCATAGTACCTTCACTACACAGCATGCACGTGCTCTGGTAATCCGTGACACACCACATGCCTTCGAGCCCCAAGTGCATGGGGTTTGGGCTATATATACCTCGTGAACTACCTTGAACTGCATTGTTGTGGAATCAGCATTAATAAAACAAACCGTATGGTTATTAAAACAAAGTGTTGTGTGGTGAAGGCCCGGTAGGGTACTACGAAGACCGATACGCCTGTGCTTAACTTCAAAAATGTTTTTCTCGCTTAAATCAAAATTCATGTCATAAGCAAATTTTAACTACAAGGTAACGAGCTGATGTGCCTAATGAGCTGCCCCGCACAATTTTATCAAAAGGGCCTCTTCAGGAAAAATGGGTCTTGGGGTAACTATGAGATTTATTTTTGGGAAACCTCTTCGCTTTATCGTTTTCAGCCCAGGCCAGAGGAGGTTTAAAAATATCTTAAAAAGCTAAAAGCGACGAACGTGTCTCTTTTTCTGCTTGTTTACTCCACAAAATATCAACAGAGTAAAGCTGTTACTTGGCATCACACGCAAAAGCCATATCTTAGCAGAGTATATGCAGTGAAAGTAATTGAAAGAGCCTATTATACTTACTAATTTCCCCGACATCCTTACCTCCTAGTTCGGATTTGCTGCAGACATTTTAAGAACGCTCACGTAATCAAGATTTTGTTTAAAAAAAAATATTGTGCGAGAATCCATTATAATCTAGCAAACGACCACGCTTCCGTTTTTTCTTCAAAGAAATCGGCGATGATCGTTATGTAACAATCCTGCATTCTTTTTTCGCTGCGTGATCAGTTTAGTTGGTGCAAACCGAAAAAAAAAAAAACTAGGGCCGTGACGAAGCACTTTCGGCGCTGCTTGACTGTCTCTATGGGGACTGTCGCGCCGGCCGCGATTGGATTTGAAGAAAAACGAAGTACAGAGGGGAAACTTGGCACTTGCAGTAGGACTGCCAATCTGGGTCATTGACGTGCATCATCCGGTATAGTTTTACGTGAACGTAGGCCGGTACAGAAGAGGCTGTTCATATCGAATACGTGGCTTGCGCCTGGCGCCATCGCATTCTGCTGGCGGTTATTTTTACTTGTTCTCGCTGAGACAAACGAATTCGGTGGTGTAAAATGTACACCCGTGAGCGATATGAAGGTGAACAGCCCTCTTCTTGTTTTTGACGCTCCTGCAAGTTTGGGAACAAGCTCTGCTCCAGAAGAGGGCTAGAACGCAAAGTTTAGACCCCCAAGCCACGTACCATTTGAGACGTTGAGAGTTAACATAGCTTTAGGGAGCCGTTAAACAAGCAAGAAGCCAGGTAAGTTGTTCACCTTCATGTTGCCGGCCGGTGTACACTGCTGAAGATGCGTGCTCAGCAGAAAAGTCACCGCAATGGCCGCTGTTGTGATGCCGGGGCAAGTCACGCGTTTGAAACGGGCATCAACGGGCGATGCGGCGACATCGTGTGTTTCTTATCTTTCAATAAATAAGTAATGTAATGTACACGTTTTGAAAGATGCTGGAGACTCAAGAACTGAGGCTACCAGCGATTAGTGTAAGACCCTTGACCATCGCGAAGAACATTGGGACCATGGCACCGTGGTGGACCATGACCAGCGTTCACGCTACTCCCGTTGAGAAAGTTTTCTCGTTAAACTATAGCTGGTCGAGCATTACTGAGTACTATTTTTCTCCTAACTACGCGGCTATAAACCGATACGTCATACGCGCTAATTTTATATGGCCTGAAAATAGTCATTTCAGCAAATATGTTTCTAATGTTACGTGTGTATCCGTGTGCTCATCTTTCCGCAGGTTAACTGCTGTATACAAGTGTCACTCCTTAGTACCGTTATTCAAGGTTTGTTTTAGGGAAGTGTGATAGCAGCATTTTTCCCTGGCTGTGCGAAAAGTGGTTCGAATCGAAAAACGCAGAGTCATCCCTAGCTTCTGTACTGTTGAAAGAACCGGTCGTCTTGGCTTTCCCTTACACTGTAAAGGCTATGAATGACGCAGCGCTATTCGATTCGAACTACTATTCGCACAACCCTAGCTGTGGCACATCTGCAGCTATAAATGGGGCCTTGGTTTGGTTTCCATGATTCGTTTTGCCTCATACGTAGGTAGCTTCTTCAAAAAAGTACAGGGAATGTTCATCATATGAATCTGGCACATGTTCGTACTGTAAAATTATCGTTGTGTCCCATGCCAAGGAGTAGCCGGCGCTGAGAGCCAGTAGCCAAGTCCCATTTTTAATTTTTTTTGTCATATTTAAAACGATGGATGTGAATCCTTCTGTAACAAAATCTATCATTATTTCGTGGTGATGGTGATAGTGTTTCCCAGTTCGCGTTTAATTTTGAGCCTTTCGCAGTACTTGTCGTTCAAGAGGGTACCAGCCGTGGGAGCTTAGAACCTAAAGTACATTGTATAACGAAGATACAGAAACTACACGCGTAGCCTCTGGGAAAGTCTTAAGGTAAGGCACCATTATTAAAATAAAGAGTGGATACACTTTACGCCCTACGCAGACCCGTAGGGTCTGCATAAAGCATAAAGGGACATTAAGGCACATTAATATAAAAACAAATGTGCCACAAAAACAAAAAAAAAAAAAAAAAAAAAAAACGCATCTCCACGTGGTGAATGATGTTGATTGGGGCGAAGCTCTGGTGGTGCTTGTCTACGTAGACGCTGAGTCGAAGCATGCCGAGCCTTTCGTTCGTTTTCTTCCATGTCACGCTGCGGTCAAATGCTCAAATGCGTATATAACCACGTTCCATACCACACATTCTCTTTCTGACATGGATGAAAACGAACGAAAGGCTCGGCATGCTGCGGCTCACCGTCTACGCAGCCAAGCACCACCAGAGCTTCGCCCCAATCAACATCATTCACCCCGCGGAGATGCGTTTTTTTGTTGTTTTTTTGTCCTACACGAGCACGGGAGCACGTACTCACGTGCTTGTGAGCACGAGCACCCGACGCCGAGCATCGAACGGACATACGGACATGGCTAGCCCCGGGGTATCCACACGAAGGAGAACTCCGCGGACGGATGTCGTGACGTCAACATTCCGGGAAACTCCGTCCCCGGCTCCGCCGCGTGCACTTGCGGAGCTTCCGTGCTGTCAGCACAAAGCCTCCGCGCCTCCGCCACGGAGGAGAACGCGCCGCGAGGCGTCAAAAAGGGATGACGTATGTCTCACGTGATGCGCGATCCGCGGAGGAAAGGGGCGGATTTCTCCTTCGTGTGGATACCCTTAAGGCCACGGTCCCACTGAATGAGGCAGTTTTGGTACTTTTTGGCAGGCCATTACTCGTCACCTTTTAAATACTGTTTTGTGGGATTGATGTCATTCGAAAGGCAATGCAATCCTATTTCATTTGATATTATGCATGTGTTGGTTTTTACTGTTCATGCGCATTTGTAGCGTTGCGAATATGATGGCGCGGACCCTCACTTGCTCCGCTAGTTCATGTTTTATGAACGATCTACTAAAAATAGCACGGTTCCAATATAGCAGCTTTGTTAAGATGATGTCGGAGCAGAATCTAACGATCCACTTTTTTGATATTTGCACTACTTTGTTTTTTTCATCCCTCCAAATATTGCCCTAAAATTGACATTTTTCAGCACAAATATGTTTTTAATGACAAGCGCTAGGGCAATGAAATTAGCTACAGATGTAGTGCTTATAATTGGTAGTATGCAGAAAAAAATTTAATGTTGTGTAAAATTTTTTTGTTTAGATATTTTGTATCAAACGTAGCACTTTTTTGTGCTTCGAGTCATGGTAGTTCAAATGCCGCTGAAGAAATAATTAAACTATGATAAAATCTTTTATAAAATTTAGAGCTACAATGGTTGCCCAAGAGGTGGACGATGGCTTTTTTTTCATTTTCAAAGTCATAACGCTCCAGGAGCCCTTCAAACTTATCTGTTTTTGACGCATATCTGTTTTGGACATCAAACAGATTTATTGGCATTTAATAACATTTATTGTTTGGAATAGATATACATTGCGATGTATTAAATTTTCACAATGATCTTGCTTTGGTTTCTTAATAGGTGTAGAGCTTAGCTAATTTTAAAAACAATTAAAAACTGTTTGGGTGTTTTGTTGCGCTACCTGGCGGATGGCAGACAAACTGCTGATTTCTAGTGTTCAAAAAATTTCCGAGGGCGGCGTTGGCGTCTGTATCATCATCAATCTCCGTGTCTCTTTACCTTCACATTTAAAAAATATATTGGAAGATTTACTATCGATAAATGAATGGTTTAAGTACTGGGTCAGGCTAATAAATCTGAGACAAATAATTACACAAGCGTAGCGTGACATAATGCGTTCATTGTTCGATATGATTGAAATCAATAAACAATAAAGACGAAGAGGAAAATAATACACCCGAGTTCACTTTGTGCCTAGAGTCACTACATGAGCTTTAAAGTATCGGCACTCAGTTCCCCAAAATTGGTATGGGCGCCGCCATTTTGGGTCTTGCTCAGAGCAAACGCAACTAAAGTGAACTAGAGGAGGGTAGTGAGATCAGGCGCCGAGGCGCGCCATGCATTGCTGTGAAACGGCGCGTGTGGAAAGGTCCCGGATGTACGCGGTGGCGCTGCGGACGTAGTGGCTGTAGTGGCTGTAGGATCCGACCGCTTCCGAGCGTTCCGAAGGCCCTGGGTGAGAAGAGTTGGCTTGCATTTTTGACAGATAGAAGTGGCCCCCATTCTGAACCGCTTTTTATCCCGTGTTACCCGTGTCTGCGGTCGTTTATGGTCATTGAAGTGCCATGCCAAATCGACGTCGACAACGCCACTGCTTCGCTCCGGGGTGCCAGAGGGGCTATCAGCTGGCGGAAAGGTGAGCAGCCGTAGCTGTTCTCAGTGCCTTAGGAGGAAGAGCAAGGAAAAGTTTGGGAACGGAACTTGCATCGCCAGGATAAGCTCCTGGACGAACCGTGTTCGGTTCGTGAGTTTCATTTCGACCGATCGTTTATTACGCGAGACTTCGTTCACATTATAAACGATAAAGAGGTGCGCATTCCGCGTGGAAAGCCGCAGCTCTTGCCGGGCTTTGTACCTACAATGCTTCCGAATGCTCCGAGCTACTGATCAAAGAAAGCGTCGCAGCCAAGGCCCACGGGAAAGCGAAAAAACGCATATGCTTCCTCAGTTGACGGTAAAAAAAAAAGGCCACACACTGCCTTTCCGACTGCCTGCAGCAGCACTGTAAGCACCACACCGGCTGCAGCCGATACCGGGGCGTTTGATAAAGCCTGAATGCCCGAAGAATACTCCACGCTGCGTGTCCCCTCCGAGCACTGGAGCCGTCACCGAGCTCCGAGCCTCAGTGGTTTCGCGTATTGTAAACTTAAAATGTGTGACAATGAAGTTTTATCCGAGAGAGTAGTGATTTGTTCACGAGACAGCATGCCTGGTGTTGTATATACTGTTCATCTTTGTGGATCTAAAGGAGGACGCGTCGTCAGCTGCGAGGAACCGGAGGTTCTTCTCTGAGACGTTGTCTCCTATCGTCTCTGTGGAGGTGCCGTGCCGACGAAAAATAGGTCCCGCGAACAATTCCGGTAAAATGTAAACACATTGGAACCTATAGTGAGATCCCCCCGCGTCGCGAAAATTAGAACCCGCGAATTATATTGAAACTTCAGCTTCGACCTAAATCGCGAAATATTGAGCCTGCAAAAAATACGTCGTTTACAGTATTGTGTATTTGCTGAGTTTAACCAATAAAAAGTGGGCACATTGATACTTTAGACCCATGTTGTTGTAAAAAAAAACTATCTCCAAACTCCGGTCTAAAAACATGCTTTTCGTGCAAGGCTCGTCAAATTATGAGGCGCTGGAGAAATGCAGCCTTCTGCGTTAAGTCCTTATTTCGAACTCTTTTTGTTCGCCTTCCGCCCATTGAAAAGCATGCGGCAAGGGCCTTAGGACGCACCTGGTATCGCTACGCCGCAGCGTTCTTCCGCATCAAAAAGTTCGTCTGCTTTCCTCGCCGTCACCATGGCAACGAACGCCGAATGAATAGAAGCACGCACGGTACCGCCGCGTGAAGCCAGCAACAGCTGACGCCATTTTACGAACGCCGTCTGCTAGCCACATCCGAACGCGGTGTGTCAGATCAACCGCCTCCGCCGGTGCGCCGCTAGCAAAGACGACGAAGCTGAGGCACGCCGACGGCGAATGGGCGAGCAACCGCACCGCGGGACGACTGCAACGGCGGCATTTATTGGGATCAAAGGCGCGAAATAAGCAAGAACAATTTTTATTTGAATCATAACACCCGATATCCAAGTTGGGGACCACATACCTTTGCTGGGTCTTTCCTGTGAACTTTTTACAGAGACAGGGGGTGCCGCATTCAAAACACAGCTCCGTTTGCAAAATATGGGGGCCCTGAAGAGGACCGTTGAGACCGCTACCAGAACCTATAACTGACGTAACGAGCACTTGACGAGCGGTTGGCGCATAAGTCGTCTTTATGCATTTTTTTTATTTTTTTATACGTGGTGCAAAGTAATCCCGCCCCATATTTTTATGGCGTCAGGAACGAAGCAGCATAGAAAGAGTACCCTTCAAACGACAATAATAATAATAATTAAAAACTGCCGGATCTCCGCTGGAGACTCCGAGGCACAGTGGAGTAGTCGTCACGATAAAAAATCTAAAGAAACAAAATAAATAGCCTAACGGTCGTCGGCTGCGTCATAAGGCCTCGCCAAGTGCGGAGTATAACGGTCTTGGCATACGGTATGTATTGTGCATTCGTTATTTTCTTTTCTTTTCTACCACGTCAAATTTTGACGCCAAGACTCTCTACCTCCTCCGTTCCAACGCGTTGTTTGTTATTATTTTAACAAATCAGCTTCAAATAAGGGTCGTGGCACCCAGTAGAGTAAGCAAAAGAATAAAAAAGGAACATTCCGAGCAGCCAGAGCAGCACGACTGCTCTGGCCGCTCTGGACAGAGCAGCTCCTCTCATCAAAGAAGACGCCGTCCGAAACTCCAACGACTCCCTTCTTATTTTTTTATTTTTATTTTTATTCACTTTGTTACTTCATTTTGTTGTTGGGTTCGACTGCTCCCTTCTCTGTGACGATGCCGTCCGTGGACATACGTTTGGCGTTTCTTTTTTTCTTTTTTTTTTTTTTATGTCACGCGATGGTGTGGTCCGACAGATCAACCAATGAGTTTGTTAGAATTGTGTCACGAGGTATAAAATGGCGGATGAAATAAATATAATAAATGCAAAGAAGCGCGCAGTTCCCCTTCGGCGCTTTATTCTTCAAGAGGCGAGCATCGCAGTGCCATGGCGTTCAACTTGTGCCGTCTTCTTGGCGCCATGAAGACCCTCTTGAAGCAATTAATTTGCTTCAGCGCGTTGGCCTGCTCCTGGCTCCTGGGTTTTCGTGCGTGTCCAAAGTGCGAAGCTGCGATGACAAGCTGCAAGTCCGCGCTAGATCTGCGGATGGCTACACGGGGGGGGGGGGGGGGGGGTTGCGGTTTGTGGATGACTCGTGAGGTGCCCAAGAGGAAGCCGGTCAAAGTTCAGTGCCGGGGCGAGGTCTCGGTACGGAGCGGTTCCTTTTTCGAAGGATCGCACGCACCTCACGTTTCTCCAACTCATGAAAATCATCCTCCGGATGCCAGAACCTACCGTGCGCCGTCATTCAGCGGGAGGCTGATATCGCAAGTAAGACAATAACTGATTGGGCGAGCCTTTGTCGGGAGGTTGTGGTAAATGCCGTCTGTAAGCATTCAGAAATGATTGGTGGCGAAGGCTTGACTGTAGAACTAGACGAGAGTATGATCGGTCGGCACAAGTACCATCGCGGGTATTTAAGGCCTGGCCAGTGGGTTTTCGGTGGTGTGGCGCGTTGCAGCGGGTGCTGCTTTTTTGTTCCCGTGGAGACCCGTGACGCTAAAACCCTGCAAGGGCTAATAGCCAAGTGGGTCCGCCCTGGAACAAGAATAATCACAGATTGTTGGGCTGGCTATCGCAAGCTTGCAGATGACGCTCGCTTCACGCACCTCACCGTTAACCACAAGCTGCACTTTGTCGACCCGAACACTGGTGCGCACACCAATACGGTGGAGGGCACCTGGGCCCACGTCAAAAACTCTCTTCCACGTGGACGGCGCGAGAGCCACCATTTCACTGGTCACCTTGCAAAGTTCATGTTTTGGAGGAGAGAGAAGGCGCGGAAACACTGATAGATTCCAGTCGTTCGTCGCCGCGGCCGCCAAAATCTAGAGCCCCGACGCAGACAGGGCGAGGATTCTGACGGCCCCGGTGACTTCGAGCGATCCGCTGCGCTGAGCCCGTCACCCGCCTGCATGCGTAAAGACGGCTTATGCGCCAACCGCTCGTCAAGTGCTCGTTACGTCAGTTATAGGTTCTGGTAGCGGTCTCAACGGTCCTCTTCAGGGCCCCCATATTTTGCAAACGGAGCTGTGTTTTGAATGCGGCACCCCCTGTCTCTGTAAAAAGTTCACAGGAAAGACCCAGCAAAGGTATGTGGTCCCCAACTTGGATATCGGGTGTTATGATTCAAATAAAAATTGTTCTTGCTTATTTCGCGCCTTTGATCCCAATAAATGCCGCCGTTGCAGTCGTCCCGCGGTGCTGTTGCTCGCCCATTCGCCGTCGGCGTGCCTCAGCTTCGTTGTCTTTGCTAGCGGCGCACCGGCGAAGGCGGCCTTTGATCCGAATAAATGCCGCCGCTGCAGCCGTCCCGCGGTGTTGTTGCTCGCCCATTCGCCGTCGGCGTGCCTCAGCTTCGTCGTCTTTGCTTGCGGCGCACCGGCGGAGGCGGTTGATCTGACACACCGCGTTCGGCTTTGGCTAGCAGACGGCATTCGTAAAAATGGCGTCAGCTGTTGCTAGCTTCACGCGGCGGTACCGTGCGTGCTTCTATTCATTCGGCGTTCGTTGCCATGGTGACGGCGAGGAAAGCAGACGAACTTTTTGATGCGGAAGAACGCTGCGGCGTAGCGATACCAGGTGCGTTCTAAGGCCCTTGCCGCATGCTTTTCAATGGGCGGAAGGCGAACAAAAAGAGTTCGAAATAAGGACTTAACGCAGAAGGCTGCATTTCTCCAGCGCCTCATAATTTGACGAGCCTTGCACGAAAAGCAGGTTTTTTTGGCCATCCCGCGTCCTGTTTTTTTTATCCGGAACATGGGTCTAAAGTATCAAACTGCCAAAAGTGTATTCATGTGTAAATAACTGGATTTGCTGTCACACGAGTTCCTTTTGTCCAGTAGTATTTACCCAACAGGTTTCTTTGAAATTGGCTTAACGAGACACATGATGGTGAATCAATAAAGGAGATTAAACCTTGGGGCTAGCTATGCACGGTTTCAATACTAGGTATAAAAGGAATGCCCTGTTAACGATTGCATGCCATTTTTGAGGCTTGAGCCGTGATTGTTTAAATGTCTAGGAAACGTCAATATGATCCTATCTCGTAAATATTACAACTAGCCATTTATGCGCGCGAGTGAAGGACTTCTTGACCATTAAATAGCTTCACCCTATTTCTAATGAGAGACTCGTAAAAACCCACCCGCCATTAAAAAAAAAATGTCACGAACATTTTGGTTTCGAAATGCCGCCCGGGAAATTGAACTGGCGGTGTTCGGCCTTCCACGTCGCGCATTTCTGCTTCGTACCCCGCGCATTAAAGCGAACACGGCCGGACGAATCGCGTTAATTTTGTGTAGCGTATTTCTTTTATGTGGTTCGGACCTCAAACGAAAAACATTTCGAGCCGAAACGCTCCAACAAAGAGTGTTTAGACGCGCAGCAAATGCAATGCGAGCCGCCCTGGCCACCCGCTTCATCCAGCCCATGCATTCGCGACGCCCTCTCGTGCCGTCGACACGAAGTGCGGCCGCCGTCAGCGCGCTCTGACCTCACTACCCCTCCTCTAGTTCACTTTAACGCAACTGCCGATCATCATGATCCAAAAGTAGGACTTCCTCAGCATTAGATGCGGTGCTAGGGAGCTGATGCAATATTGAAATGCTCTGTCGCGGGTTGTTTAAACATTTGGGAGGGACGGAAAAGTGTTTCCTGTGATTTTAGATAAAGCTCCATATAACTGGCAACCATGATTTTAAGCCACAATTTTAAGCACGTGTCGTTACTCGGAACCGCAGCTAATTTACTGGCACAAGCGGGAACAATGATGAAGAGGCAGGTGTCAAAAGGTAGTGGCTTGTGGAATCCACGGGGCTTACGTCATGGCCCCTCCAGGTATTACAAGCCTTTTGAACAAGAGCATGAACAGTGTCATTAAATAAGCTACGCTTCAGAGTAGCGACACTTGGCCTTATTGTGGCTTAAAATCATGGTTGCCAGTTATTTGAAGCTTTATCTGAAATCACAAGAAACGCTTTTCCGTCCTCCACTTTAAACAGTTTTCGACAGAGCAAAGCAACATTACATGAGCTTCCTAAGACCGAATCTAATGCTGAGGATGTCGCACTTTTGAATCATGACGATCGGCAATTGCGCCTGCTCTGCACAAGCAACAAAATGGCGGCGTTCACAACACTGTCGGGGAAGAGAGTGCCGATACTCTAAGCGCAGCTCATTTATTGGCTCTAGTTCCCGCGAAACTCCTTTTCCCTGACTCAAACTGAAAGTAAATATGAATAATACACCATTATTATAGCTTATTTAGTTATAACAAAATACACATAATGAGAGGAGGAAGCGGGCGGGTAGGAGAAACGCGGGTTTTATGTGCGACCGTTCTAACCGTCTCAAAAGAAAGAACGCACAAACTTGCGCTGGTTTAAAAAAAAAAAAAAAAAAAGGCACCAAAAGAAAAGATGCGGCACGCTGTGTTCTTTGTTATGCGTCTAATTGCAAATTGTTGTGTGTATGTTTATACAGCCGGAAGTTAGTCTGCCTTAGTGGGCGTCTGGTGACTCAGCTGTAGATGAACAATTTAGCCAGTGCGGTACAGCCGGAAACCTGGGGTCTTTAACGTGCACCACGCAGTAGTGATACACGACCGCACGCCGGTACGATGCTCTTCCAGATCGAAACGGGCAGGGGCGGGGTGGGTTCTGCAGCGCGAGCTTTCGCTCCAAGTGCTCCGAGCTGGAGTGCGTTAGACTAGTGCCACTAAATAATACCCCTGTCAGACGGGCTAGTTTAGTGTCACTACAAGCGAGTGCACTTCGCCCTTAGTGTCATTTCTGTAGTGTGCCACACGGCTCCTTCCTGAGGAACACACTTGACTTCAAGTGAGTTTGACGAACTCACTTCGCTCGATCGAGCGCGTGGAATCAGTAGGAGTGTTTCAACAGTAAAACATAACAACACAGAAATCAAAAGCGTTGCGTAAGTTTTATTTTATAAATAAAAAAAAAAATCGTGAAAAAGACGACATGTAGAAGAGTGGCATTCCAAAAAAAGTAGTGGGGTGGACTTGGAGTTTAGGCTTACCTGAATAAAGATTAGCGCTGCGGTGAATTGATAAAAGACGACGACAAAGTCAGTCATTTATGGCTGTCTTGGTTAGCAGAGAATGATAGAGTGTACTTTTGTTTCAGCATGTAATTATTCGAGACACCGCGATAGTTATGATCTGATTAGGCTGTGTGAGGGCCTCCTCGTAGGCTTCCGTGGAACGAAGCGGAACGCCAAAGTTGGATATGCTTCGTCTTTATATTGGCGTGCGATGATCGATCAGAATCATCCAATTGGCGTAGAAATCGTTCATTAATGCAACGTTGTTTTAGAGCACAGCTCCTAGGCACCCCTTTCTGAGTTAAGCGGCGTCGGCGTAACCGCGCGTTGCATTAAGGGCTGTTTCCCAAAATTACGTCACACGTGACGCCACGTGTGTCGTCACGTGTGACGTCACGAGGGTAAAATTTTCCCGCTAAATTTTGCGGTAAAAGTTTTTGCTAAGTTTGGCGGAAAATTTTTCCGCTAAATTTAGAGGAAAAATTTTACCCGTTTGACGTCACATTTAAAATTTCAGATGACGTGTCATGTGACGTCACACGTCAATTCAGCGGGAAAATGTCCCGGCAAAATTTAGCGAATTTTTTACGTTAAGTAGGATGGGAATAGGAGAGCAGGATAGGGCGGTACGGAGGGGGAGCAGCTACATACCCTCCCCTTCGTACCCTTCCTCCCTCCTCTCTAGAGCTGCGCTCCAATTCGGCATTACAGAGAATTGGCGACGTGCGCGACCGAAAGCGTCACTGTGGTCGGCCTTCCGCGATTGGCCCAAAAGCTGACTATGACGTCGGAAAGGGTATATCATCGACGGAAATAAGAGGAATGAACGAACTTTAATTTCGACGGTGTTGGCAGTTTTGCTTTGAGAGCGCAATGATTTCGAGCTTCCACAGTGCTATTTACAAACACCATCGAACTTGTTGTTCGCAAAGTAATGACGTCACAAGGGGGAATCATAGGAGGGCGCCACCAAAACATCTCGCCGCTAATTGTAAAAGTCTATTTTTTTTTTTTTTACGTGTCTTTATTAAAGGGTATCGGTGGCCGAGTGGGCTAGCGCCCACCAGATCGGAGTACCTCGAGAGAAAGCTCGCGCTGGAGAACCCAGTGATCCTGAGCTCAATCCCCAACCCTGCCCGAAGAACACACTTCCAATGAAGTGAGTTCGGGGAGCACACTACGCTCGTTTCGGTAGACCGAGTGTGTAATCTCGATAGCAGTGTTCAAGGAGTAAAAATAATAGAAGAAATTATCGCTGCGTAGAATTAGTATTATTTTTATAGGAGCAATATTAGATGCGCACTTGTTTTCTGTTGGCAGGAAAGTAGTACATTGTAGAAAAACAAGCGGCTAATCTAGTTTCCAGCCTTGGCCCCTGCGCGACGGCCAGCGACGGCCAGGAGGCACCTGCGAGACTCCACCAGGAATCTAAAGATGGCAGGAGAGACGCGAAAGGCTTGCTTGAAATAGAACTCGCCCAAATGGGGCAAGGTGTCTTCGAACCACCGTTCGTTCCCCTGGAAAGTCCACCGTTCTCGACTGATCACGGGTAGGTTGTCGGTCATGAGAGCGGCTATGGTGAAGGCATTGGCCTGCAGCTGCTGATCGATGTCACTTGAAATTCTTGCCTGTGCGTCGGCATCCAGGTCCAGCTGCCTCTCATCTCGAAGGCGTTGGGCTCTCACGGAGAAAAGTACCCCAATCACGCGCTTCCACTGTCCAACATCGCGGATATCGCCCTCCAGCTCGTCCTCCACACACTCCATGATGTTTCGTTGTGGCGAGTGGCCACCGTGCGAGTGGCCAAGTGGGCTCGCGCACACCAGCTCGGAGCACGCGGAGCGAAAGCTCGCGCTGCAGAACCCTGGAATCCCGGGTTCAATCCCTACTTCTGCTCGTTTCGATCTATACTCCGTTTCACCTTATGTTGTACCGCAGACAAGGCTAGAAGCGCGAGCTCATAGCGTTGGGAGCTACTCTTAACGCACGAGAGCTTGTGCCGCCGAGATGTGCCCTGAGCAAGGAGCTCGCGCTTGCAGCATTTCCTGCGGTACATTATAAAGTGAAACAGAGTATAGATGAGCATCGTACCGGCGTGCGGACGTGTATCACTGGCTTGTAATGGCTGATCGTAATGATCAAGTTGAATTTAAATTTGGATTAAAGCTCGTGACTTAGCGCAACAATGTGTGGTAACGTGTTTCTAATAAGACGACGAAATTATTTATGAAAGAATGCATATGCACTGTAATATTTTGCGTGCCCATTACTTACCCATCGTCATTGCCATCATTTTGAAGTGACACTAAGTTTTCCCGTGTGGCACCAACACACTTGGAGTGTGTTTCGGCGGGTTGAAGTGCACTCGCTCGCAGTGACACTAAACTAGCCCGTCTGACAGGGGTATAAGCTACGCTCCAGAGTAACGACACTTGGCCATATTGTGTCTTAAAATCAAGGTTGCCAGTTATCTGAAGCTTCATCTGAAATCACAGGAAATGCTTTTCCGCCCTTCACAAATGTTTAAACCGTTTGCGACAGAGCAAAGCAATGTTACTTGACCTTCCTAACACCGAATCAAATGCTGAGGAAGTCCCACTTTTGAATAATGACGATCGGCAGTTGCGTCTGTTCTGCATACGAGCCAAAATGGCGGCGCCCACAACAATGTCCGGGAACGGAGTGCCGATACTCTAAGCGCAGCTTATTTAGTGGCTCTACGTTAGACCATGCACTCGGCCACCGACCCCCCCCCCCCCCCCCCCCCGCCCCCCCTTCTTGTGCGTCTAATTTATATACAGTTATAAGTATTTGAAGATCGACGATGGACGTCGATCGTCTCGAGGTAATGTAACGTAATAACAATGTATAAATAATAAACTTGTTGAAGGACTGAACGACAAAATTTTTCAATTCTTGGATTGTAATATGGTGGTAGCCTATTGTACATACTGTTGATGAAGAGCAATATGAGGTGACAAGGTAATTATTAATTGATGAGGCTCCACAAGGACGACGACATTAGTGGGTGTCGAACCACAACGTACAGTGCCAGACTTGTTTCAAGTATCGTGTACCCAAAGACTTGCTTCACCCGCAACAGTATAAGGTACAATCAATGAGGATGCTGCTTTACAACTGTACGTTGAACAGGAAAACTGCACTGTGCGGAAGTGCGGCTTATTCGTTAATATGAGGGACGGATTTCTAGCAGCATTCCCTGATTGACTACTTGGAACAAATGGCCTCGTTGACGTAAAGTGTCCCCGTTCCAAAAGATTCTTGAAGCATTCTTAAACCGCAAAGGAGTATGAGGCGAAAAATAAGAAAAAGGAGCCGGGTGGGAAAGGTCCAAATCACCACCATAGCTTCTACTATCAAATACAAGGGCAGTTAAACAATGCACAACGAGAGTTTTGTGATTTAGTTATATTTACACTGAAGGGCATTGATATCCAACGTATTCAGAGAGATGACACCTCCTGGTCAACCAACATAGAGCCTTTTCTACTCAAGTTTTACATGGAAGGCCCCACTTCCGCTGAAATTCCTCACGTAGACGAGTTGTCCGACCGATTAAACTGCCATTACTCTCTATCTGGGAATCTCTCGATCTTTGTTCGTAGGCTACAGTATTATGAGATCGAGGGGTGTGGCTCTTCGTCCGCCGAATGCTGCTTCGGCGGGGTTTTTTTTCGTGTAAGATGAGACCGTCGCGTGCTGCCGGAACAAGAACCTGGCGATTCTTCACTGATCTGCTTCTTCCGTAAGCTTCAAAACGGCTTTTTTTCGTTTTGCACATCATCTGCTCTGCTTGCCCGTTAGTTGCAGGATGGTATGCTGCACCAATGTGATGCCTCATGCCGGTTTTTTTTCTTTAAAAACTTGTTTATTTTATTTGAAGCAAAATTTTGCGCGTTATTAGAGAAAAGTATTTTCGGTAGGGCAAAAGTAGGTAAAAGAGAAGGTAGAACGTCAATGACGTGTTTGGACGTCGTGGCAGGCATCGTGTAAACTTCCAGCCACTTATAGTACGCATCGCCCATGACTCCGTAGATGCCGATACGTTTCGCCACCCACCGACTGAATAGTGGATCGTTTTCAGTTACTGTTCATGATGGCGTTGGATTCAAGGAAGACTTCGAGTCTTTCCACAAAGTTAGCCCAGGTGCCAGGACTTTTGTCGAAAGCGGTAAGTGTTCGAAACGTCGACAACGTCGGTAGCCACGTGTTGTGCTTGACACTGGACACTTACCATTCGCTGAAAAGAAACTTGCTTGTTCGTCTGCCATGAGTCGTCCGATATCAGGTCATCACCGCAACACCATCTCCCGACAAAACTGGTCTTCATTGTTCGCATGTCCATAGTTAGCAATCACGTCAACTAATAAATTACCGAACGCTCATAACTTGCCGTCGCTAAACGCCGTTCTTTCATAGCGTCTTCATTGCAAATAAACGTCTTCCTATTTCTTCTGGTGATTTTCCTAAGCTGTTATTACAACATTATGTGTGTCGGTACTTCCGAAAATATTGCAACGGCGTTTGTTTTCCGGGAACTATAATGTAACAACCTTTACAACATCTTCCGGACCCCGTGAAACACAATATTTCGTGACGTTATTTTAGTCGTCATTAAAATGGTGAGGTAAGTACCGTAAATCGCGAAGCAGTTTACTCGACGTCCGCTTCCACTGGTTGAGTCTACTGAGCGTGCATTCCTGCAGAGGAAATGTTCATTGATAGAATATTGACACGTCAATCAACATTTGATTTCTTCTTGGTAAGATTTATTGCGAAAGCCCGTTACAACCGCCGAACCGTATGTCCCTATATCAGAGAACAATTTATACCCAGCCTGACATTCTCGCATACATCCGTTTGCTGGGCCACGCTACTTGAGCTAGCAGAGCACAGCTGGCAGCGGCGCGAGCAAGGCCACGAGGGGAACGTGATGGTGCTCGAGCCATCCCACTGTGAACCAATGTTTCGGCCACCCCACGGGTGCGTGTCGCCATCTATTGGTTGAACTAACGCCTTGTTCAAGATGGCTGCCGTGGGACCGCAGCCTTAAGGGTATCCACACGAAGGAGAAATCCCCCCATTCACACTGGAAGCGGATCCGCGTTCGCGAAGCGGTTGCGAAAGCGGTTGTATAAAGATCCAGTGCAATTGCACGCGCATTTGATGTCATCGTGTGCGCGTGCAATTGTACTGAATCCTTATACAACCGCGTTCGCAACCGCTTTGCGAACGCGGATCCGCTTCCAGTGTGAATGAGCCCTTAAAGGGGTATCCACACGAAGGAGAAATCCGCTCCTTTCCTCCGCGGAGCGCGCACCACGTGCGACATACGTCATCCCTTTTTGACGCCTCGAGGCGCCGTTCTCTCGTTCTCCTCCGTGGCGGAGGCGCGGAGCCTTCGTGCTGTCAGCATGAAAGCTCCGCAGGTGCACGCGGCGGAGCCGGGGACGGAGTTTCCCGTGTCGTTGACGTCACGACATCCGTCCGCGGAGTTCTCCTTCGTGTGGATACCCCTTAAAAGAATATCCACACGAAGGAGAACTCCGCGGACGGATGTCGTGACGTCAACAACCCGGGAAACTCCGTCTGCGGCTCCGCCCCGTGCACGTGCGGAGCTTTCGTGCTGACAGAACGAAGCCTCCGCGCCTCCGCCACGGAGGAGAACGGCGCCGCGAGGCGTCAGAAAGGAATGACGTATGTCTCACGTGATGCGCGCTCCGCGGTGGAAAGGGGCGGATTTCTCCTTCGTGTGGATACCCCATAAGGAGCTTCGCCCCTAATAAGAAAATCTGAGACCGTTGTTTCAAAAGAGATACGCCTTAGAAATATTCTCTGCCTCACACTGATAAGGGTTTTATCGTTAGTTTTGACTGTTTAACATTAAAATAACACCCAGTGTTACAGTGCGATGCGAGAATGCAGCGACTCTCAAGACTTAAACATTTAAATAAACAATGTAACATTTCACTCTTAACCTCAGGACATAAACGTTGAAGTACGCGGAACAATGTAATGTTTCACTCCTAACTGACGAATGACATAATTGAAGACACAACACGCATTCGGCGGCGTGAAAAAGCCCCTTGCAAAAGCGGTCAGCAAATTCCAGACGTGCTCTTACATAATCACAGAAGTGAAGTTATATTGATAGTGAAAATGGCGTTTAGGATAAGACTATGAAAGAGAGAACAAGAATACGCATCTTCGAGTACCGTAGTTTTCGTACTATAATCCGCACCCGGTGTATAGTGCGGAGGTGCAAATTTGTGGTCAAAACTAAAAGCTTTTGCTTAGATAGTCCACACCCGTTGCATAGTCCGCACCTAGTGCTTAGTCGACACATAAACCTTCTGATACACGGCACACCTTGTCAAATGTCTGCTTTTTTAGCCCACCAAGAAGCTTGTAATATAGATAAATCATCATTAACGTACTCTTTCATTCACAAAATCCGTCTCGTCTCGTCATAATTAACGGCAGTGAAAAACTAAAATTTTGTATAGTCCGCACTGCCTCATCTTTAAACATGTATACTCCGCGGACAATATCCCGGAAAATACGGTAGATGTTTAATTTATTATGCGTCGCTCATGAGGTCTGCACATCTCATACGTACTTCCTGCAGCTGTAACATGAAAGTTGATAACTTTAAAAAAAAAGACTTCCTTAAAAAAACCGTAAAAAGAAAAAACAAATATTAAACAGACTGATTGGGACACGCGTGTCACAAAATTTATTTTACGAAAAAAAAACAAAACAGATCAATATTGATGACGAGAGATTTATTTGAAATTCTGCGCGCAAAGTCTATGACGTCACGAAATTCACAGTTCATACTTAGAGAACAAAAATATGAACACGTAATTACGAAGGTGAAGAAGAGCTAAAGCAATTATCAAAAAAAGAAAGAAAAAAGGAACGAGGTAGCAGTGCATTATAGAGTATTTTTATCCTGTGAATCTGACTATCACGTTCGTTTTTCCCGGAAATCTGACTAAACGCGAGAAAACACGAAAAGCCTCCGACCAGTCCTCGCGTCGTAAAAGGATATTTCGGCCTCCAAGCGCGTGTCGATCGTGTGGGCAACGCGTGCAATTGCAAGCTTCCCAGGCATATTCACCCGCGCTGACACCAGTCGTGACGTTTTTTTTTTACCTTTTATTTTTTTTACCTTTTTTAAATTCGTAATAGTGGGCGTGCATAGCTTCGATAGCCGCTGAAGATGCGCCGGGGCGGAGATTCCGAAAGCTCCTTCTATGACGTAACGCTCCGGGAAGAAGGGCTTTTCAGCGGTACTTTGAAACTATTTTTTGCAGCCTCCGTGCACCCAATTGAAACAAAATCTCATTATTTGAAAACCTGGAGGCCAAATGAAGACGATTGAAGTATTTTTACTCAAATAAAGAGCCCCTTCAGTTTTCCCTTAAAAGTCGTAAACACTTGTATTACAGATAGTCAAGCAAGAATGTCAGTTGTAACTTTTTTTTTTTTGCCTACGTTTCTTTTTTGCATCGACAAGATTTGTTTGTTTGAAAGGAAAAGGGCCGCCAGGGCCGCCGCAGGGGTGGATTTATGGGCTACGATGAGAGGGGGGGGGGGGGGGGGGGGGGGGGCTGCGAAGAGATGTAACACCACGAGCAGATGGAACGTCATGAGCATATGTAACGTCACGGACGGTTGTGACGTCACAGACGATAGCGATTGCCATTCGATCAAGCACGAGGCGATTGTTTTTAAAGAAAGACAAATATAGGCCGTCGCGCAAAATGGACGAAGCGCGGTTTTTGTATAATGGGATTCCACCGGAACAGACGCGTGAAAATTCCCGCGCACGGATCATGTCAGCGGGAAAGGGGGAATGACTGCGTCCTGGCACCGGGGCAAAAGTTTTCCCTCGGCCTTCTTCTAATTAATCGAGAGGGCAGGCCTCGCGGGAAGGCGCCTGTTTGCCGAGACTACCGCGCCCTGATTAACGACGCGCTCGAGCTCGCTGCTGCCTCGCAGGGCCGGGTTCGGACACGCGCGCCCACTCCGTGGCCCCCGAAAGACACGCACGACACGTGCATGTCCGCGTGCTGCAAGGCCCGCTCTCGGAAGGGCTCCAACATCGCCGCCGTTTGAAGTAATTCCTGCCACTTTCCGTTCCGTCGTTGGAGCACAGAGCCACTAGACATGAGATATACTCTCCAGAGTAATGGCACTTCAGCCGTCTCGGTCATATAAGCTTGATCTGAAATTTCAAGAAACCGGTAATCGCGTACCACGAATGCTAAAACAGTCCGCGTCAAAGCGAAACGCGTTAATCGCCTGAATTTGCTGACGCCGTGTCTACGAAGCTCGGGAAAGTGGTATTCTCGAATCGTAACGACCACCAGTTGCGCCCCTCAACAGTAGGGACCAAAATGGCGGCGCCCTCGAGAAAATCGGTGCTCGGAGCGCCGGTACTTTATGCGTAGATTTAGTGACTCTATAGGGCTCACCGTAACCCGCGTTTGAATGAATTCGCGGCGCCTTCCGTTCTGCCATTGGAACTTATGGCTTTTCACTCGAAGCGCGTTTTAATTAGTTAACCTAGAGCAACGCTCAAATCGTCTAGACGGTACAGTATTGATATCGCTCATCGTTAAAGGGATAGTAGATTTAGACAAATAGGTTTTAGAAACGAACGCCCCTCGTTTGGAGAAACTTTGGCGTGGACTGTGACTCTGTCGACCCTGCCCTAATCTAATTTTTTATATCATGGTTGTATATTGCTACGGTGAATCATTTTTCGGCTAATGTTACAGTCTCATTGGTTGCAGAGCGAAAATAAAATATGCGCACTGGTGAAACGCGGTTGGGGAAGCTTGCCATTCAAGACCCGAATAGTGCCGTAGCGTCCCTACTTCATCGTAATTTATTGTTGGAACCACAATAAATCCGCGTCATCGAGGATGGGTAGGCATTCTAACCGGGCCGTCAATCTTACAACGTCTAGATGGCTCGAAGAGCTCAAACACAGATTAGCAAATGCATTCTGTGATGGGAAGATTACTTTGTTTTACTTTGTTACTGTACTCACTTTGTTTACTTTACTTTGTTTGTTGTGTTCGCTACCAGCGCCTCCGATTGACGCTCGTCTATAGCCCTGTGTTTGCACCAAAACGAGAGGTGTTCATTGAGTGCCGCGTTTTCCGCCAGAGTTCTAGAAGCTTTTTTACGTTGATTTTGTTACAATTTACCTATTGAGAGATATACGAGTAACATCCTGTGACAGGCTGATATACACTCAAAAGCATAAATATACATGCATTTTATAATTACATAATATATTTAATATATGCAAATATATAAGCGATATCTGGTCCCACCATAACTTAAAAACCGACGAAACTTACCACCCCAGAATCAAATGAGCCTCGATACGAGGAGGTTCAGACGTGCGAGGCAGAGAACATTGCTGCGATGTTAACAATAATGTTAAGATTTAAATAGCACGAGAACAGCTTTGTGCTATTTGTGACTAAAGCGAGTGAGTGATAGACTATTGCAAAAAGGCACAAGAGGCTGGAGAATAATAAAAAAAAGCGTTCTTTTAGGTGCATTTAAAAAAGTTCCCATACAAAGTTACAAGAAGTAATCCTAGTTTTGGTCTTGTACCTTGCATCGTTAGAACACGTGGCGCCGGTACGTTAGAACATGTAGCGGAAAACCGGACGTGTGGTCCGGTTTTCGTCCTCTATATTATTCTCCTCTAAAACCGGTATTTGTTTTTGGGAATGTGTCTCTGCGAATGTGCCACCAAGAAATATCCATGGACACCACTGAGCTAAAACCTCCTAAAGTCACTGGTATAGCTTCGGGGCACGGCTTATCGTGCTTACGAGTCCTGCGTTGTGATTGGTTCCTGGGCATTTTTATCGGCTAACGATGCAATCTGATTGGCTGTGCAGCTTAAAGTATATGCTTGTGACTCGCCACGTCAAGCGTTTCTTAAGCTGTCCGTGCCAGCCTCTCGTTTAAAGCACTCGAGCATCACCTTTATTTCTCAGAGGGGCACTGCTTTTGCTTCGATAATTAGGACCAACAGGCCGTGTATTCCCTGTCGTTTACTAAGCTAGGAAAAGCGGAGAGGAGGTGATGCCATGACAAGAACAATTCTCGCAAAGGTGTAAAATTATATCGTTTCGGCGTAATTGTTGTACGTTTACGCAGTCATTACAAAGTATCGTCGTCTATCAACAAATTCTTGAATCAACTCATCAATCACTTCTATTTTTTTTAAGATATTTTTTTTTGCGATGTGTTTAGAAAAAGGTTAAAGCAATCTCTTGACGTTTTACCAAAGGTCTCACCTCAAGCGACTTCGCAGTCCTACTGAAAACTAAATGGGTGACAATACCATTTCGAGAAAATCACATTGGATCCATTTACAGAAGAAACGAGTGCAGTACTACTTGAAAACAGCCCTTTCCCCCCCCCCCCCCCCCCTTCCCTCCCACCTTGTTTTAATTGCCTTGTCTGGGCACAATTCTTTTGGCACCCCCATGTAGCGCTTCAGTGAACTTGCTGTGTGTGCCAATAAGTTCGTGCACGCTGGAAGCTATAGCGTCCACAGGTCCTTTGGACCCATTTACACGTGTCCGCCTTCAGCTCGAACAATTTGCCAGGCTGAGCTGAAGCTACATGACGAATTGGGCACCTTATAGACCGAACATTAAAGGGACACTCGTTGAGGACGGATGCTTTTCCCCGTTCGAACTGGTAATTACCAAGCACGAATAAAATGCGCCCAGAAAAACATCGAGGGGATTGTCCTTAATGTCTCCTAGGGAGCTTCGGGTGCACGGCGAACCCGGCGGAGCATGGCGACATTTGCCGAGAGGTTAATTGCTTTCGGGCTCCGATTGAGCGCTGGGAGTTCACACTGATTGCAGCTGCAGCCTCGCGTGTACTTCTTGTTGATGCTGTCGCCTCATATGGAGTGCTTGCGAGAAAGCCCTCGCGTGTGTTCTTTGTCTTCCCCCCTTTTCAGCTCCCCCTTCCAGAATTTCATGTGGTACATTGCGCGCCTTGAGGACAAACCAGCTCGTGCAATGAATCGAACTGGCTCACGTAATTGTATCATGTCACAGATCAGAGAAACATACATGGCTGCAGCCCTGACGCCACGTCAGCTGTCATTGTGGTAACCTCGCTGGTGA
Source organism: Ixodes scapularis (assembly GCF_016920785.2). Taxonomy (NCBI): domain Eukaryota; kingdom Metazoa; phylum Arthropoda; class Arachnida; order Ixodida; family Ixodidae; genus Ixodes; species Ixodes scapularis. Next base: position 98,101,691 of record NW_024609857.1, read on the forward strand.
GCGCCCACCTAACCAACTATCGCACCCTCCAGTTATTTTTTTCTCTCCTGGCGAGAACAGGCAGGAATTACCACCAGCATGCCGCGATGACGTCACGTGCATACCATGAATGCATTATAGTCACTAAAGGCTGAAGAAATACAGGGCGGGGATTATCATGGTCTGCGCTTCTCGCTTCCCGATTGGTCCTCCGGATTTCGTATTGGATAATGACGCGATATCATTGGCTGTGGGCCTATCCTCAGGTGTTCAGGATTCGGCACGCCTTGCCTTTCTTCAGCTCAAAGTGACTCTAGGCCGCTTATGTTCGCAAGTCCTTGATTTTGGCAATATATGAATATATGATGCCTGGCAAACAGATAGCTAACTCGATGACTATATGAATGGAATGACGTTGAGATTAATTTTCCTCAAAGTGCGGCACTTTATCTGCTTATTTTTTAATTTTTTTATGAAGTGGTAAATGTTAGTTAATCCTTATTTTATTAAAGACCGAACCTTAGCGAAAAAAAGCGTAGGAGTTTCGTGAACAGTACACTTTTCTAGATTCCAGTGTAACGGTTATTCTGCGTCTCATTTAGCAGTGCTGCGCACACCGACGCGTAGCGATTTCAATTGGCACGCGTTGTCGACATTCCATTGAGTGTTGTACCCCTTTGTTTTGCTTCTGTCACTCGTCCTCATCCCGACTGGCGTTAGTATATGGTCAGATGCCATCGATGACACTCCGCCCGTGTGGCTAACCTGTGATGCCTGACGAGGTCTTTGTTCTTTTCTCAGCTCTAGAAAATTGACTCTGAATATTGATTTAGAATAATATATGTAGACTTGTTGAAAAAATACGAAGCTGTACAACAACTACACCGTAAAAAAAGAAACGAGACTACAACAAGTGTTTTGAAGTTTTCAACAAAAGTAACTGATATAGTTACGAAGTCTAAAACATGGAAAGAGAAAAAAAAATGGTGCGTAGACACGACTCGGGCGAAATAAATATTAAACATCAGCGTGCAATATCACTGCGCATCCAAAATTGCCTCAACTTATTTATAGGCTGAAAAATAGTGCCATTGAAGTTGGTAATACCTTCGATGCTGTTAAGGGTTTCGGAAATTTCGCATTGTTTTTGCGAATTGCTTTACATGGTTGTTCCTAAACTTCACACCCACGAAAAGAAAAAAAAATCAGCCAAAAGTGGTTGAGTGTCACAGACAGCCGACTATTCTGACGGCGATTAATCACGATAGAAACCCGAGACCAAGGCGAGCGGAGAACTTAACAAGCTCATAACATACGATCCGTCTGGGATCCCGACGTGATTAATCGCCGCAGACGCACCACAGCCCGCCGTGTTCTTGCCTCTCCTTCGATCACTCTTGCTTCGGTGGTCTTGTCGCCCCAGGCTGTGCAGAGTATACGATTCCTGTGTGTCGTTACTCAACCACCTTCACCCTCCGAATTAAGATCGTCGCATTCGTGGTTCGAGCTCTGAGAGCTGTACGCGCAATATAGTTCAGAATAATATGAGCACATCAATCCAATTTGGCTTCGAAACTGTACTGTTACGTATGGCGGTTTTTTCCTCCGACCGAAGTGAGGGGAGGGGGGGGGGGGGGGGGGGGGGGGGGAAGGGGGAGCAGAAAACTTGAACTGCAGCGAGCGAATGATTCTCGCAATCTTTCCCGCCGGTGTCCGACGAGGTACTTGATATTACAATCCATGGGAATAGGTCCCATGCATTTTGGGCCGCTTCTGAACGGCAGAGCATAGACGCAGACATCGGCGGTGCCGATGGAAACATATTTCTAGCATCGCCTTGAGATACACGAAGAATGACGAAATTATTACTTGCAAGGTCTCCATCTAGTTTTTTTTTTTTTTTTCTAGTTTTACTTTGCACGGAAACTACGGCGTCACGCATTGTATAAAAATAAATGAAGTTGACGAGCCCTCAAACAACTTCAACTGGTAGCGGTAAAACGAACACACAAACCAAACCTATCGTCTTTCTTTCTTTCTCGTCTGTCGCTCTCTTTCTCGCTTAAGGCCACCGATGTCAGCGTTTACGATTTGCCGCGTTCTGCTCCCTACTGATATCGCCTTTGTCCTGCGTGACTACTGGTGTGCGGCCTATTTCCTCGTACTCTGATTCGAGTGGCATCGTACGACCGGCGCCGCGGACCCGTGGTGTAGTGTTCACCCGCACGAGCTCAGAAACGTCAGATAGGACTACCAAGGGTTACCCGGTCAAGGAGCGCGGCGACCAGGTGGTGAGGTTAGCCGGATGTCCGCGAGTCAGGGCTTGAGATCGCCTTGCGTCTGTGCGCGTGATTGCGACGCGACAGAGACTGAAGGGAAAAAGCAACTACCACCCGAAGGTGACTGGCTGCCGTCTGACGACATGGGGATCTCTACCTGGGGTCCTAGAGAAAATTCGAGTCTTTACAATGATCTGAGTACCGCTACGAACTAGCTCTCGGCTTTCAACCTGTCCTGTAGACTTACGAAAAACGAGCTTGCTATGTTCTTTTTTTATTTACAACTGATAAGTTTATTTCTTTTTTTTTTTTTTGTGTAATTTTTAGAGGCGAAGACCCTTAAGGTCTAGCCTTGTCCGTCCGCCGTCCGTGCCCACATCGATATTGCTGGTGCTCGTGCTCGTTCTCGTGAGCTCACGTGCTCACGTGCTCGTGTAAGGCAAAAAAAAAAAAAAAAAAAAAATGAAAAAAAATGTTTGCGCAGTCGACAGGATTCGAACCTGTGCGGGGAGTCCCCAATGTATTTCTAGTCCATCGCCTTAAACACTCGGCCACGACTGCGGGACGAGTAGGGGACTCTGAGATGTGGTAGTAACTCAAGAGCTGGGGATGTCACGGATGAAACGTTGCATGTAGCCGCTCAACGTCTATACAGGAGAGGGCGCTGCGGTCAAATGCGTATATAATCGCGTTAAACTTTGCATGCATTGGCTCAACGTTTATAGACGGGAGGGCGCTGCGATCAGATGCTCAAATGCGTATATAACCACGTTCCATACCACAGATTCTCTTTCTGACATAAATGAAAACGAACGAAAGGATCGGCATGCTGCGGCTCAGCGTCTACGCAGACAAGCACCACCAGAGCTTCGCCCCAATCAACATCATTCACCACGTGGAGATGCGGTCAATTTTTCCACATGAGAAAACGTGAATCTTTTATCCATATCCCAGGCAGAGCGTTCTGAAATGTGACTCATTTTCGTACCAAATACGCACTGCAGTCATTTGCTGATGATCTGCCTAGGCTACTGAACAGTTTATTAAAGACCGCCATTGATGTTCACTGCTAAACAAAAAAAGATGTTCGCGCGTGTTTTGTTCAGACAAATTATGATGTATAGTGTTTCGTTCATTACCATGCTTCGTAAGTGCAAGGTCACCAGACCCAGTCAAACTACCTTGCGGAAGCTTTTAGTCTGGTGCCCTCAGCACAATAGTGCCGAAATAAACAAGTTCAAGTTCGAGAGTTCGACGAGAAACTTCCAGCTCCCGACGTTCCTTTCATGGACCCAGTTCCCTTCCTGGTCACAGCCGAGTCCATCCAGCCCGTGAACCCACTTGATCGCGAGAGTGTCTCTAAAACGGGGTCGCACTGCTTGCACGTTACCCTACAAAAGAGATTTAGAACGAGAGTCACCGCGAGATCCATGCTTCGAATGCCGCATGGCAGTGAGTTCAGGGAGAATACTTGGGCACGCGGCATTCGAACCACAGATATTGCGGTGACTCCTGTTTGCAGACTGTCTTTTGTATGATGTATGAGCAGTGCGGCCCCGGCTTAAAGGGACATTGACACCCTCAAATTTTTCTTCTTCTTCTTATTATATGTTAGGCGATTCATTCGAGTGTCAGAATACTACCCAATCAACATTTTGCAACAGCGTCAAGTATATTTTTATTAAAGACAAAAAAAAAAAAAACATAACGGCTCGAAATCAAAATCGAAACTGGACTAGAGAAGAAGAAGAAATATAGAGGAGGTAAGTAATGCTAAACGTGACGTGGCTGTGCAACTTTTTTTTTTTCAATCAAAGTATTTGCAGTTTTTTTTAAGCCAGAAAAATATATATCATAGATTGTTTTTATTTTTATATTTAGCGTGTGCCTTCCATGACTCACGACCTTGATCATCTTCGGTGGTTGTGTCTAAACCATGCATAGAAAACGGCACGTGACCACAAAGAAGAGAGTGAGCGCTATCGAAACCGGTGAGTTCTTGATCGGCGGTTTTCGGGCGGAAGAGAAACGAATTTCGAGTCGCAAATTGTATTCTGTGTAGTTGGGCTCTCATATGTCATGTAGAAATAAAAACCTTGACGAACGTAAATACCCCGTCAGTGCCTCTTTACAACGAAATTTCGGCGCTTATTTTTTGGTCTATATTTGTTCAAAGGAGCAGTATAACATCGAACACATTAATGTCTCGTTAAAAAAGTCACGAAAAGGAATTTTAAAACGAATTAAACGATTAGCAAAGAGCACCTGGTGGATGTCGCTAACGCCTCGTTTGTAATGTCCGTCTAGGAACTTTGAGAGGTAGTGACGGCAACTGTCTCGCCTCCGGCAACGACAAGAAATTAGGAGAAGGAGGAACTGCCTTCTTCCCGAGAATTTCTTTTGTGTGTCCCAGAAGTCGCTATTGTCCCTTTACAAGGTCATAGAAGATTAACCCGTCGCTCAAAATTCGCGCAAAAGCAGCCGCTTCGGTGGCTCAAACGACAAGGCCATCCTCTCAAGTACAGCCTCACCGTAGCTTTGCTTGTCCCGAGACAAACTACGTCACAATTGCGTTGGATGTCACGTGGTGGTCGCTAGCTGTTCTTGCCAGAGTGGGCCGTTTAAACGAAAAATACAGCCACCAGGCTCAAAATAGAAACGTGGGATTGTTATTTACGGATATTGTAGATCATATTCGACCTATTTTTGAGCACGACGGGTATATCTCAAATTTCGTTGAAGTATCCCTTGAAGGCCACACTCGCACTGCTCGTACATCACACGAAAGACACGATGTTCGCTGCAGACACGAGGAAAATATTCTATGCGCACGCGCGTGAAGCATGTTCCAAGCATCTCTGCTGGCATGCATATGTAGGGTTCCGACATGTCAGCACACAGTCTTTGTACGCCCAATGCGAGCGCCATACAAGGAAGACGCACGCCTCGGACATCGTCTTCACACTGTCTTTTTTGTGGAATGTGTAAATGTAAAGTACTCAACGAACGAAATGGACCAGCTAGTGCCATACGCTAAGCTTCGGAGTAACGACACGTACCCGTCTTGTGGTATAAAATCATGGTAGCCAGTTACCCGAAGCCTTGTCTGAAATCACGGAAAACGCTTATCCGTCCTCCACAAATATTTAAACAGTTTGCGGCAGAGCGAAGTAATAGTACACTCGTCACGTGACCAAACCAAATACGTGACGTCCCAGGAAAGATGGCAGCGCCCAGGCAGCGGCTGGCCCCAGCTGGGCCAGAGCTTGTCGGATGCTTAGTTAGTTGTCGTTCGTCTCGGCGAGTTAATTTCAGACGCGGAAGCCGTCATATAAGGCCGGTCGAAAGCGACTTCAGAGTTCAGCGTGGTGTCTGACGTAGGTACAAGGTGAAAATACGGAGGAACGGTGTGCATTTCGCTAGTGATCGACGGGCATTAGGCCACGAAAGAGACAATCGGCCCTGCGTTGCTCGGACCTCGGATTGATTCGGATACCGCTAGGATAAATTTTAAGCTGGCGTTTCTGTGCTGTCGTTGACCATCAGAATCTTCGAGGTCTGCAGTGAAGCGTGTGCAATTGATTTGGATACACAGTTTGGCGACGAAAATGGCGTGAGTCGTACTTGGCAGCGTGCAATCGTGATGCCGCTTCGTTCGAATGGCCGAAGGCTCACTTTGGTTGTGCGGCGCCCCGGAGAGCTGCCTTCAAGCTGGTAGTTCCTGTGCCGTGCTTTAGGTGATGCTGTGCTGCTTACTAATTTGTTCTGGCGTATAGATGTGCACTTTCACAGAGCACAGCTGTTGCAGTTGGTATTGATTCCGTTGGTCTGTCGCACGTTTCGTCGACACAAACGTTTCATTAACACTCATTTCATCATGCATCGCGCGTGTTACATTTCGTCGCGTGTGTTACCTATCCACCCCACCCGTTCACGTCGCTTCGCGGCGACAGTCTGCAGCGGCTCATTACCAGAAAAGTGGTCCCACATCCATTTCAGTTAAGTTCGTCCACGGCAGTCGCCAAACGCAGAAGGAGAGGATTTATTCGGACAGAATGCCACTAAAGCAATGCAGTTTCTTTAGTGGTCAGGATTGACTCTCTTCTGTAAGGTTTTTTATATTGTCACAGATGCTTGCTTCAGTCCTATCTTCTTATTCTGGAAAGCTACAGGCCGTGCTCGGCTGTCATCGTATGTTCTGGTGGAGGTGCAGCTTACTTTACCCATAGCCCTTCAGTCTGTGTGCACCCCGGTGGCTCCTAAACCGAGTTGCCCGATAACGGAACACGGGTGCCGGATTTTCCCGCGTCTTAAACCCCCGGCGAGCCTTGAACCGAGTCCTATTCCGAGCCCAGCAGAAAAACCGCAAGACGAGCGAGTACTACAAGAACGAACCTCGCAAATACACCACGAAGAACCTGAAATTCGAGCCAGTCGCTGCTACCAGGAAGAACCACCGAAATTCGTTCTGATGCTAGCAAAACCGAAGCTGACTAAGCCAACAATGACAAACCCATAGCAGCAAACCGCGTCAGCTCCCACCATTTTTTGCATGACCGCCGCACCTCACACTCCGAAGCAGCAAAAAAAAACAAAAAAAAAAAACCGAAAGAATTTTTTTCCACCTGGGGTGGAAAGGAATTCTGTCGGTCTTTCCTTTATGGTAAGCATAAATTGACTGACCAGAGGAAGAATAAAACAAACTCGGGACAAAGGTCGACGAAAATTTCAAGAAATGTTTGTCGTCCACCGTCCCAAGTTTGTTTTATTTTTTTTCTGAAATAAATGTTCGTCGTCTTTCGTCCCGAGTTTGTTTTATTCTTACTGTAGTCAGTCAATTTTACCAACACGATCTCCAGATGATTTAGACATAACGTTTGCGCAAAAGTCGGCACAAAAAGAGCATCGTTCAAAAATGGTCGTGACGTCCGAAAAAGCCCGTGGCGTTTCTTTGTGGTTCCGCCTCCGCTTTGCATGCAGCGGACCCGGGTTCGACTCTCGCGGGAGATCTTTTTCAAGGATTCGGTAACATTGATGACGGACAACCTACACCCTACTACGCCAGGTACGACGTCAACAACGGCAATAGCTACAACATCAACAACAAACGCCATTTCCAGTGGTGCGAAGAGCCCATAACAACTTCCTCTGTCAAAAGAAAAAGAAAGAAACGTTATTTGTATTATGTTTTGATATTTTGCGTACGAGCGCACTTGTGCCGCAGTAGACAGCTCTTCGTCTGCAGTAACTTATCCTCGTTCGCCCTGAAAATTCGCTTACTGCGTCCAAGTATAAAGTGCTAGCACTTGTTCTTCTCCGTATTGATTACATAGGACTTCCGCTAGGGGTGGTGTTTCTCGATAGTGCGGCACCCGCAAGTTTCGCAAAATGAACGACGACTATTCGCGGAGTTCCCGCCGCGCTACCTTGTTCCTGACAACGTCTCTGTTTTCGTTTGGTGTTGTTGTTTCATTCCTAACCAAGCGAGGAGCTACGACGCTGTTCGCCGAAGTTCGAGGAAAAAGGTTATTGAAAAAGGAGACTCTGTGTGGTGCCTGGCTTTTGCTCCTTTTCTTCCTGAACAATTTCGGAACAATTTTGTTGTGTGTGCGTGCTTTTGTCGTTCGTTGCGCTAGTCTTCGCGCGCCACGATGGAAATCAAACTTCCCTATAGCCGCGCCAACTTTAGGAGAGCAGAAACTTCTTAGCGAAGGGTGGCGAATAGTGATGCACAGCTGTCGCCTCTCGAGCGAAACGCAGCTGACCGGAGTGTGGATGTTGTGCTTCTTTTTTCGTTCTTATTTGATTTTGTATGCGATCAAAAGGAAAATGCAGGGTCGGGAATAGGGTACACACGAAACATGTATCGCAAAAAAAAGAGAGAGAGAAAAAAAAAAAAAACAGCGAGCGAAATGTTTTTTGGTTTTCGGCTTTCCTTTCAAAACTTCAGCATACTTCAATTCATTTTTATTTTTCGTACGAGGCATGAGCTACAGAACCGCTTTTTCTAGTCAAGGATACTTATGTTCGGCCGGAGCGTGGGCCGGAGGCACACACTGCTCATACCGCGTACAAAGGGCAGCCTGCAAACACGAGTCAGCGAAATGTTCATGGTTCGAACGTCGCGTGCCAAGTTTTCTCCTTAAACTCATTGCAATGCGGTATTCGAGGCACGGATCTCGCGGTGACTCGTGTGGGAATCTGTATGCAGGCTGCATATTGGCTCGTGTCCAACGACTGCGGGGATGAGAATAACAGAACTCTATAGCCTAGTTCACATGCAGCGGTTTTGGTCCTAGAGCGGCGCGATTTCTGCCGTCGCGGCGCTCTGGCCAGCCGCAGTGGTTGAGCGGCACGAGCGTCGCGACGGCAGAAATCGCGCCGCTCCAGGGCCAAAATCGCTGCATGTGAAGCACGCTTAACAATGCCTGGAGCTCAGGACGATTTTTCTACTTTGCCAACCCCAGCGCGTGGCTATGATTAACATTGGCGGCATAAAGCGTGTTTCACATGCAGCGGTTTTGGCCCTAGAGCGGCCCGATTTCTGCCGTCGCGGCGCTCTGGCCAGCCGCAGTGGTTGAGCGGCACGAGCGTCGCGACGGCAGAAATCGCGCCGCCCTAGGGCCAAAATCGCTGCATGTGAAACACGCTTAAGATAGGCACCATGCAGGCCATGTGGCCGCTTGTTCTGGCTGCCAGTTGAGGGAATAGACTATGCTCATATTTCTCGAATATTTTTGGCGTGTACAATTGCGTTGAAAAAAAATCTAAGGCAATTTTTTCAGTTATTGTCGTTAGAGAGTGATTCTAAGTACTATTTGCCGAAAGCTGAAAATTCGTTTCGTGGCTCCTTTAAAATACAATTGTGGCACCGCTCCGGTGCCACAATTTTCGTACTTTCATCGAATATCGCTTAGAACGAATCCCCGACGATTACGACCAAAAAAATATGGGTTTCGTTTTTTTTTTTTTATTTCCCCATGCAATAAACGGCGCAGAAAAAAAAAAAATAAGGAAAAACAAGCAGCGTTCACCCCCTCAACTCGCAGCCAAAACAAGCGGCCACGTGATCTGGAGCTGATTATATGCAGCTAATGTTGATCATAGCCGCGTGATGAGGTTGGCAAAGTACAGGAGACGAGCTGAGTTCCAGACATTCGGCTATTGTCGTCGTTGCCACGATTGGACACGAGCCGCTACCCGAATGCTTGTCGAGCTAGTAATTATCACGAGAACAAATCGAGAGCTCACGCAGAGCTCGGGTCCAATCTATGAGCCGCATTCAAATACCATCACTCGGGGATACTGCGACCCCCACGCTACGTCATCGAGTTTTGTGAAGGAAAGATTGCAAGAAAATGTTCGCTTTTCTCCTTGAAATTACACCGCGACAAAGAGGTTTCTTGTTCATTGGCGTTGCGTGCGAATATTCTTGGGTCCCAATAGTGTTTGTAAGCTCGTGTAAAGTGAAAAAAATTTACAACTCCCTGTAACGCCGGATTAGAGCGCAGCTCTTGAGGAGGAGGGTGGAAGGGTACTGAGGGATAGGATAGAAGAGTACTAAGGAATAGGCGACTCCCTGAGGTCACGTGACCTCAGGGGGTTCACGTGAACTCAGGTGGGTAACGTGACAGCAGGGGTCACGTGACATTAGGGGTCACGTGACCTCAAGGGGTCACGTGATGTTAGTGGTCACGTGACCCACCCCCTAATGTCACATCACGTGACCCTCTGAGGTCACGTGACCTCAGGGGGTGCCACAATTTTTGTGGCACCCGCTGAGGGAGGTGCCACAAAATGACCCCCGTGAGGGCAGCCCTCGTGTCCCTCGTGAGGGTAACCCTCGTGACCCTTGTGAGGGTAGCCCTTGTGACCCTCGTGAGGGTAACCATCGTGACCCTCATGAGGGTAACCCTCATAAGGGTAACCCTCATGAGGGTAACCCTAGTAACCCTTGTGAGGGTAACTCTCGTGACCCTCGTGAGGCTAACTCTCGTAACCTTCCTGAGGGTAACCCTCATAACCCTCGTGACCCTCGTGAGGGTAACCTTTTTGAGGGTAACTAACCCTCGAAACCCTCGTGAGGGTTACGAGGGTTACGAGGGTTACTCTCACGAGGGTTGCGAGGGTAACCCTCATAACCCTCACAAGGGTTACGAGGGTAACCCTCATAACCCTCACTAGGGTTACGAGGGTTACGCGCGGTTACACCGACGGCGACGCCACTCAAGCCGGAAACGGCCGCCTAAGAGCTGTGCTAACACCACCTAGACAGAAGGCCTCCACACGCGTCATCATAGTCAGATCGATCGAGGCGAGAGATTGGGCACGAGTGCTGCGTCAGTGTTCGGCTGCGGCTCGTGGCCAATCAGCGCGTCGTAGGTCGGGCTCGGGTCCGATAGCCGACCGAGCGCAATCCGACTGTGATGACGTTTCATAGAGGAAGAGGAAACCATGCGGAGACCTTCTGTCTAGGTGGTGTTGGCTGCGCTCTAAGAAAAAAAATCCAATGGACCTTTTCCACATACCGACGGCACCAGGCAGTGGCTGCACGAACTAAAAATCGAGGAAGTGACCTATCTGCGCTACCAATCGATAATGGGAGCTACGCTACCAGTTTCTTCGCTCTCTGAGCAGCAGCGCGTGCCCAACGCGACTTTAAAGAGGGGCATCCGTGGCATCCACCCAAACGTTGTGTTTTTCTTTCCGTCGACGTTCTTCTTTCGTGTAACACAATTATATATATGCTGCAGTTACGTGTTCTACTCGCTGATATGCAGCCTCCCTCCGAATTTCCTCGATTTTTCGTTCCGACTTCCGGCGCTTGGCATCGGGCGCTCGAGCGTGCGCAGAACGCTTCTCGGAAAAGGTCCATTGAATATTGTTTCACCGCCCCTTTAAGATACCCACGAAAACAAGACTTTTAGTGGTTGTCTTAAAATCTAATCGGATATATATTACCCAGATTTGTACTCGTTACTTGAACAATGTCACGGATTACAATTACAAACTACCGAGCCTTAAATGTGATGAATTGCAGTTACAAATTACTTTCGTTGAAAAGTAACGGATTATACTTGTTACGTTACATATTACTTTTACGTTACTTTTTGAGTACACTTATTCAGAAAACAAAAGAAACAATTCTGATATTTTTCAAATGTGTTCCACAACACTACTTTTGATTTCTCATTCACCCGTATTATGGTAGTCCTTGTAAAAATAAAATATTGTATTTAAGAGAAAGAGTGTAGGTGCACTTCCATCACCTGTAAGCTGACAAGGCACCGAAAGCTGCAACCACAACCGCCATCCCGCTAGCTTACGTCCTCCGAAAATGCCCCCTGGAATTGTGCGGACAAAGCTAGCGGTGCGCATTCTCAGTAGTGGCGTCTACCTCTGCTACGAGATTCGGAGCGAAAGAAGAATGTACGAAAGCTCCCTTTTGACTCGGGTGTTTCGCCTGTTATTCACAAGAAAAAAAACAACAAAAATTTTGTTCTAACGTTACAATGTATAGCCAATGCAGAATGCAGGTATCCCAGCTTACCTTGATGTTTTTGCGTATATTAGAGTTTTTTTCTTGTTGATGACAATGTGTTTTTTTCCAAGCAAACTTTAGAACATTAAAGGGTAAGTGTTCAAACTTTAGGGCATTAAAGGGTAACTGCAAAAAAAAAAGTGTGTTTTTAAACAGCCTAATTGGGACAAGCATGTCACAAAACAAATATTCCGCGAAAAAACAAGCTTTTTCTAGCAATATTTACGCCACAGGACGTAATTTAGTCGGGGTCACAACTTCTCCGCATTTGAAACTCCCGCTCTTTCGACGCGCGCGGAGTGGCGGCAATACGTCACTCCGTGACGTTTAGCAGACACTTCGTGACGTATAATACCAACTTTGTGGCGCGCGATCTAAAACGGACGAAATAGTCGCAAATTAAAATCAGTCTCGCGCAATAAATATTGCTGTAAAAATTTTTGTTTTTGGCGGAAAAATTGTTTTGTGACATGCTTGTTCCAATTAGGCTGTTTAAAAATACTTTTTTTTGCAGTTACCCTTTAATGCCCTAAAGTTGGAAAATCTTATTAAGAGATGGCCATGGAGACGACGGACACTCCATGACCGAAAACTCGACCACTCAGAGAAAAAGTGGCGGTTACGGGTTATCGATCGTTCATCGGTTCTCACTTTCATACCAATATTCGTGGAGGCCAGGGGAGGGGAGGGCATAGAGCGCGAGAGAGGCGGTGGCCATCGGTCTCAGAAAAGAATAGAGGAGGGCACCACTTTTACGTGTTCTCTCTCTTTCTGTCAGCACTCCTTAGATGGCCTGACCCCCCCACCCCCCCCGCCCCCTCCCCCCCCTCCCCCTTTATGTTGACAGTTCGCTGTTAAGTGAGGAGTGGACCAGACCACCATGCCCTTACAAGGAAACCAAAAGAAGTATCGTCCGTACACTGGAAAACGATGCCCTTAGCCTCGCGCCGGGCGCTTTTCAGCCGTGCCTCAAAACCGTGCTAGAATACAGTAGCGTACACCAAAGACTAAGAGAATTCGGCCCACTCGCGCGAGGCTACATCGTCTGTTACGTGAGTTGTGAATTCGTGAATCGAGGAGGTACGGACCCGCGCTTGATGTCTGTGCAGGTGGCCGGAGACGTCGAAGAAGTTGGAAAGAGTGAAATGGTGTAAAAGACAAAAACAAATAAACACTAAGAGCTTTCTCCTGCCCGGGAGAAGAAAAGTGCGATGGAATGCGACGGAGAGCCTACTCGGCGTTGTCTTAATTTATCTTTGTCTTTCGTATATTTGTACCTGCCTTACCAATTTTTCTAGTTGTTCTAGTGACCGGTCATACAAAAAATCGTGATTTCTTTTTGGCTATTCTGCTCGTCCTGATGTTTTCTATTTTGTTGAACTTGCTCTCCTTATGGTGCTGAATGATCTGCTCGTATTGCTCCCGTTACTGTATTTTGTTCATATTTTTTAAGAAAAGTAACGGGTAATTGAAGTAATCCGTTACCAAAGTTTTGTAACGAAATTACATTACAAATTACTTCCAAAAAATAAGTAACAAGGCAATCACAAAATTACCTGAAAAAGTAACGGATTACAAGTGATATGTTACTTGTAACGGATTACTTCCCGAATCTGAGATTAACAAGGGTTCCGTGTTTCTTGTTTCTATTTGTTTTTCACATTTTGGGGCGTTTAATTTTTCTGCAGATCACTGTTTTTGTATAATACGAAGTTTCTAAACGCATCTCGTATGTTAGGACAGTTTAGACAGCTAGACAGTTTTTTCAAGATATATATTTTGTGAAGAGGGAAGTCGAAATGCAGAAACGAAAGCTTAAATGAAGTTTAATGTTGCCCAATACCCGCGCCGTAAAGCGCAGTTCATAAATGCGATGAGCACGATATGAGAACGAGATGCCTTGTCACTGCAAGAGCGGACATTTTTTGGCGACCTCATGTTAGAGCGTCGGTCTATTCGGCTCACAACGTTTTAAGCCATTTTTGTATATCTCGTCAATAAAGAGTTAAGCACCTCGTTAAGGTAAAGCGCAAATTAACAAAAGTGAGAATACCGCGGGTGGGTCAAAGCATGACTAGAATCCTTACACTCTCATTCAATTATGAGTTTTCTACTTTCAGTTGTTTGTACATTCTAACGGGGTGCCACCCTCAAGTTACGCTATGGAAAGAGGGTGCTTAAGTAAATATTAATAATAAACAAAACATAAAAAGTTTCTGCCAAACTGAAGGATAACCTTAAAGAAGGTTATCTGCTCTTGTTCACGAAGGCAGCGTTTCAGTGTTTCTCAGAGCCGACGACGATCAAGGCCGCTGAAATCAGGGCCAAGTTGATGCCGATTCATATTCTTAAAAAGCACGCAAAAACGACGAAGATAAGCTAGAAGAAAACTATACGGAGAGCAAGTGTTCCAAAGAACATCGTAGGCACGTCGGCACGCGAGGAAGATCACGCCAATCAAATGTCAACACAGAGAAGTCGCAGGGAACGCGTGATGACGAGCAGCCAATCTATGGCCGTGATTGGTTGAGGTCGAAGGGGGGGGGGGGGAACACATGTGGGAGCATTTGGGGGTAAACAAACGCACGAGGCGCGCAAGGACCGGGCGAACTTGCTGGCCGTATAGACGCAGACACAGAGAGGAATCACCTTTATGTTAGTCCTTGACACTGAATTAGATGACATATAAGTCAAATAAGTTGCAACTTCTTCACTTACCGGATATTGTCCGGCGATTCTGGCCTGTGGATGTGCTTGATCATCGTGTACCGTGCGACTGATGCCGGGGGCCGGATGATTTTCATGTGCTTGTGGTTGATTCTGTGGCAAACCGTGTTACCGGAGTCGTTAGCGCTTGACCATTTGTTTATTAATCTGATCTGCACAAATCCACAATAACCGCACAACCGTGCTTTAAATTTCTGTTAGTCCCATTCAGGTGAATACCCCACCCCGTATACTCCGTTTCACTTTTAAGTGCGAGCGTGGCATAAGGTATACAAAAGCGAGACCCGGGCTTTCGGCGTCCGTGCCAAGCACACGCGCTCGTGCACTTCAAGCACCTATCAGAGTCACATGCTCGCGCTTGTAGCTTCGACCTCGCTTGCGCTTAGTAAAATAGGGCATGGACTCTTTGCAGCATCTGTGCGTGGCCGCCGCCATAACAGACCTTCAGGTAATGTTTCCTATTGTTCAGTTCACTTTAAACAAATGAAAGCTTGTCCCGTCCTGTTTGTTCCTACCTTCTATGGTCTATGTCGTTCTGCGCTGTTTCACCTACATTATGTTTAGCCTACACCAACTAGCCCAGCTTTCAACTTTGGTACGGTTCACTTTACTTCGTCGTTACCACAGCAGGACTTGCTATTGCCATTTGAGATTCTACTTTGTCTTCTCCCCAGCACTGACCCTTGTGGAGGCTCGTCAACACCCGCTTCAGTGACTCAGCATCTTGGTAAGACAAGGGAAGGTCAGCAATGACGGCTGCAATCTGGCGCTTGTGCAAAGCGCCTATAGTAAAATATTTGCACCTGACACTTTTTCTTTTTCTTTTTTAGACACGTACTATCTGCACGTATAATATCACGTAATATCTGCACGCACATGCACCGACGACGGACACATGTCCGCGTATAGCCACTCACCTATAGGCCATATCGTCGTCCTCTCCGCCCCAGCCCCAGTAGAGGTTGGAGAAGCCGTTGACTTTGAGGAAGTGTTCCCGCTTGATGGCGAACACGCCACCCACGAGCATCTGGTACGGCAACCTGGCGGAAGATAGTGCGTACCATGTTGACACGTTCGTCATGCAAGTCTTATTATTTTTTGTTTTGGCCCGTTGCTCAGGGCAGTGTGAACGGTGCCAACTGGCGTGATATGAATCGGGCGACCGCGAGCAAATCCCGCGGGCGCATTTTAAGAATGGTATTCGAAGAATGATGAAACTAGCGGGTGAAGCAAATTAGAGCGCCTTGCTATGTTCGTATACACGAGCTACTGTAACGCTGACCTGCTCATAGAAGAGTGTCACTCCATATGACTGCGTAGCGGTCCGTAAAGGTATTTTTTTGATTCCTGGCTTACCCAGATATCAATCGAAGGCGCACCAGGTGCGGCGGCCCTATCTGGTCCTGACCCTACTTTGAATCGGCTTTCTTCGAGGTATCTCGTCAGTGGGCGCGTTGCGAATTCATCACTAGGGTGCGCCGGCTGCCTGCATAGTGGCTGCCATGGGGACTGATCCGGGAACCCCCTTTAGTTTTATGTCCTCGTTTGCCGAAGTTAATTTCGGCAAACGACGGAGCTCGTGCCAACGAGAAAGTTCGCGCGACTTATATGTTTCCATTTAAAGTGCATTTCGAATATATTAACCCGTGACTGCTCATGTAATGTTTTACTCTATCAAAAACAGTCTCCTCTACTAATTATTCCGAACAAAAAAAACACTTAAATTTGTTTTTTATTGCGACACAAAGGATGTGTTGGTCCCAAGCAACCGCAACAAATCCCGTCCTTAAAGGGAAAACTGCCTAGTGAGAAGGAGATGTAAGGACCAGACAATACTGCGGGCAGCTGCAATCAGCTGCTGCGCGCAAGAGCGAAGCCGATCTGTGAATCGCATTTGGGAAACGCCATCTAGAATCCCATAAGCCTGCGAAACATCCTTCTTTTCCTCCATGGAACGTCGTCACAGTCGGATGGTGCCAACTAAGCTACTGGAATCGATCCTGATGCCGAGCGTCCTTCGACGCGTTGATTAGACACGAGGCCAAGCCGAGTCCTGACTCTGCGCTCGTATCCAATCTGCGTCTTCGCTCGATTTCACAGTGATGACGTCAATATTTTAGTGCGCATGCTTTGGTTATTTTGGGGGCGTTAGTTTGGGTCGCAGAAAAGTCTTTACCGAGCGCCCTCAATGGTGAAGAGAGGCACTCCATCGACGACAGCCCCTCGTGAGCCAATCTGTGCGCCGGTCAGGATTACAGTAAATCGTGTGTGTGTGTGCTCGTTTTACTAGGAGCATCAAATGTTAAATGTGCCAATGCACGAGGCGCATTTTCTGTGCGGATCTTCGAAGAAAATGGCGGCGTCGCACTGAAATGAGCAGCCCTCGGATAGAGTGAACGATAGAGTGGCACCAGCGTTGCTGGTTGGTGCACACTACCTTATAAGCCAATTGCGGCGCAGCAGCGATTCGTGGTGCTTGTTTCGCACGTTTGCACAACAAACGTTGCCGCGGTACTTGTAAGAAACGCCAAGCTTAAATTTCATCGAGTTGCTTTAATGTCAACGACGCCCACAATTTTGTTCTACGTTGCCAAGACTAGGATAGCTTCGGCAGTGTTGTCAATGCTAATCGCGCGAGTGCTAGAGAAGAAGATGTAAAAAGATCGTGCGTGCTTTCGCAGCAGTGCGGGACGGCAGCACTATGGAAGCTTCGTTAGCCTTGATAACGTAGCACAAAATAGTTGACATACATTCAGGCTCTTTAATGAGATACGGCAAGATAGCGATGGCTACAAGTAAAATTTCATAATTTAAGTACAAACAAGCGAAAACAACAACATCAAGAACAAGAGAGGAAAACGAACTAGTGAGTTTTTCAATATACAAAAAGTATAATAAAAAAGACGCTTGCCAAATAAACACAGACGGAGAACATAATATCTGAACGACACGAACTACAAAACAAGATAAGAGAGAATGAATAGATGCTTTTAGGAATGGGCAGACATTGACGTTTCGGCGGCGGCATCACATTCTTCCTGACGTGAAACCAAAAATAAATGTACTCCTCTTATAATGACGCTATTGATCGTTGCGAACGTCAGGCCAGTCTGATGTGAAAACGAGCGGACTAATTACTAAGACTTCCCTCACCGACATTTTCTATACCCCCCTGTCACGGGAATTTCGAAGGCCCTCAGACTTTATAAAACCGGCGGACCACTGCAGGTCGAGGCGTACGCGCAGAGTCGGGACCGCGGACTCATTCGCCTATTCTATAAACGGAACAAAGTCCGTCTTAAAGGCTTTTGAATCGTTTGTGATTGAAATGACTTAAATTAATTTTTAGAGGGATACGGAGACGAAATGTCTGCACTTATTTCCTTGCTTTGGTGTGGTGTATATTGTGCCGGCAGTCCAGAAAGACTAGCCTAGACTAGTGTTCTTGGGCTGCCGGCAGAAGAAGTCAAGAAAACTAATTTCGCGACGAATAAACAGGTTTGCTGCTTATGTATGGTGGCGGTCTGTGAAGCTCTGTTGGAATGCCGCCCGTCATGAGTTCCTAAGAAGCAGCGCTAGTTCGCGGTAAAGTATGGCTCGCTCGTGGAGCTACCCAAGACCCCTAGGCACAGTTGCGTTTGAGTGCGTTTGACGGCGTTTGACTGCATTGCGGCTGCGAGAAAATGGGACATCCCTGCTTATTCTGTTGCCTCCCAAGCTATTCTATATGTTGCCTGCCAAGCAACGCAGTCAAACGCACTCAAACGATCTCAAACACAAATACGCGTAGGGGCCCTTTAGCCCGATATGTTGCATAACTAAAAACAACAAAGCGTTCATTGAAAAAAAAAATTGTGTTATGAGTATGTTTATACAGCCTGAACTTAGTCTGCCTCAACAGGCGACTTGTTTCTCAGCTATAGATGAGCAATTTAGCCAGTGGAGTACAACCGCTTGCCTGGGGTCTTTAAAGTGCACCACGCAGTAGTGATACACGACAACACGTCGTGTATCACTACTGCGTGAGCTCGGAGCATGAGGAGCTTTCGCTCCTCATGCTCCGAGCTGGTGTGCGCTGAAGCAACGCTGAAGCCCCTTCATGTTTCAAAAGTAGCGCAAGGTTCGTCAATGCACGAGGCACGTGCAACGTGCAGCCCTTGGGAAGATCATGGCGGCACAACGCAGCACTGAGCACTGAGCTAGATTTCAGACGCCATGTATTTCCCAGAAGTGGCGCGCGGCACGCGCCTCGAGCATTTCTACAACAATGAATGACGCTACTTTTCCCCAAAAAAAAATTGGGTTGTGTGTGTGTTTATACAGCCTAGAACTTGATCTGCCCCACAGGGGCGACGAGTCTCCCAGCTGTAGGTGAGAAATTTAGCCAGTGCGGTACAGCCGCTAGCCTGGGGTCTTTAACGTGCACCACGCAGTAGTGATACACGACCGCACGCCGGTACGATGGTCATCCAGATCGAAACGGGCAGGGGTGGGGCTCGAACCCAGGATCCCTGGGTTCTGTAGCGCGAGCTTTCGCTCCACGAGCTCCGAGCTGGTGTGCGCTAGACCACTCGGCCACCGATCCCCCCTACTTTTCCCAGAGGGGCTTTAGTGTGCGCTAGCCCACTCGGCCACCAATCCCTTTTTTTTTTTTTTTCTTTATTGACTCGGCCATCAATCCCCTTATACCCCTGTCAGACGGGCTAGTTTAGTGTCACTACAAGCGAGAGCACTTCAACCCGTCGAAACACACTCCAAGTGTGTTGGCGCGACACGGGAAAACGTAGTGTCACTCCAAAATGATGGCAATAACGATGGGTAAGTAATGGGCACGCAAAATATTACAGTGCATACGGATCTTTTCATAAATAACCTCGTCGTCTTATTAGAAACACGTTACCACACATTGTCGCGCTAAGTCACGAGGTTTAATCCAAATTAGAGTCCAATTTAATCATTACGATCAGCCATTACAAGCCAGTGATACATGTCCGCACACCGGTACAATGCTCATCTATAGACCTTTTCTTTAACGGCGCCGCCATCTTCAGAATCGCGGCGCCGACGACGCCGTCTAGCGGCTTAGAAAAAAAAATACCGGCTTGTTCTGGCAGCACAGCTATCTGGGTAGGCAACGGTGTGGCTATGGGGGGAACTTGGCTAGACTTGGCTATGGTGGGCTGCAATAACTTGGTTTGAGCTTGTCCGGTTGAATCCAGCTGGCTACTCTCAGGCCATTACCTTGCCTGCTCGAGAGAACGAGGACGAAGACGGTGGGGTGTTTTGATTGAGTTTCCACAGCGAAGTACAGGGTGTCACACAAGAAAATTTACACGGTCTTTTTTACCGCAAACATAAACTAGGCATCGCCGGACGCTCATTCACCGCCCAAAGGTAGCGCTAGAGGTCACAACCAGATGCTAAAGTTTCAGCCCGATCCGATAACTTAATCAAAAGTTATAAGCGATTTTCTGAAAATTTCAATGGGAAAATGGCGGCCAACGGAGTCTTCAAACACATGGGGCTCTGTGGCACCAGAAACCGAAAACAGGCAAAAATGGGCTCCATTTTCCCATTGAACTTTTCAGAAAATCGCTTATAACTTTTAATTAAGTTATCGGATCGGGCTGAAACTTTGGCATCTGGTTGTGACCTCTAGCTCTACCTTTGGGCGAAGAATGAGCGCTCGGCGATGCCTAGTTTATTTTTGCGGTAAAAAAGACCGTGTAAATTTTCTTTTGTGACACCCTGTACATATCAGCTGTGTAATGTAGGCTATGCAGGTAAGCTCTCGACATTTGATAGCTCCATCTTGAGTGGTGGCATGTAAACTTTTTCATACCTTTCACATACCATGGGGCTTGCAGTGATAACCTAATTGGACCACCTGCACCGGGAATTAAAATCGGTCCTCTTGTCGTAGACGAAGTGGTCGTGAGCTTAAACTTGACGTTGATTCTGATACGAATCTCGCGATTCAAGCTCGCAATCGACTGACTTCATAAATAAGGATACTTGGGGAAAATGTGAAGCTCGATAACATTGCAGCCACACTCGCGCTGCAGCTTCTTGTGCTCATGGCACACTTGCTTCTATTGTTCTTATGCTTTTTAAAATTATTTATCCATCGACCACGCAGTGGTAGCCAGGCAACCGTAGATTTTCGGAAATTGCAGCACGGTAAAAAGGAGCACTCGGAACTAACTCATGCACGACGTCCGTTTTTAAGCCTTTTCGGCCATACCCTTGGCGGTTGCGTACCCTGTGTCAGCGGGTAATCCAAAAATGCGCCAGGTCGAGGGTACGTCAGTTACTGGCTGGTTTGAGGTTATGCGAAAAAGGTCTCTACACTGTTTCACCTTATGATGTACCGCAGGAAAGGCTACAAGCGCGAGCTCCTTGCTCTTGGGTCCATCTTGGCGGCAGAAGCTCTCGTGCGTTAAGAGTAGCTCCCAACGTTATGAGCTCGCGCTTCTATCCTTGTCTGGATTGAACCCAGCATTCCTGGGTTCTGCAGCGCGAGCTTTCGCTCCGCGTGCTCCCAGCTGGTGTGCGCGAGCCCACTTGGCCACCCGCCACCCGCCACTCGCCATAACGAAACATCATGGAGTGTGTGGAGGACGAGCTGGAGCGTGATATCCGCGATGTTCGACAGTGGAAGCGCGTGGTTGGGGCACTTTTTTCCGTGAGAGCCCAACGCCTTTCAGATGAGAGGCAGCTGGACCTGGATGCCGACGCACAGGCAAGAATTTCAAGTGACATCGATCAGCAGCTGCAGGCCAATGCCTTCACCATTGCCGCTCTCATGAGCGACAACCTACCCGTGATCAGTCGAGAACGGTGGACTTTCCAGAGGAACGAATGGTGGTTCGAAGATACCTTGCCCCATTTGGGCGAGTTCCATTTCAAGCAAGCCTTCCGCGTCTCTCCTGCCACCTTCAGATTCCTGGTAGAGTCTTGCAGGTGCCTTTTGGCCGTCGCTGGCCGTCGCGCAGGGGCCACGGCTGGAAACTAGATTAGCCGCTTATTTTTCTACAATGCACTACTTTCTTGCCAACAGAAAACAAGTGCGCATCTAATATTACTCCTATCAAAATAATATTTTACGCAGCGTTAATTTCTTCTATTATTTTTACTCCTTGAACAATGCTATCGAGATTACACACTCGGTCTACCGGAGCGAGCGTAGTGTGCTCCCCGAACTCACTTCATTGGAAGTGTGTTCTTCGGGCAGGGCTGGAGATTGAGCTCAGGATCACTGGGTTCTCCAGTGCGAGCTTTCTTTCCACGTACTCCGATCTGGTGGGCGCTAACCCACACGGTCACCGATACCCCTTAATAAAGACACGTTAAAAAAATTAGACGTTTACAATTCTCTGTAATGCCAAATTGGAGCACAGCTCTTGAGGAGGAGGGAGGAAGCGTACGAAGGGGAGGGTATGCCAGCTGCTCCCCCTCCCATCCTCCTCTACTGTTCCCATCCCACTTAGCGTAAAAATTTCGCTAAATTTCCCGCTAAATTTAACCGGGAAATGTTCCCACTGAATTGACGTGTGACGTCACATGACACGTCATCTGAAATTTTAAGTGTAACGTCACGTGACGTCACACGGGTAAAATTTTACCTCTAAATTTAGCGGAAAAAGTTTCAGCCAAACTTAGCAAAAACTTTTACCGCTAAATTTAGAGGGAAAGTTTTACCCTCGTGACGCCACACGTGACGACACACGTGACGACACGTGTGACGTCATTTTGGGAAACAGCCCTTCAAGGCTCATACGCACATTCGCGTTTGAACGCGTTTGAGTGCGTTGCGGCGTCCTTGCGCCCTGCAGGAGCGGTCGCTTGCGGTGGGACGCGCGCCTATACCCGCAACGCTCCGTAGCGCGACGCAAGCGAGGAGAGACTCGCTCAACTTTCCGAAGCGTTGCGGTGCGTTCGACCAATCAGAATCCGAGAGAGGAGAGGAAGGTGACGTGTTCGCTCGCCCCACTCGGCCGACTCGGCGAGACGTATCCGGTTCCCCGCCCGCAGAGCTTGCTTTTTCGTTTTGCGGAGCGGTGGGAAATGTATTTTCCAAGGCTACGATGGTTCAAGCTTGACAAAACGTCGGGGAAGCCGGCGGGATTGTCCCAAGATCGAACACTTCGACGCTGTCGCTGTGGGCCACCATGTTACCTTGGATTTCGCTTACTATTGGTGAGCCACTAGCGACGATAGCGCGTTCTTATTGGCTCTTGACTGCGGTTGACTGCGTGTCAACACAATTGTGCGTACAAGTTTGGCGCAAGCGCTCTTCGCAACGCAACGCGTCCACTTGCCGCTGCGGAACGCACCGCGCTCAAACGCGAAAGGCCCATGCAACGCGCGGTTACGCCGACGCCGCTCAACTCAGAAACGGGTGCCTAGGAGCTGTGCTCTAAAACTACGTTGCATTAAGTAAGATAAAGAACGAAGCATATCCAACTTTGGCGTTCCGCTTCGTTCCACGGAAGTCTACGAGGAGGCCCTGACACTGCCTAATCAGATCATAATTATCGTGTTGTCTCAAGTAGTTACATGCTGAAACAAAAGTAGTCTCTATCATTCTCTGCTAACCAAGATAGCCATGAATGACTGGCGTTGTCGTCGTCTTTTATCAATTCACCGCTGCGCTAATCCTGATTCAGATCAGCCTGAACTCCAAGTCCACCCCACTATTTTTTTTTGCAATGCAACTCTTCTACATGTCGTCTCTTTCACGAATTTCTTTTTCTTCATAAAATGAAACTTACTCCACGCTTTTGGTTTCTGTGTTGTTATGTTTTACTGTTGACACACTCCTATTGATGCCACGCACTCGATCAAGCGAAGTGAGTTCGTCAAACTCACTCCAAGCCAAGTGTGTTCCTCAGGAAGGAGCCGTGTGGCACACTACAGAAATGACACTAAGGGCGAAGTGCACTCGCTTGTAGTGACACTAAACTAGCCCGTCTGACAGGGGTATTACATTTGCTTTGATTTATCAGGTTCCTTCTATTTCTCTTTTTTCGGTTTCGTTTTCTTTTTTTTTTTCTTTGTTGTTCGTGTAATAATCACTTCTTTTTTTTCTTCCTAATTTTTCTTTTTAACTAAAACGCCAATTGTGTTTGTCCGTTTGCGCTTTATATTTTCAGTATGTTGAACCCACTAGCCCACCTTAACATTTTAGTACGCCACAAATCACTTTCACGTTACTTGTCTCAGGTACATCTAAAGAGATAAAAAAACACACATTTGGCGGTTTCAAACATGTATCGCAACACACTTTTATATAGTCTTCAAAAAATTTCCCACATTAATGACAATACGGTAGTTGTTGAGAAAACAAAAAGCCTTTACATTGATTAATCCCGTGCAGTATTGATGAAGGCATTGACGCGAGCAGGCATGCTGGTCTCTTTCAAATGTCCTACGCTACAGATCATGTTTCTCGTCTAAATACCTTTTATCAGACAGACTTTTGCCAAACAAATGCAGACAAAAACATATAATCCGAGGACATGCAGACGTGAAAGTGCGATCTAGTGGAAGGTACGATAACGAAACGACGAGTGCGCAAAGACACAGGCGCTGTGTCGGGTATCGTTATCGAGATGAACGTGCAATATAATAAAACTGCCCATTAGGGAGCTTTATTTGACCGTTTTTGCATTCCGATAATGATACTCGATTTAGCCGCCGGTGCTTCGGGACACGCATCGTATCGCTACGGGGTATCGCTAGCGGAGCGCAAAAACGATCGACTAAAACTGCCTAATGTATAGATACGTAAAATACACTGTCTAAAGTTGAAGAGGTAAGGAAGATATACATACGGCATATCATTTACAAATCGTGGCGGCGATCTACGCTGATTAAGTCCGGTAGAGTCACCCGAGATGTAACACAGGTGAATAGGAAATCACAGTAGTTAGTAGTGGCTCAACTTGCGCAAGTAATCAGATAACTAGGATGTCAACCGGGTGTACAGCCGCTCATGCTTGTTTACTTGTGGTTTTGCCTAATTTTTTTTCTAAATACACGAATAAAATTAAAATCTTAAAATTCCAAGATTCAAGCTAGGGCCGTTGTATGTGTAATGCCATTTCTATTGTATATTTAATTATTTACTTATGTTCGTATCTTGTAATTCTCGGCTCCAATGGATTTTGTTCAAATGACTGATTGGTGCTTTAATTAATGTAACACGTTACTATGTGTATATAAGTAATTTAATAAATTAGTAACACATGTATTGTAGTATAATTACATTACAAATCATTCTAACAAAAATCAAAAATTACATGAAATAGCTGTGAATAAGAAATAAACATGATTTTTAAAGGATTGTTTCCAAATCTTTTATCAAAGTACACAGATCAGCCGTATTCCGGTCGTTAAATTAAATGTGCACCAAAAGATGAACTCTCGTTTTGCCCTTGCTCGTTAGATACCCATTGTTGCGGCACGAGCAGACCTTGAACTAATTACAATGACTCAATTTGCGTGCCTCTCAGCTGCAAACAATACATGCAAACGGGCATAAGGCAGTATTATAATTTCCACAAGCATTATGCACGCAGATGCGACGATAAAATGCATTAATGGAAAATTGCAAGCCCGTCCTCTCATTATACTCACACACAAACACACACACGCACACAAAAAAGAACACTCATATTCGAGGAACAAGAGATACGACTTTACATCTGAATTCAGTAACACTGCGGGTGTGTAACGCAATTCCTAACCTGTATATGCTTAGTTTCCCGAAACTATTTGGTGAAAAGCTGTCCTCGTTCCGAAAATTGGGGAGTGGTGCTCATTGGGCATCTCATCGCCTAACCCATTAAAACACCTCCAAGGATCGCCATCCCGAAAACGACCGTTGAAAACAAGGGCAGCGGCTGTCCCTTGTCGAGACGACCAATTTTTTGTTTATATCGTTTTTGTTATGATTAACGAGTTTTGGTCGAATTTGCGAATGAAGCGATATAAGTTGGAAAAGAAAACGTTCGCTGGACATCGACGGCGTTGATTAGAGCCCTCTTACACAAATAAAAAAAAAAAGTTTTTATGAAAAAAAAAAAAAAGATGAAACAGTAAAACAAAATTACAACGAGCAAAACAGCACCTGTGTAGTTATCTTTCGATCGGGCTATTCTTTATCCTTTCTTCGCTTTGAATCTGCGGTGTCATCGGGCTTTATCGGAAAAGGCGAATCAACACACACCGCCACAAGCTTCCCGCATTTACGGCACAAACAATATAAGATAGCAGAGAATATAAGTTTGTAATTGTCTAGACCAAAAATGAAGGAACATAAAAAAAAACAACAAACAAACAAACATTCAAGCAAACAAACAAAAGCTTTTACCTAATTGCATCTTGGTACGGAGTTCACGAATATTATGAGTATGAGGTTTTTCGCTTTCGTATATAATTAGGAGGTAAAAAGTAAGAGGAACTAATGAATGAAGTGGCTTTATAATAAGTTATACATAAAAAAACGTAGATTTTTTTTAGAGTCAATGAAATTTAGTTTAGCTCTTTTATTATGTTGCTGACACTTGCTTAACGTATTTCATATGATAATTACATTTTCCTAATTAAAAAGGAAACATATGACGCTGTGAGGAGCCCGCATCCATAACGATGGTAGGCAAAATTAATTTTATGTTCGAATTAGGCACCAAAATAAAGATTGGGCTAGCCATTAGCGAATATTCGTTTTCGGCCCTAACATATAAAAAAAAATTAAAACGACACTTTAAATTATGAGCGAACATTATTGTTAGTGTTTACGTGGTTCTGACACTTACTTAAAGGGGCACTGACACATCAAAATCATATTTTTTTTTTATTATCCGAAACGATTGAAAACGATGCCGGGACATTACCCTCAAAATTTGAAATTTTGGAATTCAGTATTTGTGAAGTAAAAAAACAATTTCCAAATGCCGAATTCGAAGTTCCCGCGCGATCGGCGCCGGTGCCTTGACGTCAAAAATTGCGGAGACCTGAGAGTCCCCTTTCTTTCACCACTCCCTGCTGTTGCCATGGCGACCCAAAGCGAGGAGGAAAGGAGCGAGCGCAAGCGAACGCCGGCGGACAAATTTTGAGCGGTGTCGCCTGTTTTCCGTTGGAGGATACAAATCCAGGAGACGGCACCACAACGAACTCCCGATTTTTGGTATTTCAAAAAGAAGGGCCGTAGTGCGTTCGCAATTGCGTTAAAAAACATGTTTTAGGATTGCCGTTAATAAATGTTATAGAGATGTCGCCTACAAAGCTTCTAAATTTCCTGATTTTTGACGTCACCGATCAAAAGAAGCGAGGAGGCGAGAGGCGGGAAAATCAAACGCCAAAAATAAAAAGGCGCGCGCGCGCGCGGGAATATTTTTTTTCGCGATGCGGTCTTTTTGCGTGTCTATGACTGCAACTTGCATCGTTTTAGACAATAAAAATAAATACGACCTTTGGGGTGTCAGTGCCCCTTTAAGCAAATGTTGTCCGATGTATATGCAAACGAAAGGTAGCGCCCCTTCACATTTTGACAGCGTATAAGATAAATAACATTAAATTTATATATTTTTGATGTTGCGTGGACGAAAGCTAGAAAAGCTGCGAGATGTAACGTGACCACATGGCTGCCATTGTGTAGAACCTGCGCTTTTGAATTTCGCCCGAGTTCCAGAAAACGTAGCTTCAACGACACATTTATAATGCATAGCCTTGTTTTTGTTTTGTTTTTCTTTTCTTTGCGAGGAAACGGCGTTGTTGACGCGCAGTAGCCAAACATGGGAGGAGGACGCAGCTTCATGTTTTACGAATGCCTTTAATAAAGATTATAGAAATATCGCTTATAAAGCTTCTAAATTTCACAATTGATTACGTCAAAAATAAAAAGAAGCGAGGAGGTGAGGAGCGGGAAAGGAAAACGCCAAAAATAAAAAGGCGCGCGCGCGTGTGGCATACTTTGTTTCGCGTTCTGGTATATTTGTTTTGTGTCTGTGATTAGAACTGGCGTCGGTTTTTACAAAAACAAATAAACAAACAAATACGACCTTTGGGATGTCAGTGCCCCTTTAAAATTAAGATTGGGGGCATTCCTAGTACCTACAGCCAATCGTTTTGTCACGTTTGTCTTCAAAATAATTTTATTTTAAAATATGCCTCAAGACGCACTGAAAACCGTCAAAGCGGTCATATATCTGAATTTTATTAAAACTCTCCAGCGCTCTTTAGGAAAAATTTAAGGGCCGTACGACCTTCATTACGTATTCATAATTAACCTCCGAAGAAATGAATACTCTCGTGCATTCCTGAGATTGAGGTTTGTGTAGCCAAATTTTTCCATTGATTGACAAGCAAGTGAATCCCCCATAAGAGTGGAACCCGATAGCCAAACACAGGAAATGTCATGTTTTAATAAGTTTCATTTCACGCGTGAAGTCACGTTGTACGTGAGCGTTGTGGGTTGTTTGAAATTCCCGCGCGAGGTCATGTGACTGAGACGTCCTGACTCTATCAACCAATCACGATTTTTCAGTCCCACCGACGCCGACGTCGACGCCGGCTTTTCTGCGACACGAGCTCCTTAAAGCTACCGCTTTAAAACTTAAAACCTATTCTAAAATTTGAAACAGATTCTACTGAGCGTACTAAGTGCTCACACTCGTGCTTCTATAGGCTCCTTGCACATGACGTCATTTCCGATACCCTCCAGAGAAGAGGGGGAGAAGGAGCTCCCCTCTTATCAGGACCCTCCTTTGTGCCTTCCGGATTTGCACAGGCGTCGCTATTCTCCTCCCAGAAGATTATAGAAGATTAACCCGTCACTCAAAATTCTTACAAAAGCAGCTTCCCTCTCCTCCTTTTACTTGGTGTGCAAATGTGTGCGATGTGACGTCAATGCAAGGAGCCTATAGCCTATACTCGGCGACAACCTGTCTTGGCATTTCCGGCAAGAGGAGGAGAACCCGCTCACAGCTTTTATCCAGCGCTCAAAATGGGAGAGGAGAACCGTGCCTGCACCTTCCACTGCATTGCCAAGAAAAGTTGTCGCCGAGTATAGCTGCCTGTTTAAAAGACTCGCGGTGTGGCCTAAGATGTTTATGCTTATCTTGCTTTTTGATTGGTTCCTCGGTGTTCTGATCGGCTTATGGCGCATTCTGATTGGCTGAGGAGTGATAACACGATGCACACGACTCACCACGCTTCGCGTTTCTCGGGTTGTTACTGATTATTGGTATTTAAGCAGTTTTGCAATTAACTCATACGGTAGAGTGTTGAATACTAAGTTTTACTGCCAGTGTCAGCGTGGCCCATATAAAACAAGCAAAATTGAGAATTCCACCAGGTTCATACCAAAATAGCGTCGCGCTCTGTACTCATTTTCTTCTACCAATCACGCGGGCTCCAGCTTATTCGTACTGACGGTTCATTTTTTACCCTCATAAATCGTCGAGTTCCACATGATCGCAGATTGCTTTGACCAACAGCGAAGCACGTTCTAATAGTCTGCAGTATTCGCAACCTATGCGGGTGTGCTCTGGCGCCTATAAAAATAGCGGACATCTATGATGATCGCCGTTGAACAGTAGTACGAAGCTAGATTTGTGACGCGTTAGTTATTATACAGTTTCGTTGAATGCTAGAGACCCTAGAGGCTTAAATTATCTTTCTATACCAGGAAGGTGTAAGCAAGCATCTTCATTGTGAAGTCCTTCTTCAATGTAGTGGCGAGCGCTATCTTCAGACGACGGCACTACCAAAATCGCTGAAAGTTGTAAATACTTTGAAGGTTACCCACTAGAGAGACCTTGAGTAGCGTCGAGCGGAGGCGTTCGAGGTTGTTGAAATATCAAAGTTCACTGCGTGACAAAGAAGCGACGAAGTCTGACTGAGCCATTGGTAACGTAATCTTGTATCTAAAAAGAAGTGCTCACGATTGCGAGCGCTTTTGAAAGGGTATTGCATATTGTTTGAAGATAAGTCTGATGGCGACACTGTTCTGCAAATGCCTCATTTTCCGACGGAGACGTATATACTTAAACGTTGAGCGATCTTCGGCGATGGGGATCTAAAACTCCTTTGCAATTCTGAGAGACCGTTGGTGGGCTCAGAAGGACTGCTGTCTCTTTCCGGAGGAGACTTGAATGATGAAGATGGTCGTTGCACCAGATTTGTATTATGCGTTCAGGGCTGCGTACGCATTTGCAAGTTGCGGATCATTGATATTTATGTTATGTGTTTGCGTGTGTGTGTGTGCGCGTGTCTCCGCATGGAAACTAAATATATGATTTTTTTATTACTTCAACAAGACTTTATGCTGCAGAGCGCTGAAAGTGATCACTTTAGACGAGCATACTAGACGAAACGAGGGAATCGAAGTACAGGCTCGCTTCCAGTGAAAATAATGAATGAAACCTCTGTGCAGACTAGCAACAGCAACAGGCAGTGCCTGAATCAGAAGTAGGGAGAGCACATAAATGCTGTATTTGAAGAGATTCGCAGCCCTCTGAGTCACACTTCGTAACAAGATAAAGAACAATAAAAATGTTCCGGGAGCAAAAAACAAAATTAATGTAATGTAAAAAGAAAGTACAAGGTGAATCTAGGAATAAGGGTGACAAATTCAAAACGCAGAAACAAGCACGTATTATAAATGCGGGGGTAATTCGAACAGAAACTTCAGAGATGATTATTTTCAGTAATTCGTGTTTTGTAAAAAATAGGCACAAAACGTTATTGCACAGATCTATCAGAATATTTTCTAAATTTAACGCTACGATTGTACTTATTTACAATTTTCTGCGGAGGTCATCTACGCCAAATATTAGCTGCATCCCCAGGATTCTTTATTGATTTGAAAGTAAAAACACGATGGGCTAGGAACAGAAGGCATAGTAGATCAAAGTATATCAAAACAAAAACAGGAAATAAATAACGGAGGCGCGTACCGTAACGACGCACAGGCAGTATTTAGTGGGCTACCGCCTTTGTGAGCGCTCCCCTTTTTTCTTCTCCGTACATATAAGTAATCTTGCTAATGTGTTTGAGAACGCTTTTTGGTCGTTTTGTACCGTGCAGACAATTGGACAAGATAGTAAGGGGACAGATATAGTCTGAAATGAAGTACATTGAAACCCTTAGATCAAACCAACAAATTTTTTCATTGCCCAGCAGTTTTTTTCGACTCTTGAATCCCCATTAGCCAACTTCCATTCCATACTCCCATTTCGCAACCCCCCCTCCCCCCCCCCCCCCCCCCCCTTCATTTCCGTTCTGCTGGGAAGAGGGGCTCCTTCAGCTCTTGATTTTTTTCGTGTCACTCGTGGAGCGCCCAGTAACTGCAGGCTTCCGAGTTCCTAACTAGCCGAGAGCCGCCGAGTTCTGCCCCATGCGGGAGCGCGGAAGCAGTAATCATAATAAACTACCCTCGACCCGAGCTCACATCTCTCACACCCACACGCGGACGCACGCACACGCAGACGCACGCACACGAAGAAGACGGAGCGCACAAAAACACACACAGAGACACACACACACACGTACAGACACGCACACACACACGGGCACACAGGCGCGCGTACGTGCATACACGCACACACGAACACACATACATACATATAAGCACACGCACACGCGCGTGTACACGCGCGCACACACACACACACGCAGACAAACAGACGCAGACGCGTACAGAAAGGCACATTCACATACACCCGCTCACCCGCATGCACAGACGCACGCACACAGACACACACGTGTGGCTTGCATCTGCCGGTTTCGGCTGGACGGCCTTTGGGTTGGCCGGTTTCATCAGCACGCAACGACCATCGGGATGCGAAGGCGCCAGGTGACTCCAGCCCCCCTAATGAGAAGCAACGCCGAGGCCAACTCGGCTCTCTCCATGCATCTTCTTTTACCCCAGCGGGTGGGGATTTCGTCTGGGCTCATGAAACGTCCCCGTCTCTTTCATCCCTGCCTCGCTGGCGATCGGGTGGATTTGCATTCAAGCGTGCGCGGACGACCGACGCTAAATCCGGCACGGCGCGAAGACTGCCGTCGTTTGGAAAGGGCGCTCTTTTGAAATGGCGCTTTCTGTTTTCCTTTGATTCCTCCCTCAGTTTCAACCTGTCTTCTCGTTTCGCCACTGTGCTCTCGAGCGGATGATATTGCCTCGACGACGCTCGTCGCTATGCTCCATTTGAAGCCGCGCGAGGGATTTATCTGTAGCCATGCGTGAGAAGCGCGGGCGCTAATGCGTGGATTTAGATAGTCTGTTCTCTCGAAATACACACTTACGAGAAAGTGTTTCGCGAAGCTGTGCTTTCGCGTCTGGGACATTGATAAGGCTGCACGTGGATTGTCAGATGGGAAATAAGAAACGCACGATATTTTTGCTGTGAATTCGGTAGCAAAACGTTACCTTGGTTGAAGTGTCATTTTATTTCATAGCGGCCAAGGAATTTGCCCGAGGTGCATCAATTGCATGTGCGTTACCCACTTTGTTTGATAATACTAGACCTTTCAGCGAAAGAAATGTCTAAGTGTCGACACAGGCACACACACACTCACACGACAATAATGCTATCATTGACTTTTTTTTTTTGTTAGTGCGACGAATTTGTATTTTCCTCGGCAACATCCGGTTACGGAAACGCTTTCTTGCTATTGTCAGTTAATTCATAAAAGTTGTGTACTTTATCCCAATAATTATAATAAAAGGCGTATCTAAAATTCGTTCACGAGGGCGTGATACACTTAAAAAAAATTAACCCATTTGAATAAATTCTGGAAGCAATACATTGTTTTATCGATTAAAGTGAGCTAGCAATTGTGCAGAAATAAACCTAAACAGGCGTTACCCGAGTCAAAGCAAAAGTGCCATAACGCGTGTCTTTTGTCATTCATGGAGACATGACCTTATATTTTGGTGGACTATAAATACGTATAAAAATTGTTAGCCCATGTGTGTAGTACGCGTAATGGATATCACAGAAAGCCATTCAAAAAAATATATATTTTGACTCAGCATGGAACACGATGATTTACCCCAAGATCTGCCAGTCAAAACAACGAAGAATACGACCACGCGGAGTCTATATTTTTGCTAAACTGCTCGATGTGGGGCGTCCATGTCAGGTTCCTGTCTGGAGTCAATCTAAAGATGCGCGTTGGGAGGCATAAGAAAGAAATTTTCCCGCAAGGACTAAAGAAATCTTTTCATTAACATGCGTTTTTTTTTTCAGGTGAGAAGCTGAGCCCACGTGAATGGAAGAAATTACTAATTAATCGAAGGGCCTGTTGAAGCTTCCTCTAAGAGATAAAGCGCTTTCGGTTAGTCGTCCATATGCAAACATTACCTGCATAGATGTTGCACGAGTGACATCAGACTTCGATTGAATAGCGTAGGACTGAGGACGGCAACCCTGTGGGACGCTCATACTAACAGTATGAGGGGAGGTGCAACATTCCATTGTATTCATGAATATAGTTATTTCAGAAATGTAATCTTGGATCCATGTGTATATTTGGCCACCGATTCCGCGTTCAGATAAAGTCGTTAATATGGCAACGCGTTGAATGCAATCGAACGATTTGCTAATGTCGAGAAGAAGGCTATTGTTGTTCGCCTTTGTGATATGCCATTTTCTACACAAGTAGCTAGGACCATTACATTATCTGCTGCTGACCGCCCAGGTCTTATACCAGGCATAACTTCAGGGTATATCTTAATATTTTGAAGGTTCTAGTTTTGCCTTGCTAGTATCATTCTTTCCATACATTTTACTATACAACTTGTGAGAGCGAGTGGTCTATACGATCGTAAATGTAATCGAGAATTGCCCGAATTCACAATAGGCATAATCTTGAATCTCTTTCATTTCTTGGCGACTGAGCTATTTGTAAAGGATATGTTGAATACTTCAAATGACATACGCCGTGGAGCTTTCTTCAGTCGAGAAACGGCAGTGTACGTTACATTCATCAGGACCAGGCCAAGACGTTTCCTTGGTATTTTGTAGCGCGCTGTCAAGTTTACTCAGTGTAAATGGCTGATTGAGTCTGTAGTCAACTTGCATGGGAGTTGTGTTTTTTTTTTATTATTCTCTATAGCTGCGCTGTTTGATATTAGTTTACAATAAGCCTCAGCGATTTCGAGCTCAGTGCAGTGTTCTTTGAGAGCAATAGCTCTGAAAGGATAGCGTTGGTATGGTGTCTGGTGTCTAATTCCGTAAGCTATTCGCCACAATTTTGCAAGGCTGTTTTTGGCGTCTAATGATGCACATGGTTCTCGACATGAGTTCTGCGCAAGGGAATGTCAAGAGCGTCTGACATTTTTTGAGCTCCTGTTTCAGCTCTTTTCTGCTCTTCGGCTAATAGCTAGTAGTTTCTCGTACTCTGAAGCTATATCACTTGTTGATGGGTATTGTTGTTTGAAATGTAGATTTTTTTAAGCATTCAGTTATTATAGGTCCGAGTTTTTTATCTAACGTGTTAGCCGTAATCGACTCTCACAAGTTAAGTAGAAGTTTCCCAGTTTGTGACAGTCAAAGTATGAGTCTTTTTGCGCTGAATAAATCTATTAAAATATTAGAAGCAGCATGTGGTCACTTCCTCTACCTTCAAGGTCGGTAGTCCAGCGAACGTTATGGTACTGCTCCGCTAACACGGAAGTTAAGTCTAGTGCGCTTCTACTGTTTCCCCTGTGAAAAGTTGCGCTGCCGTTGTTTAAGAGGCATAGATCAAATTTTCACTCATACTGATTAGTGCAGAACCTCGCTTGTCGCTATACCTGCACCCTTGAAGCTCATGGTAAGCGTTAAAATTGCCACACTATATATGATGGGAGGGCGTAGCTTTTAGAAGGACTTCCAGACCGCCAACATCAATGGCACTTGAGGCTTAATATATGCGGAGATGAGTGTAAATATTTTTGATTTGTTTCTTACAATCACGCATGCATATTGGTTTCTTTCATGTGGGGAAACCTCATACTCATTAAAGACAAGGTCAACCCGGACAACTATTAACACCCGACTTAATACGTTTGCCCTTTTTGATGTACTGTACGAATATCCTGAAAGTCGAAGTTTTGAAATATCATCTATTCGAGCATCTGATATTGCTAGCGGGGGAAAGAGTGTTCTCGCACAAAATGTTTGAAGCCTAACATTTTTGAGGGAATGCCATTTGAATTCAATTGAAAGAGAGTAGTTTGGCGTAGGATATCATAAAAAGGTTAACTAAATTGAGCCAATCTAGGAAATTCGGCGAAATGAAATCTATCAGACTGAATACTATAGGAGCCCGCTTGTAGTAGCTTCGTCTTAGACAGCCTCTGCCAATATCAAGAACCAGAGTTAAGGTCTTGTTACATGGGGAGTCTCTGTTTTCCGGTACATTTTTTCTGCCGGACGCATGCTTGGAGGGAGACACAGAGGCAAGGTTACCACCATCAGGGGGTTGTGATTTTTTTGCCGGTTTACCCTGCTAACTTCTAACTTCACGAAATGCGAGGAACATTAAATTCCTCTTTAGGGTTACACCGTTTTTAGAGATGTTCCAAACCTTCCAAAGTTCGAGTTGGAATAATTTTGACCAACATCGCTAGGTCCGAATTCGCACAGTTCGAAGTTCTCGACTTCGCACGTTGGTGCCGTCTCGGAAGCTTTCGTGGGATCAGGAGGCAAAGGGAGGAGGGGGGGGGGGGGAGGGGAGGGTGATTGCCGGGATCACGATGGACGAGCGGGTATGCCATGGTAGTGAATGCCAAAGAAAACATCCACTGACAGCGCTTCTTGTTTCGATAAGGAAATGACGTTTATTCGTCGATGCCGCATGCTTTCAGTGGAATTTTCGGAGAAAGAAAACAAAAATGAAAGACGTTTACAACCTCCTATAACGCTGAATTAGAGCGCAGCTCTTGAGGAGGAAGAGGGGAGGTTACTGAGGGGAAGGTATGCCCCTGCTCCCTCCCCTTCGTCACATGACCCTTGTGTCGTCACGTGTCCCCCGTGACGTCAGGGTTACGCCGACGGCGACGTCGCTTAAGCCGGAAACGCACGCCTAAAAGCTGCGCTCTAAGACCGCTTCATTCCGCTGCACGTAGTTTTGTGGCGTTGATAAGATGTAGTGTTGATAAGATTTTCCCTATCTCATGGCAGCCACGGTACGAGTTCTTGTGAAACGCATGTATGGTTTTGCAGCAAAAGCTACAAAAAAGAAAAAAGAAACTTTTCTAATTTTGGTTTTTTTATCCGCTTTTATTAACCGATACATGAAACCCTGGCTTGCGTGCGAACGCGCGCGGGAGCGTGCGAAGCTCATTTCCAGCAAGCTACAGCGTTTAGGTTTAAGTCAAGGTTTGACTGTTAGCGCTTACCAGAATTGACGAGTGACTCAAAACGTGTCTGTCTTTCAGTGTGCTACAAGAAGTCAATCGAAAGGCTTCTGCGAAGTTTGCTTCTGCTCGATGCGTAAAGGTGTCTATGCGTGCCTATCCCACACACAGAAAAAAAGATGGAATGCATGGAGCGTCGATTTCGCGACAAACACAGCTAGGTGACTAATTCACCCAGCTGTGTTTGGAGATTTGTGTTTGTCCTTTGTCCCCCGTGTTCCCTTTCTCCAGGGATTATTTTCTCATTCTTGTCGAGCTCGCTTGCACCTGTGCATTTAATTATATTATTATCATAACCTTAATATGCAAGCCGTTGAAACTTGTTGGTGTTAGACTGGTAGCAGCTGATAAAACCCGTTTGTTCAACTGACGTCTAACTCCTGGTTAGGTCAGTTGGTAGAGCGCTCCACTGGAAATGGAGAGGTCCCTGGTTCGATGAAGGACCAGGCGGATTTTTCGGTCACGCATCAGTCACCCAGCTGTGTTTAAAGATTTGTGTTTGTCCTTTGTACCCCTTGCTCTCCTTCCCCAGGGATTATTTTCGTCACGAGGACGGTTCATTCAAGTGAGCCTGCCACAGAATTTCTGCAGGCGCCATTACAGCGCCATTGCAACCCGTGCACTGATACGCGCAGATACGCGCTTCAGGAGAAAGATGACGCCACTTGTAAACCGGCGCTTGATTGGTTTTTTCAATCCGTAGCTTCGGCTTGGGGTCCAACGGAAGGAGAAATGGAGTATACTGCGTGTTCCCACATTTTAAGTGCCCTAAGCTAGCTGTATCGCATTTAAAAAAAAAAATATCTCACTACAGCTGCGACGCATTTCATGATACTCCAAGCAAGACAAACTTCACCTCAATTAAACATTCGTGCAACTCGTCTGATTTAATTGACTTAGAGGTCTAGTCATGTATAGGGAACTTCGAGAGCGACGCAAGTTCATGGCGTGGCAAACGCTCCCTCTGACTGTAATTCACAAAGTGAACGCAGCGATAAAGTTCCAGTCTAGACAACCACGCTGCACTAGCTCTCAAAATGCGGCGTTCCGTTGTGCACTGAAGTATGTTACTCCTTTTCCGTTGGAATCGTATCAAGTAGCCCTCCGCATTCCCCAAGCTTGTCGTGCTTGACAGCCGGTTTCAGCAGACGCTGCCACGCGTGCTCCTGACCTGTGACGCGCTCGAGCGCGTCGACGTGTGTGTAGGCGTCTTGTGTTAGAGACGTTGTGTTGCAGTTCTCTAAATATGATGCTCTTAACTTACGGTCTTCTAAAGGTCTGGAAGTTCGTCTGGCAGCTTTTCACAGACAGATGGCGTCGTTTTGCGAAAACGCGATGTAATGTTTCTGATCTTGACAGCACACACGCATATGAAAATCTTCTAAGAGTCTCCTCTGCGACGACAAGCTTTGAAGTTTATGGGCAAAAATTGAACGCGGTGTTTTGTAGCTTAGTCCGTCGGGTCTTCCGTTGACAATTTTATAAGCTGACTTCGCCAGCTGGTGGCCGCATTTTGAAATGGCATGACTTCAAAGACTGGAACGCCTACAATCTCCAAAAAAAAGATGGTGAGCGTGACAGCTGGTGTTGCAACTAAGAAAAGTACGCGATTTGTGTGTTTTTGTACATTTGATTACATTCGCTCAACGAGAAAAAAAAAACGACGAAGAAACCTCAATCTTATTCTAATGAACGAAAAATGGTGAGACTGAATAACATTATCTTGTTTGGGAAGTCCTGAAATTTTATAACTTTAGCGACATGTACCTGACGGCTATAATAATAAAACAAAATAAAGGCATCGAAATATCAATTTCTTTTAAACTAAAACGTCTTACCTCCTGCTGTTTTGAAACAGTTTCGGTATCAGAATATAAGATATACTCGGGCTCATCTGTGTTCGACACTATGATATCACAGTAAAAACGGCGCTGTTCAAACATCATCTTTATTTATTATATTGGCTATTGTACTTGAAAATCATCCTATGTGAGCTTCAACACAGAGAAGCAAATATGTAGATGCACTTTCCCAGCCGTGTAAATTTAGATATACTGTAAGCGACTAAATTTTCGCGGGGACCAAATTTTCGCGAATTTCGCGAATCGCCTACAATTCGCGAAAAATACGTCCCGCAAACAATTCGGGCAATAGGTGAACGCTACGGAAGCTACACTCGATTCGCGAAAATTAGAACCCGCGAATAATTTTAAATTGTCAGCTTTGGACTGATTCACGAAAAGTTGAGCCCGCGAAAATTTGAGCCCGCGAAAATTAAGTCGTTTACAGTATTTGAGTTTGGATCGTCAAAGAAATATTTTAGAATTCGTATGGAACGGAATGGAAAAACTATGACTATGATTGAAGTAATGACATTGCATAAAAGTTCCTGCTGTATTTAAATGAATCATTTCCCCAAAAATGTAATTTCGAAAAAAAAAATACTTTCTATTAGTTTTTTATGGACATTCGGAGTCTAAATTATTCGGTACTTTAAACACTATAATAAGGGTTTTAACAATCATTAGATAAAAAACATTCGTTTTCAGAATAAAAAGATATGCGAAGTGGTGCACCTCTGAGACAAAGGCACATCGTAAATTGAAGTGTACCTCTACCCTTTGCTTTTGGTACCTCAGTGTAGCTGAGACCTACAAATTAAATACTTCTGAAACCCTCCTTTTTATCTCTATCGGCAAGAAGAATACACCGGCAAACCGCCCAGGTGTTGTCATCATTTCTATGGTTCAGTGGGTATCGAACGCTTGGCGTTCGCATGTGGCTTATATTTTAGTAGGTTGACTGATTATAGAAATTGTTAATAATAATAATATCAATATTAATTTCATAATTTCATACTTCATAATTTATTTGGGATGGAGGAGCATATCCACAGAACAACGCGGCCGCCATCTCCCCCACGGAACCTGTGGTGAAGTTGCGAACGGTGCCCTGAGAGCCCTGTATTATAGTTGCTTTTGGGTTGCAAGTGATAGCCAGTGCGATGGCCACCTCTTCCGCTCTTGTAACACAAGACACTCTGAAGGAGGCTTTCGTGACGATCTTGCTCCCGTCCGAGGCAGCCACGGCCGCCGTGGCCACCCCACTAACACTCGCCGCGGTGTCAACGTAGAGGGTGCTTGGTCAGCAATCCCAGGTCCGAGCGAGGGCCTCGGACCTTGCCATACGCTTTTCCGCGTCCCGTGACGGGTTCATGTTTCTCGGAATTCTGCTTGTTCGAACACCGGCTCGAGTATGGTCATCCAGCTCGATCTGTTGAAGTAAGGAGGTGGCGTTCGGGTTCGCCAACCCCAGCTTGTCGAGCAGCCAGCGACCGCTGTCCATTCCTCCGAGTCTTCTGATTTGCGCTCCAATTTTGGCGTTGGCCAGCTCCTCGAAGGTGTTGTGCACTCCAAACTCAAGTAGCCTTTTAACGGCTGCATATTCCGGCAGTCCCAGCGCATTCTTGTATGCCTTGCGAAGCAGTATGTCGAGCTTCTCTACCTTCTTTTTGGTGAGGTTTAAATGGGGGGGTCGATACATCACCCTAGACACTACAAACGCGTGCACGAGCTGCATGGCCTCCTTTTCTTTATGTTCGTGTTGCTTGTTGCGAATTCTTCGTAAGATGCCGTTGATCTGTACCGTCGCCTTTGTAAGCTTGTCAAGTGTGCTCTTGTTGTTCCTTCCCTGTGGGGTAAGCTGTCCCAGGATTCGCACCTCCTGTGGCTTGGGAACCTCTTGTACGTCCATTTTGACATTAATGTGAGTTATGAGTCCTTCTCGTGGGTTCCTCAGGACCAGCAATTCCGACTTCTCCGGCGTGCACTGAAGCCCTCGGCTCCGCGCGTACTCTGCCGTAATACCGGCCGCTGCCTGCAGCCTCTCCTCCCCTTGACCGTCGCTCCCGGACTTCCACCACATCGTAATATCATCGGCAGATATCGCGTGCTCCACGTTTGGGATATTCTTGATGAATTTCCCAAATTTATCAAGGCGATGGGAGTACAATGGCAGATAACACAGTGCGATGTGTGGAGGAAAAGATGAGTATTTAGGTCAACTACCGTAAGGGGATTATGAAAACATACTAATTTTGTTTTTGAGACATTGATACCGATAAGATTATGGGCAAACCAGTTCATTAATCCTAAAGAACATTCCTGGAGCGTTTCCATAGCAATTGAATAAGATGACTTGTTAACAAAAGAATGTCGTCCGCGTATTGATAAAGAAAGCAATTCGAAACAGAGGTAGACATATCATTTACATAGATATCGAAGAGTAAATAATAATTGAAGAGTATAATAATAATAATAATGATAATAATAATAATAATAAATTTATTCAGTAGTGCAAGTATAGCCAGTTGAGTGTCGGGTCCGATCAAAACCATCAGGGACTTGTAAGACCAGACCCTTCACTGGAAAATACAAAAAAGGAAGTTCGCACGGAATAACATTGCGTGCAGGAAAAAAAGCAAATAACATACAGATGATTCACTTGACAGGATGTAGTTGGAATGTTTGTGTCAGTGATTTGGGTGAACTGTGAAGATGAAACTATAGCAAAGGTTGTCTTGATCACTGTGTCAATTACAATCATTAAAGCCCATAAAAGTAAAAAAAAACACTCATGCATGAGTATTTTTAAACACAGTAAGAGTAGATTCGAAGACACAGTCCTTTGATTCATGAGTCTTTCTCTCAAATATTCCATATGTTCAGTAAAAAACAAAAAGAAAAACAAAAAAAAAACACACTTATTAGTAGAAAGAAAATCAGTCAGTCAACGGGTCGAAGACAACAAAACTTCAGGCAATAAATGCAGTCGTCATTTGGCATGTCCAGCGATTACCACAAAAAGCACGTACAGCGCCATACTACAAAAGAAAAGGAAAATAACGACATGGGAAAAATTCATTATTAGCCACATCGGAGAACATGTTTTTCAGAGAGGTCTTCAGCATTTTGTTTGAGGTAATGGCAAGTAGAGCAGCTGGAACGTTGTTAAAAGCTTTTGGCACATAAAAGGAACGCATGCTTTCGCCATAGTGAGTTCTCACTCCAGGAGTTTGAAAAAGCAGAACAGATCTAAGTTCGCGAGATGGACTGGCCGAGACCTTAAACTCACTCTCCCAGAAGTGTCGCCAAATTACTGTTTGAAGAAAGAGTGAATGAAAACACTGTAACTAAAGTGAAGCAAACAAGCTCGCACTAGATGACATGTGTGTGTTGTATGCTACACTCTTCAGAATTCCCTTTAACGTACGATCAATTCTTGAGTGCCAAAAGAGTGGACAGGTAAAAAATACGCTTATGCCATACCTTAGTGCACTATAGGATAACGCGTGCATAATGCTCTCTCTAATTGACAATGGTAGAAATGATTTGATATTGTAAAGCAAACATGAAACAGTTCTCAATCGGTGGCACATATATGACATGTGAGAGTTCCATGAGAGGTCACTGTCGAAGTGAAGGCCTAAATACTTTACGGAGTTAACATATTCAACAGGTGTACAGTTACAGCATGAGCAATTGGTGTTGTGGAGAAATAGCTGAGAAGTCAAGCTTACATTTTTTAAAGGGCTATGAAAGCAGACCAGCTTCGTTTTTGAAGCATTTACCCGAAGCTTGTTGGCGAAAAACCAGTCCAATATTTTAGCGACATCGATCTGAAGCATTTCAATTGCACGCTCGTACACTAGATGCCGAGAAAATATAAGGGTGTCATCGGCATACTGAAATATTTTGGAAGTTGTGATTGAAGTTGAAATATCATTTACGTAGATTTAAAAAAAATAATGGAGACAAAATAGAGCCTTGTGGAACTCCGGAAGTTAGGAAAGCGAGGGAGCTGCGTACGCTACCAACAGAAACAACTTGGTTACGATATATTAGAAAACCTTTTAACAATGCATGAAATGGGCCACGAAAGCCCACTCTATAGAACTTGTCTAAGAGGATATTATGGTTTACGGAATCGAACGCCTTGGCAACGCCGATAAAGAGTGCGCACATAAACCTGTTATTGTCAAAGGAAGAGTGTAGAATGTCCGAAAATTCTTCAACAAGATTAATGGTACCATGACCAGTGACGAAACCGTATTGATGTGGCGAAATTATGCTGTATTTCTCAAGAAACCCAGACATAGCAATACATATAGGTTTTTCCAAGATTTCTGAAATGCTGGACAATATTGAGATAGGCCTGTAGGATGAAACATGGTTTGGTACTCCACCCTTAAAGAGTGGAATAAACATGGCCTGCTTTAAGTCGTTTGGAACTTCTCCAGTTTCGAGAAAGTTATTTATCATTACAAGGAGAACATTCTTCAAAGAGTCATAATTTCGGCATAAGTCACGCACTGTTATTCCATCGACACCGGCCGACCTAAAGCCCTTGAAGGCATATAGGTATGACCGCAGCTCTGGCTCTGAGAGAGGTGGAAGAAAAGCGGAATCAGAGATAGATGAAGTGCCGTC
This sequence comes from Ixodes scapularis, assembly GCF_016920785.2. Classification (NCBI taxonomy): domain Eukaryota; kingdom Metazoa; phylum Arthropoda; class Arachnida; order Ixodida; family Ixodidae; genus Ixodes; species Ixodes scapularis. The sequence continues at coordinate 98,144,120 of NW_024609857.1, forward strand.
TGCAGGATCCTCATCACTGTCTATCGAGAGTGCGACTGAATTCGCGAAGAACACATTAAAGACATTGACAATAGAAGTCAAGTCCGCCCCGAAATGTTTTTTCAATGTTTCAATCGAGTCCTTTTTTTCATGTCCACGAAGCTCAATGACGATTGACCAAGTTTTTTCTGGAATCAGCACGTGCGTTTGCAATCATTTTAGCATAATATTTTCTTTTTGCTGATCGAATAAGGGTATTCACCCTATTTCTTTGTGTTTACATTCCATTTTGAGATTGGCATTGTTGGGAGAGCGCCGAAACTTCTTCCACAATTGTTCTTTTTGCGTTATACTGTTAATAATATCCGAAGTAAGCCAAGGCAGTGAGGGCTTACGTTTTTTAACATATATAACGGTCATCGATAACTCCCGAAAATTTCTAATGATGTCCACAAACACTGAGTACAAGTTTGTGCTGTTAACCGAGGATAGGAATTCAATCCAATCATATTCTTTAATTAGTCGATCAAAAATGCTTAAGTCAACCCGCCCTAAACGGCACGCACTCTCGAAATTATAACCTTTTTTGGAGGGAAAAACACATTTACATGCGACAAAAAAAATTATCTGCAAGCTTTTGTAAAATGACAGCGGAGTGTATGGAAGCATCTGGAGCTCGGACGTTTATATGATCTAGGCAGGATGATACAAGATTTTCATTTAATACCTCTTCACGGGTCGCACTCTGAACGGTAGGTATGATTCCATGCTCTGCAAGTAGTGATAAATAATCACAAACACAATTTTTGGAAGTTTTGAGGGTGTCAATGTTGAAATCTCCCACCAAATAAAAATAAAAATAAAAATATAAATGTGCTTTATTAAACAATTCTTCCAAACTTTCCCTCAGCTCCTCTAAGAAGCCAGAGCAGTTAGACGAAGGAGGACGGTAAAGTGCAAGCAAGCAAACCGTATAGTTAGAATTAGAAACCCTTAGCATTAAGCTCTTCGACTGTTGAAATGTGACATCAGTTTGAGCTGTTGACCATGAGTTCCTTATAAATACGCCTATTCCTCCTCCTCGAGTAATTGGCCGTGTGTAAAGAAATTTTGAAATCCTAAAATCCTAAACTGTGAAGATGATCAGCACTGACATTGATTTCTGTTAGCTCAATTGTATCAATTTGGTCCTAATTTGATCAATAACTGTCTCAAATTCATCTCAGTATTTTCGAATAGTGCGAATGTTTATGTGTAAGACCGTGAAAGAATCGGTTGAAGAAGAGGAAAACGAACTATTCAACGAGAGAAAATCGTCGTACTGTAAAAAACTAGCCATGTCGGTTATGTGATTAGATCCCGGTCACTGCTCTGTTGAATCTGTACCGGAGAAGCGCCCTCATCTTTTCTGGCATAACTTCGAGCATTTTTGACCCTCACAAATTTGTAACCGCGTTCTTTTCCAAGAGCACGTGCCTGCCAGAAAAGTTCTCTGTTGGTCTGGGTTAAGCTGTCATTGAAATACAGTCTTTCGGGTGGATTGTCACGATACAATTGCCTGAGCTTGCTACGAGCTTGCATCCATTTGTCTTTAGTGGCTACAGATGTAAACTTTACCAAAATAGGTGGTTTTATAGCTCGTTTGCCTGGTAGCCTGAAAACCGAGACGACATCAATTGGTTGATGTCCCGGAATTTCTAGCTTGTCTGCCAGCCCCGCTAAGATGGAAGGGAGAGCCTCGTCGGGTTTGGCGGTCATTCCATGAATTTTCATAATATATTGGCGACCGCGTTGGTCAGCGTCGTTCAGCTCGCTTTGGAGGCTTTGGATAGTATGTGCCTGTTCGCAAACCGTGTCCTTCAGAGAAGCCACTTCCGTACGCAGCTCGTTCATGTCGGTCGCATGAGCAGACACCGTGGCGAGGAGGCTATCGTATTTCTCTCCAAGGAAAGAAGTGGAAGTTTGAACCTCCTCCACAGTCACTTTCAGGAGATCTGTGGTAGGCTTGAGGAGCAAAAGCTCATTCACCTTTGCGGGAAGCTCGAGTAGTAAATTTACACTAGCCTTCAGAGAAAGTAATGAATCTAGCTTTTCGTTGATGTTCAGGATTGGCGTCGCGAGTGTCGTGGATTCGCAGGGCGAAATCGAGTCAGAGTTAGCAACTTTCCCGTCAAGATCAGCACGATTGTTCTTAGAACGGCAAACTTTACATCTCCATTTTTCTTTTTTGTCGGGGCTCATGGCAGTAAACGCGGACTCGGCAATGCCTGAGCACGTTTTTCCCAGATGATAGTTATGCTCGCAAACTGAGCATGTCGTGAGTCGACCATCAGGCAAAATGCCTTTTTGGCAATAGGCAGGCTACACCAGCTAAACAGTATATCAAGAGCAGCTTGGCACGGTCACCAAGAAAATGAAACTTCTCAAAGCACTGTTGGTCGGTTACCGGCAAGGCGCGTTCGCGGATGTTCGCTGGTTGGTTCAAGGTTGATGTTGAGTCGCAGAAGGTCGCCGAAAGGCTCGGATGAGCATGGGCAACGACTGCTGACTGAATGGTCGATGTACAGTAATGGCGGTGATGAACGGGGCCGCAGTCACGATCTTCGAAGCAGTAAATCAGAAGCCACGACTGGATGTCGATCCTTGAGCCGGTAAGATGTGGCCGTCTAACTCCCCGTTACACCATTCAGCAGGCGAGTTAAAGGTCATCGGATAAAGATTTTAAATTACAATGCTCAGAGCGATTAGAAGGAGTGCCTGTTAACATTCACTTCCTCTTTTTTGGCCACTTGAAGTGGCCCAATTGGCCCCCTCGTTTATTTACACGCCTGGACGGAGTAGTAGCTGGTCCGAGAGCTTTGCCGTTGATCAAAGGAGCCGGCTGGTATCGATGGTAATAATAATAATAATAATAATAATAATAATAATAATAATAATAATAATAGTTTATTCAACAGGAAACCATTAGCACAATAAAAATACGGGTCTGTCAAAGCCATAGGCCCAATAATAATAATAATAATTCTTTTTCACTTTACAAGTACATATAAAAAAATGCTGGCCTACAAAAGCCGTATCCTGCTTGTGCGCAGGCCCAGTCAATCCAGCGAAATACATATCAATGCAGCGAGATAAAAAAATCGAACGAGAGTAATGTGGCCATTGATACCAACATTAATACGACACAAAGCCCAAATTCGGCACAAAACAAAATGAACGAAACTAATAAAAATAATTATGAGACAAGCATACAGGGATCAAAGTAAAGCACTATTTATGAGAGGCACCAATAATTTTTTACTACTTTTATCGATTTTTTTTTTAAAAGTTCAGTGAGCTCAATAAATAAGGAGAGAATATAGTGAGTTCTACATTTTTTTCCACACCGTGTTTCAATTCTGGGGATTTTAAACCTTTCTTTACGTTTTAGGTCCCTAGGCTTGTCCGCTAGAAGCTTCAACGCAGAATCATAGAAATAATTCATAAACGTAACATACCTATGCGAATTTTTCAAAAATAAACTTTGGAGCTTCCTTGATTTATCTTTCAAATATAATGTTGCCCACGGTGTTCCGTATGTAATCTTTTTCGCCATATGTTTTAAAATTCTGTCTATTGCATTCGTCTTGTATGGAGAACAGTGCCTATATAAAGGGATTTCATATCGTAGGAAAGATTCAGATAACGCCCTATACACCAGAAGTCATCTTTACGTTGCACAAGCTTCTTATAGTGTACAATCAAGCTGAAACGGGACGTATTCATTTAGTCACAAATTCCACATGTTGATTCCAAATTAAATGCTCGTCCACGTATAATACTAGATTCTGACACAATTATCGTATGACAAAGGTTTACAAGTAGAATTGTTACACGGTGTCGAATGAGGCAAAATTCTAGGTGACATATCAACACGTTTATAAGAATTTCGGAAACACAGCAGCTTAGTTTTGGCAAAATTCACTGAATCGACATTTGAGTTAAACAAACCTATTAATACATTTATATCTCTTTGGGAGTCTAAAACAACCTGATCATAGTTTTCATAGGGTAAAAATAGCACCGTATCGTCAGCATACTGAAATAACTTAGGTTGCAGTGGTAGAATACCATGATCATTTATGTAAACATTAAAATAACTGGTGCCAGAGTGCGACCTTGCTGTGCACCACATTTGATTTTAGCGGTACTGCTTACATCGTTCATAATTTTAACCATTTGTAGTCTGCCGTTAAAGTAGTTCTCCAAAAAGTTATAAAACTGTCCCCTGAAACCTAATCTCTAGAGCTTTTCAAGTAATAGAAAATGATCAATGGTCTCAAAAGCCTTCGCTAGATCTATAAAAAGTGCTAGGGCTATCTTATAATTGTATAGCGCTTTGTTACCACAGTCAGAAAAAAATTCTTGAAGTATAATAATACTTTTTTGCTGTCGAAAACCATATTCAGTGCTAGAAAACAGATTAAATTTATCACAAAAACTGGTCATGGTAAGTGGCACCAACTTTTCAATTATATGATCTAATACAGGTAGAATGGAAATGGGTCTGTAGCTCTAATTCCTCTTATTTACCATTTTTGTACAGTGGACGTATAATAGATATCTTCAAGCCCTTGGGAATTCTTCCGGTATGAAAGGTGTCATTAATTATTTTCATTAAGACTTGTTTTAATTTGTCAAAGTGATACCGAATATCTCGTATTCTAATATTATCAAATCCAGGTGTTTTAGTTATTGGCATAGCCTTTATAATCCTCAAAAATTCGCTTTCCGTCATCTGAGGTAAGTACACCGAACTAGAAATTCTGACCTGTGGAGTTACAGGATTAAGATCAATCTTTGAAATGTTATTTTTTTATACTTTTTACGTAGTCAGCAAAATACTTACTAAATAATTCTAATAGCGGTAAATAACAATCCAATCCAGGAAACGTTTTCTGAATAGTATCATCCACGCTATTTTTAGACTTTCTACCAGTTAATTAGTTTATTAGTCTTTTTATGTTTCTTGTCGAAGAGGTTAACTGATTTAAATAATCTTTTCCTTTGTCTAAACGTATTTTAGCTGTCACTTTATTGCGCATTGAAAGAAATTCATTTCTTAGTTGTGTGTTCTTAGGATTGTGCTAACATCTGCTCCAAAGCCTTTCCTTTTGATCACACAATTCTAATATTTCCTCGTTTATCAAAGCATTCTCATGTTTTCGTTTCTTCAATTTTATTTTTGTGATCCCTCTGGAATAAATATTCTAAAACGTGTCCAATAGTGTATCTTAGGTTACATTGTGATCTAACTCACATAAAGAATTAAAGTCAAACGATTTTATTAATTTATCGATTTTTGTAGTATCTAGAATAATTTTGTTCCCATTTTTTGGATCTGATTTTGCAACAGTTATTTCACCTAATATTGAGAGTACAGTAGCGTAATGGTTAGCTAGCTTTTGCTTAATGACCCAAACATTGCTTTTAAATTACTAATTTTTATAACTATGTGGTCTATACAGGATTGTGGCATTTTATCACCATAATATTCCTTCCTCGCATAATTTTGAATAACATTTTTGAGACCAAAAGATGCGAGGATAAAAAATGATACGGTATCCCCTGTTTACTCTCGTTTAGAATATCAATAATGAAGTCTCCTGCCAGATTTGTTGTTATTGAATTTTTGAAGGAATTGGTCTAATTCATCACATAACATAGGTATATGTGAACTGGGTGGCCTCTATACAGCACACGTTATAGAACAAAGCAAATAAGGTTGTCCTACTTGAAAAAACGCAGGTTGATTTTTTATAGCAAAAATTAATGTGTTAGGAGATGTGCTTGTACGTGGAATTAAACTTAGAATGTATTACTTTTTCTGAAGAATTGTCTTGGAGTTCCAGGTTCATGAATAAACCAAATCGAATAAAAACTTAAGAAAAAAATTAAAGCGGATATAACTCAAGTCAACCTAATTTATTTTATTTAGAAAAATACAGCAACACTTTTTTTAATAATTTCTGCGAAGTGCGATGCAAAAGGGCCCTTGCGCAGCGCTATTCGTTTACTTGAACTTTCACATGAAGGCCTGTTGCGCATCTAGTTACTCAGCTGGTTCAAATCCGTCCGCCCCCCCCTTCCCCCCCCCCCCCCCCCCCCCCAACCAGCATCATAAAAAGATAAGCAACCTTACACGTCTTGATTAAGGGATTGCGGAGGCAATCGCCCTCAATTGAACTGGTCGTTTTTACTTTGCGACGAAAAACTCGGAGCTCTGCCGAGCCTGACAAGCGCGTCTCTTTTCTCATATGGAAAGATACAAAGGAACCACAGTGAGACGGGAAAAGACGCCCATAATCGTGGATAACTTGCTTTTTTCTGTTTTTTTTTTTTTTTTGACAGGAGGAGATTGGTTTGATTAGTGTTCCTGGCAACCAAGTTCATTTGTGCGACACGAACGCCATACACGGCACGTCGCACAAGAAAAAAAAAAAAGCCATCCCTGAAACTTTTTTTTTATAAAGTAACTGAAGTAAAAGAAAGGCTCATCTGAAAGAAAAAAAAAAAAACAATACCGACTTCGCTGATTTTACTTTGCTTTTTTACTTTCGGGGAAAGTTAACTTAGCCTTAAGGACAAATAGAGCCTAGTTCGCGTCTTGATAAAATATAGTAAGCGTAGATTCCAAAAACGTTTTTCTTTTCAGGTATATATGTTCGTAAGAGTCAACCTATTTCTCGAGTGTACTTAGGAACGACTCAAATTCCCACACTCTTTTTTACTTTTATTTTTTTTTATCAATTTTCACTTTCAAGAAGTGAGAATGAAAAAAAAACATTTTAGTGATCTTGAGCCGTTCTAAACTTTATAAATGTCTGGGAAAGTTTGGACTGCTCCCGGGAGAAATTAAAAAAAAAAAAGCCATTTACAGTTAAAAAAAACACACGAACGTTTACCTTATATTTTTGGCCTGAAGACGTTATGGCTCATTAGCATGGTCAGCCCTGAATGCTTCAGTTTTTTTTCCTCGCGTATCTCAGTTTTTCGTAAGTACATAAGTACTTTATTATTGACATTTGTTATCAATAAGAAATACCACGAGATAAGATATATTTGGGAGTGTATATGGTGATCCTCGAAAGCCTACTTTTTAATTGATATATTTTTTCGCGGCTTAACTTATGCGCCTATTTCTTGTACGCTTCTCCGTACCACGATCGCAACGACACGGAAAGAGTGAAATACGACTGGTAAATAACAGCGCTGACATTGAGTGTAAATAATACACGTGTCATAACGTCCCGTTGGTGATGACGTGGATTTCTCGGCTCCGGAGAAACTGTCTAAGCTGCATCAAAATAGTTAACTCCTAAAAACGAAACAAAACAACGATTGCATAAAAAAACATGTTAAAACCACATTGTGACTTGCGTAGTGAGGGTCGTGTACTCTATCCCCTTGTCCTGCGGCAGAAGCCTGCGTAGGGACAGACGGGGCGATGTTTGAATAAACACCGGTAAAATGTTTCTAGAGCAGTGTTGAAACACCCTGGAATTCATTGATGCGATTGTGGATGCACCCCGGCCTTTGGTAAAGTGTAGAACCGTTAGTAAACATAAGGACAAACTAACCCGCAACGCTGTAGAAGTACGCGAGATTGGCAAACTCTTCACTATTACAGTCTCGATCATCCTGGGGGCATGCTGGGTAAATTACTTCCAAAATGTAATTTAATTACAATTACAATTACTTTGCTCCAGAAGTAGTTTAACTACACTTACAATTGCTGCTACGTGAAAAGTATTTCATTACACTTACAAATTACTTTTAAAAAGTAATACAATTACTTTGCAATTACTTATTTCTGGGAGCGAAGCCACCTGGGTCATACAACTCTAAACTAGTTGTTGAGAATGCAACGCATTTCTTCATCCCTTTCCCCAATGTTTGGGGAGGCTTAAGCGCCGCGGTATAAATGTCACGTTTCGTACTTTCCCTTTTGTGAATATTGTTAAATGAATAAAATAACTTGACAGATTGAGGTAAGGAAGTCCAACGTTCTTATATTTTCAATAACTAACAATAAATTAGTTCTTTTACTCGAAGACGCCAGATCGCTAAAGTAAAATTGGGTTAACGTACTTCTGTCAGTCAGGCAAATAAAACTGTGACAATTAGTCATATCTGAATATCTTAATTGTGTCAATATAAAAGCACAATCCTCATGCGCTAATACGACCACATAAACATACAAACGTTTTATGCGATTGTAAATTGTTTACATTGAGTTGAAATTATAATCGTTTAGAAATATGTAAGAACCGACTCGGGGCCCCCAAATCAATGGCGACAATATCCACGGATATGATGTCAGTCTCCAAAATGCTTAAGCGAATAATATTTTAAATAAACCCAACACGAAATAAACTTTAACATATTACAAAGAAACAAAAATACGATAGTACTAAAAAAAAGACGTAAAAAACTGGCAAAAAAAACAAACAAACAGAAATCTTCATAAACAAATGAAATCCCCAACCTCCGCTGAAAGCTGAAGCTCAATTTTGCTTCTTTCAATATTTTGGCATGTCTACACTATTGTTTTCTGCTCGCACCGCAGACGGTGCCACACGGCACCGTTGAGGTAGGCTCCAAAGAGGATGGTCTCTCAGCCAGCAGTGTGAGCAGCAAAACAACAAACAATGCAACGCTGGTTTTGTTGTGTGTGTGTGAGAGTACAGTGCGCCGCAATATGAAAGACCCACTGGGAGCGCGTGGCCAAGGCGGTGGCTGGCGGGGGCGTTGCGAGTGCTCTGGGCAGTTCCATTCTGCTTCGAGGGGAGGACGCTCACTCGAGACTTAGCTAAAGCGCGCGCTTATCAGTTTGTGCTGAGCCTCGAGTGAGCGTCCTCCCCTCGAAGCCGCGGAGCGCTCGCAACGGTCCCGCCAGCCACCGCCTTGGCCACGCGCTCCCAGTGGGTCTTTCATATTGCGGCGCACTGTACGTGTCTATGTGTGCGAGTGTTTCACCGAGAGCTAGGGCCGCTTGTGCGACCGCTGAGGCTTTCAGAGAGGTACCGTCGGCGCCGCAAAGTCTCGCAAAAGTAATTGAAATTCTGCCTGAAATTTTGCAATTACTGACGCTAGAAAGTCATTAAATTACAATTACCATTTCTTTTAGCCGAGAGTAAATTATTACAATTACGAGTTACAAAGAAAGTAAATAAATTACATTATTTCAATTACTGTATTGAATTACTACCCAAGCATGCCCAGGGGCCCCCTCACTATTACTGTCCACCACAAAGTGTTGATATTTAGGTTGGGATAAGGCCAGCGCGCGCGAGTGACTTTAAGAGCACGTGACCACTATCTTCTGTATGTTTTCTTTTTCTGACTCGTACGATTGTAACACACGCAATATTCATACTCAATGTAAGCACCAATGAAGTTTAGTTGTGAGTCAACGTCGTTCTTTGTCAGTCTTCTTTTACTCTCTTCGTGTCGTTGCGCCGTTTGTACTTTCAAAAATGAACCAAGTCACCAAATCGTCTTCGTTCTTTATAATCTCACCTGATCTAGAGGCAACGCGCAGCGTCCTGCTCGGTGGCGTAGTAATGGGGGGGGGGGGGGGGGGGTTTGGTCCTGGGTACCAGGCGTCCCAGTCATGTAGGGGAGACGGGGAAGGCACCTGTGGCGGTGCTGCCTTGCCCTCCCCCCCCCCCCCCCCCCCCCCCCCTGCCGCCCCACTTCTCTCGTTGGGACCTCGGGGAGTGAATACAAAAGGCCTATTCGGCAGGCAAGTGTTCCAAAATGCGTCTCTGGAGCATCGGCCCGCCGACCGAACGGCAACACAGATAGCGCGCAGGGAACGCGTGACGAGGAGACGGCCAAGCGCACGCCGTCATCGGTTGAGGTCGGGAGGAAGCAAAAACGCGCGGGCACGTTTTCGGGGGTAAACAAAGGTACGAGCTGCGCAAGCAGCAGACAAATCTGCATACCGTATGATACATCCTATCACTTTAAGTCCAGCCTTAGTTGACGCTACGAGTTCATGGAACCAATCAATCAGCTTAAAAAGCGCGAGTTAGTGGGTCTCTCCTGTACGTGATTGGTTCGGCGATGACAGAGCACGTACAACACCTGGCGGACGCCATGACGTTACACTTTTGAAGCTGTTTGATTGGTCGCCCATCGGCTGGTAGCGTCGGCTGCGTCTTGACTGAAGGTCAAATGAAGTGTGAGGGTGCCGGATGGCCTCTAGCTACGCCCGGCTACAAACAAAGAAAATTATTTTTGTAATAAATCATAATAATAAAAGAAAAAACTAGCAAATAAGAAGTACATGGAAGAGATAAAAATGTGATTGGAAGAGTAAATTGTTTTATATAAATACGCGATGCACATTTTGACGCTGCACACCTCAAGTCAACGAGAGTTGTGAGCGTGGAATTTCCGTATAAACCCTGTCCACAAACTTAATTAAAAAAAAAAAAAGTTTGTAGTTATATATATATATATTTTAATATAGTCACTGGCAAGTTTGAAGAAACGCAGGGCGTGGCCAGTGTCTAGAATCTTATTAGGGCTCAACAACCAATAAGATTTCAGCATTAGTCGATTCGATCGCCGTAGAACCCATCACGAAGAAAGGTGCGTGAACCTAATAAGCAACCTCCTGCGCCAGGGACAATGAAATCGTAAATTGGCTACCCAGTGGAGCGTCTGAGCGGACGTCTCGTTCTGGACATGCTTTTGTCTTCGGTTTCAACAGAGCACAAAGGTAGCTGAAGCTCCCCGGAGAAACGAGGAAGAGGTCACTTTCCGATGCAGCCTCGTAATAGCGACCTATACATTTCACGACGACAGTTTTCAACTTCGCTAAGAGACTTATTTCTGAAGCGTGGATAACGGCGAATCGTCGACGGATGGTCATTGTGAGGCTTCCCAAAATCTTACATTAGCTCTTGTATATATGGCTGGCATGTGACGTCATTCAAGGCCATGCCAGTGTTTTATGTGCCACGCGAGCGTTCGGTTCGCCGTGTTAGCTTTGACCGCAAAAGTTGTAGTTCGAAGAAATCAGTAAGTATATACCTAATAACAATCAGTATGTGCAGCAATGGCAGCACTTGCAAGCTACGTATTCGTGTGATGTTTCTGTAAATAAGCCGTCGATGACGGAAGGCGTCACCATCTGATTGGGCAATATCTACCTAATTTACATCAGGTACACTGTAAGACATTTGAAACGTCTATACATTGCCGCCGGGCAGTTGGCAGAGCAAATCGCTGCAATATAGGGATGGGATGCGGCACACAATGCACATGGATATATGTTTAGACCAAACAAAAAAAACAAGACTATCTTCAGTAGCACGGCGTGAAGTGTTTTTATTTTTTTTTTAGGTCTAAACATATTTTTAATTTTCGAAATTAACCGAGTTCCTTCCATAGACTGCCTCATATGGCTTGCCCCAACTGATTTACGTGAATACAGGCGCTCTACCTTTCTTAGAGCGTAGAAATAGCCAAATTTGAGGGATGACTTTTAAATGGAATCTTATTAGACAATTTCGCTACGGCACCGCTACCGCAATGCACTAGGAGAACTTTAGTCTTTCTGCACGTGGGAGAACATTTGCTGCGGGACTGCGCGACCAGAGTGTGAGGCGGCACGAAATGACTCGGGCAATCCCGCCTGTTTTCTGTCGACTAAAGCTAAGGTGGCTTCACACATGCGTGGAACGCTTGGTGAGATTGTTGTTGTGTAGAACAACGCTAGTTGTTTAAACTGAAACTTGGTTCCAAGAACTTCCAGTGCAATGGCCGACAAACTGTCGTTCTTTTTTTTTATAAACTTTGTTTTCTTCAGTTTAGATGGTGTCACTCACGTGTAGTTGAACTTGTCTATGGCGACGGACATGTGCCTGGGGCTGGGTGGGCAGGAGTACATGTTGCGGTCGTCCTCCGGGATGAGGTCCACGTCGTGGAAGACGAAGCACTGGAAGTCCGCGTCTCGGAGGGCTTCGCGCACGCCCGCGTTCATCAGCACGCCCTTGTTGAACGTGTCGTTGCCGTACTGCGTTCAGAGGGGACAGAACAGTGGACGAGGGGTTAGAACGGTCTCGCAGCGTGCGAGTCCCCAACTGTGTTGTGTGTACATTTTAGACAGCGTGAAGATAGTGAATACCGTGGCAATCGGCGTCTGGGGTCGAAGACGCTTCTCCCATCTCAAGTCTGGAATGTGCGGCTGCTGGCGCATGGCTTTAAAAATTTGTTTCTCTTGATTTTAAGACGTTTCAGGGTGACCTCCTTACTTAAGCTCAAGTAAAAGACATAATTGTTCCGCATACCTTTTTTAGTAAATGTTTATTTTCGGCTAGCACTCAAGCAATCACTTTTTGGTTTTCACCGGAATTTTTTTTTTTTTTTTTGTGAGGCGGGACTTTTTAGGTATACGATCTTGTCAATGCTACTTTCAAACCTTTTTTCTTCTTTTTTTCTTTTTAGGGGGAAAGGGGGAATAAGTTGGTTAACGGCAGGGGTGTACAAACTCCGGCTCGCTGGTCATATCCGACCAGCGGTAGTTCTCCGGCCTGCCCGCTGCCAGCTTCCAGCAGACCCGCTGCAAACGAGGTGCGAGTAACAAAACGACGCCGTGACGCACATTCAATGTGCAAACGAAGATACATAAAAGAACGAGAGAAAGTGCATCGTAATGCAGGTCCTCTGGCCATGATATTAATTAAACATTGTCATCACCATCATTACCGTTCGTGGTCACCTGCTTTATGTGCCAGAACTGGCTGAACTGTAGTTGAGCAGTGCAGGAAACTGGCGGATTTGATTTATCTGGAAGTTACACGGCCGCTCCGCTGTTCAATTCATCCCAGTTCTGAACCAGCTCAAACCCAGTTCCTCGGAGTCTTGCACCTGCTTCAAAGTAATTTCAGCGTCCGTGCAAAAGCGGACGAAAACAGCGGAGAGAGCAGACGACACTCGCAATGCCATTTCTCGGAGCTCTTGCTCAAATGCCTGCCACGTTTAATGATATAACGCCTAGACGGAGATTACATTTCCTCCCATACATTAAAATAATATACCCCTGGTAGAAGCCGAAACGAGATCCTAACGGAGGATAGGAATTAGCTCGAGTACAATATTTTTAAAGGGTTCTACGCACCTTTTCGCGCAGGTTGGCTCCTAGTGGCAAGGGTTTAAAGTTTGTTCACGTAAATTGTTTATTTTTTATCCCATCTGGTACTATGTCGATAGCCTTCTTAAGAGACCGGCGAAAAGTATGGCACTCTTGATAGCCTCCGCCTTTAGTAGTTTTTGGATGCAGTTTGACCACTCCGATATATTGCAAAGGTCTGCCATTTACTACGTTGCCACTCGCATGCCCCAGTTTCTGAGCATATTACAGCATACTTTGTCCGCTGGTGTCGGTAACTGCCCTCATACACGCTCGGAAAAAAATATGACCGCATCTCCACGTGGTGAATGACGTTCATTGGGGCGAAGCTCTGGTGGTGCTGATGATACTGATTTTATTGTTTACAGGTATTGATGATGGTGCTGATTTTTTTTTCATCGCTCATAGGTAGTGCTGAGTTCCGGGTTGCGTTTCGACTTCATTATTACTGCTTTATGGTCGGTAAAATGCAGAGTCAGTGGTTCTTCTAGCGGATCAGCTTGGATCCGCTAGAAGCCATGGGAACGCGTCTCCATCGCTTAAGTCAAGGGTTCATGTCAGAAAGAGAATGTGTGCTATGGAACGTGGTTATATACGCATTTGAGCATTTGACCGCAGCGCCCTCTCATCTATAAACGTTGAGCCAATGCATGCAAAGTTTATCACGATTATATACGCATTTGACCGCAGCGACCTCTCTTGTGTAGACTTTGAGCGGCTACATGCTACGTTTCATCCTTGACAGAAAACCCAACTCTTGAGTTATTACCACATCTCAGAGCCCCCTACTTATCCCGAAGTCGTGGCCGAGTGGTTAAGGCGATGGACTAGAAATCCATTGGTCGCCCCGCACAGGTTCGAATCCTGTCGACTGCGCTAACATGTTTTTCTTTTTATGTGAGCACGGACGCCGGACGGACGGACGGACGGACGGACGGACGGACAAGGCTAGACCCTAAGAAGCTTCGCCCCAAAAAAACAAAAAAAAAAAAACAAAAAAAAAAACAACGCCGTGAGTCGGCATTGGCTTGGTAGTTCCAAGCGGATATTTCTTGAGTATCAGAACAAACACTTCAACTTGACGTCGAGGTGACGGTCGATAACTGCTATGGCTGAGGCGACGCTCTCGTCAGGCCTTCGTCTTCAAAGTGACCGCCACCGCGCACTGCCGCAACTACCCACGCGAAATCATCCTGATGCCGCGAAACTGTATCGTCGACGTGCAAAACTCCGAAGACTCGAAATGAATCGACTATAGCTAAATTAATATAAATAATATCGTGGGACACGTGGTCGAAAGACACGAATGCTCTTGGAAACGATAGAAAGCGGATGGTAACCGTAAAAATGCAGGCAGGAAAGGATTTTGTGTTGGAAACGTTTTTAGAACACCCAAATAAAGAAACATTAACACAAAACATTTCGTTTATATACTTCAAAACTAAATAGAAACATTTAATGCACCATACGGCGTGGCATGGAGAAGCAGAAAACACCCCGTGCTTCTGCTCCGAAAGCCGATCACAGCGCCGATCCTAACACGGTGGCTGCACTGATTCTGCGCCGCCGCTGCACGAATCGTGCACTTCTCTGAAGTCGGAACTATTTCAGAACTTTCTTTCTGAGTCGAACAGGCCTATTAATTAAAAGTTCATTGCGTTCTCGTATACAATCCACAAAAAAAAAAAAAAAAATACGCGAAGAGCAGTGCGACAGCCTTTTGCCCCATTCGCATCACTTAACGGTTGTAAGCGGAAGCACTCGTGCAGCCTAGAAGCGCAGTAATGCGCTTCTAGAATAACGACAGTGCTAAGTGGCCGACCCTTTCGATAAAAACAAATTCGCGCCCATTTGCTTCAGTCTTTCACACCACATCCGGCGTTAAATCGCGAAGCTGACAATGCAGCCCGCGCGTTTTGGATCCCGAGGGATGGCACATAAAATGAACCAGCCTTGTATCGATATTACCGTTATAAAACGAATTGCACAGAAGTCGGCGACTGATAAAATATTCTTGTGTGTCATCCCGGCGCATTTGAACTGCCTCTGCTGCAGTGTCAACATGACGAAGGCTGGGCGATTAGCGCCACATGTGGCGGTGAACTGAAACAAGTCGGCGCAAATTTTATTTACTGAACGGGCAGGCCACTTGTCACGGCCACTACTCTCGAAGCGTACTACCACGAGCTCCGCGAGAGCTTCCACTGACGACCGTTGAGCGGCGCGACGAGCACGAGTTGCTGTCCCTTCGTCGTTGGCGTTTTTTTTTTTTTGGTTCGGGATTGTGCATGGGTGCTTAGTATCCTCTGTCACGAATATTGCACATTGACAGCTAGCATTAGTTGGAACATTTTCGTTATTTTTTTGCATTGCGGGAATGCGCCAGAGTTCCCACACTTTCAAGAAAAAAGGGTGTAAAAGAATGTATTGGTACACCCTTTATCCGATATAATACACCCCAAAACTTCATTTCAACGTACAGAGCCCCATAGTCGAACAGACGGCCCCAAATTTTAGGAGGGACTTGATAACGGTGCGATATAACTTATTAAATAGCTAAAGTACGTATCAAAGACCGCACAAAGAAAACACCGAGTTTTTACAGTAGGGCCAAGAAAACCCCGATTATTTTTTTTTTGTAGTCAGTAAAGCGTACATTAGCTATATTAATAAGTTCTGTCACACGGCTACCAAGCCCCTCGTAAAATTTTGGCCGCCCGTTCGACTGTAGGGCGCTGTACGTCGAATTGAAGTTTTGGGGTGTATTATATGAGACAAAGGGTGTAACGATACACCCTTTTACACCCTTTTTTCTCGAGAGTGCTTATGCGTGGCGGCTTTACTTGTCGAAAGGTGTTGAAATTAAAGTATACGTGTTAATCCAGCTTAGGATTTTTGTTTTTCATACAAGCTTTAACATTAATTTTCTTGTTTAGATGCATATTTAGGTTTATTTATTTCGTTTTTCTTCGTTTATATTTATTCTTTTCTCCCGGCTTTGAGACTGCGAGAGACAACTAAAAGGGCCCCTTGGGTAAAACGTTTGGAGATCCCTGGTTTACAACATAATTTATAAAATATGTAAAAAAAAAAAAAAAACTATTTGTGACTTAATACGGTTTTACAAACCTTTGAGCTAGCCAGAAACAAAATTATTTTTGATCATCAGCTGAGCTTCTATGGAAAATGACAAATATTGTTTAACAATTAAAAAAAAAATCGACGACACAATTCTGTAAAACGTCGCTTTATTTGTTTCTAAGTTTGGAAGTTTTTGCTTTGAAATGAAACAAATAGTTTCCAAAACTTAAGCTTACAAAACAAAAACCAAGAAACAAGTGCATATGCACAACATGATCATAGCATGATCATGGTGCATGCTGTGATTTTTTTTTTTCATCTAGAAAATTGTGTTTATTTTAGGACAGGAATGTTACTCATCACTATGTATTCGCGGGCTTTTTACCGCAATTGTTCTCATCGTAAATTTTCAGAAATCGTTCGCAAGTTTTGAAACAAAAACGGCAAGTAGTGAAACTTCGTTATTTGGTTCCCACCGCTAGTGTTACGTTCGGTCAAATTTCAGTGACGCGTAGTTAATGTTGGCCGAGATAAAAGCACGGAACCTTTTTCTCTCAAAATACCCGGTATCCTGCGATGCATTCACAAGCGCGTGTTTACGTCTAAAACGTCGTTTGAGTTTTCATGTACTTTAATGCACGTGTTTGTATGTTCAGTCAGGCCAGTGAGGCCAGCTTTTGCAAACACGACCGAATCTGTGCCCGAAGAACTTTTTGGTAAAGGATTTTGTGAGCCACCATAGCACGTCAGTGGTTCCGTCCTGCCCGCTAGTCCAAGACAGAGAGGGCTTAATGGAGGACAAGCCCGTCCGAGAAGCGCATCAACTCGGCCCAAACGATGTTCGGCGCAATAAGCTCCAAGGCTCTGTACATAACCGCGTTCTCATTCGCCGTCGGCTGCGGGCCCAGTGTTGTCCGTGTGCGAGCCAAGGCCGGCGGTGTTCACCGCCCGCTTTGCCGTCATTTCCCGGTCGGGCAAACAAAGAGCGGCGACACGAGGGCTCGTTTCCGATCCCAAATGTCTCAAGGAACCCGTGTGGCGGGTGCGTCTTCCTTCCGGGGAGGAGGGCCTAAAAACTTCCCTCATAACAACATTTTTTTTTTTTGCGAGTGCAGTTTGCATTTTTAGTTAACAAATTTTGAAACGAGGAGAGTGAAAATATTAAGGCCGCAACCTGCGTTTCTTAGGCTTTCAGTGAGTGAGTCACTGACAGCTAAATAAATACTCCTGTTTTGAGGGGCACCGAAGGCCTTCGGAACGCGCTCCATGAAAGAATCGGCGAATCAGCTCCCAATCTCGACTGTGTGCGTGCTCGGCGTCGTGGGCAGGTTCACCAATAGACCGTTAGAAAAAAAAAATGTGCTCACCGTTGTTCGGCTGCATTATGATAATCCGATGTACGCGGAATGTTAAAGATTGACCAGGACTAGATGAACAAGTTGATGTTGGTTTTACATTTTGTGGTCTCAGAAGGCAAAGAAGTCCGGACAATAAGGAAACCGAGTAATATCAAACCCGTTTTTTTTGCGTTTGTTCTTTTTTGTGTGTGTTCTAAGCTACAGGTTTCAATGATAAGTATAAGTTACAAGGATAAGAGGGAGTAGATCGTACTGGATTTCAGGAAATATGAAGCTCTTGAGTCAACATGTGCGTACATTAAAACATCCCCACATTTACCTGCGTCTCGCGTTTCAATCTGGGATTGCCGCGAGTTATTCTGGCGTTTTCCGGAAATATTTAAAGTAGTTCGCTCTTTAATTTTCTCGCGGAGCAGGGCCAGTAAAAACTTGGACGGGGTATTTCCCGAACATCGTATTATCGCATCGTTGCCAACGAGATTACTGCAAGAGATGGAAAGATGGCCGGGGAACAAATCATGATGAAAAATGCGCGAAGATAATAAGTCCCGCCCTTCGTTCCTTGAGATGACAGCGACTGTATTCTAACTTCAAAGCCTAGCAGCAGCATGATTGAGGCCTGTCCAAACAGGACACTTTAAACGGCGTAAAGCGACACAGTACCTTCATATGAACTGAAAGTTGCTGTACGCCCGTTCGTTTTAGTTTGGACATGAACCACGCAAACAGCGCGGTTTTCCTCCTCCCCCTTCTTCCCATTGCCTCCCCCCCCCCCCCTTACCCCCAGCTTATTTGTGACGCCGGTGCTCGCGAGAATCTCGACACGCGCAACCGGCCAATGGTGCGCCTGTCAATCTGTTCTGTCGCGGCCCGCGGTGGCCGTCTAAAAAGGAGGAAAGCCGAAGAGGCTTGGCCTCATCGCCCTCGCCCCCCCCCCCCCCCCCCCTTTTCCTTTCCCTCGAAAAAAAAAATTATGATTTTTTTTAAAATAAAACAAGTTCAAATAAGTCGATGTTTTCTTTGATTTAAATTGCTTTAGCCTAAATGGTTCTTTATTACAAGCCGTATTTTTAAACATGGCGGATTAATTGACGAATGCGTGAAATCACCGATAATAATGCGAAAGTAAGAATTACTGAATGTTAAAGTCGTTTAATCAACAACATTTTATAGATGTTAGCCTGCCAAATTAGATCAAAAGAAGCTTGATTGTTTAGTTAGTTAAAAAAAACTGAATGTGCTTTCTCATTCGCCTCCGGATTTGCATCACCGACAAATGAAGTGGATGGCAGGAAGAAAGATCAACGCCACGATTACTCAAAACAGCACTGCTTTTTGCTCCTGTTCAGTCTGAAATAAATGTTTAATCCCAGATGATCATTTTATTTAGAACAAACAAATGCACATACAGAGACGGCATCAAATCATAGAAGAATAGTAATCGGCTCGAAATCGGCTCGTATTAGCGGCGAGATGTTTTGGTGGCGCCCTCCTGTGGTTCCCCCTTGTGACGTCATTGCCTTGGGAACAACAAGTTCGATGGTGTTTGTAAATAGCGTGGTGGAAGCCTGAAATCATTGCGCTCTCAAAGCAACACTGCCAACACCGTCGAAATAAAAGTTCTTTCATTCCTCTTATTTCCGTCGATGTTATACCCTTTCCGACGTCATGGTCAGCTTTTGGGCCAATCGTGGAAGGCCGACCACAGCGACGCTTTCGGTCGCGCACGTCGCCAATAAAAGATTCCCAAATTAGTTGGACAATGTCGTACGCGTCTACTTCCTCGGGCACTCCCTTTACTTCCAGGTTAGTTGATTTTTGGTACTGTTCGAATTTCTCATTCGGACAGTCGTCCATGCCACTTAGAAACGCATGCATGCGTTTCTAAGTGGCATGGACGACTGTTCCGAATGAGGTAGCGTTAGGGAAAGGTCAGGTCGGACAAAATTAATCTCGGCCCTAACCCCCCCCCCCCCCCCCCCGCCCCCCCTCCCAAAAAAAAAAAAGATATATATATATGCATTTTTTTTTTTTTTTGTATTCATGACCTTTGCGTGATTTAACGAGGTTCATCTTTCCGTGCACTCCGCTGTTCCTCCTATCTTGTCGTACGCGGCCGTTAATTCTCTCATTCTAGTAGTTAAGCGGTAGCCGCTGCCTCTAACCATATGGGGCATGGCAACCGACTCCGAGGCGTCTTTTGTATATGAACATCAACGATATGCGTGTTGGAGATATGTCTTCAGTTTTAAATAATTTACTTTCTATACGTTGTTGGGGACCCTCTCTGTAAGCTCTGTATTAAGTTAACTAAATTAACAGTTGCAGTCGAAAACGAAATATCCGCGTGGACAATAAATATTCTGCAGTCGGCTGACTGTCAGCAATTCAAACGTTCCCAAAGGAAGTCGCCTGGAGTTACCTAACAACGATATTCGGGAAAACAGCCCATAAGAACTGATGTCGCAAACATCACGTCAAGGATTGTGGGGTTCGTTGAACTACCTTACTTGGGAGGCTATCCGTTCGGGGCCTGCGAGGCTTCTCAGCAACGACCACCCAGTAGAGGGGAAGCCCCCTCAGAGGAGTGGTGCTTCCGGGAAGTTCCCGTCCGAATTAGAGTACGACGTGCGAGCACGTGAGTGGGTGAATTTCTTCATTTCTGCACGCGGATGAGTGCTTGTACGTGCGCCTGAAGATTTAATTGTGTATTTGTGAGTTTTCGTGCTTGCGTATCGGTACGTAAACAGGCGTTCGTCCATGTGTGCCTGTGCATATACGGCATATGTGTATGTGTCTTTGCGCATGTGTCTGTGTGCGCACAGGTGTATGTAAGTGAGCAGGGGCTGTTCGCCCGTATGTATGTTTGTATATACGGATGTATTTATGTGTGTTTTCGCGCGTAGACATCTCAATATCTATGTCTTCACTTCTGCAAGTACGCTGCACTGACACGCACGTGTGCGCGCGACTCTTTGCGAGTGGGCCCGTGTGTGCATTGTTATGGGTGATAACAGTTACTGGAGATGTTTCGCGGCAGATTCCGGGCTGCGTCTTTTTCTATGTCCATTGGTGCCCACTAATGAATTCTTCGCTAAATTTAGCGGAAGATTCTTTCCGCTAATTTATCGGAGACATACAATGCCACGTGACGCAGTTGTGTCATGTGACACTGCAAAGTCACAGGGTCACTTGACGTCATAATTTCCCCGCTAAATTCCCGTTAACTTTCAGCCAGATTCAGCAGGAAGCTAGTGTCACGTGACATCACAGTGCCACGTGATTACGCCACGTGACGTTATGCTGTCGCGTGACACCACAATTTTACGTGAGGCCTCAGTGCGACGTGATATCATGGCGTCAGGTGACGTCATTGTGTTACATAAACGCCGTTCGCCGAGTGCAGCTTGGCGTGAGGCCTCTAAATTTATGCACAAGTGCGTGCAGCAGAGGGTGCAGCGTTTCGCTTATTGCGGCAGTCTGTTTCCCGCACACGGCAAAAAACCGTCACTTCTCTATACAAGGTGTTCGATTTAATTTAAGCAGGTTTCTTGGGGGAAAGAAAAGAGGGTGAGAGTTACACGAGTGCCGTCTACGCCTTGCATTTATTCGGCTGAACGCACATTGTAGGAGGGAACAATCCTCACGATATGTTGCTTAATGAACAAAAATCCGTTAAATAACTTTTGTTAATTATCGATTTTACAATCACGTTGCTTCGGCAGTTTGACGGGAATTGCCGTTAGAGGACAAACCAAATAAAATAATTTGTAAAAATATCATAGTTTTTAAGGTAATAAATTATGAATTATAACGTTCTCAAGCCAGATCTAATTGCACCTTAAAAGGAGTGTCTCAAACCCTGCCTGCGATTACGCTTAGAAAAGTGACGCAGTCGTTTTAGTTACTTCGTCACTCGTGTCGTTGGCAAACCTTTGAAGGAAGCGATGCCATGATGGTGACGACACGATGAAAATGACTACGTCACTCTTCCAGGCGTCAATATCGGCAGGGCTTTCGGAGCTCTTTTTGGCTCGCAATATTTAAAACGGGATAAAAAAGGCGAATATTGATTAAATATGTTATAAAAATATATTTTCGGTTTTTTTCAATTTTTGATAAGATAGGAGTAATCCCAAGCAGCACGGATTTTGTCAAGCAATGGCCAATGGCTGGGGATGGTCTTGTGGCCAGTGGCCAAAGAGCGGCCATTCATTGGCCAATGCTTGGCCGATGGCTGATGGCCAGTGGCCATTGGCCAATGTCCAGAGAAAGCCCAGTCATCGGCCAGTCTCCGGCCAGTTTGGCCACTGGCCAAAGGACCATTGCCAGCCATTGGCCAATGCTTGGCCAACTCTGTGCTGCTTCGGATAACGTGGCGCGCATGACTATGTGTGTTTGGCCGCACGCAGTCGTTACCTTCAGTACTGCGATTGCTGGGTGACCCCTAAAACCAATATTTTAAAAGTTAATGAACGAATTTGATTAAAGTTTCTGTTTTATTATGGCGACTATCCCCTCATATAATGTCCGTCAAGCTTGATAAAAACATAGAAAACAAGAAGTGGCCGTTTCGAAGGGCTGTGAAACTATATTCTCTGGTGGAAACACCGCATCCACCACTGACCAAGCTATCTCTGAATCTTCGGATATTGTCCCCAGTGGGAACGAAATCATACTTCCACGTCTGTAAACCGGTAACGTCGTCCTCCTTTCCGTATTGCTCCACTCCGACATAACCGCTAGGCCTTACTCGGTTCCGGACTTCCGAGGAGCTCTCAAGGACGTAATTAATCTATAATACATTAAATCTACCGGACAACTTCAGATGAGCCACGAAAGATTTGCCTTCATGGCGACCTGCTCGTGAAATGCAAGAAGTGCCTTGTATACTCGACCCAAAAAACACAGGAACTCAAGGTAAAGCTTCTCTGGCTTCCGGACTACCTTGAAGACACACACAGAAATGTACAGGGTTTTCTTCACCGCAAAAAAATAAGCTATGCATGGCCGAACGCTCCTTCTCCAGCGGAAGGTAGATCTAGAGGTTCGAACCATATGCCAAAGTTTCAGCACGAACCGATATTTTATTCGAAAGTTAGAAGGATTTTCAAAAAAAAATCAATGAGAAAATGGGGCCCATTTTCGCCCGTTTTCGGTTTCTAGCGCCATAGAGCACCATGTATTCGAGAGTTCCGTCGACCTCCATTTCCTCATTGACATTTTCAAAAAATCATTTATAACTTTTGAATAAAATATCAGTTCGCGCTGAAACTTTAGAATTCGGTTCGGTCCTCCAGCGCTACGTTCGGGAGGAGAATGAGCGTTCTGCAATGCGTAATTTATTTTTGCTCTAAAAAAAAAAAAAGGCGCCTTTTGGCACAGTACGTAACATATCACGGGAGAAATGGCGTTGCCCCGGCATTGAGCACATGGACACCCTGAACAGGGAAGTGAACCTGACCTTGCGCGAAGGTATGACGACGGATAGTATTCCTCGCCCACTTAAGGTGTATGGATGTAAGTGTCTTGTTGTTATCCCGGGAAGGCCTCCGTTATGCCTCAGGTGCAGCAGGGTAGGCCACGTTCGTCGGCAATGCAGAACACCGCACTGCTTTAAGTGTGGACGCAACAGTCACATCGCTGACGCCTGTGTCAAAACTTACGCAAGTAAACTTCGAGGAATTGTGTCCTGGGACACTGAAGAGCACTCTGAGCTCCAAATGGATGTCTCGGAGGTTATCGACGTTTCATAATACGGTCCTCCCGTCACAGTGTTGTTGAGGCTCGACGAAGTTGACGTTCACCCTGCTACAGTGCGCGACCCCGGTGTCAAGGAAAACGACCCAAGACTCCTACTTGAACCGACAACTCCACCTGTAGATGATGATGACAACTCATGAACCGCAACAGTGGTCGGGGAAGATGTTGCAGCATGCGAAGAAGATATCGCGGCCAGCTGTGAGGCAGCGTCGGCAGCCAGTGAGACCGATGCAGTGCTACGGACCGAAGTCTTTCTAGAAGGACTCGGTCGTCAAATTGACTATGTGCCTCTTGATGAGGGGCCCCTTACACGACTCAGAAAACATCGGAAGAAGGGAAGACCTAGGCATCAGGCATATTCTAAACCACATGGTGATCAAGAAGTGTTCGATGACAACCAGAGCGCGGACTTCGAATCCCCTTAAAGTAGTATCATAGTTCCCGCCCTACCTTTACATTTACCACCTTAAATGTAAGAGGCATAATGGCTGAGTGGAAACATTGCCAACTTTTAAGACTCTTGAAGCATGAGTGTGTTGACGTAGCGGCCGTACAGGAGGCTAAATTATCTGTAGACGAGGACATTGTAGTGGGTTCAGAGCCCTTTCAGTAAGAATTTGGGATATCTGTGAGTCACGCGCGCGCCGCATTGGGCGTCTTTACTGGTTGTTTCTTGTTTCCGCAAAAATCGCTTCGTCATTCGGAAGGTTTTCTATCCATTGACCTGGAAGGGCGTCTAATTTTATGCGACCTTACTTTTGAACAGAATAATTTGCGTTTTCTTTGTGTATATGCTCGTAATAATGCGAATGCAAGGTTTATATTTAAGTTCCTCGCAAATTTTCTATAGACCGATACGCGGGCTTGACGCCACGGCGCTGCGGCGGCGCTGCGATCGCGCCGGAGCCGATGGGTGTGGGCAAAATGGCGCACGTTTTGCATGGGCGTCATAGTATTTCAGCCTGCCGCGAAGCTGTGTTGCCGTTAATATCACCAAAATGTACAAGAAAAGGAGCGGAGTGAGCTTCTACAAGTTCCCGGCAGACTCTGAAAGGCATAGAAGGTGGATAATATCCGTGGATCGAAAATTATGGTCGCCTCGCGCGTTTGTGCGGCAAGGACTTTCTTGGAGGCAAGTGCGGCTTCCATTTCAATCTCCGTCCCGAGGCTTGCTTTTGTGCAGGGAAACCGTGCTCTGATCGAGACCACCCGGATTTTGTTCCCACGGTGTTTGCGCACAAAGCACCGGCCAAGCGCTCGTCGGAGGCTCGCTACGCCCGTGCTACTCAGCAGAAGGGGATCGGCGACAGAACGGCAGTGTTGTAGGCGTTACCAAAAAAAAGTAAACGAAATACGTTACTCGTTACTTGCAAATCAAAAATACACGTTATTGAGCTACGTTGCCTAAAAATAAAAGGAACGCGTTACCGCTACCGATAAAAAGTAATGCACGTTACTTCTGCGTTACTTTTTCAATTATGATTTGACACGTTTTACGGTTTTGACGATACAGGTATGCATAAGCTCATATATAAAAAAACATTATGTTCATGCAGAAACATAACATAATTACTTTATCCCTTTTTACCGTTTCACCTAAATACTGTCGAGAAAAAACGCTAAGGAAAACATGGCTTGACGCCTCAAAACACGAAAAAACTTGAAATGTAATTGTAGTAACGAGTAACGTAACTACGTTACTTGAAATAGTAGCGGAAGCACGTTACCCGTTACTTGAAATAGCAGCGGAAGTAGGTTACTACGTTACTGAAAAAAGTATCGCGTTCCTGGTAACGTCGTTACTTGAAACGTGTTACCGCCAAGACTGCAGAACGGACAAAGCCTTACTGCTTGTCATGCCTTGTGGTCATGAGAGTATAGGAAAAATAGCGTACCTTGACTTGAAGACGCTGTGTGTATTTATTTAATTAATAAATACACTTCCTCAGACCCACAGTCTGCTGATCCCGCCGGCAGTGCGGAAACCGACTCGAAGTAATCGTAGGCCTCGAGAGACTTGCACGCCTGCTCCGTGTCGGCCGTGAACTGGCTTGGCGAAAAAACTAAATAAACGACGACGTTAGTCATCGACTTCGGTGGCAGCAACTTCACGTCGGAAGTCCTGCAGGCCTTGTTTGCGAGGTACGGATCCTCGTAGACAACGCCGTCCACGCACAGTTTGTTTCGATACCGCCGCCGTTCAGACTCGGGCAACGAGCTCAAATAGTCGGGCATAGCATACGACATAAGTTGCCAGGAAATACAACTCACAAATAAAGCTAGAAGCGTCCCTACAACGTGAACAACGAGCGCACGCCACACAACGCAATGGCGAAAACACGGAGGGTCGGGTTGCTTTTGCCCACATAGCTACCGCGCATGCGCGGCCTTCCGGGCGTGTTGGTAGACAGAGCCGCTCCGCGTGTCGGTCTATACACCGATATAACGGTAGTACTACTAATGATTTTAACTGCGTATGTAATGCAGATGATTGAGAAATACTGCATACTCGGTACAATAGAAGTGCGGCCTAACTCAAAGAATCGCTCCAAGAGCACAATCTGGTAGATATGGCATGTCAGAAAGACACTTCATTATGTTTTACTCCCTTTCAAAGCGTCTCGCATGCTCGTCTTGGCAAAATATATGACATGACAAACTATGACGTTAAACCAATATTTTCTTCTGATCATTGCATGGTTTTCATTCGCTTTGGAGCCAAGACTAGCTGAGTTCCTCGGCGTAATTGAGAGTTATGGAAATTTAGCGTGAAACTTTTAAACGATGAAAGGTTTTCAAAGGGAGTGTCAATGATTATTTTGGAATGCCTTAAAATCCAACTATGCAGGCTTTCGCAATTTGTGACAGTTTTAAACAAAAGGTAAAAAAACTTGGCGATTGTAGGCTTCTTAAAAATACAATGTAAAAAAAAAAAAAAAAAAAAAACCAAGAATGTCGCGAACTCTATAAAACTCTTTTGCCATTCCATTAGCTAGAGTGCACCACTCCTTTTTTTTCACAAATGTGATATTAAAGTTAAAAGAGCCCAACTTCATGAATTTGGAACCGAAAGATATCGAGGAGCTGTCGTTCGTTCTCGCACCAAAAATATGTTTTCTTCGTGAGCAGTCGACAAAACGATCTCTCGGTGACGAATGACGATATGCATTATCCAAGGGGATTTTAGAAAATGACCAAGATAGCGTGACTATCAACGAACCATCCTCAATCTTAGAGAATTCCATGCCTACTACTTGAAGATCTTTGGTAAAATTATCTCCACAGGAAATGTTAAGGACTGTGGGGATTTTGGACAGTGAGAACTTCGGCGACTATGCGGACGGCGCGGGAGAAACGAGCGCGGGGCCAAAGCACGGCGCGCAAGGCGCGTGACGGGGGGACAGGACAGTTCAGCCATGGCGGCGCAAGCCACCGAACACCGGGCTCGAAGAATAAACATGTCTCCATCATGACTTGGCCCCTTCCTCCGGACAAGCGGTGAGCGAGAATACCACAAATGGCGCACCAACGTGGGGCTCGCTGCTTGTCTGGAGCCCGGTAAAACAAAGCCACGATGGACGAGATTCACATCATCCGCGATGGACGCCTGCTTGGACGCCACTGCCAGGCCAAGGCAAGTCCTGGGGGACCCTACTGGAAAGGCCTACTCCAGGTACTCGGGCTGCTACGAGCAGCGGCAAATGTGCAGCCCGTCGAACGCCCTGCCAGACATCACTAGAGGAGCAGCGAATATCTTCGGGCTGTCCGCGGGCGGCTGCGCGAGGGACCCCTGACTGCGAGCGCCGCGATCTCCAAAATGATGGCCACGGCGGACGTTCACTTTCTGCTGTGCTTCTCCATCTCGGTAGAGCACCCTTAACAGCAACGCTGAATAGATCAGAGACGCCAAGGAGAGGCTTCGAGAAAGGCAAGAACCAGTAGGAAGACACTGAGGCGATCACGGGAGGCGTCAGTTATCCGCTTTGAGATTAAGCTGTCCAGTTCTCCCGCTTTGCTCTTCCTGTATTGCTTTTGGCGCATCAGCCAAGGAGGTTGGAAAGTTTATAGAATGCAGGGCTTATCGCTGGATTTTAATTTATTTTAAAGCGACAGTGCTGGCGTTTGCGTTTGTTCTCCCTTTTCCCCCGATCTAGTCGTAGTGCAAGCTGGAAGACTTTTTAAGTTAAGCGGCGCTAGTGATGATGCTCGGTTGGGGGGAGGGAGGCTGGTCAGAAAACAGGCAAACCGTTTGTTATTCTCTCTCTTTCCCTTAATTTT
Organism: Ixodes scapularis; assembly: GCF_016920785.2. Classification (NCBI taxonomy): domain Eukaryota; kingdom Metazoa; phylum Arthropoda; class Arachnida; order Ixodida; family Ixodidae; genus Ixodes; species Ixodes scapularis. The sequence continues at coordinate 98,171,765 of NW_024609857.1, forward strand.
ATATCAGTGTTTATTGGGAAGCGAAAGTGACTGCCATTGACGTACGTTCTTTCTCTTCACGCGAGCTAGTCGCGGTGTGAGCTGGAAGACTTTTTAAAGTTAAGCGGCGCTACTGACGATGCTCGTTTGGGGAGAGACCGGCAGGAAAGCAGACAGATATTTTGTTATTCTTCCTTCTTCTTAATTTTAGGATGTGGACCCGGTTATTGGCTACATGAAGTTAATCATATTTGTGAGGTGTTCTGCCCCGCGAAGTAGGGTTGGTGCAAACGTCTGGAGTAATGAACTACCTGCTGATTTTGTGATACATGAGCAATCCAGAAGGGGGGGAAGATGTGGGGATTTTGGACAGTGAGAACTTCGGCGACTATGCGGACGGCGCGGGAGAAACGAGCGCGGGGCCAAAGCACGGCGCGCAAGGCGCGTGACGGGGGGACAGGACAGTTCAGCCATGGCGGCGCAAGCCACCGAACACCGGGCTCGAAGAATAAACATGTCTCCATCATGACTTGGCCCCTTCCTCCGGACAAGCGGTGAGCGAGAATACCACAGGACATAGAAAGTATATTATCAACGATGACTTCACTTAGATATATATAAAATTGAGAACCTCGAGGCGTGGACATCGCCGAGATTTCACTGTGATAATCTGCACAGCCGCCAATGCCACACCAAACCAGGCACGCAGTTAAATGTTTTCATTTATTGTATTAACAATTTACAACATGCGCACCCTATATTAAAAATTACAGTTATTTATTTTTATAAAAACAAATTAAGAAAAACGTAAAAAATCTTTTTAGATGCACTTTCACAAATTATTTACCAACAACTTGTCAAATATGTCAAACAAATACGTCAAAATGTGCGTCTTGAAATGCAGTTTACTGCATATATAAAATTTACTTGCGTAGTTATTATTGTAGTTTTGTTAATCATTCGGAAACATAATTTCTCTAAAAATAGAAAAATTGCACGTCATTATTAAAAAAAAAATGCGCGAGTTTTAATTTCTTTTAAACGCTTCTTATCTCCTTGCAGTCACTTGAACTAACTTGTAATGGCCGAAGATTGTGGCATGTCACCTCCAATTGAGAAAAGCGACCACAAACCTTCAATCAAATTGAGCTCGCTTGTCTTCGCAATAGGGGCTTCGCCTCATGACTATGACTCCAATGAGGTATTAGGGAGTTTTCGTAGATCGTTTCCGCTGTCCCGCAACATCCTCCGCAACCCACTAAGAGATCCGGGTTTCTCCAGTCAAGGCCATTGGCGCGCAGGCGCGGTGCGGCTTCTTCGTTGCGGAGGGCTTAGCGGAGGGCAGAACGCGGTCTACGAAAACTGCCCATTCTCTAGAACCGACAAAGTGTGTACGACGATTCTGCTCTATTGCAGAGCGTAGAAAGTGGCCGGTAACTTAATACCATGCGATTAGGAAGAATAAAATAGGGCAGCACAACGCAAAATCTCACAAAGAGCTGAGTTTATTCGACCCCACAAAAAGCAAGAAAAGATAAAAAAGACAGAACATGACGTCGCGAAGATATTGCAGACGTGGCTTCAGAGGCTAAATCCCTACAACACTAGCCACGCTTCTAAGAACTATCACCCGTCGCCAAGCACCCGCAAAGATTGTCTCCGTCAAGACTACAAAAAACAACCAAACTTTTTGTGTTATTTTTAAATTTTATGTTGCTTGTGCAAATATTTCTATCAGACTGAACAACTAAACTCTTTTTAAAGACTGTGTTAAGTCTTGCATTTGTATTTGCGTGTCGCTACTTACTCAAGAGAATGTCGAACTGTGAAATGTGCCATAACATATACAAAGCCGAATGAGTCTCCTTTTTATATAAAATCTTTTTAGGATGTATGCACATAAATATGCATGAATGACTAGTTTGATCTGCTTTTAGTTATGTAACTTGCATGTAGTAAGGCTATAAAAAAGCTGTGGAGTAGCTCAGTGGTAAAGCATACGCTTCGGACGCAGCGGATTCGGGCTCGGTTCTCCCGGGCTGCGGGCGAACTTTTTCAAGGATTTGGCAACATCGACGACCGAGGCCTTACAACGTAAACTGCAACATCATGCGCGCAACAGCACAACTACGACTATGCAATAGAATATGCAGCCTCCATCTGGGATCCCGGTCACGATACTCTAATCACTGCATTGGAATCCATTCAGAATAGGTCAGCCCGTTTCATTCTTTCCAACTACCATCGTACTGCTAGTGTCACATCAATGAAAAATAGTTTATGTTTACCACTTCTCTCCTTGCGACGTAAAATTTCACGCCTATGTCTATTTCATAAAATGTATTTTCATAACCCTCTCCTACGCAATCGGATGATTACTCCCCCCTTTTATATTTCATCCCGTCTTGACCATCAGCATAAAGTTGGAGTTCCAAGTTCGTTTACCACAACATTTCAATCTTCTTTTTTACCCCGCACAGCCGAGGAATGGAACCACCTCCCCGATTTGATTGCTACTATAACTGATACTAACTTGTTTAGAAATTCCATCACTAGCTATTTTAGAAGTGACCCATGACCTATTATTATTATTATTCTTTGTTTGTTGTATATTTAATATTGTTGACTTGTTACTATATTACTATCTTTGTTTCATGGATGTGCTCTCCCCCTCTGTAATGCCTTCGGGCCCTGAGGGTGCTTTCAATAAATAAATAAATAAATAAATAAATAAAACATTAACAACTACAACAGCTACAACGAATATCATTTGTAGTGGTGAGAACATTCCATAACAGTCATCGCTGCAAAAAAAAAAATTCGGTTCGAATTGAAATTAAGCACTCTGTACACTACGTCCGGTGAAGAAAGAAAACAGGCCGCCCCTCCTGGCATTCGCCGCTAACCTCGTGATTACGAACATTCCTACTGGACAAAGATCTTACAGTCATAACAGAATTCTCTCACCGCAGCTATAGTACCAGTTTTGGCCCCTCCAAGCGCTAAAACAAAACAAAAACAAATAAAAAGAAGGAAAACAGTCTGGGGCGCGCAGGTTGTATTACAGCGTCCTAGCGTTTCCCCCGGAGACAGTCAGGAGTCGGCGAGATGTCCCCAATATTGTCTACGTCTCTGAGAGCAAACAGAAAGCCATCGCCGTCACCGAGGCAACTCGATTGGGAGTTCCGCGGACGGCTCGAGAGAACAGCGTTCCCCGCTCCTTGGACGCGGACACGGTGCAATTCACGAGACGCCTCTCCAATTTCGCCCGCCCGGCCTCACTTCACCCGGTGGTTTGTGTCTCTTTCGCCGTCACGGCGTGTCTGGATTACGGGGGGCGAAGAACGGCGGCATCCTCGTCTTCCCACCGACGCACACGCACGTTGACGCATACAAGTAGATGCCTGCTCACACATATACACAACATATTCACACACATGAACACAGAAACAGAGAGACTCACGCAGCGCGACACACAGACACACGCACGCACGTGCATACGCACTAACACACACACAGGCACACACATGCACACGCGCACACACATGATCTCACACACACACACACATGCACATGCCCACTCACACATCCACGGATAAACACAAAGCCAGGCAGGCACACACACGAACATGCGCAGAAAGAAGCACAAGCACTCACAAAGACACCCAGACACAAAACTACACTCACACAAACACGCACATACAAACACACATACACACACGCGCGGACGCACGCACAAACAATACAAGGTGTTTCGAAGAGCGTACGCCGATGCGCTTTAGATGAGGGGTTGATTCGCGGCGACACGGAACCACGGTCGTGATCGAGTCACGTCGGCGTTTGCTTTCATGGCTGAGCGGAAACCTCTTTTCCGCTTTTTTTTTTTTTTTCCTTTTCGCTTCTTGTGACTACGTTTTTGTTTCGTGTCCCGTATGTGTTTATATGTGTTCTTTGAGATCTGTACCGAACGACTGGATCGGTAGGTAGGGAATGCCAATAAGCTGGGGCACCATGAAGACGCCATGCAGGAGCGATCAGAGAAAGAAGGTCCTGCAAGTTGCTTCTCGAGTGCACGGTGTTGTCCGCGCCGGCAGTAGAGCAAGCACTTTTTTTAAGAGACCCTAGGTTCCGTAAAATGCAGTATCTCACGGTTAGATTGATACATCAACTATAGCTAATTTTGTAGTTTGGTGTAATAACAAGATACCGGCATTAGACAACGACCAAGGCGCAAATGTCTTAGGTAGAAAGCGAGAATCAGTTATAATTACGGGATGAGATACAACCTCATTGTAACCTGTAACCTTGAGTAAACGCTGCTGTCAATATTTCGGGCAAAAAGAAAGAGAGATAGAGAAATAGCGGGAATGAATGAGAAAAAAGGTAGTGCTTTGGAGAACTTTATGACCAAGCAAAAATACAACTGCGATGAGAATAAAATGGTCAAGAACTGTCGAATAGGGTTGCTTGCCTTGTTCGCGGAGTACTTACTCTCTTGCATTAAAGACAAACTATTCACCTCACTAACATCTGGCTTTTAAGCGAGGAATTGTACCAACGAGGTATTATCCAGATATCATGAGCATTGTAATGGTTCAATCAATGAAGAAGTATACCTGGTGAATAAGTTTAAAGTCGCCCAAATAATCATGTTTAGATGGATCTATTTATATACAGGGTTTATGATCGCTGTATATTTTTATTTTATCTTAGGTTGTGCGCAGGGCTATGAAAGGTATGAAGAGGCTAGATAATGTCGCCCTAGAACATGCTCTCCCACAAACACTCGCGCACGCAAATCACTTTCTAAAGTCAGAACTCTGAGCCTGCACTTTTCGCGGGGGCAGTTGAAGCGTCGCCGTTCGGAAGCAAAACCGTGAAGCTGGGAAACCGGTAAGCTCTGGCCTATTGGAACGTGCAGCAAAACCGGCGAGGAATCATGGGTAATACGCAAAACAAAGGAAGTGAAAAAAAAAAAAAAACACGTGGTTAGAGCTGGGAATGCACGTGCCGATAACAGAAATCAATACCACTGGGCAACAGCAAAAAAAAAAAAAAAAGAAGAAAAAAAAATGAAAACATAAAACCACGCGTAAAAGGAAACACTCTCGAGACAAGGCCAAATATACTCCGCCCGGGGAGCGATCCTTTTCACACAAAGCTCCAAGGCGCCCTCTGGGCCCATAAATAACGCGATAGTAGTGTCTCTGAGTATGACGGACGGCTCCCAGTTCGACTCATAAAACGTCGCTTTCGACAACAGTTATGACCCCGGCGCGACCGATTCAATAAACTCGTAAGATTGCACTCCCGGGAAACGCCACTTCTGTTTCCATCATGCGCGTTTTCTTTTTGATCTGGCTTCGTGAGATGGAAACAGGGACTGGGACCACGCAAACATCGCAGATGCTTTTTGTGCTTGCTGGTATCGCGAGAACTGGCTCGTGTATGTCATATGGCGCGTGTATGTCATATGGAAAAGCGCACTTACCTTTTACAGATCAAATACCGGTTTTGATGTGTTTAACAAGTCGACTTTACCGTCTATCTGAGTGATGAGCGCGCCGTGCAACGGGCTTAAGGGCACAGTAGAGTGCTATCTGGTTCGGAATTTCTGAGAAATTTGAACGTTCTGCGGTCATGATCATTTAACCTCATATTGACGTGTACGAACCCAGGAACCAGGATTTGCAATGAGGATAGATAAACGGGCGCTCTTTGCTGGAAATAGCCGGATATTGGCCTTCTGATTGTGTAGCACCTGCTACATGTTGCTCTGCGCCCGAATGTAACTCAGAACGTTGAAAAATAATGCGCACTATCATGGCCTACCGTGTCCACATCTGGAACGTTCGACATGTTCAAAATATCTCTAAGGTCCCCTTCCGTAAGCAGCGCAACAAAAATACTTTGATTTTGCCCATAACCGAAAACAAAGTATTGGAATGTTCGCTATGTCTAGTTAGTGTATGTTCAGTGTGTATATCACGGCTTCATCAAGCAAAGGCTAGGGAACAAAACTGGGGCACAGTGGCTTCTGCGGGCAATAAGGTCATGGATTGTGCTTCCATTTCAAACTGTGTAGAGTGAGCTTGGAAGCACGGTCGATCGGACTGCGGGGTACTGTTGGCCGGCTTTTGTGTGCTGCCGATAGCTTCGCGAACAGGATTACTGAGCTGATGGCTTCACCTGGTGATTATAGTGCATTGCTCGAAGACGTCGTTGAAGATTAATGGCCTTGGCTGAACTGCTTCAGCTAGTTGGGTGGGACACGCATGTTGGTTCCGATAGTTGATATCCTGGAGCGGCTGATGGCAAAAATTGGGTAAACTGTAGTGCAGACATTCGTGATGGTCCCTTTAGTTACGTGGCTCGAAACCCTGCAGACGACAGTTTTTATGGAGACCGTTGATGTAGGTCTCTTCAGTGGGGCCCTTCCACCACCTCTTCTGCGCTTAGTGAACAACAAAGAGTGAAAAAATCTTATATCTAAGCTGCTTTTGAAAATGTCTTAGCACAATGTAGGGTCTTCCTCTTCCTAAAGGATGCGGTTATAAAAAGAGGACAGGGATAGGGAGTGGTACATAGGAAGATTAGGGAATATCGGCCATGTCTGCTATCTACCAAACTAGAACATGTACAACGTGCGAACGACCGGCTTTCTTCACAAAACAATAATAACATGGCGCCGGACAATATCTTGTAAATGCTCACAAACACAAACCTGGCTAGTTGAACAACCTACTCTTTTATAGATTGGTTACTTAGTAGAAAGGCATAATGTTGCTTCACTAAATATAATAATGTAATCAATTTCTTAATTGAGCCCTCAGTCAATTGTGGCAATGTTCTCTGGGACGGTTGGCTTGTTCGGAAGGCACAGATTGAGAGGCACGGATTAAGAAAGAAGGAAAGGAGGCGTGTTCATTTACTTTTAGCGATGCACGCGGGAAGAAATATTGCAGGTTGCTTAAGGATTAGCATATAGGGAGTATCAGCGAACATTGGAGCTTCCATCATAAAGTTTCATTGGAATTATGAGCACGACATTCAGAAGCTCAAAATTTAAGCTTTTGTTTTTGTTGTGGATGCAAATGCTACCTGTAAATCTCTAGTTCTATTCCTACAAAAGTAGTGGCTGGCTTCTGTTTCTTTCACAGGCCAGTAGCAACTCGGACAGTTTCCATAACTAGGCGTGGGTTACACACAAGGAAATGCGCCGTGGATTGCTAGTGATATAAAGTTTTCAAGGACTCCTCTGTGAGTGAGTGACGTTAGTGTAACCAGACAAGACGTACGGAAAAGTTTTTTTTTTTTTTTTTTTTTTTGTAGGGGAGCCATCCTTCTGGTTCAACTGAGACATGGAGACAACCCAGAATGATTAAAGAACGTAGGGCGGCTAATGCCTGTCAGTCCCTGTTACGGCCTTGATGAGTGCCTTGCCACCTCAAGATAATCAAGGATGGCACGAAAGTTATCGACACCCGTCGTTCGTGATCTTGGTTATAAGGGGACGTTGTTTGAGTCTTCTTAACTTAGCTTAAAAGATTGAGATAGTCGTTCCGAGGAGATGCTGTGAATTGATGTATGCCAGGCATAATTTAATAATGAAAGTAATCTATTAGCAAGTAATATAAAGGAGAACTACTAAATAAATTGGTTTGATCAGTCGTGTGACTACATCCAGTTAGCACGCTAGAGAAAGGCCTAACTTGGCACAAGCTTGGTAATTCTAGTGGCGTAACCTTGGGCTAATACGTTTTTACTCCAAGGCGGTAATTAGTGTCAGTCTGCCAGAGTACTTTTGTTGGCGTTTCTGGGGCTTTTCGTCTGGCTCGCCACAAAATTGCCAAATTACTAGACCTAAACCAAAGATGCCATGTATTGCCGCGCGTATGATATGCCTCTTCGTTCATCTAGAAGATTCGCGTACATTTTTACACCGAGCGTAAACGGTAAGGAGGCCAGAATGACTTTGTCTAGTCAGCGTCGCCCTAGCTGTTTCCCGAACATTCTAGGTGGAATATTCGAGATGACGAGCATACTACATAAAGAAACGAGCGCCGTATTGCCGATTCATTCACTAATTCCCTCTTGCAATAACCATCTCTTACGCCGACGTACCGTCGCCTACCCCTGCTTTCTTGCCTTGTATTCTCTTCTTTTTGTCTGACACAAGTTCACTCTCATTAAACCTTTACTTCTTTCCGTTTTTACTTGGCTCAACGTCTGTCATTCGTGACCGTATGAAACCGAATACCGGCGGTTGAGCCTAAATCTGGTACTTGTTTGGCAATTTAGGCTTTCAGTTGTCAGAGGACAGCAAAACGACCAGCACCGAAGCCGTACTTTGACACTTGCTACCTGAAGTAGGGCCAAGGTACCCAGACTGTGGCCAGAAACGTTTAAGTTTGGCTCTACCTTTGCTTGTTCGAACTTTCTAAGGCACTAAACCCCTTAGGCACAATTAGGATATTGGTCCAAAGAACTATGCCACCTGGAAAGCAGCTGCTCTGACATTTTAAGATGACGAGATTGAATTGTAAGAGGAAGGCATACTTCTGTAAGGCTTTGAGGTTCTTGATTTCAACCAGCTGTTTATTCGTGTTTTAAGCGGTGCTTACTTTGGGGAGGAAAAACGTTACCTAAGAGAGCAAGCACTGTGTGTCTTTTTCACATTCTCTCTTTTTCGTAGTGCTGTTTATCAAAGTTCAGTCGCGTTTTACGTGGTTGATAGCGCTCCATTAGAGGAAGGACGCCACGTTGAATGGTGCGAAATTAAGTGTGTGGGTTTGAAAACCCGTCATGTAACGTACACACTATGTAAACAGTCACCATGAGGTCGGGAAATTTTCTTTCAAATGTCCATATACAGCGGCAGTCTGAGTTAAGGCCCGTTCACACACTTGCATCTGCCTACGGCCAACTGAGACAAGACCGATTTTCCAGCCTCTTGGGACGGCTCACGACCTGCTAAGCAGCAATGCAGCCGGTCATTGGCCGTCGCAAGAGGCATAAAAACCGGTCTTGTTTCAGTCGGTCGTGATCAAACGCAAGGGCGTCAACCAGCCTTGAGGTGGTCTGTGTGTGTGTATATCTCATTGCAAGTTATGGTCTCGGCACTACTGAGTATACTGAGAGGCGCGCTACATCGGATCGGTGGGAGCTGCCTTCACAAGAAAATTGATTTTTTTTTTGGCCTGGAAACCTATCTTTTATTGTATTTATTAAAACTAAAAGGTTCCGGTTAACTATGGTGCGTAAAAGGTAAAACGTACGGGGGCCGGCCCCCAACCGGCCCCCGTACGTGTAGCGATACCTCGAGCTGCAGAATCCATGAATCCTGGGCTTACTCCTCACCCCTGCCCGTTTCAATCTGAATGAGCACCGCGCCGACGCACGGTCATGTATTGCTGCCAGCGTGATACACTTTAAATCCCCCACACTAGCAGTCGTGCTGCGCTGGCTAACCTTCCAATCTACGAAAGAGACACCAGGCGCAAACTTTAGCCGGCTAAGTTCCCGCTCTCCATCTTTACACACAACACAATTAAGATGGGCAACATGTTTCACAAAGGGAGTTGTTACCCAGGGACTAAATTCGGTCAACTAATTATTTTTGAGAAGTGTTTATGTGTCACTGAACGGAGGCCAGAGAGCTCCAAGTTTCAGTGTTATGTCCGCACAGTTATGCAGTCATGTTTTTATTAGATTAGCCGGTTATTAGAACGCTCCGGATGCCGCGATAAATGACTTCCTCTTTTTTGTTAGCCTTCGAGCAAACTGAGTAGCATACGAGAGACTTTCCCAGAGTTTGGGAACCACTTATGTACATCTTATATCCCGCGCACATACACCGTTCTGCAGCTACTTTTGTTTCTTTTTCCTCCCTCGGCAAATAATTCTCGGTGTGGGTTCCCGTGTACCTCATTTATTATTAAACAGAGCACCGTGGAGGGCTTTCCCGTGTTTTTGTCCAGGAGGGGTTTAGGAAACTAGGGCCAAGGTTTCACCCTGTTGAGTCGTCTTCTTACGATGCACGGATGTTAAGGGGCCTTGCGCAGCAGGTTTAATTTCAATGCCCAATTAGTTCTTTTATTGATTATTTACGATTAATAGCACCCTCCACGAAAATGTGTCTAAGTGCGCGCACAGTCACGATTAAAAAACTAAGCTGCCTGTACGGTTTTTTTTTTTCTTTCTATTTAACCAGGAACGCTTGACGGAAAACGAGGGAGAACCTTATTTTTATCAGGCATATAAAACCAGATTTGTTTGTGTCATTTTCGCTCATTATTGTGTAGGACTGCATCTTGACAGTTATATCATGCAAAACGTAATTTAATTTTTTTCCTCTGCGTGCACCAGCAATTGTGTGAGATAATTAATAAAAAAAAAATAAAAAATAAAAATATAGCACCATTAAGCTTCACCCGACTCGCGACCAGCACACACACATTCTCAGACACCTGAATGGCAAGGCCGAAGCGCTTAATATTCTACCTCACCTACCGCGCGCCAGTGCGTGAGTAGAAAATATACTTGAGTGCTGCATACCTGTTTGGTTGAGGCTCGTGTTGAATGAGGCATTACAAGACCCCATACCGAACGCTGACTCAGAACTTATGTTCAAACTGGGCCCCCCACAGACCTCCAGACCTACGTCACATCCAAGAGGTTCGCGACTATAGTCGCTGACGGGTCAAGAACGAAGTAGAGGCTCCTCCCACCTCTTTGCACTTTAGCAGAGCGAACGCATGAGAGGAGTCAACCTCCTCTCCAGCGTTCGCTCTGCTGAAGGGGAAAGAGGTGGGAGGAGCTTCCATTTCGTTCTTGACCTGCCGCTGACTATAGTTTGATTAGCTTATCGAAAGAGGTGTAAATATAGATAGCTCCCACGCGTTACACTTGTATCAGTATTACTGTGTGCAGTGAGAAAATTAAGACATGAAATAAGCTAGTGATTTCTTAAACCGCAAGGAAACTACAAAAAAAATAGTATTCAAGCTCGATCCTTCTGACAAAAACCGGTAAGCTCGAAAGATGTGATAGGCCTTCGAGGGTGAAAGAGAGTTACGTCTGAACGACAGCGCCTACCGAAGATTTCATCTCATATCTGACACACTCAGTTCAGTTCAGAATACGTTTATTGATGAGGATACAACTGGCAGTGTATACCCTACGGTAGGGCCAGAGGGGGAGCCCAAGAATCCGCATTACAGAGGGGTAAGTTTGGGTCATCGGTGGGCGTTTTCAGATAATATCGGACAACCATGTCCGTTGACCTTTCTTAATTTTGGTGAAAAAAATATATATTTTGCTAGCCTCATGCCCAGCAGAATAAAAAAAAAATCTTTGTTCTAAGAAAAAAAAATGTCTTTGCGAAAAAAAAAATTGTAACCACCTCTCAGTCACGTGGGCGTTTTGCGTATCGCGCGATGTTGGCATTTTAGGCGGCTTCCCTCCCCCCCCCCCCCTCCCCCCCCCCCCAAAAAAAAAAAAAATCTTTTTTTGGCTACGGGTCTAGAAGTATTTACTGACAAATTAGGCAGACTGACAAAAAGTAATAATGACCGAGTATTAGGGTAATTAATTTGAGAAACAAATCGTAAACACGACACATGGCGTAATAACACTATAATTAAAGATGCGTTTTCTCCGTATCTATAAAAGCTAAGATATTAAGACTTTGCCAGTGAGTTGCCCTGTATATATTTCATAATTGCATGAAATATCCTTGTCCTCGTTAGGGGGGAAAATTTACAAGAATTGTTCACGCAGAGGCATTTAACTAAATATGCATTTATTTGAAAATCATTTAAAGAATGCCATCTTTAATATTCTTTAATTTCTCCGAAATTAACGTTTATAATATGTACTAACAGTCTGCAAAAACATCGTCCGCGTCTTTTCCGCGTCGAATGTTCTTGCTAAGACAGCTGTGGTAGCGAAGTTTCGGGCAGCCTACACTGCCACGAGTGACAGGACTGATTTCCACGCACAACAGAAACAGCTAGAGTCCCATTTTTTTTTTTTTTTTTTGCTTCCATGTCCCTAAACGCTTTGACGTCAGCTTTCGGGAACTGTATTAGTTTTACGTTCGGCAGTTTAGTGTTGAGTGGGGTAACCATCCCTGACGCCGACTTTATCACGATATTCGTGGGCCGTCATAGGTTGTATATTGTTTCCTGGCGCTTGACACGACCCCCGATTCTATAGCACACACTCTTACCATCTCCAGTTGCATAAAAATACACTTCGCTGACGTGTACTTGTTGTTATGCAGCCTATGTAGTTGGTACTAAATCTTAAAGGAGCTATGCAACAATTTTTGTACTGTGCACAAATACCGCTTAAAACGGATCCCTAACGTTAATGACCTATGAAACACGCGTTCGTTTTTCACCCCACGCAATAGAAGTCCCAGAAAAAAAAATTAAGAAAAACGAGCAGCGTTCACCCCCTCAACTCGCAGCCAGAACAAGCGGCCACGTGATCTGGAGCCGGTCATATGCCGCCAGTGTTGATCACAGCCACGCGCTGGGGTTGGCAAAGCGCAGGACACGCGCTGAGTTGCAGACATTGTTATGTCTCGGCTGTTGTCGTCGTTGCAGCGATTGGACACGGGTCACAACCCGAATGCTTCTCTAGCTAGCAATTTTCACGAGCCCAAGTCGAGTGCCCACGCAATGCTCGGGTCCAATCTATGAACCGCATTCAAACAATCGTCACTTGGGTGTACTGCGATCCCCGAGTTACGTCATCAAATTTTGCAAAGGAGAGATTGAATGAAAATGATCGCTTTTGTCCTTGAAATTACACCGCAACAAAGGAGGTTCTTGGCCAATGGCGTTGCGTGTGAGTATCCTTGAGTCCCAGGTGCGCCAGTAAGCTCGTGTAGAGAGAAAACATTCCAATTGAATATCGTTGCACAGCTCCTTTAAAGTGGCTTGATGCACCATCACTGACGTAGGTCACATAAACATATCCAAATTGAATTTCACGATACTCCAAACCGTTGTCATTTGAATTAAGTTACCGAAAGTCATATTCAATCGCAATTCTTTTTGTTGCATTATCTTTATTGTTATTATTATTATTATTATTATTATTGTTATTATTGTTTTTGCGTTGTGTCATATTTTTTGGGACGGATCTATTGGCGCTCACAGGGGGCGCACGTTAAGGTTCTGCCACGCGCTACCTCCTATATCATGTTAGCGCCAAAGTCTCTCTTTGCGAAGTCGCTCCGGTTGCTTCCTTTACGTCGCGTAGCTACACGCCGGCTGTTGAAACGAGCACCGCGAAGCATGCTGCAGGGTGGCGCCTCTCGATCGTTGAAACAAGCACCGCGAAGCATGCTGCAGGGTGGCGCCTCTCGATCGTTGAAACAAGCACCGCGAAGCATGCAGCAGGGTGGCGCCTCTCGATCGTTGAAACAAGCACCGCGAAGCATGCTGCAGGGTGGCGCCTCTCGATCGTTAAAACAAGCACCGCGAAGCATGCTGCAGGTTAGCGCCTCTCGATCGTTGAAACAAGCACCGCGAAGCATGCTGCAGGGTGGCGCCTCTCAATCGTTAAAACAAGCACCGCGAAGCATGCTGCAGGGTGGCGTCTCTCGATCGCTCCGGCCCATGGGCGTTTTCGGGCCGGTTGTACGAAAATGTATTAGGAATTTTCCCTCCAAAACTACCGTCCAGCTCTGTGCTGTCAATTTGTATTTCCCTGACCACCCTGTAGCAATTTTACGCTTTTAATAATAATGAAATTGTGAAGAACGGGTATGTGCACGATTCATTTATGCCAACCGCGTTAGCGTCAGTTTAGCCATGTTTCTCGCTTTATAACTTGAAATCCACACAAATATTGCATTATGTTTTTGCAGATTCTATTAGCACATATTATAAACGCTAAATTCGGAGAGTTTAAAGAATATTAAAGATGGGCTTTTTTAAAAAGATTTTCAAAATAATGCAAGGCCTAAATAACCAAAATATTGCATGGAATTGCTCCCATTCGCTGTGTGTGCGATTCATGTAAATTTCTCGCCCTAACCAGAACAATATTTTATGCACAGATGAACTATATAGAGGTCAACACACTGGCAAGGTTTGACGACCTTAGCATTTGTAAATACGGATAAAAAAATCTTTAATTCAGAGCGTTATGGCGCAATGGGCCGTATTTGCGATTTCGTTCCTTAAAATAACGACCTTAATAGTCGGTGATTCATACTTTTTGTCAATCCTTCCTATGCCTAATTTGTCAGTAAATGTTTCTATACCCATAGCCAAAAGTTTTTGTGGGAAGCCGCCCGAAAGGCCAACATCGCGGGATAAGCAAAACGCGCACGTGACTGATGGGATGATTACAAAATATTTTTACAAAAACAATTTTTTTTTTTAAAACAAGGATTGGTTTTATTTTTCTGGGCATGGAGCCAGCGAATTAGTTTTTCTTCATCACAATTAAAAATGGTCACAGGACATGATTGTTCGTTCTTATCTGAAAACGCCCACCTTAATGAAAAATCTCTATTGTACGAGACATTTCTGTGTCCGATAAACACAAATGAATCATACAAGATATATAAGAACATATAAGAACCGTATAAAAACTATATAAGATATATAAGAACATATAAGAACCATATAAAAAACTTGTGAGAAGTTTCTTATAAGTTCCTTATATGGTTCTTATACGTTCTTATATATCTTATGTAGTTCTTATATCGTTCTTCAATGTTCTTATGTGTCTTGTGTGATTCATATGTGTTTATTGGACACACTAAATTTCTCATACAAATGACTATTACACTAGGGCAGCTGCTATTACACGTCTCTTTCTAAGCCGGTCGTCCTTAGAAAGTCAACCAAGGTTCCTAGGATGAGCTGGCGTCGTTCTGCTATTCTTACGGCGTTTATCCATTCGTGTAGCGTTGTAAGCTTGTCTTCCGGCTTGAGGGCACCAATATCGGTGTCCTTTTTTTTGTGTGTGTGCTGCTTCCACCCCCAGAGCAAGTATTAAGTGCATGCAGGGGTATATTTTAGGCAGTACTTACACTTGTCTGGTTTTGGGTGATAGTCGGGGTGCTTTCTTCTCTTAGCAGTGTCGTTCCATTTCTTTGTTACAGAAGCTGCTACCGCTTCATCCGCCTGAAGTCTTCGAAGTAGAAGAGTTTCGTGTCTTCTGAAAACCTTTGGGGAAACTCTCTCGTGCAATTTCTTTTTTCCTGTCGATTTTCTTTTTAAGTGCAGTCTTGGCCGCCATTATCTTTTACACAGGCTCATAAAACCCGCCAATTTTAGCCTTTACGGCTCTCCAGGGTGCTTTGTTTTTCTAAGGACCTCGTAGGATCGAGTGTGGATGCGGAGGCTTCCGAACTGCATTTCGAGCAGTGGAGGAATGAACGATTGAACTATCCCGCTGCTTCGTTGACAAGCTCATTGCCTTCAATTCCCCCGTGCCTTGGGATCCGGTGCAAAGAGGTTTGAACATTGCGCATCCTCAGCTCGATAGCCATATTCATGATGTCGCGAACTGCTTCGCATCTTCCCTGGGGTGTTTTCAAAGAACGAATGGATTCTTGCGAGTCAGTGTATATCACGATGTGTGTGTCACATTGTGCGTTTTTGCCTACCTCCTCTAGATCCTCTGCTATTGCCGTAATTTCGGCTTCTTGCGCTGTTCTACTGTGTTTAGCGTCTTTCGTGCGCGTCATCTTAGTGTTGGCAATGTGCCACGCCAGCGCCGTTCTTCGTTGTTCGGAATACGCCACATCCGTGTGACGGATTGTCGTCTTTTTAGGTGGGTTTTCTAGAAGTGCCTGCACTTCATTCTTGTGCCTCTTGGCATTATGTTGTCGTCGTTCTTGGTTGCCTCGACCCATTTTTCGGGGTAGTTGATCTGATTGTGCCACTACTTTTCTTTCCCTTGGAAGTAGCTGTTCAGGAATGGGTTCGCTTTCTGCTGTGTCTACATTCCAGCCTAGCAGTTTAGAAATTTCTTTGCCCTGCTTTGTGTGCTAGAGCTTGATGCGGTGTGCTTGTTCCTGGTTGTTGGTCAGTTCATTAAATGTTGGGAATGGCACAAATTTGCGCAATTCTTGCAGTTTATTGAATTTCGGAAGTTCAGAGATGCTTCTTCTTGCGTCGTTAAACAACGTTTCAAGACGTTTCCACTTGTGTTCGTTGAGCCCATAGAAACGGCATCTGTAGATGATTTTTTGGGATAAGTGCTGTTTTCCACGTCTTCGCCAATCGTTTGATCTATGTGTCCGAATTGAGCTTCGTGTTGACATGTGTCCCGAGTATAGTGTGCTCGTCTGTCCTTTTTAAGGTGTGCCCATTCAGGGTGGGGTTGATTGCGTTCCTGTCTCTTCTGAATACCATGAGTTTAGTCTTTTCGGCGGAGGGTTCCATTCCGGCCACTGCCAGAAAGTTCTCGATGCTTGCAAGCGTTTCCTGTAGTGTGGTCGTTTGTTATTCTGCGGCCCCATGATTCGTCCAAAGCGTGATATCATCTGCATATATCGTTTATTGTAAGTGTTTGACATTTCCAATTTCCATGCCAATGGTGCCATCGCAAGGTTAAATAGTGCAGAAAATAACACGGGCCCTCATAGTACTCCTGTGGCATTTTCTTTCGTGCTACTCTGGTCTTTGCCTACCTTGAACGCATAACTCCGGCTTTGTAGGAAACTTTTAATGAAGTCGAGCGGTCATTCATTTATGCCGAGTTTATCCAGCGTCGTGGCACGCTTTTCATTGCTTCTGACAGGTTCCTAAGCATGCTATTTGTTATCTGGTGCGGCC
This sequence comes from Ixodes scapularis, assembly GCF_016920785.2. NCBI lineage: Eukaryota > Metazoa > Arthropoda > Arachnida > Ixodida > Ixodidae > Ixodes > Ixodes scapularis. The sequence continues at coordinate 98,188,558 of NW_024609857.1, forward strand.
CTGGAGCGGTCGTGGTCTTGCTGCTGGCTTTGGCCACCTCAAGTTCTTGTAGGATGAAATAAAGTTGTAGTGATGTTCCCTATCGCTCATCAAATGTGCTGGTTTGTAGATTGCTTCGTCTGCAGCGTGTTAGCGGGTTGCGGAAAGAATATAGGGCCTGTTTCTTCGAGGACTTCCCTTAGTGTCCTGCTGCTGCGAAGGGCTATGTTTGCCGTTGTGCCATATTCCTTCCCCTTGCCGAGCATGGAATTGCAGATTTTCCACATATGAGTTATGAAGGTGCGCTCGTTAAATGACTCGCATAACTCGTTCCAGTTCCCCAGACAGAGATTCTTGGCGTAGACTTGTGCTATTTTAGCAATCTTGTTGGCTGCGGTGAGATCCTTGCGTTTTCGGGATTCTCAGTACTTGTTGACCAGTTGTTTTCTGCATTGGCACAGCGACATGAGATACGTGTCTGGTGTCCGGCCACCTGCGTTGACTTCTTTCTGAACAGTGGCCTTTTCGGTTGCGTCTCGCATCACGTGGACGAGATATTCTATGCTTGTTATGTGGTATTCTTGGTTCATAACAGATCTCAAGTCGCCCCGAATTATGGTTCTTGTTTATCTTTTGTGCTCTAGCTCGCCTTTTAAATGTAATCCGATGTGTGTCAAAAAGTTATCGCTACCAGATGGGTCAGCGGTTTCGCAAGACTAGGAGATTTTCGATTGTTGCGGAGAGTGTTAAGTTGTGGAGAGACTTAGGTCGGAAGTCGAGTCCTTGTTTTAATGTCCTTGTCTCAGTCGCGTTTTAATTTGTGGGTCTTTTAGTAACTTGAGTCCTGTTCTATCATATTCCTCTTTATCTAAATTCCTCGAGCATTACGTTGTTCTTGACCACAGTCTTTGTGCCAGGCATTGAAGTCAACACATATGATGACATTATGTCCGGGGAATGCACGCGCTATGTGGGCTAGCCAGCTGTGATCGTAGTCCTTTTACAAGGTTGGTCGGTAGTAAACTGACGCCAGTAATTTGTTTGTCTTGAGTTGTTCGTATGGCTACCATTTTTTGGGTTTCGTTGCACCATTTAGTAGAGTCTAACTGTTGATAGGTTACTTGTTTTTTTTTTTTTTAAGATACACCGCTGCTTGAGCCTGCACTTTCTTTTGCCTTATGTATTATGGATGGTGATGTGAAGCTTCTGTAACCTTTGAGACCAATGTTCTCACCGTTAACTTGTAATAATAGTGCATCTTTAGTTTCATCTTGTAGTTTTATGTTGAGTTCTGCTTTATGGCTGCGACGGCCCCGACAATTCTTCTTGAAAATATTGAGGGCAGTAGCTTTGCTGTCATTTCTATGTGGACTAGAGCCCATGTTGACCAGGAACTGGGGTACTCTATACGTTGCATTGCTGTGCTTGTGTTTGTTGAGCCTGGTACAGCGCGAACATGGAGTGCAGTTGCTGCATCTGTTGTTACATTTGTTGCTGTTGTAGTTGTATCTGTTGTTGTACTTGTCGAATCTGCTCTTCTATACTTTGCATCTGCTCCTCCCAGGTTTCTCTTTGCGTGGTGTGAGTAGCTGCGGGGGATTTTTGGGTTGTTTTACTGTATTTTTAGCGAGTTTTGAGGTAGAAATGCTTGAGAACATCGGTACCTGCACCTGCTGCGGTTGTTCTTGTTTCTGCCTGGCGTCTTTTTGTTGCTTATGTTTCATATTAGCTCGTTTTTTTGCCTGGATCTTCCCTCGATTAGACTGCCTTCGATTTCGGCCTTGAGTAGATTCATTTGTTTGTTGAGATTTACAATGATCTTTTCGTGTTCCTTGAGTCGTTCTTCTTTGAACGCATGCGTTGTCTTACTTGAGGGGGCATTTTTTTAAGTCCTGTCTGTGGTGGTTTGAAGGCTCTGCTTGTTAGTTGCGATTGTGGTGGCATCAACAGCGATGATGCTACTGATGTTGCTTGCTACCGTTTCCCTTGTTTTTTAGCTCTAGTAATGAAAACTGTTCAAGGCTTTGCAGTAGCGCAAATCTATTATTGTTAGAGGCATATCCCCCTTCAGCGTGTGTGGGGTGCGCAAGATGGGAGGATTGGTTGTAATTGTTTTCGCAGCATCTGCTGTTGAGCTTCTTGTGTGGGCCATCAGGGGTGCTCTTGCCCACTTCTGTAGCTTGGCATCAGCATACATCTTGCTTGTATATTTGGGGTTTGAGGCTGTGTGGCCAAACACGTGGCAGTTAGGGCAGAAAGGGTCCCCGCATGGTTCTTCTTCCGGATGGGCTTCTGCACACTTCCTACACCGTTGTCGTTTTCTGCACACAGCTGCTTTGTGCCCAGTGCCGTGGCATTTGACACAAATCACAGCTGTAGATCTGTGCGTGTAGACTGTGACCAATTTGCCGTGGTAGACGATTTTCCGAGTAATTCCTTCGCCTTTGAACGTTAACAGAAAGGAGCTGTTCCTTCCAAGTGGCCTTGCGTCTATTACGTTGTGGTAGTCGGAGTCCGAATTAGCGACAATGTCTTGCGCTGTAGTAGACCACTACATATGGTGAATAGCCTCCTCTGGGCATGAGTCCTGTGGCGGATCTGTACGCCTGTATTTCCACTTCCTTGTTGTTTTCCAACTATAAAGTGTCTAGCTGGAGGATGTCTCTTTCGTGCTTTTCGTCGTAGACTGTGAAAGCTATGGTGTTCTTCGGGTTTGGGCCGAAATAAAGCCTGTCTCTGTTAAAAGGTGTCGTGAGAACCCGTTTCACCTGACTCGTGAAGGGGCTGGGCTGGATGTCCGTTATCCTTGCCTGTGTTTTGGGTCTGATGACTATCAGTATGTTTGGCTCGTTGAATCGTGGAATGTAGGTTCCTTGTGCAGGTTTGGTCTTCTTCTGCATGACGGTCTTCCATCTGTTTTTAGCCTCACAGAGGATCTCCATGCCATCGGTGTCACTGCTTTTCTGCTTGGCATTCAAGGTCACGTGTTCGAAGTCGTCCTTCTTGTTTTCGTTCGAAGTCGTTTTTGTGGATCACTGCTCTTCGTACGGTACGGTAGGGTGCGACGTCCGTGTCGTTAGTGTCAGCGTTGAAATTGGGCTGTGCGGCCTGCTCGGCAGCCAGAGTAGTCATGCGCGATCTAGAGTAATCGGTTAGGCCTAGCTAAGACGACCCGGCGTTCGGGCCTTTGGTTCCCTTTCTTTAGAAAGGGAAAAGAATTTGCTCACCCCTGTTGTTCTATTGAAATTACTCGTGATGGTTTCAGCCCCCCCCCCCCCCCCCCCCTTGCCTCTTTAGATGTCTTGGGGTTCGCTTACTTCGTAGGTAACCCGCGGTTCAATCAGAGGTTCGAGAAAAAGCGTCAGCTCATCACGCCGTCATTGTCCTCCCCACTGACACTCCCCGTGAGATGGCGCAGCGTGACAGGAAAGGCCTCGAAGCACGCGACCGCGCCATCGCGCCCCGCGCAAATGACTTCGTCCTAGCCTGCTCCGACCACCGACCTTGGAAAGCTTAGGGTGCCTTCATGTGCGCTTTGCTTAGGGTGATGGGGGGATCGGTGGCCGTATGGGCCATCGATCCCCCCTTGGCACACGAGCTCGGAGCACGTGGAGCGAAAGCTCGCGCCACAGAACCCAGGATCCTTGGGTTCAATCCCCTCCCCTGCCCGTTTTAATCTGAATGAGCATCGTACCGACGTGCGGTCGTGCATCACTACTGCGTGATAAACGTTAAGGCCACGGTCCCACTGAATGTGGCAGTTTAGGTACTTTTTGGCAGGTCATTACTCATCTCCTTTTAAATACTGTTTTGTGGGATTGATGTCATTCGAAAGGCAATGCAATCCTCTTTCATTTGATATTATGGATGTGTTGGTTTTTACTGTTCATGCGCGTTTGGAGCGTTGCGAACATGATGGCGCGGACCCTCACTTGCTCCGCTAGTTCATGTTTTATGAACGATCCATTAAAGATAGCACGGTTCCAATATAGCAGTTTTGTTGAGATGATGTCGGAGCAGAATGTAACGATACACTTTTTTGGTATTGGCACTACTTTGTTTTTTTCATCCCTCCAAATATTGCCCTAAAATTGACATTTTTCAGCACAAATATGTTTTTAATGACAAGCGCTAGGGCACTGAAATAAGCTACAGATGTAGTGCTTATAATTGGTAATATGCAGAAAAAAATTTAAGGTTGTGTAAAATTTTTTTGTTTAGATATTTTAGATTCTTTAGATATCTTGTTACAGCTGGCCGTTACAGCCGGCTGTTGCAGCCAGCCGTTACAACCGGCTGTTACAGCCAAACCCTAGAGAACTTCATAAAAATCGGCTGATAAAACACATTATGTATTAAGAGCAGTATGAAAGAGGGAAATATTGCTAAAACAAATTATGGGAGTTGTCCAAACAGTACCAGACTCCCAAATAAACAAAAAAAAAAATGAAACTAGCTTTTATTAAAGAAGGAAAAGAGATGTTAGTCACTTTTAGAGGATACGCGGAATATCCCCGATGTAACATGGACAAAAGCAATTCTTAATTTCTTATAACGAGAAGTGGGCATTTTAACCAAGTGTTAAACGTTTCAAAGTAAAAGAAACCTTAATAAAAAAAAGGTTAATCCGAGTGTCAGCAATCTTTTTATTTCTTTCCTTCCAGTGAGTTCTTAGACGATTTCAGCACTATTTTCTTTTTTTCTGCCATGCTGCACCAGCTTGCAGAATCTCATCTTTTACGAAAAGTTTCAAAAGAAAACTTCGCAAAACGTTCCTTTCTGATTAAAATATTTGGGCGATGGTGTAGTTGGAGACACCTGTAAGGCCCTCAGATGCTTGCTCTGCCTGCCAGGTATCTATAGTAGTTTTTGTTTTCTTTTTCTGCACTGCAGTTTTGACATTTGCTCCAATTGCCTTTTTAGAGCGCAGCTCTTAGGCGCCCGTTTCCGGCTTGAGGGGCGTCGCTGTCGCCGTCGCCGTCGGCGTCGCTGTCGCCGTCGCCGTCGGCGTCGCCGTCGTCGTTGCCGAAACTGCGCGGTGCATTATGGGCACATTTCTCCGCTAAATCTAGCGGAAAAATTTCCCCGCTAAATCTAGCGGAAAAATGTCCCCGCAAAATCTAGCGGAAAAATTTCCCCGCTAAATCTTGCAGAAAAATTTCCCCGCTAAATCTAGCGGGAAAGTTTCCCCGCTAAATCTAGCAGAAAAATTTACCCGCTAAATCTAGCGGAAAAAATTCCCCACTAGATCTATCAGAAACAATTCCCCGCTAAATCTAGCAGAAAAATTTCCCCGCTAAATTTAGCGTAAAAAATTTCCCCGCTAAATCTAGCGGAAAAATTTCACCGTTAAATCTAGCGGAAAAATTTCGCCGCTACAACTAGCGGGAAAATGTCCCTGCTAAATCTAGCGCAAAATATTTCTGGGGGTCACGTGACCACTCTCCCAGGTCACGTGACCCCCCCCCCCCCCCGAGAACACGTGACCCTCAGTACCCTTCCCTCCTCCTCCTCAAGAGCTGCGCTCTAATTCGGCGTTACAGGGAGTTGTAAACGACTTTCATTTTTCCATTGTTTTCTGAGAAGCGACGCGTATTTTTCGAACACCCCTGAGCGTTCTTTAGCCCTCGCCACTAAAGATGCGCAACTTTCTCTCTGATCACTCCAAGGATGTGGCACAAACAACGAGATAAGTAATTAAGTAAAAGAGCAAAAAATGTACGTTGTAGCTTGGTTCGATATACTGTTTGTCCCATTTCTTTTTTTTTTCTTATCTGCCACTTTATTGTTTTGTTTTTGTGACCCTTTCTCGGGTTAGTTTTATGGTGGTAAACGTCCACCAGCTCGCCTTCGCACTAATGGCTGATTCACGCATTTGCTTTTGGCTACGACCGACTACGTTGCGATGTTTCATAACCGCTTAAGACAGGCACGCTGGACCCGTCTGTCGGGCAGATTGGAACACTCCTGACGTGCGCATAATCTGACCGAAGGTTTCGCAGTATTTGCAAGATCAAACCTGTGCACTATTGGTCGGAAACGGTCACTTATAAAATTGCAAAGGTTATTTTAAAGCCCAGCGTAGAGCAATGATACGTCTAAAAAACAATAATAAGAAACGTATACGCAGGTCAGAAAAGTTCCATGGTTACTAGATAGACAGCGCTAGTGTGCAGTCAGTGTGGTTGCACTAGATGACAGCACTTTCAGTCGCAGTGAAACGCAAGCGTGTGACCCAGACTTCACTTGGTTTACTCTAAAGAAAAGGTTCTCAAATGGGGGTCCGCGAAGGCATTCTAGGGGTTCCCGACGTCGTGCCTGTCTTAAGCGTGTCGTCGTGTCGTCAAGCCCGGCAATCAAAGTTTTTTTTTTTTTCAGATAGAAAAAAAAATGTTCCAATTTTCGGATGAAGTATTTTGTGTTTATATCAATGAGAGAGGTCTACTTCACAGTAGCCCTTAGTTATATTAATTTATTAAATCATTATCATAATTAACCCATACCCTTCCCTTCCCCTGTCCACGAACGGGTCCCCCATCATCTCCGCCGATCCACAAGGGATACGCGAAACAACAATGGTTGAGAACCACTGCTCCAAAGTCTCTTTCCAGTTTCTTAGAAAGATAACTTTTTTATCTCCTAATTTGGACGCTATTGGTTACTACTTCTTTTATATTACGGGTCCCTAAATCCGGAAGCCTGGCAACAAATGGATTGCCCGAATGAACCTCGCGTTATATTGGTACAGCTGGCGCGCCCGAGCTAACATAAATAATCCTAGGGAAGGATAGAGCCGGAGAAAATAGTTGACTCAGAACTCAGACCGTCCTTGGGGAACATGAGTCAATAGATAAACTTAGAAAACTGAAATAAAAACCACAGAAAAGCGTTATCTCGGCATGGCCCAAAGAAATAGCTGCAAGAAAAAACAAAACAAACGATGTTCCTTTTCTGATTGCATTTCGAAAACGAAATTACCGAGAGGAACTGTTTTCTTTTTTTCACTGCGAGTGAAGTAGTTTTGTTGTGGTACTTTTTTTTTCGACTTTGATGTAACTCGCGACGAGTGCACTTTCCTCACAGTTGTCTTGGACTCTACCGTTTCCTCACTCAAAGTTTTCCGTCGGCGTGTCGAGCAAGTTACTCGACAAAGAGAGGGGCACAAAAACGGCAACGTCTTGAGGTTGTTTTCATAGAAATATTTTCCAGCTATACTCACCGACAACTTAAAAAAACGTAGGATATGGCGAGTCCCCGGGCATCTTATTATCGCGCCACAGCCAATCAGATTGTGGCAATTAGCCCCCCCCCCCCCCCCCCAAAAAAAAAGACACCTAAGAACCAATTGCGAAGCGTGAACGTCGTAAGTCACGCCTTTCGTTCCTTAAGCTATGCGGAGCGTAATTTCGTCCGCTTCTTGCACAAGCGTTGCGATGACGTCAGAACGCCGAGCTCTTATTGGCTGATTGAAAAAAGAAAACAGCGGAAAAACCTCAAGGAATTTATAGCCTTATAGGTCTACCCTCTATCCATCCAATCAAAACCAATCAGAGCTCGGCGTTGTTTTGACGTCGCCATAACTCCTGCGCCAGAAGCAGACGAACCTGCACTCTCCGCATAGCAAACGGCAAGCTCAAATACGTGAACACACCACTGAGAGTGCGACGCCCAACGCCGCAGCCTGAATTCAAACGTCGACTGTCTTGCGAAAATTGCTGTTGCTTTTTTTTTGTTTTTTCGCAATGTTGTTTAAAATTGGAAGTTAGCTAGCGTGCACTCAAATAAAAATGACCATAGGGCATAGGGCACTTAGTTTGTGCTCCAAATGAGAAATTTTCTTCATACTAGAACACAATTTTTAAATAAAAAAAAATTAAAAAAAAAGTTCTTTTTTTTTGTGGTAACTGTGTTGGGCTTTGTACACTCAATCATAAATGTCAGTGCAATCTGCATTCCTGTACACACGCAATGCAAATCCAAGTGAGTTAAAAAAAAGAAAAAAATATCGGACCCCGTTGCTGGTTTCAACAATATGAACTGAAAATCGATACTGTGTTTCTGGTCACTTTCAACGGGTAATATCCATGTTTGTACGATACAGAACGCTCCGTTCAATAAGTTCTGAAGTTTCGACGCAATCTGGTCATGAATTTGAAGCGACCTCGAGAAGCTTTATGCTCATGCTTCTAGAGCAATTGTTTTATTAACCGGTGACTGCACCCACAAGGAAAGATCGGTCAAGAGGTGCTACTACCTGTTATCCCAACTTGCTCAGCGTGAGCGAAAGAGAAGGTGCATAAGTCAGCGCAATTACTTGAGAGAACCCCAATGCACGCGCGCACGTGAAGGGAGGTCGTTGTAACTTGGGGCTGCGTGTATGTTTATACAGCCTAGAACTTGGTCTGCCTCAACGGGCGACGAGTCTCCCAGCTGTAGATTAGCAATTTAGCCGGTGCAGTACAACCGCTAGCCTTCGGTCTTTAACGTGCATCACGCAGTAGGGACAGACGACCGCAAGCCGGTACGATGCTCATCCAGATCGGCACGGGTAAGAGGGGGGGGGGGATCGAGGTCGTTGTAGTTTCTGCTTCGCTGGCACTGAGGGGTGGCGGAGTATGGGGTGTTATCACTGACGTCATTACGTCCAACGTATTGTTGTCATGAACCGTCATGCGAGTGCCGGAGGCGTGCTTTTACATATGCATCTTACATACTCGAACATGTAGTGCACATAGGTCTACAGGCTTTATAGCGCTGACACCAAACAACCCAACGGCGGATTAACGTCACGTGAAAGCACCCTGTATACTCCGTTCAGCCTGAAGGGAAAGTCCAGGGAATGCGCATTGATATCGCAGCAATATATAATTACATAAAATAGAACGTAAACAGTTGACATTAGAAATATTAGTTGACCTTAGTAAAGCATCTGACTTTCTTAACCATTCAACGCTCCTCGTTAACCTTTCGTGTTATGGCATACGTGGAATGTCTTTGATACTTATTTACTCATTCTTAAAACAACGTAAGCAATGCGTCTCAGTGAATGCTCATGTTTTTTTTTCAACTCTTGTAGCGTGGTGTGCCCCAGGGCAGCATACTTTGTTCTCTGTTGTTCAATGTGTATATAAACGATCTAGTCAATAATTGAAACCAATCACGTTTTGTTACGTATGCAGACGACACGGCTGTATTTTTTGTCTGCGTCGAATATGGACGAACTCATAAGCAAGCGAGACTTATGCCCCTGTCAGACGGGCACTTAAAAGGACCTTTACGCCAAAGGCCTTTAGTATTTTATAATGACCTTTAAGTTTTGCCGTACCAGGCAGCTCAAGCAAATGTAATTTAGACGATGTTTACGTGATGGAAGTCTCGTAGCTCGGTTCAAATGCGTAAATCACTTTCACGCCAGAAAAAAAAAATATTTTGACGGTATAAATAATATTTCTTATAAGTAAGCTTTTCTTAAGCAAACAATATATTAAAAATAAATTACGAGTTCAGTCGATTGATTACAACAACGTCACCTCTGAGCCCAAGCAAAGTGTTTTTTTGGCAATTAATGGCAACCCTGGTCGCCTTCCGCTCACTCAGTCCCAACGTTACTAAAACACTCAGTTGGGAAACATCCAGAGAGACAGCTTTGAAAAACTGGGCCCAATCTGTCTCCGAGCACCGAGCTATTGACGAACAGAACGCCACCATTTCTCCCGCAGCGGCCACTCGAGGAACTGCACGAGACTTCTATTTTGGCTTTAAGAACAGATACAGCGGAAGAGGTTACAGGGGGTGCCACCCCCGTCTCCCCGGCGGGCGCGCCGCGTCGAACTACCGAAGTTAAAATGCACCTAGGTCGGGACGCGCTACCTGAAAGCCCCGCTGAGGCATGGTTATATAAAAACAATATTAATTGTGCCGCAAAACCCTGCAAACTAAAGATTTTGAAAACTTAACGCGCTCCTCTTTTTGTACTAAACTCCAATAAATTTCATACAAAAAGAGTCTTTTCCGTTTGTTTTTACGCCAAAGCAGGCTTTCAAAAAGTTCAAGGTGTCCACAGTACAGACAAACGATAAAGAGTGGCGCTGTTGTCGCATTTAGCTCGGTCTCGGTGGACGCCAGCGGCCCGGGTTTCGATGGCGAGTTTCCCAACTGAATGTTTTAGTAACGTTGCTCAGTCCTAACGCTTCTCAGTGCTCCCGCTCCTTTCCGTGCTTCTGTTACGCTTCTGCCCTGTTAAGTTCTCCGTCGTGCTCGCGCTTGAGGTTCATCGCACGCGTCGGAGGTCTTCCAGCCAATCCTCCCAAATTCCTATCAGCGCCCAGGTCGCCTCAACGCTCCAATGGAAGCGCGGCGACCAAGTAGTGGACGCTCCTCCGTCGTTCGACATATCGCACGACGCGAGTACAGACATATACAGACATATATACTTGTACAAAAACATTAAATATGTACAGTACGGATAGTAATACACTATTAAAGGATGATAAAATATAAAGTAAAATGATCTCCGTTGTAAAGAAAACATAGAAGAAGGAAAACCGAAGTGCCGAAGTGGACGATGCGAGCAGGCGACGGCGAGGCCGAGAGTACAGAAAACTATTACTAGAGCGATGTTTGTACGAAATATACGTGAAAGACGCTCTTTTTCAACAATAAAAATGCGAACGCATTGATTTTGAATAATGGTACGATCTTTTATTTCAATTCGCTTCTCTAGTGTAGACCGCTGCTGACGAGAGTAGGCCTTTACCAGCCGTAAGGGAGTTGCGGGAACTCATAGTCACGAAAAGGACCTGTACGCTAAATTCCATTTGAGTTGCCGCGTGGCACTGCCTAAATGACATTTACACTAAAGGTCCTTTGGCGTGAAGGTCCTTTTAGGGGCCCGTCTGATAAGGGTATTAGTTTTAGAAAAGTTTATTTCGTGGTCAACAATTAATGGTTTCAAAATTAACACTGTAAAATCTAAAGCAATCGTTTTAAGACCTGTGAATATGCACGTTACTAGTAATTATTATATAAAGATTGGTATCGACGAGATTGAAATAGCCAAACAGCACAAAACGCTATAGGTGTCGTTTTTTTTCAGAATATATGCAATGGGATAATAACATAGAATACCTAGTTAAGAAACTGTAGGAAGTTGTTGGAGTAATATTTCACTGTCGTTCTTCCTTGCCTGTAAAGATTGAAATGTAAATTTACCACGCTCTGTTTAGCTTACAAAGTAACTATTGTCATTTGGTTTGGGGTACAATGACTAAATGTAATATTAACAAGCTTACAGTCCTCTAAAAGAAAATGCTGCATTTTAATGCAAACGTGCCTTACGACACTCATACCGAGCCATTGTTTTCGAAATTCAACGTCATGAGAATTCCTAGTGTATACAAGTACTGTTTGCTATGTTTTTTATTTATTTTCAACTGACGAATTTATTTCTTTTTTTTGTCTAATTTATTCCACCTGACAAAACGCGAATTTTCTATCCATATCCGGGGCCGAGTTTTGAAATGTGCCTCATCTTCGTACCAATTACTCACTGCAGTCAACTGCACATAACCTGCCTAAATTGCTTAACAAGTTTATTAGAGACGACATTGATCTTCATTGCTTAACAAAAAAAGATGCCCGCCCGTGTTTTGTTCAGGCAAATTATATTGAGTAGTGTTTTTTTTTATTACCCTGCCCTGTAAGTGCATGGGCACCAGACCCAGTCAAGTCACCATAAGGACGCTTCTTGTCTGGTGTCCTCAGCACAATAGTGCTGAAATAAACAAGTTCAACTTCAAGTTCAAGTGGAGACTGCAGCCAATGTCAGGAACACGAGAGCTCGAGGTTGCTGCTTTGAAGCGCTCTTCCGAAGACCGAGCATTCGCGGCAGAAATTCACGTATCAAAAGAAGGAGCGCGGGCTAGATCGCGCTTGTAGCTTTGGCTGCAATCTCAGCTTAAGGGTGAACAGAGTATAGTTCCAAATTTACCAATGAACTTTCTTAACACTGTCATAAAAGCTTCGTGTGCCCAGCAGGGTCTCAAAAACTGTGCACCTGTCAATAAGCGCTCGCACCACGTACCTGTTCGACAACGTAAATGCGATAATTGAGCAGCTGCCGCTGTAGGATCGGGTGCAGGTATTTGAGCAAGATGAGGAGGTGCAGGCGCCGGTCCCGGTACGGCACTATCACGGCCACCCGGTGCAGGGGAGCGCACAGGGCCGGGCTCCACAGGGGCGAGGCCGGGCCCCCTGACCCGGAGGGTACCCGGGGACTCGACGGGGGGCTGCGGTGTCGCGTGGACCTGGCCGCTCCCTTGGGCCAGCCCGTGCGACGCCGGAACTGGCCGGGGCGAAGCTCGAGGTCCACTTGGATGCGACCCACTGCACATTGCGGGAGAGAAGAGACGGGGCCGTCATTGTACGCCCCAAATACCATATAGATTATACATTATACACGCAATAGATTGTACATTATAGACGTTATAGATTATACATTATAAGTTCACAATAATACGTTGTATGTTATAGATTATACATTATAAGCTATACGTTATCGATAATATGTTACACGTTATATATTATAAGTAACAGACACGTAGCCAGGAGTTTGTTTCGGGGGGCGGGAGGGGGGGGGGGGGAGCGGGGGAGCCCTCCTCCCCTTTTCCCCCCCTGGATACGTGCCTGATACATAACACGTTATACGTTAATACGTTATACATTTTTGATTCTACATTTTATGCTCTAGGTTATGTATCATACCTTGTACGTTACACGTTAATACGTTATTCGATATACGTGATACGTAGAGCCCTGCGCGGACAACAGCTTGGGCATGCGTATCCGATCCGCATTCGCAGACTTCGTATCCGCATCCGATCCGCATCCACGAAATTTGAAACCGGATTCTACCTGGAATCCGCGCCGATCATGTTACATCATTAAATTAAGCCCAAAATAAAAAAGAAAAAAGAGAAGAGCGTCGAGTGGTATTTTGTGAGCTGTTTCATTATCGTTGTACAAGAACTCTTGGAGTCAAAATATGGGGGAGGTCATTTTATCGTATTTTGTTTTATCGTATTTATACTACAACTTATAATCAATCATATTTCCAGAGAAACTTCCCGTCGCTGGAAGACGATTGCGGTTTTGAGACCGCCCTGGGGGTCTGCGACATTCTGCAAAAAAGATGCGCCCAAATAGGAAAAAAATTCATGTTTTCCTTTTCTTTATAACACCCTCTTCAAAAAAGTAACACCCTCTTCAAATGGACGCGTAGTTTCTGAACATGCAAAGTGATAAAAGGCAAACTAATGACATTTTGTCATTTTAATTAGGAAGAATAAAAAGAATGGGGGAGGAAATATGGTCATTCACCGCAGCGAACTACTCGTATGTACGTGGTAAAACGCGAGTACATCACTGGGATAGTACAGCAATATTGAATAAGTTATTTTCATGTTACGTCAATCCGCCATGTTGTTGTCAGATTTCAACGTGATGAAGCCTATGGACTTTTCACTACGTGCTTGATGGTGCCAGATGAATCCTTCGGACGCTCGCATCCGGCACGCGCCAAGAAGCTCGCAACAACAAAATAATGGACATGATGACTTCAGTGAAAACACCCTATAATTGCAACACCTATAAGGTGTTGCAATTATAGGGTGTTTTCACTGAAGGTGAAGGTGAAGAGCGCATGCTCAGGACGAGCTCACATTACTAGGCTGCTAAGAAGGGCACTCTTGATGGTGCGGAATGCACGTTGCAAAAGAACTGTGGAAGCTCGCCATCAGCACGCGCTCCGCATTCGCGCACACAGCCACGGCCACTCAATCCCTCATCGAGTTGCCGTGACACAGCTATCGCCTCCAGTGAATACTCCCTCTAAGAAGTATTCACTGGGCGCCATATTTGTGGGTGATGTCTAGAGCGCATGCCCTGAAAGAGCCCCCATTAATAGGCTCCTAGGACCGGCAATCTTGATGGTGTGAATGCACGTTGCAAAAGAACCGGGGAAGCTCGCCATCAGCACGTGCTCAGCAGTCGCGCACACAGCTATGGCCGCCAGTGAATACTCCCTATAAGAAGTATTCACTGGGCGCCGTATTTGTGGGTGATGTCTAGAGCGCATACCCTGAAAGAGCCTCCATTAATAGGCTGCTAGGACCGGCAATCTTGATGGTGTGAATGCACGTTGCAAAAGAACCGGGGAAGCTCGCCATCAGCACGTGCTCAGCAGTCGCGCACACAGCTATGGCCGCCAGTGAAGACTCCCTATAAGAAGTATTCACTGGGCGCCATATTTGTGGGTGATGTCTAGAGCGCATGCCCTGAAAGAGCCCCCATTAATAGGCTGCTATACTTCGTTTCAGCTTCGGTCCAGACGCAGCCAAAGCTACAAGCGCGAGCTCCGGGCTTTCAGCATCCCTCCCAAGCACGCCCGCTCGTGCAGTGCAAGCACTGTTCTGGGCCACGTGCTCGCGCTTGTAGCATCGGCTGCGTCTGGACCGAAGCTGAAACGAAGTATAGGACCGGCAATCTTGATGGTGTGAATGCACGTTGCAAAAGAACCGGGGAAGCTCGCCATCAGCACGTGCTCAGCAGTCGCGCACACAGCTATGGCCGCCAGTGAATACTCCCTATAAGAAGTATTCACTGGGCGCCATATTTGTGGGTGATGTCTAGAGCGCATGCCCTGAAAGAGCCCCCATTAATAGGCTGCTAGGATTGGCAATCTTGATGGTGTGAATGCACGTTGCAAAAGAACCGGGGAAGCTCGTCATCAGCGCGTGCTCAGCAGTCGCGCACACAGCTATGGCCGCCAGTGAATACTCCCTATAAGAAGTATTCACTGGGCGCCATATTTGTGGGTGATGTCTAGAGCGCATGCCCTGAAAGAGCCCCCATTAATAGGCTGCTAGGACCGGCAATCTTGATGGTGGGAATGCACGTTGCAAAAGAACCGGGGAAGCTCGGCATCAGCACGTGCTCAGCAGTCGCGCACACAGCTATGGCCGCCAGTGAATACTCCCTATAAGAAGTATTCACTGGGCGCCATATTTGTGGGTGATGTCTAGAGCGCATGCCCTGAAAGAGCCCCCATTAATAGGCTGCTAGGACCGGCAATCTTGATGGTGTGAATGCACGTTGCAAAAGAACCGGGGAAGCTCGTCATCAGCACGTGCTCAGCAGTCGCGCACACAGCTATGGCCGCCAGTGAATACTCCCTATAAGAAGTATTCACTGGGCGCCATATTTGTGGGTGATGTCTAGAGCGCATGCCCTGAAAGAGCCCCCATTAATAGGCTGCTAGGACCGGCAATCTTGATGGTGTGAATGCACGTTGCAAAAGAACCGGGGAAGCTTGCCATCACCACGTGCTTAGCAGTCGCGCACACAGCTATGGCCGCCAGTGAATACTCCCTATAAGAAGTATTCACTGGGCGCCATATTTGTGGGTGATGTCTAGAGCGCATGCCCTGAAAGAGCCCCCATTAATAGGCTGCTAGGACCGGCAATCTTGATGGTGTGAATGCACGTTGCAAAAGAACCGGGGAAGCTCGGCATCAGCACGTGCTCAGCAGTCGCGCACACAGCTATGGCCGCCAGTGAATACTCCCTATAAGAAGTATTCACTGGGCGCCATATTTGTGGGTGATGTCTAGAGCGCATGCCCTGAAAGAGCCCCCATTAATAGGCTGCTAGGACCGGCAATCTTGATGGTGGGAATGCACGTTGCAAAAGAACCGGGGAAGCTCGGCATCAGCACGTGCTCAGCAGTCGCGCACACAGCTATGGCCGCCAGTGAATACTCCCTATAAGAAGTATTCACAGGGCGCCATATTTGTGGGTGATGTCTAGAGCGCATGCCCTGAAAGAGCCCCCATTAATAGGCTGCTAGGACCGGCAATCTTGATGGTGTGAATGCACGTTGCAAAAGAACCGGGGAAGCTCGTCATCAGCACGTGCTCAGCAGTCGCGCACACAGCTATGGCCGCCAGTGAATACTCCCTATAAGAAGTATTCACTGGGCGCCATATTTGTGGGTGATGTCTAGAGCGCATGCCCTGAAAGAGCCCCCATTAATAGGCTGCTAGGACCGGCAATCTTGATGGTGTGAATGCACGTTGCAAAAGAACCGGGGAAGCTTGCCATCACCACGTGCTTAGCAGTCGCGCACACAGCTATGGCCGCCAGTGAATACTCCCTATAAGAAGTATTCACTGGGCGCCATATTTGTGGGTGATGTCTAGAGCGCATGCCCTGAAAGAGCCCCCATTAATAGGCTGCTAGGACCGGCAATCTTGATGGTGTGAATGCACGTTGCAAAAGAACCGGGGAAGCTCGGCATCAGCACGTGCTCAGCAGTCGCGCACACAGCTGTGGCCGCCAGTGAATACTCCCTATAAGAAGTATTCACTGGGCGCCATATTTGTGGGTGATGTCTAGAGCGCATGCCCTGAAAGAGCCCCCATTAATAGGCTGCTAGGACCGACAATCTTGATGGTGGGAATGCACGTTGCAAAAGAACCGGGGAAGCTCGGCATCAGCACGTGCTCAGCAGTCGCGCACACAGCTATGGCCGCCAGTGAATACTCCCTATAAGAAGTATTCACTGGGCGCCATATTTGTGGGTGATGTCTAGAGCGCATGCCCTGAAAGAGCCCCCATTAATAGGCTGCTAGGACCGGCAATCTTGATGGTGGGAATGCACGTTGCAAAGGAACCGGGGAAGCTCGCCATCAGCACGTGCTCAGCAGTCGCGCACACAGCTATGGCCGCCAGTGAATACTCCCTATAAGAAGTATTCACTGGGCGCCATATTTGTGGGTGATGTCTAGAGCGCATGCCCTGAAAGAGCCCCCATTAATAGGCTGCTAGGACCGGCAATCTTGATGGTGTGAATGCACGTTGCAAAAGAACCGGGGAAGCTCGTCATCAGCGCGTGCTCAGCAGTCGCGCACACAGCTATGGCCGCCAGTGAATACTCCCTATAAGAAGTATTCACTGGGCGCCATATTTGTGGGTGATGTCTAGAGCGCATGCCCTGAAAGAGCCCCCATTAATAGGCTGCTAGGACCGGCAATCTTGATGGTGTGAATGCACGTTGCAAAAGAACCGGGGAAGCTCGCCATCAGCACGTGCTCAGCAGTCGCGCACACAGCTATGGCCACCAGTGAATACTTGCTATAGGTACAGTACTATAGGGGGTATTATCTGGGCGCCGTTTTGAGAGCGCTGTTTAGAGTGCATGCTCGGAACGAGCTCACATTAAGAGGCTGCTAAAACCGGCAATAGTGTGCAATGCACGTATAAATTAAAAATTGTGGAAGCATGTTTTTAGCACGCGCTCAGCAGCGGTGAGGAGTTTGGGTATCGCCGCCTGGTGGACTGTTTTCACAACCCAGAGTGAGGGTACTTCAACTTCCTCTGCTGGTGCAAGTACGTGCAATGCCAAGCTTCTATGCACTATGAAAATTAAAACAACCGCGTGCATAGCACGTGCACTACCCATTAGTGAGAAAAACAGAATAAAGCCCCTTCATATTTTAAAACTAGCGCAAGGCGCGTCGATGCATGAGGCACGTGCAACGTGCAGCCCTTGGGAAGTTCATGGTGGCACAGCGCAACGCTGAGCTAGATTCCAGGCGCCATGTTCTTCCCAGAAGTGGCGCGCGGCACGTGTCTCGAGCATTTCCACAACAATTAAGGGCGTCACTTTTCCCGGGATAGAGGTACGGTGTAATAGAGGGGCTTCGAAACAGAAGTGCCCCTAGCGCTCCCTGTCAGTTTCAGTTTTAAACTCTACCCCGAACTGCGCGCTTCGAACTTCGAACAATATATTTATTTGAAACTAGCCAACTTTCGAGGAAAATAAAACGCACACACACGCCACGTTTCACTCGTCGAGGAGGCTTCTGCTTTTTTTTTTTTTTTTTTGTATGGCTTGTACGTTTTGCGGTTTCTTTGCCCGGAGGACGTTTTCCGCTGTTTCCCTGCCAAACCAAGAACACGCTTTTCCAAGAAAATTTATGCCCCTGCATTTTTACTTTATTTAGCGACAGCATTTCTGACGAGATAGAACGCTCTAAAGCGATCCTTGGTGAGAATCAGGTCTTTCTTGGTGTAAAGAACAGTTTTATCCCCATATTGGCTACTTCTTTCTAAGAGAGTGATTTTCTCCCGCTCAACATTTGATTATGCACTTCATAGTACCTTCAGTCTACCCTCTGCAATCGCGCACAATGGTGGGCAGCCTCGGCAATAATGCAAATCTAGACCCGCGGATATCCTCATCTGTTCCGCATATATCCGCAGTCCCGGGCATCCACGTCCAATCCGCAATCCGCAAAATCTAATTAATTTCTTATTTACATCCGCCAGTGGACTGCGGATACCCGCGAAAGATCCGCGAATAATCCGTTTATGTGGGAGGCTCTAGTGAAATGTTATACAACTATAATCCAAAGTCGAATGTCTAGAGGCAATGATTAACCTTACTTGTACCCTCTGGAAAAAAAAAACAACAAAAAAAAAAAAAAACGCGCAGGCTTAAAGAAAGACGCTATTCCACTTAATTTCAGTAGATGCGTCATTTATTCGCAAATAAGAATTAACTTGAATGATTCTCCACGTTATAATAAACAAAACTATTCCATGTTTTTTTGTTTTTTTTTGTTTTTTAGAGACCGCCAATCGTCATGGTTTGCCGCTTGAGACATGACGAGGCAGGTTTTCACGACGCAGAAATGCAACCTGAGCAGTAGCTTGGTGGTCCACAACGCAACGCAAACGAATCTCATTATATTTAACGAACCAGCCTAGTCCATAGATCATAATGAATGACAAACGGTGCGCTATGCAAATAAGTGGAAGCGCGCGAGACTTCTCCCTAAACATTGCGGCAAACATCGGAGCCAATACAATAGCGTTATAGCCATTGACGGGTAAAGAAAGACCGGACGAGGCGAGTCTCGAGTATCATGCCACCCAATGTTGGGAAGTTCTTTGAGTACATTGCATTTAAAATGCTATACTTCAAGTAGATTTAGAAATTTTGTACTTTCCGGGAAGTATACTATCTCTACTTTGCATTAATTTTTTTTTTTTTTTTTGCTGGTACTTTACAACGAAAGTACAACTCCTGATTTCAAACTACATTCCCCAAATATGGTCTTGTTTAAATTTGTATCACAAAAACCTGCTTCAACAACTCTGGAAAAAAAAAAAAAGAAAAGAAGAGCTGGGTGGGATATTCTATTTTCACTAGAATCACGAGCAGACAACGCATCTCTCTCCGTTCATACTAAAAGCGGCTTTGGCGCTGCATTTTAAAACTCTTGCTACTTTTCGTTCGGTCAGCGTAGGCGAGGAGGTTAAAAATTTTAAAAGAGCACCCTTCTCCATGAAAGGAATGCTTACGGAAGCTAGGGGGCTGACGTCATGCACTCTTCCTAGTCATGCTCTCTCCACCGCAAAAGATTGCGTTAAAAAGTTAATGTACAGCCTCAGGATTTTTTTAACAATATCGCGCGAACGTCGATCGGCCGGTAGATCTTCGCCCCATCGAGGCGTCAAAGAGCTGGTCAGCGAAACTACGCGCGTGTGGCAGAAGGCACACACCTAGCCTCGCTGACTTGCTGTTTCACGCCGCGATAAGGCGCTGATCTACCGACCGGTCGGCGTTCGCGCGATGTTGTTAAATCATCTAGAGTTTGTACTTCACTTTGAATGTACTACGTACATTATATTTATTGTACTTCACGTCAAATAAATTGCGCCCGATGTACTGGTTGCTATTTTACTTGAAGTATCTAACCTCTTACTTACTTCGAAATATGAAACACACCGGGCCAACGACGAGGACAGAAAGTAATAGAACACAAGGCAAACGCCACACAGAAAAAGAAAAAAAAAAAGTAGAAACACGTACACAGACTGCGCTCTAGGCGTTGTTTGCAAGATACCGCTTACCTGTGGAATAGCGTACATCGAACAGATAGGGCGCTGCATAAACCTGAGAACGAAAGGGCATGACTGAAACATGCGATTAGCAGTGTATGTATGTTTGTCGGAAGAAAAGGGGCGAGGGCACCTTTTTCTACACAGCGCAGATTGTGAGTGTCGCCCTGACTTTGAAAGAAAATAGCCTTCCTTGACAAGTTTTGATAGACCATGACGGAGTTGTTTACCGCTGATGTTTGTCTTTCAATTAACGTATCAGTCGAAAGTAACATAGCACTTGTACTGTGTCCTTCCGTTTCTCTGTGTCATCGTCGTTTGCGCGTTGTGCTTCATTTTTCGAAGTATGCACCAACTAGCTCGCATCGCCACCCTTAAAAAGCCTCTGACACGCCAAAAAAAATCATTTTTTTTTCATGCTGGGTGTTGAAATGGCATGTCAGGACATTACAAAAAAATTGTTTCGCTATAGAGGTGCGTAGTATTTTTTGCAAAAAATAGAAATACGAGGCCCAATTCAAAGTTCCCGCCCGTGCACTGTGACGTAACAATGTACTGCAAGGTGTCGGGGCGGTCAGAAGGGAGGCATCGACCTACGTCACTAAAAGTGGGTTCGCAGGAAGTCACGTGAGTTTCATTCCTCGTGCTTTCCGCGACCGTGCCTAAGACCTCTTTTTTATTCTGCTCTTTGTACGAGCGATCGTAGAAAACGAAGTTTCAGTTCCAGTAGCTTTTTATTGCTGCACCGTTGGTTAGTTTGCGTGCTGTAAAAGTTGAGGACGAAGAGTCAGTGGATCGACCTGATGGAGGTCAATGATGAAAGCGTTGCGAGTACAAGCCAGTGTACGAGTGCATGCCGTGAGTCCGATGATACAGAGCTATACTGGGCACAAAACAAACTATCAAGTTCAACAAAAAAAATTAAGAACGCTCGCAGAAATTAGGATTGCATTGCTGAAGGTTCGGACACCTTCTCCTCCTGGGGCCGAGGCCCCGATGATGCCAGCCAGGCGTGCCCCTACTGCTTTGCCAGGCCGTCCGCAGTTGGCCTCCGACACATTCTCTGGAATTGCTCAAATCTTCAGCACCGCCTCCTTTCCCTGACTCAGGCACAAGACAGCCTGGCTTCCCCTGAGGAGTACTACAAATGGACCAGAGTAGGGTGCCTCGATGTCCTTCTGTTTAGGGTGATGCCATCCTTTGTAATACCCGATGCCGACAGCACGCGATCACGGGGAAAATACAAAGAAATCGACGAAAACAAAATGTCGCCATAGCACAGTCAGCGCCACAAACGCGTGCAGGGACACGCTCTTTCACGCGCTTCTGAACAAAAAAGAAAGATAAACGTGTGGGACAACATGGCGAGATGTCTCCACCCTAAGCAGAGCGCACATGGAGGCACCCTAGACCAGAGTGAACACGCATGCCGGAGCCCTTTTGGGCTTTATACGGGATGCACAAATAGCGCACCTAATCTAAACAATCAAGCTATGCTGCACAAATAAAAAAAAGAAAGTTCGTCGAATTATCGTATACTTTCCCGGCTGAAGATGCCTGCCGTCTCTCGGAAATGCATGCAGTGTGATCTCTTCTTCAGTTGCTGAAATACCGGGTCAGTCCCTCATACAGCACCTTCTAGGCATTGTAGTTGATCACGTCAATTCACTGACTCCTGTTCTTCTACGTTTACAGCAACATTAAGCGATGGAAAGCAGATAAAGGAAACCTTGCCTGCTTGGATCGCTCGCGGAGGTGCGGAGAATAACAAAAATATTAAAAAAAATATTACAAGCGCTCGCAGTAAGCACGAGGAGGGATACAACTCACGTGACTTCTGGCGATGCCTCCCTTCAGCCTCCCTTCTGACCGCCCCGACACCTTGCGGTACACTGTTACGTCACAGTGCACTGGCAAGAACTTTGAATTGGGACTCGTATTTCTCTTTTTTTGTAACAAAACTACGCACCTCTATAGTGAAACAATTTTTTTGTAATGTCCTGACATGCCATTTTACCGCCTAGCACGAAAAAAAATTTTTTTTTTGGCGTGTCAGAAGCTCTGTAAAGAGACCATGAAATTACCTTTTTACTTTTTCCAGATAACTTTTGCATTAAACCGTCAATGTTCACTGAATGCCGAACAGGCATCCGTTTTCGTCTTGGTTTATTAACTTCTACACAAAAAAATTAATAAAATATCGACTTTTTCTTTCTCTCCAACTGACCGCAAAACAAGCCGTGACGTACGCTGTTTCCGGAACCGGAAGTTCTCTCGGCAGTAGGAGAATGGGAGCGTTAGCGGCGACGAGTTTAGGTGCGCCGGTAGGTTTTACTGCGCTGATGTCACAGTCGTATTTTCTGAATCGGCGCCTCTCATCGCCGCATCGCAGCTGAGCGAAATTCAATGAGATATGTTGCGCTACAGCGACAGCATGGGACTAGTCCCATACGCCGGTATGCCAGTTGGGAAGTGCAGCGAGTGTTCCGGTGAAGACTCCAGAAGTCAACCCAACTGTCATTGTAAAAGGCGGCCCGTGTCAGTCGTTTGCAAAGCGACGTAGATGGAAATAAATTGCCGCGGCGTTTTTCGCGGCCTCGGAGGTGCAGGAGCGAGCCGACGTTAAAAAATATACGTTTGAAATACGAGTGTCAGCAAGAGCCACGTAAATACCTGTTCACACTCGGAGCGGACGCGCGCGTTTGATGGAAGTGCTGTGTTCGCGCTGTAGGTAAGCGCTTCGGGACCGATCTTTTACGATTGCAACTCGATACTGACGCGACACTCGGCAAAGAAAGGTTGGACCGGCATTGCATGTATACCTCCCGGAAACTGTTATAGCTCGACAGTGACGTGCAGTTTGTCAGAATAAAAATGGCATACCAATAACAAAGTATATATACCGTGTTACGAAGGTAATCCATACGGCGTTTATTTCAGCTCAATATCACACAAAACAAGAAGATAGAATCGACGAGAGTCCCTTTTCGACGAGTGTTCGTCAACACTGCCTCGGAAAACAAGGGGAAGAGATTGACCTCACCTCTTAATCTAAAATTGAGGTCAGCGATGAAACTATAATATGGGAAGGGTCCACAAGGGTAGCGCGGGCATATTCCATTCAGCACGCCAGCCGGTCGTAGGCAGACGGTCTTGCGACGAAGGAACGCTGCCGCTGCGCCGAGTCGGAGTGTCTGCTAGGCCTATATTCTGAGCAGCTCGCTTCGTCGGAATCGGTGGATTCGTAGCCGTTGTCGCTTTTCTCGGGTGTTTGTGGATCCAGCGTTCTTGTTCGTCGTGGTCTGTTTTAAGTACTTTTTTTCTTGCTGCTTGAAGTCGGCACGCGCGAGAAGAACACGTATAAAAATAAACGTTCAGTCAGTCAGTTTTAATTGAGAGGAAGGAAATCAAAGGAAATAACCGCTCGTCGGTCGTCGCGACCCAAGTAACTGAAGTCGGCCCTTCCCTACTGCGCACGCGCAGTAGTTGCTTCGTTTACCACACGATAGATGGCGCTTGGCTCTCAGCATTATCAAATTTGGCAATTTTCGCCACACATCTCTAATTATGCTACAAAATGTGGATCTGAATATTATTTAACAAAACTTTTAGGAAACATTCGCCGGCTATTTATTTTTTACGATCGCGGTGCTGGTGATGTAGGCTCTTACCCAATAGGCGACGTGGATTCGACTGACGTGCTCCGTTTCCGCGGATGCATCGTAGTGAAAAGGCAGAGAGCTTTCGAAGGAAGAAGGCGCAAAAGAGTCCAGTTTTCTTTTAAAAGTTCTATAGCAAATAATTTTTTTGGCTCCCTATTTTTGTGTTTTTGTGTTTCTTTTCACACCTTTTACGACGTGCGGTGGATGAAATTCGATTTTAAAATCATTTCATGGTCCCTTTAAGGCCGGAAGGCACAGTTGGGTCTCAGAGCGTTTGAGTGCGTTGCGGCTGGCGAGAAATCAGGATATCCATGCTTCTTATGCATCGTGACAAGCTATTACTTGAATTGGATTCCACGCTTCATACGAAGCACAGATGTGCCGGTGACTTGCTTTCGTTTCTCGATGCAACGCACTCAAACGCTCTCAAACGCAACTCTGCGTAAAGACCCATACACAGATTCGCGTTTGAAAGCGTTTGAGTGTGTTGCGGCTTCCTTGCGGTCAGGAGCGGTCGCTAGCGGTACTACGCGCAACGACGCAAGCGAATAGAGATTTGCTCAACTTTCCGAAGCGTTGCGGTGCGTTCGACCATAGCCTCCTCTGTACTCACAAAGCCTGGCAGTTCGATGACGGAGCAATAGAGTGCCCGGTCGCAGATTTGGAGAACGAGGATCTGGTAGCACAGAGCATCAAAGAACTATTTCTCGGGGAACCTGGACGTCAGCGCACAGCTTTTGCTGCGGCGAGGACCCGAAACATAGTTTTTAAACCCGACGAGAAAAGAAGCGGTGGCGCTAGGAACGTGAGGAGCACGAGCGGACATTTCATCGTTCGGGTGAAGTGTGTTTCGGCTTCTCGCCGCAGCGGGGCGCCCGTCACGTGGCTCTCCTCTCATTCGTTGTCTGCCGCTCATCTTTTCAATTTCGGCGGCCGCTTCCCGTGGCGATCTGCCAGGCTTTGTCGGTATAGAGGAGGCTATGTTTCAACCAATCAGAAGCCGGGAAACGAAAAGGGTCAGGCGCATGCGCAACGGCCAGCCATCAGCAATTCCGGTCAACGAACGAAGGGTCCACGTGGGTCCACGGGTCCAATGCGTCCGGTTTTTTTTCTTTAATTTTGTTTGGTTTGCGGAACGCAGTTTGCAGCAAACGACCATGGCCAGCACGGCAACATCGGTGGCAGCGTGTACTTATCAGGAGGCAACGGAGTCAGGGGAGTCAACAGGGAAGCAGGAGCGAAGCGGATATCGCACCCACTCGTGGCGGGGATGTTGTCGACGCAGGATGAGTATCATCGCGGCGGTGGATCGCGCAAGTAGGGGCCAATTGGATTCACTGCCCGCCCGTGCCTCATACCTGCGAACACACTCGAGGAACAAGTTCTCCAGTCGCTCAATTTCGAGCGCTGAGGAGATCCTCAATGAAGACTAAAAAGCCACCGCCATACCCGTGCTACCGCGGGGCTCCGCCATGTTTATTTGGGTTGCTCAACGAGGTTCATTACTATTGGTTAAGCGAATACGCCGAAAGCAAGATTCTATTGGTTGTTGACTGCGGTCGGCTGCGTTGCAACGGAACTGTGTGGACAAGCTTCCCGCGTACGCGCTGCACGCACCGCAACGCCTTTCCGCTACTGAACGAACCGCGTCCAAACGCGAATGTGCGTATGGCCCTTAAGGGCTTTTACTCTCACATACTTTTTACTTTACCACAAGTACTCTCTTAAAACTGCCTGCGCTTATACTTACCCGTGAAACACTCGAAAAGCCGATCTTCGCGATCTGAAAAATCAGCTCAGCGAATGATGATAAGGAACATCTGTTTAGAACTCAAAAGTAAGTCTGCTCTGTAACATTATGGAATCCAAGCGTGACGCTTTGCATTGTCATCGCCTCCTCTATACTGACAAAGCCTGGCAGATCGCCACGAAACGCGGCCGCCAAAATTGAAAAGGTAGAGCGGCAGACAACGGATCAGGGGAGAGCCCGGTGACGGGCGCCCCGCTGCGGCGAGACGCCGAAACACACTTCTCCCGAGCGATGGAATGTCCGCTCGTGCTCCTCACGTTCCTCGCGCCACAGCTTCTTTACTCGTCGGGTTCGAAAACTGTTTCGGGCCTTCGCCGCTGCAAAAGCTGTGCTCTGACGACCAGATTCCCCGAGAAATGCTCTGTGCTGCCAGATCCTCGCGCTTCAAATCTGACTGGGCACTCTATGGCTCCGTCGTCGAACTACCAAGCTTTGTGAATATACCGGAGGCTATGACATTGCGCAATGCCACAGCGCAGGCTTTATTTTTAGGTCTAAACGGATGTTCTGCCTCATCATTCGCTGAGCTGATTTCGTAGATCGCAGAGGTGGGCTCTTTGATTGTTTTGCGGGTAAGTAGCGGCGCAGGCATTTTTTTTTGGAGTGTACTTTTTGATGTACTACTTTACCCTATACTGCCATCATTGCTTCAGAGCCAATCAGGTTGCCTCATCAGTCGATAGGAACGTTTTGAAGAACGAATTCCGAAGCAAGCAGCGTGAACATAATCCGTCACGCCGTGCGTTTCTGGAGCTGCCAGCGACTTTAATATGCATTAAACTGAACAGATGTCGTGTTTACAGAGGATGTGCCGCAAACATCTGTACACCAGTCGCTTTGCTACCGGCCGCAGTTGCCTCAGAAGTGGACGCCCAGTCTTGTTTTTATTTCTCCCATTTCTGTACAACGTCCCAGATTACTTCCAAAACCAAAACAAAGCAAAAAGAAAAAGAAACGCACAGGAAAAAGGGGGCGCATTTAATCCAGCGGTTGCGAAAATGTTCTCGGCACTCAGCGATATGCTTTCTCCCCGTCTGTGCTCAAAGAGGTCCCGGGCTTGATAATTGTTCCGGCCGTGTCTTTGATGTCCCTGGCCCTCTCTTCCCTTCTCTCATTCTCATGCTCGAGGGACCGCAATCCTTCGAGTCACGCCTTCTTTCTCCAGACTAAAACAAGCAACCTTTAAAAGCGAAACAAAAAGGGGAAAAAAAGTTTGCGACTCCTTTTGAAAAAAAAAAAAAGGATTGCTCTCCCTACAGATTTTTCTTCCTTGTCTGGCTTTTTTTTGGAGCAGTTTCTTTTTGTTTTTTGCTCAAGATACGTTGATTGTCTTTGCAAGGAGAACTCTGCCCACGGAACGGAACAAACCTAATGAAGGAACGCAGCGAAAAGTTGCGAGGAATATAAATATAAATAATAGCAAAAGAAACGACAACCGAAGAGAAAAAAAATGGCGAGACACCGAGCTGGATCCGAACGTGGAGAGAGCCCCGGGATCCGTATCCCGGACAATGGGGGAAATCGATAGGCCCGTGTCTTCGCTCTTGTCGACGGGGCACTGTCCGCCCGACAGCATGGCCTTCCTCAAGATACATTTGATCAAATATAAATATAGAAATGACAAGGGAAGACGTTGCGGAAGAAAATTATCTTCGCGGCGAGCAAATAGGGGCGCTACAAACGGAGGGAGTGGCAGAGCCCAGGGATGCCGTGTTCAATCTCCACCCCTGCCCGTTTCGGTTCGGACGAGCACACACGCACACCGGCGCGCGCGGCCGTGTGTTGCTACTGAGTGGTGTACGTTCACTACCCCCCGGCTAAGAGTGGCACTGCTGCGCTGGAGATGTTTTTTTCATCCGAAGCGGGGTCAGCATCAGATGCTCACTGGCGCTAACTTCCCAATGTCTAAAGCTCTAAACAAACGAAGAAAGCAATTAGGGTAGAGAGCGACTTTCTGTACGCCAAATGGAGCACGGCATTGCTCGTTATAGCCCGACCTTTGCGTAATGCCTTGCTTGCACGATGGTAACTTTTTTTCTTTTTGTCTGTAACGAAGTTACGACATAGTTTTCCAGAGAAGGAAAGCCTAACGTATTACCGATACTTTTTGACGGAGTAAAGAGTATAAGTATTTAGGTGCTTCTAGAGAGGTACGCGTAAAACGCAAGCTACCCTATTTGATCCCCCCCCCCTTCCCCCCTCCCCAAACCTAGCATTTTCAAGGGAAAAAAAAACGCCAACAAAAATAAATACGAATATTATTAATAATGCGTTATATTGCTCTGGACATTACTAACGACACGGAATATTGGGAGGCGGCTACTTATTCCAAAAATGAAACAACTCATCCCAGGTAACGAGAAAGTAGCTCGTTACTTCTCAGCCGAAGCACTGCGCCGGTTTTGGATCTCACTAACGAGCAGCCTGCTTAGTTACTTTTTGAGCGAGTAATGAGCAGCGGTACATGCCCACTTCACTTTCAGTAACGTGTGCAGGTCTAGCTATACCGTTCCTAGCATAAAGTAGGCAAGCAGAAACTCGAATTGAAAAAACACTATAGTCGTACTCCGTCACACCGGTAAACATCCGCCTACGATGAAAACGACGTTATTAGTTATAACTGTATGACGCTGCTGGAGTCCCAATATTTGCCACTATACAATAATAAAAACTAAGTTACTCGTTCAAAAAAAAAAAATTGACGTTTTTCTTATTATTATTATTAAAATTACCTTTGGGGTTTCTTTAGTACGACCAAACCAAAACTATGACCACTTGTATAAGTAAGTTGTACTTTCAACATGCTTCCCGAAGGGATAAATACGCAGTGGCACTGAAGGCACGAAATAAAAAAGCAAACTTCGCATAATTACTTTGTACCGTCAAAAAAAAAAAAAAAGGTAAATAAGCGTTTTTTGAATGGGGGGAAGGCGAAGAGAAAGGAAAAAGGCAACATGAAAAACGCCTTTCTTTAGATATTTTAACTTTTTTTTTCTTCTTTGCTTTGATTTCTATATTCGATCTTAACAGAAGCAACGAATAGTTCAGAGTTCAGAGCTGACACATGTCTTGGCATTTACTTCGCCATTTACTTCTCAGAAAACAAAGAAGACAACATTTTATCTGTGTATCGAGCGTTACAACGTAAGCCCTAACGAGTCGGCGTTCCCAGCCTCTTGGTTTCACTACAGTGGGCAAGAAGGGGAGGCTTGACAATCGCTCGCTTATTTCAGCGGGAGAAAATGGCCTGGCTGTTCAGCCCGCAGCGGTAGCATCGATTTGCTCGCAGCAGCACAACAACGGCACGCCGCCACACTGTGAACGCTAAAAAAGAAGAAAATTTGTTCACCGTTTGTCACAATCGTGAACCGCCGCATAGTAAATCTTTCATTGTTAGCCATAACAAAATTGGGCACGGCACATTGGGATCGACGCAATGAAGACAGGCCGCAGTGGTGGGCGTGTGATACCCCTCGGTGTACTTCGTTCACCTTCCCTGGGGTGCAGAGTGGCACTGGTAACCACTTATCGATGTCCCTCCTGCCCTCTATAACCCACCACAGCTGCGCATGCTGAATCACCGAGTCACTTTCGCAGGCGCGATCGTAACACCTCCCCCTTCTAGCCCACCACAGATTCCCGGCAAGAGGGAGAAAAAAGGATAACTTTTGTGCGCCGTTCTAAGTACGAAATGCGCGCGCCACGGTGGCCTTGTACACCACGATGGCGCGATATAAAATCGGAAACGAAAACCTCGTTGAAACAGTCTGTAACCCCAAAAAACCGCTTGAAATTCCCAACTCTGCCCGTTCAATGGCTTAAAGGAACTATGCAACAATTTTTGTACTTTGCGCAAATACCGTTAAGAGCGGATTCCTGACGTTAATAGAAAGTTCTCGTAGATCGTTCTGGCGTCTCCGCTACGCCTCCGTTACGTTATTCGCTACGCCTCCGCAACTACTGCCCATGCGCCAATCTAGCGCAGATCTTGCGGAGTTGCGGACGTGGTTGGCGGGGGCGCCTCACGAAATAGCGGATCTCGAGATACGCTGGCCGTTCGATTGTGTGTCTTTTTATCTATCTTACTTTATTTATGCATATATCCGCGTATAAATAAAGAACACAACGACGACGACCTTGATGGGATGACACACCGGGCGACGGCGGTGCCTCAATCTGAGCGCTGGTGCCTCGGAGGCGGCAGCTTCCACTTTGACTGGGCTACCTCTTTGGAGCCTGATGCTTCGACCGCAGTAGACCCCAGTGAGCAACAGCACCATAATGTTCCGGAGGCTCCTTCATGCACGGATCGAACGGCGTGCCAGATCCCCCAGCTCGCTTCTCAACCGCCCAACCCGCCTCCACGAAATCTGGATTTCTGCGAATTGGTATTGGGGAGGATTTCTGCGAATCCTCCCCAATACCAACAATCCATGTCGTCGTCATTATGCATGTATATACTCATGACATTATCATGTTCACTAGACGCGGCACCGCGGGCCGCCATGGTACGAGCAGGACTCCTATGTTGCGCTTTTTGACTCCCACGGCCACTAGGGAGCAGGGAGTGGCGTCAACAACGCAAAAAACGCAGATTGGATGTTTCTTCTGTGGAAATTCGTCATCAGCAACTGTCACTGATCAACATCCAATCTGCGTTTGCTGCGCTGTTGACGTCACTTCCTTCTCCATACTCGCCGCGGGAGTCCAAAAAGCGCAACATACGTCTCCTGCTGCCTTTCCGCGTTGCCGCGGCTTTCCAGAGTCAAATAAATAGTCTAAAGACTAAAGACAAAATTCTTTGCTAATCAACAGTCGGTAGCGCCTTAAAAAAAAGAAAAATGTTGTTTACCCGTTTATAGAATACAAATTCCAAAACTACACCATACCAGTGGCGCACATCAGTGAAATAATATAACACCGCTTTGGCGTTTCCGAAAAAATCAAATACACATCCTCTATTTCCCTCCAACTTAAACTGTACAAGAAAAGTTGGCCCTCAAAAACGCTGAGCCGCTGCATCTTCGGGAATTGGCGGAGAACGCGTCCACGAACATAAAAGAGCGCGAGGTGGCAAAGAGAGGATTGGCTTGGCCGAACTGAATCTGGCTTTAAGCAAAGCGCGATTACCGCAAGCTGGCAAGATGTGCTACGAAGAATTTATCCAGAAAAAAGATTAACATTCATAACAGTAAATTAACCATGTGTTGCGTTCGAAAAGAGGCTCTCTGATAAAAGCAATACGTGGTTGCGGTAATAGTATGCGTTTAATGTTTTATATAGTGCTTTTTACGACCGCTAGTGGCGCTGTCCTAATCGACCGCAGCCCGCAGAGAACGGTCTACGAAAGCACTTTTTTGAGTATCCGCTATGCCTCTGTTAGCGGGTCTCGTAGCGGGTAGCGGATAGCGTTGCGGAGAGGCGAATACGATCTACGAAAACTCTCTAATGACCTATGAAACACGCGTTCGTTTTTCACCCCACGCAATAGAAGTTCCAGAAAAAAAAACGCATCTCCACGTGGCGAATGATGTTGATTGGGGCGAAGCTCTGGTGGTGCTTGTCTGCGTAGACGCTGAGCCGGAGCATGCCGAGCCTTTCGTTCGTTTTCATCCATGTCACGCTGCGGTCAAATGCTCAAATGCGTATATAACCACGTTCCGTACCACACATTCTCTTTTGGACATGAATGAAAACGAAAGAAAGGCTCGGCATGCTGCGGCTCACCGTCTACGCAGACAAGCACCACCAGAGCTTCGCCCCAATCAACATCATTCACCACGTGGAGATGCGTTATTTTTTTGCCCTACACGAGCACGGGAGCACGTGCTCACGTGCTAGTGAGCACGAGCACCCGACGCCGGACATCGGACGGACATGCGGACATGGCTAGCCATTCACACGAGGGAGAAATCGCGGGGATTTCTCCCCGGCACGCGCGCATAACGAGACGAAAACGCGAGGCTTTTGCACATCGCAAAGCCTGACGTTTTCTTCGTGGGATGCGCGTGCCGTGGAAAAATCCCCGGGATTTCTCCCTCGTGTGTATACCCTATTCTTCGCCCCTAAAAATTAAAGAAAAACGAGCAGCCAGAACACGCGGTTACGTAATCCGGAGCCGATTATATGCCGCCAATGCTGATCATAGCAACGCGCTGGGGTTGGCAAAGCACAGGACACGAGCTGAGTT
The DNA here is from genome assembly GCF_016920785.2 of Ixodes scapularis. Classification (NCBI taxonomy): domain Eukaryota; kingdom Metazoa; phylum Arthropoda; class Arachnida; order Ixodida; family Ixodidae; genus Ixodes; species Ixodes scapularis. Next base: position 98,220,164 of record NW_024609857.1, read on the forward strand.
CCAGACATTGTTATGGCTCGGCTAGTGACGTCACTGTAGCGATTGGACACGGGCCACTACCCGAATGCTTCTAGAGCTATCGATTATCGCGAGCCCAAATCGAGTGTCCACGCCGTGCTCGGGTCCAATCTATGAACCGCATTGAAATATCGTCATTGGGGTGTATTGCGATCCCCACGTTACGTCATCAAATTTTTCAAAGGAGAGATTGAATGAAAACGATCGCTTTTGCCCTTGAAATTACACCGCAACAAAGGAGTTTCTTGGCCAGTGGCGTTGCGTGCGAGTGTACTTGGGTCCCACTAGTGCCAGTAAGCTCCTGTAAAGTGAAACACATTCCAATTGAATATCTTTGCATCGCCCCTTTAAAGTTGCAAAATTGCTGCGCACTTTATTTAAGTCGCTGGCGGGTGCAGGGTTTGCGGCGGATGCGGATTGCAGTTTCGAACTTTTCGTGGCCTTTTATTTCGGCGCTCCCTAGCCGGACAATTATGACGCTAGTTTAAACGGCGTCAAGTTGCGGCCGCGAATTCAGCTACACTGCTCCTGCTATCCCGATAAAGCGTATGCCCTTTGTAGGGGCCGCTCAAATCGGTTTTTAAAGAGATTGTTTAACATATTAACAGAGGTATAATTAATTGATTAATTCTCTTTACAAAAATATGATAGTCTGACTTAGTCCACCCGAGTAAAGGATGACATAGAAAGTGCATCTTTTTTTCCATCGGCTAAGCCCTGCCTGAAGTTATCAAAGAACACGGTGGGCCACTGTGAGATTTTTTTTTTTGAGAAAAGAGGGCTAACTATTAAGCCACTTTTAATTAGCCTTCCTTCCACCCGTTTTCTTTCGTCATAATAGACGGGACTTTTAATTGCAACTAATTAGTTCGGGAAAGAAAGGCTTAAATGAAAGGTCATCAGCATAAAAAAATATTCAGGGGAGATTATATTTTCACATGCTTTAAAATAATAAATGCACCACCTACGGACACTATCTCTATTAGCGACGTGTTCAACCAAAAGCGTCGCTGTGCTCGAAGTTCCTGATTGGCAAACCCATAGCTTCCTGTATTAGGATACCTGCCCCATCGCCGGTTCACGGCTAGGCAAATCCTGTCAGTCACGGCGAGGCAGGGGAAAATTGTGCCAGTCAGGGCGAGGCAAATCCTGTTCGTGACGTCAGGAAAGGAAACCGTAAGAGGGCACCACCGAAACCTCTCGCCGCTAATAGGAAAGCACGCCGTTTACAAACCAGACTGCGTTTGCCCATGCATACGCGAGGTGGTGGAAAAACACACAGTTCCCACACGAGGTGTACTGCGCGTGCGCAGAAACCAGATTTGCGTCAGGTAAAGCCTCCGCGCACGCGCAATGTCAACAGGAAGTGTCACTGCAGCAGGTTGGCGTCAGAGCCGCGTGTAAGTCTACCGTCGGCGGCAGGTTAATGGTATGTTCGTCTGGTCGTTTTTCGGCCTCTTGGAGCGCTCTGAAAAGCGGGTGTGCATTCGGCTGGTCGATGCCAGGCGCTCCAAGTATATTCGCCGGGTTCTTTCGGAGCGCTCTCGAAGCTCCAACTCTCGCCGGCCTCCGAATCGGAGCGGTTTGAGGCGCTCTGACTTGGAAGTGGGAGCGCGCGAGAGATCTGGCTGCCGACCGGTCACATGACTCCAGCCATTCCGCCATTTTGCTTTTGTGTTGGAAGCGGACGGCGAGAATGCAGCTACTCCGCAAAAAGAGGGCTGCGAAAAACAGCCGTCAGTCTTGACGCCGTCACCGTTATGTTGTGCTCCCCGAATTGAGGTGAAATGTCGTTGAAACGAAGACGTTTAATGTTAGTGGTGGCACCGCCAGTGCTACTGGCGAAGCTAGCAGACAGCGACAACACCAGCAGCTCGGACTACGACGACAAGGACCGGGTTTGCGAAGCGAAGTTTGCCGAGTTGTTTGACGCACCTTGTACCTAACGTTGCCTTGTACCAACGTTGTCTTGTACGGTGCCCAAGGTCAAGGCCTATGTTTTTATAGTGCGAACATACTCGGACAAAGCGGTAAGTACAAAAGTACGAGAGTTTTCAAGCTGTAATGTTTCTTTTTTAGAGCGCAGCTCTTAGGGGCCCGTTTCCAGCCTGAGCGGCGTCGGCGTCGCCGTCGGCGTCGCCGTCGGCGTAACCGCGCCCCTCCCCCTCCTCCTCCTCCCCCTCCTCCTCCTCCCCCTCCTCCCCTCATTGTGTAGTAAGGTCCGGGCGGGTCACGTGACCTCGGGGGGAGGGGGTCACATGACCCGTTTCCAGCCTGTGCGGCGTCGGCGTCGGCGTCGGCGTCGCCCCTCCCCCTCCTCCTCCTCCCCCCTCCTCCCCCGCCCGGTAAAGGTGGTAAAGGAGAGGGAGGAGGAGCAGGAGGGTAGGAGGACTAGCAGGCATGATCACGAGGGAGGAGGAGGAATATACCCTCCACTCCTCCTCCTCAAGAGCTGCGCTCCAATTCGGCGTTACAGGAAGTGGTAAACGGCTTTCACTTTTTTTTATAGTTTCGCAGGAACTTCCGCTTGGCACGGCTGGCTTGCGATGACCTTATCAGCGTCCGCGTTGACGGTTGCCATTTTTCAAGGATTTACGGATGGATGGATCACTGAATACTGCTCAACCCTTTGAATCCAAAGAGCAAAAGTTCCGCTAGAGGGCGGCTTGCGCCGTCCTCTAGTGGCGCACGCCACTCTCTATCTGCTCGGCTTGCCGCTCTGAAAAGTTGAGGAGCGTTCGGCTGGGCGCGCCGATTCTCTCGCTCCGATGCGGAGGCGCTCTGGGATCTAGTGGCTACGACTCGGATGATTGGAGTGCTCGAAAGTGACCAGCTGAATATGCCATAAGATGACCGTAGATGCTCCTCCTTGAGCGCGAGCTAGCTTTCTGCTTTTGACAACACTACGGTGTACGTGCAGGCGACGAGCGCGTGCTTGAAGGCGTAGCATCTACTGGGTTCTTAACATGGGACAAACTGTAGCAAATCATGGTGTAGTCCGTTAGGGAAATTGTCCGGTGATATCCGGAAGTTACTAAGGTTTTGCGCGTCACGTAGAGAGGGCTTGAATGTATGGTCGTATGTGATATTTATTGCATTAAAGACGCCCCAATATTCGTCATATCAATTATGCACACCAATACGAAATTTCAGGTCAAATTTCGCGAGTATGCTCGGCTAGTCGTGTCGTGAAGTCACATCAGGGTCTCTAAACTCGTCAACAAAAATATTCTTTGTGTTATGACATAGTGGGGGGAGGAGCCGAAAGATTGCTGCGAAGTTTTCGTTTCTCACAAACCCGCAGATCCGTCTGTCTTCGTGACGTTTTTCATTGAGGGGACGAAAAATCCATACGCTTCCAGGCACCGAACAAGAGCAGCACTAGAGAGCGCGCGGAGACGACCGTGGCTCATACCTGTGACGTCACAACAAAGATTATCAGCTGTGACCGTCATGTTTGATGGTCTCTAAAAAGCAAGATGGATGCTTGGGAATTGCATATTAAAATCAACACCGTCGAAGTTGATAGTCTGGTATCGTTCTTATTTCCGCCGATAAAGCAGAATTTACTAAAAAACGTCCCTGCCGTTCTTTTGATTTATCTCGGCTGGCCAAAGTGTAGCCCGACGTGGCTAGGTCAAAACCAGCCGACTACCGTTGTCCACTTTCGGGCGAATTTCGCCTCCGGGCAGTTGTCCCTTCATCGGCAGGATAAAATCATTTTATGGTAGACATTTGAGGATCAGTCAGTTTGGGATTAAGTATGTTTATCAACGTAAATAAGGAAATAAAAGTAATGTCAGGTTCTCAATATTGGCGGTGATGCTTCAAGAACGCAAGGACACTAAACTTGAAACTTGAAATCGTAGATTTGAACACGCACCATCAAATTTGTCGTTCACAACTGATAATCCTGACTCCATCGTCAAAGGTATCAACTATAAAATGACGCCACTGAACGCGCCCGCACACTATATACGTGCCCTGGCACGAGTCTTTCGCTTGAAAGTCTGTCATGGCCACTCTTCAGTTCATGGAACGCGAGCCGTTTTAATTCCAGAATCTCTTGAACCGTTATTTCGAAAATTGCAGGCTGTGCTGTTCCTCGTCATTGCTCATTGGAACACCTCTAAGCAGGGTCGTCGAAACAGGAGGATGGGGAGGGGGGGGGGGGGAATTTAGCCCCCCCTACCCCACAGCATTTCAGAGAGTTATAATAAAATATTAGGGGAAAGGAATATCCCCCTTCTTCACCACCATCACCCCCTCTCTCTCTCCCGAACAATTTCTACGGCCCTTCTTGGGACTCCTATTTGTTTGTGCGTGTGTGTGTTTGTGTGTGTTTGTGTGTGTGTCTGTGTGTGTTGGTCGTACTTTAATTTTTCTTTAGAGCGCAGCTCTTCGGCGCCCGTTTCCGGGTTTCGCGGCGTGGGCGTTGCCGTCGGCGTAACCGGCCCGCTAAATTTAGCGCGAAATTGACGTCACATGACCTCAACACCAATTCAATTCCCAGATACGTGACTTCAACGCCAATTCACTTCTCCGCTAGATTGTCATGTGATGTCCTTTTCCCTGCTAAATTTAGCGGAGAAACAGAATGGGAGAAGGAGGGGAGGAGGAGGGGCATACCCTCCTCTCCGTACCCTCCCTTATTCCTCCTCAAGAGTTGAGCTCTAATTTCGCTTTGCAACGATTTGTAAACGTCTTTAATTTTTTTTGTTTCCCTTTCTTTGGCTTTTTTTTTTTTATCTATCTTCCGTTTTCCCTTATTTCTCAGACATTACCGACGTCTCTACACAAACCGCCTGTGGGTGACCCCGGTGACGTTGTTGACAGTGGCGGAAGATGAGCTCTATAAAGCCGCCAGCGTACACTGCGCACGGCTCCACAACATCACAAAGTTCAATCTTCGCCTCGATTCCGAAGCGAAGATTTTGGCCTCAAATAACTCCTTCCCAAAGTTGTGAAACGTCACTTTGTCGTCACCAATAACTTCCACAAACGACGATCTTGCGACGAGAAAGTTCAGAGTATTTACCGGCCGCCTAGGTACAATCTACGCATCATTGACTCTAACGCGGCGTAGGTATGTAGGGACACTCGGGCGAGACGTCATCAGTGCAGCCGTTCAATCGGCTGGCACCACGGTGTTGCTCGCACGCGCTTCGATGGAGCTCGCTGCGACTTTGTGTTTTACATTCTCGCTGGAATTTGAGCACCGAGAGAGCTTGGATGATTGACACCTCGCTCGGCTTGACGTCAGCGTCGCGAGAGTCCAATTAGCGCGTTTCGCAACTTTCGGACACAAAGTTGTGCTCGGCGAGTTTAGCTACCCAGGCATGGTTACATGAGAGTCGAGGACGTTGACTTCTTCGCGGTTTTGAAAAAAAATTGGGTTGTGTGTGTGTTTATACAGCCTAGAACTTGGTCTGCCTCACAGGGGCGACGAGTCTCCCAGCTGTAGATGAGAAATTTAGCCAGTGCGGTACAGCCGCTAGCCTGGGGTCTTTAACGTGCATCACGCAGTAGTGTTACACTGATCAACACGGTTCACGGTGCGTACAGAGATCCTGGTCAAAAAATTGAGCTTCCCTCAATACCGTGAATTTTGTCTTTCTTAGAACAACGTTATTTTACTCTGACAGCAGTCAAAAGCTGAGGTGGCTCTCTTTGCCTGATGTTACGTCAGAACTTTCGCTGTTGCCAACGGAAACGCCGTGTGTTTTGCGTGGAATATACAGGCACGTGTCATTGCTTGCCTGTATATTCTGTGTCATTTTTTTTTCTTTTCATTGGAAGATACATTGAGTTGTGAGTTTCAGCGTCTTTCTTATCCTCTGTTTTCTTCAACAGTTTCCTAAAATTGCTCGCTAATTTTAATCACTTGTACCAAAGTGTCAGCCTTAACCGTTACTTTATTCGAGTATTATACGGGATGTTCTTAAACTTTAATAAAAAAATAACGGCCGACAATGTTCTCGAGTGTATCTTATTGCGCCAGTCACCGAAAACGCTAAAAAAATGGGCTCTATATTTTACTGATATTTTCAAAAAAAAAAAAAAATCATTTAACCTTCTGAATAACATGACGGTTATTGCTGAAACTTTGGCATCTGGTTCGGACCGGTAGCGCTACCTGTGGGCAGAAAATGAACATTCGACCATGAGTAGTTCATTTTTGCGGTGAAAATAAGCATATATTTGGGGGGTGCACGCTGTACATTTGAATGAGTAAATGTTTCAGAAGCCTGGAAAGTTTAAAACCTATATTTATAAAAAAAATATATTTGCTTTGTGTTTTTCTAGCACTAATGGATGATTGTGGTTTATCAAAAATATAAATAAAAATATGGTATTTTGTAGGTATGACTGCTATTGAAACTTGAAACTTATCAGGGCCCGTTTGCTCGAAGCGCCAACCGCGGCTAAAGTTAGCCGCAATACCTAGGAGAGGGATTTTGAGATCACGTGACTGGCTCGGTAGGGATGCGGGGAAACATGGCGTTGCCCCAGTGAGTGAGCGTCAGTCGCTTTGAAACTAATATGTCGTTATAGCTGCAATATCGGGCGCGTTAGTCAGCAACGAATAATGCAGGAGGTTTTCGCTTTGCCTTACCTCACTTAAACCGCAAAGCATGGGCAATGACATCGCCGCATTTTTTAGGTAGTGTTTCGATTCTGGGCATTCCTAAGCCTAAATGAACGCAATAATTGTCGGCATGGCAACGTCTTTGGAAAGCGGATTGTTGATAGCACACAAAAGCAGACAGCGTCCCGACAGACTGTTTTCTAAATTATCCAAGCATCGCAAGGAGAACGCGGGAAGTGCAAATTCTACGGTTCACGCGCGCTGGCCTTCCTCTTATAAAAGATTTGAAGTAAAAATCATAATAAGGCGTTAACGAACGCGCGTGCAAGGCAAAATTTGTTTTATACTTTTTGCTTTAGAACGGTTACTACTGCAGACGCCAGCACGTGCGACGCGTGCAACTACAGTCGTAGCATGCACCTCGGTGCTTGGATAATTTAGAGAAAACGTCTGTTGGGACGCCGTCTGCTTTTGTGTGCTATCAACAATCCGCTTTCCAAAGACGTTGCTAGGCAGACAATTATCGCGTTCATTTAGGCTTAGGAGTGCCCAGAATCAAAACACTATCTAAAAAATGCGGCGATGTCATTGCCCATGCTTTGCGGTTTAACTGAGGTAAGGCAAAGCGAAAGCCTCCTGCACCATTCGTTGCTGACTAACGCGCCCGATATTGCAACCACAAGGACATATTAGTTCCAAAGCGAGCGGGGCTCACTCACTGGGCCACCGCCATGTTTCCCCGCATCCCTACCGAGCCAGTTACGTGATGTCAAAATCCCTCTCCTAGGTACTCCGGCTAACTTTAGCCGCGGTTAGTGCTTCGAGCAAACGGGCCCAGTTTGTGACAGAGTTCTCGCATAGTTGATATCCTGGGCAATACTGTTGCATTAATAAGGTTAATTTCCTAAAAATTATTAACCCTTTTACCTAATATACCTGAAATTGTACGGAATTAGGGGTAAATGCTATATTAATCCGCAACAGAACTTGTCGTTTTTCAATGCACATTTAGAAAGATTTAAACTTTATTTCCGGTTATATACGAAAGAAAACCTTGTTTTATTTACATTTAATTGTTGATCACGATAATGACTTGGTAAATAAAGCAAATGTATATAGGAAATGTTCATTTGTAGGAATATAATTGAAATTATATTAAATTAACATAGCGTAATATGAGTTTTTTTTGTGATATCAAGATACTTAAAATATATTCAATAGTCCTCACGTAAGAACTTGCAGAACTTTGCCGAAAATGACGAACAGGAGATTGTTCGGAATTTTATTTTAATATTTGAAAATGCAAAATTTTTTCTTTATTGTCTGAGAAGTGTCTTCGTGCATTGCTTGAGAAGTGACAAAATAACGAGTGGTCAAACTTGTGATCCCCGACTCTTGGGAGAAATGTTAGTTGTGGCCTCGGCCGCTTCAATGGTATATATCATGAAAAAAGAAAAACCGACAACCTTGCCGTTTGCGTTTTCTTTCATTTCAAGAATGAACCCAAAAATTATACATATTTGTAAAAATTGAAATATTGACACCAAGTTGTGCATGAATTAATATGAAAGCATCCGAGTACGTTTTACACTTTGATAGCAATATGGTATGCATGCGCCAAGGAGCTGCGAAGTGTCGAGTATAGTTACTAGTGATAAACGATCTACTCAAACTACCTAACTTAGTCTGCGCCTTAAAGAGTACACTTGTCTGTAGGCACAGCTTTTATGTAGGCCCTTTAATTTAAGCAATATGAAGCGCCTTCCTGGGAAACAGAATTTTTAGACAAAACCTCGAGACTGGGAAAAACAAAGTCCTTTCTTTTTCCAGTCTCGGGGTTCTGTTTTAAAATATGTTCAACCAAGCCCCTTTAATTTGAGCCCTAACTTTTTGTTCATTGAAGCAATATTTTGTGACAGCCAGTCGCTCTTCAACTGGTATCGTATTGATCAGATAAGTCAATCGCCAAGCGTAGCTAAATTTCTAGCAGACGTCCTTGTGAACCTGTGTCTTGAAAGGGTGGTCCTGCAAAAAGTTTATGCCGAGCTTTTGCTTTTGTTTTTTATTCGCGAAAAATTAAGAAGTTATGCCTCAAGAGTTTTTTCTCACTTCATGATGTCTTGCACAAAAGCATGTAAAAATTGCTGCACCACGGATCAGAAGCCCATATCAGAGACTTCAAAGCTGGGGTAGTTCCTGATATAGACGCTTTGTAGCAAGCAGCTGTGCATGGGCGCCGCGAAGACTGACCTTCCGTTTTTGTTTCTTCTTATTCCCTTCATGATCACCACAGCAGGGCAGGTTATTGCTATTGTAGTTTCCACTCTGTCCTTCTCTCAGCATTGGCATTTGTGTGGGCTCGCCAACGCTTGCTTCAGTGACTCGGCATATCGGTAAGACAAGAGAAAGTGAGCAATGGCGGCTACAATCTGGCACGTGTGCACGGCCTCTATAAATGAGCTGGCTGTGCAAGCTTGTTTTGCTTAGTGCCACTAAATAAGCTACGCTTCAGAGTAACGAACCTGGGCCCGTTTGCTCGAAGCACTAACCGCGGCTAAAGTTAGCCACAGCACCTAGGAGAGCGATTTTGAAATCACGTGACTGGGCTCGGTAGGGAAGCGGGGAAACATGGCGGCGCCCCAGTGAGTGAGCGGCGCTCGCTTTGGAAATAATATGTCGTTGCAGCCGCAATATCCGGCGCGTTAGTCAGCAACGAATGGTGCAGGAGGCTTTCGCTTTGCCTTACCTCAGTTAAACCGCAAAGCATGGGCAATGACATCGCCGCATTTTTTTAGATGATGTTTCGATTCTGGGCAATCCTAAGCCTAAATAAACGCGATAATTGTCGGCATGGCAACGTCTTTGGAAAGCGGATTGCCTTGACTCAATCGGCTGGGTATTGATAGCACACAAAAGCAAACAGCGTCCCAACAGACTTTCTTCTAAATTATCCAAGCATCGCGAGGAGAACGCTGGAAGTGTAATTCTACGGTCCACGCGCGCTGGCCGTCCTCTTATGAAAGATTCGAAGTAAAACAAATCATAATAAGGCTTTAACGAGCGCGCGTGCAAGGCAAATTTGTTTTATACTTTTTGCTTTAGAACGGTTACTACTGCAGACGCAAGCACGTGCGACGCGTGCAACTACAGTCGTAGCATGCACCTCGACGCTTGGATAATTTAGAAAAAAGGTCTGTTGGGACGCTGTCTGCTTTTGTGTGCTATAAACAATCCGCTTTCCAAAGACATTGCCATGCCGACAATTATCGCGTTCATTTAGGCTTAGGAACGCCCAGAATCGAGAGACTATCTAAAAAATGCGGCGATGTCATTGCCCATGCTTTGCGGTTTAAGTGAGGTAAAGCAAAGCGAAAGCCTCCTGCACCATTCATTGCTGACTAACGCGCCCGATATTGCAGCTCCAACGACATATTATTTCCAAAGCGAGCGGCGCTCACTCACTGGGGCACCGCCATGTTTCCCCGCATCCCTACCGAGCCAGTCACGTGATTTAAAAAAATCCCTCTCCTAGGTACTGCGGCTAACTTTAGCCGCGGTTAGCGCTTCGAGCAAACGGGCCCTGGTGGCCAGTTATCTGAAGCTTTATACGAATTCGCAGGAAACGCTTTTCCGCCCTCCACAAATGTTTCAACAGTTCGCGACAGAGCAAAGAATATTACATGAGCTTCCTAACACCGAATCTAATGCTGAGGAAATCATTCATGACGATCGGCAGTTGCGTTTGCTCTGCACAAGTACCAAAATGGCTGCGCCCAAAACAATGTCGGTGAACAGAGTGCCAATACTCTAAGCGCAGCTCATTTAGTGGCTCTGGTTTTGCTTAGCAGTCGAGCAAACCAGAGCAAACAGGCAGTGCTAGGGCAGCGTGACGTGGGCGGGAACACGCGCTGAACGTCTCACATGCACAGGGGACTATACCCTATTTCACCTTATGATGCACCGCAGGAAAGGCTACAAGCGCCAGCTCTCTGCTCTAAGGCACATCTCAGCGGCATGAGCTCTCGTGTATGAAGGGCAGCTGTCAACGCTATGAGCTCGTGCTTCTAGCCTTCCCTGCGGTACAACATAAGGTGAAACGGACTATAGCCGGAACATCGGCGCCAGGAGCCATTCCACAGTTTCTTGGCCACACCAGAGCCGCATAGGGTGCCTTCATGTGCGCTTTGCTTAGGGTGGAGACATCTGGCCATTTTGTCTCACACTTTTATTTTTATTTTTTGTTTAGAAGCGCGTGAAAGAGCGTGTCCCTGCACGCGTTTGTGGCGCTGACTGCGCTATGGCGACATTTTGTTTTCGTCGATTTCTTTGTATTTTCCCCGTGAGCGCGTGCTGTCGGCATCGGGTACTACAAAGGGTGGCATCACCCTTAACAGAAGGACATTGAGGCACCCTAGAGCCGTATATCAACCGTATATTGGGAGAGTTCGGCCAATGGGCGGAGCAAATGCCGCTGCCTGCGCCGAATATTTCTCCTGCGGTTAGACCGTATACTAAAAGGGCGAGACAGCGTCGACCAATCAGCAGACCTCGACGTCACAATGCTGGAAACGATATTTAAAGCGTGAAATAGAAGCGTTCAATCTCGCAGCAGCACGACGACGACGACGACGTTGAGAGGATGCTACACCGGGCGTCGGCGGTGCCTCAATCTAAGTCCTGGGCCACGGTACTTCGGACGCGACAGCTTTCTACTTTGACTGGCCTACCCTTGGATACTGATGCTTCGACCCCAGTGAGCGACAGCACCATCATGCTCCTGGGGCTCCTTTGTGCAACCGTGCACCGATCGAACGTCAGGCTGCAGAATTTCTTGACCCGCTGCTGACCCGTCTCAACGAAATGTGGGCATCTTCAAATCGGACTGACACCCTCCGCAATAGCAACGATTCATCTCGTCGTCATCTTGCATGTGTATACTCATCGCATTATCATGTTCTTTAGACGCGGCAAAGCGGGCCTCCATGGTACGGGTTGTTGTTTTTCCGCGGTGCCGCGGCTCTCCAGAGCCGAATAAACACATTATATTATATTACATCACATCAAATTACATTACATTTGCAATGATCGCAACTATGCAGTTTACTCTGGTTCGGAACGTGCGTTCGTGTATTCTATCGTTGAATATGGACTTGACGAAAACCTCACAGGCGCCAAGTTTTCAGTCACCAAGAGTTACACCTTTCTACTCTAGCGACGCTAAAACCGCTTAAATTATTTGAGTCGCATTTTTAGAGCTCACGACCACCGCTAAAGGCTGTTTCGCGGCCTGTGGTTGGCCACGAGATGCTCGCCTATTCAAATTAATCAATGGCCAAACTTTCCCAATGTACGGCTCTGGGCCACACTAAAGCCCCTCGATGTTTTTGCGCTTGTCTTGCAAGTAGCGTCAAATGCGCGAGTGCATGAGGCCCATGTCTCGAGCGACCCTTGGAAGCAAATGGCGGCGCAGCACTGAAATGAGCGGGCCTTGGAAGCGAATGGCGGCGGAGCACCCGCTCATGTCACGTGTCTCGAGCGCTTCCACAACAATGGTTGGCGGTACTTGTGAAAAACGCTTTTATCAAGGGACTTTAGGCCACACGGATAGGCGTCGCCATCTAGGGGGTTAAATTTTAAACTTTTTTCAATATGGCCGCCATGGGACCTCAGCCTTAAGAAACGCAGGTCGTGTTTTTTATGGCCACTCGATTTGATTCATTTTTTAGCGTTCTTACAGTCCTCATAGAGCTTAAAGGTTCCATAAGGTATACATGCCTTATTGGCCTCATAGATCTTAACCTCAATATTTACGGAGCTGCCACGCCTTACGTTTCTTGAGCATCGCCGTGACTATTGTGTTCCACGTAAATATGATCAACTTTCTCGACCAGCGATAGCGTCACGCGGAAACAGTCTTGGTCCTTCCAGGGCAGTACAATTTTGTTGTTTTCTTAATGCCAACTGAGCAATTCCGCACGGCGTTGTCGAAAACACGGGTGCGAGCTTTCAGATTTAGAAAGCACTTTCGCTGTGAGTGCGGTGGGGGCAACACAGAGCAATATGGGAAATGCTGTGTTGCGGTGTTCATGCCCTTACTATTCTTGTACATAACTAGCTATGTGGAGCTCACGCGTTCTTGCCCATTGGCAAAGGCTTTATATAAGCTTCGCTTCACGACTATGACTTCACAAAGGTTTCTTGCCGAAGGCTTTATATAAGCTTCGCTTCAAGACTATGACATTAACTTCCCTGACGCCGGCGCAAAAAAAAAGAAAAAAAAAAAGACAAACATGACAACGGAAAATGAGACCCAAACGAAGCTCGACAACTCCCAACACAAACAGAGTCACGCCCCAAAGGAGTTAGACAAGGTGTCTTGAATTAAACATGACGTTGCTCGCCATCCACCAACGCTCCTACAGAGCTGCGCAGAAGACCAATCCAATGATGGGATTAGCGAATAGATCTCCTCCTGTCCTCTCAGTCCCTTCCAATCCATTTGACGTCTTTCCTCCCTTTTGCTTCGCCCTTTTTCCTCGGCCTGTTTACCCGTATAATTGAAACCTCAAACAAAAGCGAACAGAGTCTACAGCAGGCGGCCATCGCCCGTTCTTGGGCATGTCGGCGGTCGGTCCGCCGAATTTAGATGAACCGGAACGACGGTTTTTCACCGGAGGCGTCTCTGCCAGAGGGAGGGCGAGGGATGGGCGCCCGTTTCCTTCCTGCCCTCCGGTATCGTCATCACGTTCTCTTTTAGAGGTCTTCCCGCGAAGTCTTGAAAGGCGAGACAGCCTGTCTCTGCTCGCGTGGAAGTGGGCCGTCAGGCAGTGCCTGACAGATCCATAAGAGATGCGACAACACCACGGGCCAGACAGAGGGGATGTCTTTCTGTGGACTGACAGCTTCTCAATCTTTACAAAACAACAACAACAACAAAGAAACAATTGTGTTTTGCGTTTGTTTTTACAGCGAGAAGCTAGCCATCTCCAATGGGCGTCATCTGGTGTCGAGGCTCTAGATGAGAAATTTAGCCAGTGCGGTGCCACTGCTATAGCCTGGGGGTCTTTGAGCCGCACCACGCAGTAGTATAATACACGACCGCACGCCGGTATACGATGCTCACAGAGAAACGAACAAACAAGAATGAGAGCCAATTCTGACTCTAAACACTCTAGCAATACCGTTCTGTCCCTCATTGTGAGTGAGTTCGGCGGCCTTTCTCGTGTGTGCATATCTCGTGTGTGGTTACTGCTTTTTTTTTCTTTTTTTTGCAGCGGAGCTTTTAAGGGTTAGTTCCCCGGGATCGTGTCCGTCAGCAAACAAATGATGACACAAAACTCTGGACAGCTACCGCCATTCATGAGCGACGGCGGTAACCGGTCAACAAGCTTGCCGGTTGTCTGGTTGCCGCCGTCGTTCATAGATGGCGGCAACTTTTCGAGCATTTCCACTCCGGCTTGCCGACTTGCGGCCGGCCATTACTCGATTCCCACCATAGTACAGCCTCGCTGGTCTTCTTTCTTCACCAGAATGCAAAGGCTGAACGTTTTCTTTTCTTTTTTTTTTAGTTCTTTGCCAGTTCCCGCCCAAGTCATCGGGTACTCCTAGAATCTTGTGACCTTCTCAAACAGGGGAAAGGGCCAGACCGGTGTGTCCCGGCGACTACACCGATCGCGCAGAGGGTATGACCCGTGATCCTGCAATTTTATTTTGTGAGGGCGCTTGGTTCAGCTCGGGATGGCGAACCCACAAAGACAACGAGCGCCGTGACGATGCACTTTTTGACGCCGCTTGATTGGCCCCGTCGGATCGTCGGCTGTTATCTGACTTAAAAGGGAAATGAAGTGCACTGCAATCCACGTATAACGGCAATGAAAGAAATCGGAAATTTCGATTGTAATAACCGATTATCGTTGTATCTATAATCTACTAGAATGCTGCAGTCGTTTCTAGTCTAGAAACTCTGGAAACTGATCGTTATAAGCGGTACATCGTTATAAGTGGTGTCGTTATAAGGGCTACATCGTTACATATGGTATCGTTATGAGTGGACTGCGCTGTATATAACAAAAACAAACGTCGTAAGAAGACGCAGTGAACGCGTTTCGATTCACGGTAAACTCTTCGTCGAGGGCCCTTATATATGTATGGAACTCGCTTTCCCAGCGCACTCGTTCTAATGAACCGGGGCGGAGTTGAGGCCCAATGCGTCGGGTCTGGTCCCCGTCCACTTCGTTCAAGTTGCCTCCCGTTTAGCTAATTTAAAGCGGCCTCGTTGGCAGTCAATGGTTGCCGCCATTAAACGCCGCGTGCATTTCAATACTGCTTGGACGAAACGAGCCAGACCCACGGCTCCTGAAAAGAGGTCGCACCTAATAGCTTTTTATCAGTTCAGCGCAACTGTCGTCGCTGCTTTTTGGAGCGCGTATTCGGGTGGATTTCAGACGATTTGCGATAATCTATACGTCCGTCGAGCATTTTCTTTGTACGAATTTATATTTAAAATTGATAAAAGCTTTAGTGCTGCACGAAATCGCGTCCTTCTGGAATTGATACAGGAATATCTGTTGAAAGATATTTCCCGTTCGGGACACTTAAGTGGCGTTGAGATTTTCTTAAAGAGTAAAATTGGAATGGCGTTTTTTTTAAATTTATTTTAAGATAACATAATTTTAAATTTACGTTTTTGTTTTTCAAATTGGTACTTGAAACATTGCTTCGATCTCGAGTGCGCACGCAAAAGCAATATTTTTCTTTAAAGGGAGCGGCGGCTGTTTTTTGAGTTAACCAGACTAAGCATAATTTCATAATGTCCAGACTTTATACTTCTGGGCATGCTATTTGTTTCATATAAATTCAGAATAGATATACAAAAAAAGGCACGTCAAGGTTGTGCCACAACCAGCATTCAAATTACCCCACGTTTTCTACTAGGGTGACGTGACAAGTTCTAAAACTTTCAAGTAGAGCAAGGGTAAAAAAAAAAAAATGGGGTTGTGTGTACGTTTATATTGCCTAGAACTTGGTCTGCCTCAACGGGCGACGAGTCTCCCAGCTGTAGAAGGAAAATTTAGCCAGTGCAGTACAACCGCTATCCTGGGGTCTTTAACGTGCATCACGCAGTATAGGGATACACGACCCCACGCCGGTACGATGCTCATCCAGATCGAAACGGGCAGGGAGGATCCTGGGTTCTGCAGCGCGAGTTTTCTCGTGCTCCGAGCTGGTGTGTGCTAGCCCACTCGGCCACCGATCCCTCCCGCGGTCTATAAAAAAAAAACACAGACACACACACAGTATGTCGCGCATTATTATTTTATTTTCTGCTCAAGCTACCTTCCCGATAATTTATTGCACGCTGTCGAAATTTTCGTAACCCTTCGAGAACAAGCTCTACCGCCTAACTTCGACCCAATTTACAGTATTTGTCGTCACGTTGCTAGTGTTACCAATCAAACTTTTCAGCTTGTAAACAAAACAAAAAAAAATATATCGGTGAGGAATGATGTTACAAATTCGGCAACTTCAGGAAAAGTGATGTTCACCCGTAATTTGGGTGACAAGTTCAGGACTTCTAATGTGTCTTGGGTTTAACATATTAATTAGTATTTCTAGAATGAACTGATTCGGACGTATCAATACTCATTGACCTTTTACTTCGATCTTCCCTCGGTGTAGTGGGGCCTGCAAATTGAATTACACTTTTCCGTACACCCAAGAAACATAAACTTCACCCAACACAAAAAAACTTCCAAACTATAAACATTTCTCTCATTACCAGCTATCGCAATAAGAAAACAAATCTGTATAAAAATTATGATAACTCTGTTGCTCTGCAGGTTACGTCAGGAGAGCCTGACATTAGCGCTGATGATGCCCTCTAGGGTAGTTGACACTTGAAACGCGTACGAAGACGTTGAAAAAAGGAAATGACAAATGCCGAAGGCGCGCGGTCTCTACTGTGTTCCGTTCACCCTTCGGCTGACGGGGAGGTAGTGCGTGTTAGCCACCAGTCACACCTCTATCTTTCGCCACGCGACCACGTTCCCGCCCCTACCCCCGCGCAGAGAACAAGGCCGGGAGATGATAGGTAGGCGGTTGATTGGTCAGGCGAGCACTTAGTTCCCATCGCATGCACTGTCGACCAGCTTACGGGTGAACGGAGCACAGCAGCGCGCTATTAGAGCCAATCGACCGTCCTGTCATAGCAGGGAATCAGGAAAGACGGACGGCGGAGAACATTATCGGAGGCCGCCTACAATTTATAGCGGCGATTTCTCGTTCGTGCGGACTCGATGCAGTCGATGAGTTTCTTCCATTGTCGCTCAAGTTATATCACAGAAATTATGTCTTATTTGTAGATAGGCAAAGGGAAATGGCTGCTAAGTTTCGTTAGCAGCGGCGGATATTATCCACCGCAATCAGGTATTGTAGGGCTGAAGCCAAAATATATAATATTCCTCACTGGTAGATTCAGCGAACATAAAATAGTTTGATACACTGAGATGTGATTCAGCCCTTCCGGGCAGTGGTCTAGCGTCTGCCACTTTTAAACCGATCGCTTTATGGGTGACACTTTGCGGAGATTTTGTCCTCTTCACCCGTCGTCGCCGCGCGCGCGAAAAAAAAAAAAATCTTTTTTTTTTCTACCAGGAGAGGGAAGTCGGGACTCCGCCCGCCGTGCCGCTCGAAGCGAGCGAAGGCAAGCGAAGACGGTAGCCCTGACGTCCCACCGAGAATCGTGGAACGAAGGCATACGGGCTTGAATCATCGTGTCGTCTGCTTGAAAGACTTGTTTTCAAACGTAACTCGCGTTATGCAAAATCTTACTTTGGCAGTATCCAGTTGCTACGCGTAATGTTGGATGGATTTTGAGACTTCCACCTCGCTTACCCACTTACTTCACGGATTACTGGTGGCAGTTGTCACTGGCATCCACGACGGCAACCACAACAGCTATGAGAATCAACCACGTCGCACCTCCTTCCTCAGGTACGTGACGCCACCATTCCACCCGCATCGCGCGACCGTGCTACAGCTATTGCTTTCGTTTCTTCGCACAGTGTGGGCGAAAAATACGACTTTTCTAATATTATAGGCCCTTGACTATTGGTATGTGCCCTAATAAATGAATCAACAAATAAAATTGACCGCATCGACACGTGGTGAATGATGTTTATTGGGGCGAAGCTCTGGTGGTGCTTGTCTGCGTAGACGCTGAGCCGCAGCATGCCGAGCCTTTCGTTCGTTTTCATCCATGTCAGAAAGAGAATGTGTGGTATGGAACGTGGTTATATACGCATTTGAGCATTTGACCGCAGGGCCCTCTCGTCTATAAACGTTGAGCCAATGCATGCAACGTTTAACGCGATTGTATACGCATTTGACCGCAGTGCCCTCTCATGTATAGACGTTAAGCGGCTACATGCAACGTTTCATCCATGACATTCCCAGCTCTTGAGTTACTACTATACCTCAGAGCCCCCTACTCGTCCCGCAATCATGGCCGAGTGGTTAAGGCGATGGACTAGAAATCCATTGGGGTCTCCCCGCACCAAACATTTTTTTTTCTTTTTGCCCTACACGAGCACCTGAGCACGTGCTCACGTGCTTGTGAGCACGTTAGCACGTGAGCTCACGAGCCCAATCACAAGCACGAGCACCAGCAAGATCGATGTGAGCACGGACGCCGGACGGACAAGGCTAGGCCCTAAAGGGGTATTCACACGAGGGAGAAATCCCGGGGATTTCTCCCCGGCACGCGCGCATCACGAGATGAAAACGCGAGGCTTTCGCCCATCGCAAAGCCCGACGTTTTCGTGGTGGGGTGCGCGTGCAGGGGAGAAATCCCCGGGATTTCTCCCCTGTGTGAATACCCCTTAAGGAGCTTCGCCCCTAATAAATACTGCAAAATTAAAGGAAGATACATTGGTGGATCCGTAGGGAATGCGTTAGCATGACCCCTGGGAAATGCCAGCGGCATCCGCTGTTTGACGCTGCTTTCGCTGTTCACCGGTTTCGGCAGCCCGCCTCCTTTGTTCACAACCCGCCTTCTTTCGACGCCTATTCGACAAGCGCTAGTACTTGGTTCACATTCCATTTTGTAGCACAAATTAAGGCACATTCGCTCCGCACATGTACAAGTTCAAACTCGCCCCTTCATCCGAGCGCGCGATAGCTTCTCTCGCCTTTGATCTTCACTACTTTCCTCCTCTCTACGCTGCGAGCTTCCCTTTTAACTTTTTTGTCCACAGACGGACGCCGTCAGATTTACCCGTCATGTGGGTACCAATGCTAACGCATTAATAATGAGTGCGAGAATGCAATGCATACAGCATGAATCTGAAAAGATGGTAATTTAAGCTTTTTTAAATTTCGGCATTACACTATATAGAAGTAAATTGATGTTCATAATAAGTGGGCCATGTATTAGTTTTGCTCTTCGTGATGTATGTAGAACTTTTCTTGGATAATATTAAACAACATAGGGCAGCCTTGACCGGTTGAACTCGCGTTCAATTCAAAACAATTGCTCACACAATCTGGAGACGTTGCTGCCGGATAGTTTTGACGTGCCGCCTCACCCGAAAGGGTGCACGTGCAGAAACTTAGGTAGCGGAAAGAGACTTCACTATAGGGCGGTTCCACGTGACGCACTTCGCCTGGCAATTTCGAACCCTTCTGAATGAACCGCCCGTAAATCGCGGTGACTCGCCATCGCACTGACAGCGTTTCTCGTTAATGTAAGCGTTTTCGGCTATGTAAACTCAAATCAACCACTTAAAAGTATTTACCTACTTTATCTACTCATCTATCTATTTTATTTAGAAAATATTATAATTTTCAATCCTTTCTTCTTTCGTGAAATGTTCGTTGCAGTTGTGAACTCTACAGTGCAGCCGGTCCCGGAGGCAGTGCAATACCCGTCGGTCGGCGCCAGGGGGGGCAAAGAGGGGAGCAGTACGATGCAAATCCTGAGCGCTGACATCGGTGGTCACACGAACAAAGAACGAGGAATAGGGTGCCCGAAGAGCTGAAAATGAAAGCAGACGAACGGCCAGGCGTGTTCGTTTTTCTGCAACGGGTTGAAGCTGGTCGAGGTCTTGTAACTTTTATTAATTTTTATACAGGGTGTGCGGGCCACTTCCGGTCACCCTGACAGGGGGATAGAAATATTGACTCCTTTCCTATGCATACCTTGTGTTTGGGTGGGTGCGTGGGGAGGGGACTCTTTGTTCACTAGCGAAACAATTTCGTGAGAGGTGTGCTCTAGAAATGCCCCAGTATCGTACTTTTAAGTTGCCTAGGAGTACCGGTAGGAACAGAATGTCATAAGCGAAGTTATTTCGATTATCTCGAGACGAAGGACGCCACCCAGGCGCGTATCCAGGGGTGGTGTTCAGGTGTCAGAACACTCCCCGAATGTTTACTTATATATATATATATATATATATATACAGGGTGTCACAAAAAAAAATTTACACGGTCTTTTTTACCGCAAAAATAAACTAGGCATCGCCGAACGCTCATTCTCCGCCCAAAGGTAGCGCTAGAGGTCACAACCAGATGCCAAAGTTTCAGCCCGATCCGATAACTTAATCAAAAGTTATGAGTAATTTTTTTGAAAATTTCAATGGGAAAATGGCGGCCGACGGAGTTTTCAAACACAGGGGGCTCTATGGCACCAGAAACCGAAAACGGGCAAAAATGGGCTCCATTTTCCCATTGAAATTTTCAGAAAATCACGTATAACTTTTGACTAAGTTATCGGATCGGGCTGAAACTTTGGCATCTGGTTGCGACCTCTAGCTCTACCTTTGGGCGGAGAATGAGCGTTCGGCGATGCCTAGTTTATTTTTGCGGTAAAAAAGACCGTGTAAATTTTCTTTTGTGACACCCTGTATATATATATATCTATCTATATATATATATATATATATATATATATATCTATATATCAGGGATGGGCAAAATACTTGCAAATATGTATCGAAATACAAATACAAAATACTTCGTCAAAAATGTATTTAATTACAAGTCTAATTACATTTCCAAAAAAGCATTTAAGTGCAAGATACAAACACAACCAAATGTATTTGGTCTCCTCCAAATACTTTTCCAAATACATTCCTCCAAATTTGCGTCAGCGACTTCAGGGCACCTGCAACGGGTTTCTGGGTATCTCATTTTAATTTTGCATCGCACACTCGGGGGTTAGTGTGCGAGGCTCTATAGTCGGTTACAAGTCAAGGAGGTAGGAGAAGCTCCTCCCACAAGCGGGATGCGCCCGTTTCAAATGTCTCCGCAGTCGAAAGAGTTCACTGAAAGCAGCCTTTGTATCCATCGAAGGGGGAAGCTAATCCCCAAAAGTCGTATTTGTTTCCATCGGAGGGGGGAAACTCTAATCTCCCTCTTGTGGCTTCCACAATGCTAAGTTAAAGTCTAAAGTTTTGGCGCTTTATATCTGTTACTAGTGAACGAATCGAACAACTAAGAATTAATGGTTTTGTGTCAACTAACGGTAAAGAATTGCAAATGAGTTCAATGCCAGTTTTCACAGAGCGTTTACTACACCCGATTCCCTTTTGATTGAGAATGACAATTATGCCTCGTCATCCGCTTCTGTTAAAATGCCAGATGTGGTGCTCAGTCATGAAGGCATATTTTGGCTTTTGTTGAATATCAATGTAAAAAAATCATGCGAGTGCTGATGCTATACCTAATTCTTTTCTTCATCGCTACTCGAAATAGTCTCCGAGTACCTTTACCTGCTTTTCAGTGCCTCACTTAATCAATGTTCCTTACCAGCAGATTAGCTAACGGCTAGAGTAGTTCCAGTATTTAAATCAGGTCACAAATTAGACGCCGGAAATTACTGACCTATTTCTTTAATACGCACATGTTGCAAGTTACTTGAGCACATAATCGCTAACCATATATCATCTCGTTACCTAGAGTCGACCAATCTTTTTTGACAAGAACCAACACGGATTTCGTAGAAACGTTTCCACAACGACTCAGCTAATATCTGTAGTCCACGATTTTGCAGCCGCGATCGACAATCATCACCAAATTGACGCAAATCTTTTAGATCTATCTAAGGCGTTCGATCGCACGCCTCACAATCTGCTCATTGATAGATTGAAAGAGCCAGGACTTTCTGATCAGCTGGTTTGTTGAATACAGGCCTATCTACAAAACCGCTCTCAATTCGTTGAACGTGATGGCTCTAAATCTGATAATCTACAGGTCTTGTTTGGTGTACCATAGGGCTCCGTGCTCGCACCGTTACTTTTTTTTATTTATATTAACAACATTTCCAAAAATATTGATGACTGTGTTAGTGTAAAATTGGTCGCGGATGACTGCGTAATGTATAGTCTTGTCAAAAGTTCTTCCTGTCAGACTACACTGAATGAAAACCTTTGTAAACTTGCGGACTGGTACGACCTCCAGAAAATGAAAATTAACTTCTTTAAAACCGTCTCAATGACACTGACTACCAAAATAAAGCCCCTTTCCTACATTTACCATATTGGCAATCAGTGCATTCAAGAAGTTTCCTCTGTGAAATACTTAGGTCTAACAATTAAAAACAACCTCAAATGGGACCAGCACATCAACAACATATGTGCCAAAGCGTTCAGAAAGCTACGCTTTCTTCGAAGAAAACTCAAAGGGTGTCACTCGGCTGTGAAACTTGTAGCTCATCGTTCTCTGGTTCGCCCAGTTCTAGAGTACGCCTCTATTCTGTGGGACCCGTACTTTGTGAAAGACATTGCGGAGGTGGAGCGGATCCAACGTCTTGCTGCAAGATTCACCCTATCTGACTACCGCACTTCATCATCAGTAACTAACTTGTTAAAGCAGCTTGACCTCGAACCGCTCCACCTTCGCCGACAAATCTCTAGGCTGAAGTTTCTTTACTTACTTTATAACAATTCATCTGGTCTATCAAATGACGCTTATCTTCCCCCTGTGCCACAAAGGTCAGCTCGACTAAATCACTCCAAAGTCATATGCCCCATACTATGCCAGAACTAACCTTTTCAGAAGTCATTTTTCCCTAACACAATGGAACAATGGAACTGTTTGGCGCCATTGCTTGCGGGATGTACTAATGTCAACCAATTCGAACGTCTATTGACCAAACCCCTTTTGTAACCCTCCCCTGCTTGGGCAGCGCCGCTGCCTGCAGTATATGTAAATAAATAAAAATAAATAAAAAGCGAATATGTACAGAAAGGCAAGACCCTCCTCGCACGTTGGCCGCGATGTCAAGGAAACGATGGGACGCTATTGGATGCGGTGGAGGCGGAGGGATATACGAGTCCCTTTAAGGGGCATTTGCCGCTACCTTCTTAACCTGTAACCGACTATAGCAACGTAATAGAAATGTAATCAAAGAAAAATTTAATCAGCTTGGACGTAATAGGTGAATAAAGTACAGAGCTTCAAGCAGCCTTTTTTGTCGATTACATTTTGGTATAGACCAACAAAGAACCGAGACGACCAAGGCGTACAGCAGTAGCTAGAGAATTTTCTATTGATGTAACCCGCACCAGTTACGAAAATCTGGACGACCCGCGCATTTAGAATGTTCCAGGCAAAAATATGGATGGCAATAAGCCTGGAAAGCATCACAAGTTGTCGCAGGCCCTTATTTAGCCAGTCTGCCTGTGAACGTCGATTTCGTCACTATTCTTGCCCTGGACTAGCACCGTAATCACAAAGTCACTAAACGCTTGTGCTTGTTTGAGAGACACTGCATTCGGTGCAGAACGTAGTTTTCTTCCTGCTCCGGACAGTGACAATTAATTTGAGGGATGTAATTTTGCCAACAAAATTGTATTTAATTACAATTGTATTTGAAATACCTACGTTTTAGTATTTAAATACACACGTCAAATACATTACCCAATTTGTAATTAAATACAAATGCAAAATACACAAAGTATTTGAAATACGTGTTTCAAATACTTGTATTTGAAATACTGCCCATCCCTGATATATATATATATATATATATATATATATATATATATATATATATATATATATATATACAGGGTGTTTTTTTTAAGCTTAACAGAATTTTTTTTTTTTCGAGAACCATAAAAGCTAGATTAATGCGGTCTGCGCAGGTGCGTTATACGGCCAGGGGGACATAATATAGGAGGGTAATCGTAACGATCAGTCGGCTAATTAGTTAAAATTCGTTAATGAACTTTTTAATTCATGAAAATAGACATATAGTATCAATTAGAAACTCGCTGCGCGTCATCGAAAACCCCTAAATAAGTCATTTTCAGAAAGACTTTGAGCGCGCGCGAGAAGCGTAGTAGTGCACTAAAGTTAGCACTCGTGGAGCACGTACAAAGCTAGCGGTTGCAATAAGGCGCCCGCGCAATTTTTCCGTCTCTTATTTAGCCCCAGCCTTGTACCTGCTCCACGAGTGGTAACTTTAGTGCACTACTACGCTTCTCACGCATTCAAAGTCTTTCTGAAAATTACTAATTTAGTGGTTTTCGATGACGCTGAGCAAGTTTATAATTGGAACTATATCTCTATTTTCATTATTAAAAAGTTAATTAACAAATTTTAACTAATTAGCCGACTGATCGTTACGATTAGCCCCCTATACTATGTCCCCCTGGCCGTATAACTCACCTGCGCATACCGCATTAACCTAGCTTTCATGGTTTCTTTTTAAAAATTCAGTTAAGCTTGAAAAAAGACACCCTGTATATATATATGACATTTTGGGGGCTAAGTAGGCTGCAAGCGTATTTTTATAAAAGTAGAAGCCACCGAGGGTCAAACAAACTTGGAAGGTTTAATTCAACATGTATAAGTTATACAGAAAGCGCGACGTTTCGAAGGGGGACCCTTCTTCCTCAAGCGGGACTTGAAAGCGGGACTTTTTTTCAAGTCCCGCTTGAGGAAGAAGGGTCCCCCTTCGAACCGTCGCGGTTTCTGTGTAACGTATACATGTTGAATTAAACCTTCCAAGTTTGTTTGACCCTCAGTGGCTTCTACTTTTATATATATATATATATATAAAAGTAGTTTTATACCACCTACCGAACCTCAGCTTACTACAGCTCTATAGCACCTACCGAACCTCAGCTTACTACAGCTCTAAACGAACTTTCGCAGCTGAAAACTCGTTGTGACGACGCGGAGGGCAGATCCCGTCGTAACAACCTTCTATTTTTTGGCGTCACTGACACCGATAGGGAAACGTGGGCCCAGTCCGAGGGCTTGGTAACCGGCCTGTGTTCCAGTAACCTAGGCGTGAATATCGAATCAAGCAAAATTGAAAGAGCGCACCGCTTGGGAGCGTTCAATCCACAGAAATGTCGCCCTATAATTGTGAAGTTTTCATCATTTAAGGATAAAGAGGGCATTCTTTCGTCGGCATTTAAGCTCAAGGGAACACGTGTAGCCATCAGTGAAGAGTTTCCCATTTCTGTCCGACTTGCGCGCCGTCACCTTCTTGATTTTGCCAAGCCTAAAGGCACGACTTACAAGCTGCGTCACGATAAGCTGTTTTTGGATAATAAGTGTTATGTATATGACGCCGCTCTTGGTGCCGTGAAGGAAAAAAGTGCATAGCAATGCCAGCGTTCATTTCGTTTTTCGTCACCCAATCAACCTGCAAAACGCCGTGATATCTGTAACAAACCTTCTTATCATTCTATTTTATTTACTAATATTAGAAGCTTGATACCAAAAAGAGATGATGTGATTTCCTTGGTTGAGGCATGCAACGCAGATTTCCTTGTGCTTACCGAGACGTGGCTAAGCCCCGATATATCCGATGCTGAACTTTTTCCTTTGTGTCCAAACTTTCGTGTGTATAGGTGTGATAGATCCGCTAGGAGGGAGGGTGGTGTGCTTTTAGCTATAAATAATCACATTCCGTCCCGGGTTATACCAATTCTTACTGACTTAGAAGTTGTATTTGTGTACGTCGCTACGACGCCCCCCGTAATAGTGGCTGTGTGCTATAGACCGCCAGATAGTGATAAAGAATTTGTTAACAAGCTATATAAGTGTATTTCTGAAATCACCACTAAATACCCTAACGCCTTTGTTACTCTCTTTGGTGATTTCAATTACCCGAACGTTGACTGGTCTGCCCTCTCTTCTAGTTGCGCATTGTCTCAAGAATTTATAGACTTTGTTTAGATTTCAACTTTACAAATGTTATCACTCAGCCTACTAGGATTACTAATCACTGTAGCAATATACTCGACTTGTGCTTAAGCCAAGACCCCTCACTCTTCAGTAACATCACATACTTACCCGGCACTAGTGACCATCTCGTCATCGATTTAACTCTCTCTCTCTCTGCTCCTCGTAGGTCACATTACTGCAAATTCATTCGCAATTACGCGAAAGCTGATTACGCATCAATCAACTCGAACCTCGAAGATTTTTATCATACTTTCTCAGTTAACTTCTGGGAAAGAGCGGTTAATGAAAACTGGACTCTATTCAAAGATAAAATGATATATCTAATCGAACGCTTTATTCCGCTGACCCGTATTATATCTGACAACACTAACCCTTGGTACAATAAAAATATTCATAGTCAATCGAATAGGAAAAAAAGACTCTATAAGCGGACTAAGGCTGTCAACACTACGGCTTCTTGGAACGCCTACTACGAATGCGCTAGGGCTTATAAATCAGCAATAAATCACGCCAAAACAAAATTCTATAGTATCGACCTCCCCAACATACTAACCACGAAACCAAAGAAGTTTTGGAAAATAATCAATCCAGCACTTTCACTTCCTTTGCAATTTGTAGATGACGACGGACTTCCGCTTTCTGATAAACACGGCGCTCTTGCTATTAACAATTTCTTCTGCTCCATCTTTACTAACGAGGACTTACTAAATATTCCCGACTCGTGCCAATCCATTCACCCCCTCATGGATCCTATCGTAATTGACCGTACTGGAGTACTTAAGGCTATAGATCAACTAAAGGTGTCCTCCAGCTCCGCAGATGACCAAATTAACTCTAAGGTATTAATAAACACTAAACACATTTCTTCCACTTTCCTCTGCAACATATTCTCTCAATCTCTTAATCTCTCTGAAGTACCATCAGACTGGAAAGTTGCTAACGTCATACCCGTTCATAAAACAGGCGATCGCCAACTAATCAGCAACTATCGTCCCATCTCGCTCACCAGCGTTTCATGCAAACTCTTGGAGCACATTCTCTATTCTAACATAATAAATTTCCTAGACTCTCATAACCTCCTTTTTAAGCACCAGCACGGATTTCGCAAGTCCTACTCATGCGAAACTCAGCTAACAGCATTTCTAACTGACGTTTACTCAAATTTCGATTCCAATGTTCAAACTGACGCCATCTTTATTGACTTCTCCAAAGCATTTGACAGGGTCCCTCATCAACGTCTTTTAATGAAACTAAGAAATATTAATCTTCACCCCTCAGTAGTCAATTGGATTTTTGAATTCCTTACTAATCGCACACAGTACACTTCTATTAACAATATAAAATCTACCACAAGCGCAGTAACGTCTGGCGTCCCTCAGGGAAGCGTTCTTGGCCCCCTTCTTTTTTTAATCTACATTAATGATCTCCATCATTGCATCACTTCTGAAGTACGTTTGTTCGCCGATGACTGTGTCATATATAGACCCATTCATTCATGCCACGATCAGCTAACCTTGCAAAACGATCTCCAACTTATAATTCAGTGGTGTCATAAATGGCAAATGGCTTTAAACTATAATAAATGTAAATCGCTATCTTTTTCCCGCAATTCACATGTTCTATCCTCCTCTTACCACTTTTCTGGCATCCCAGTAACTGCTTGTTCATCGTATAAATATCTAGGAATTCATCTGACATCTGACCTGTCATTGACCACTCATATAACAACTGTCATCGCCGATGCTAACCGCACTCTCGGATTTCTTCGCCGTAACCTCAGACAAGCTACATCCCCCGTAAAACAACTAGCTTATACTACCTTGGTCAGAACTAAACTAGAATTCGCTTCTTCCATATGGTCACCGTGGCAGGCATACCTAACTAACAACCTGGAATCCGTTCAAAGCAGGGCCCTCCGTTTTATTTATTCTGACTATTCCCCATACGCAAGCATATCAGGACTTCGCCAATCAGCTAACCTTGACACTCTTTCTCACCGCCGCAGGGTGTCTCGTCTTTCTCTTCTTCATCGGATCTTTTATTACAACAGTCATCTCAGACAAAGTTTGGTATCACCTCCTTACCGCATTTTCCCTCGTCTCGACCATTCTTGTAAACTCCGTCCGATTTCATCGTCAACCGTCACTCACCAAATGTCTACTCTACCATTGGCCATTGACGACTGGAACTCACTGCCTGACGTAATTGTTACCTTATCTGATACTAAGAAATTTTCTGCAGCCATTAGCTTATTTTTTCTAACCCATAACTAGATTACAGCCTGTTTTTGTAGATAAATTGTTTTGTTACTTGTTTGTTTTTTAAGTGTTCACTCCCTTGTGTAATGCCCCCTGGGCCTTCAAGGAATAATAAATGATGATGATGATATATATATATATATATATACATTATTATTTATTGGGCGTGTGATTGCTCCAGCACCTTAAAACACCCCTGAAAATATTTTCTGGCTACGCCAGTGACACCACCGACGCCGCCAAACCTGGGTGATCGCAGGACGACAGTATTGGCAGACGGCTCTAGTTACTTCGATATGCTGCCGACATGTGGCGAAACTCGACTTGCGCGAAAGTGCGGCGCGGGCTTGCGGCGCTTCCGCGCCTGGACCAATTCGACCGATTCGTCTCCGTAGAACTATGGGCCATTATCGCAGGTATAAATGCAATGTGACGGTGATCTGGGAAACAAACCTTGTATACCGAAGCAAACAAGTCAAAACAGTAGAAGATTAGGTATTACAGAGACTCGGCGTCGCGCCAAAGAAAGTGTAATAAGAAGTATCTTTAGCCCACAATTCGCGAAGAAACGAAAGCGATAGCTGTAGGACGGTCGCGAAATTCGGGTGGAATGATGCCGTCACATACCTCAGGACGGGGGTGCGACGTGGTTCATAGCCGTCGTGGTTGGCGTCGCGGATGCCACTGACGACCGCCAAGTGTGCTCGGTGATCCGTGAAGTTAGTGAGAAAGCGCGGTGGAAGTTTTGTAAACCATTCAACATTACGCGTAGAAACTTGATACCGCCAAAATGGGATTTCGCGTAACGCTAGCAATGTTTGAAGACAAGTATTTCAAGCAGACGAGAGCAAGACCCTCCATTCGTGGCGCGTAGCTGGCGGGATGCCCGCTCGTATCTCCCGGTCCTGCGGGGCCGATGGAAAAACCCGACTTCTTTGGCTTCCCGCCAAGAACGGCGAGAAGGTTTTTTCCCTTTGTTCGCGCGGCGACGACAACAATCAAGGTCAAAATCTTCGCAAAGTGTCGCCTGTAAAGCTTCGCTTTAAAACTTCCGGAAGTTTGTCTGCTAAAACAACTCGGGTCGGCCATCATTGCGGGGAAGCTCGGCACGAATCTTCGGCGCCCACCGCTAATGCCTTACCGTTCACAAGGTAGTTAAATGGGTTTCAGGATTTGTAGGTTCTACGTCGTTCTCAGGTATATGGACTAGGCTAGTCGAATAGGTAGTGCTGAAAATGCGCCCACGGTGCCTTCGGCAGATTTGTAATTCTTTTAAAGAACAAGAGCTCTTGTTTTTTTCGCCCAAGAGATCAGCTAGGCATATGTCGATCCCGTATAAGCGAATTTTAGGACGTATACAGTTAGCACTCGACGGTGGAACTTTTAAAGTAGTGGCTACGCTCCGCGGGTCTTCAGAAACAAGCAAAAGCAATAGCACACCGGAAGTAGGATACACCTTCAGGAAGTCTGGCCATCATTTGGTTTTGTTTACCTACGCACACCCTGTATACAATGCGCGATTATGGCGTTTTCCAGCAAAGTAAGCTAGAAAATAACTAGGTGGAGACCTTAGAGGCGATGTCTTGCTGCTTCTTTCTGCATATAAAGGCGTCACAAGCGATCATCGGGATCACCAACTGGGACCACCGATGTCCGCGTCTACGCCCCGCCATTCCGAAGCGGCCCGAATTCATCGGACCTTTCCCGCTAGATTATATTAACCCTTTGACTGAAAACTTCCCTGACGAAAAAATATTTTCAAAATGGGGAATTCCTCCCCTTCCCCCAATTTGCCAGTATAATTTGTTACCTCGATCAATTACCTCGTCAAGCTAAAGTCCCTAGATAAGAACTTCCTACAAGTAGCGACATTCTTTGAAACACCTACTCCGTGACGGTGCAGGTTTTAGGAAGCGAATGGCGGAGCATAGCAGAGTTTCGAACTGGATGGCGCCTATTTGTTCCAGCGGAATGTGCTTTTTCATTTGTATCGATACTTGATACTTCTAAAAGAAATATCAAGGGACTTTATGTCAAATATTTTTGTGCCGCCATCTATGCATTGGTTTCTAAAACAAAATCATTTCCGATGATTGGGGATAGATGGCGATCCCGGACGATAAAAAGAGCAATTGCGTTTAAAGACGCGCTCCCCAATATCAAATGAAGAGCGGCGCGCGTATACAAGCACCCCCAAGCTGCAGTTAATATTGGTGTAACTCTAAAGGCGCGTTCCCAGTTAAGGGCGTGCTCTATGGTTGGCGCTCGGGGAGGTTGTCTTCGGTCGCAAAGTAATGAACTGTAGACGACCCCGGAGACAGTGCAATGCCATCGGTAGGCGCCCGGAGAAGCGCGAGGCCACATGTCACCGCTGAAACGCTACGATATATTTCGTATTTCTCCTACCATCGTCCTATAACCATTACGTGAGTCCATCGACGTGCTTTGTCTTCGAAGTTTAAATGTAACTCGCGTTTCAATCTGCACTTTTTTTTTGATTGCTTGTGTGATTCTAAGCTGAATACGCTTGTGTTGTGACTTGACATTGGTTTCGTTCGATTTCATGTGTATCGTTCAGTAGTATAATTTTACCTAATGTTTAATAATTTGTTTCGTGCAATTCTTAACTTTCACGAATGATAGGGAGCGCACTGGTGTCTATCTAAATGGCTGTCAGCTGAATGGTCGCCTTAGAACAGCAGGGGGAAGTACGGTCTGCGACGCATAAGTAAAATACTGTTTTGTAAACTACGAGCGATATAAGGGTCCTACTTCGTATTGCCACGTAAGAAAGGTGTAAGGACGCATCCCATCACTGTAAGTTGCTAATTGATTCTTTGACTAACAAATAAATGTGTTTAATTTTTGTATGTGATTAATTTTAATAATTATGTTACATCAAGATAAACTTGTCACATTCGCTACATGCGTTAAGCTTCAGTTTACTGGGCACGTATACATTGTCACGCCTAAAATTTGCGGCTGTGTCGTATATATAGCCCACCCGTTTTTATGCTGTTAATGGCCATGTTTGCTTTGGTTATCAGTAAACCAAAACTATGTGTGTAAATAAAGGACGAGCGTATTGCTCAGGGTATACTGAATACGAGGAAGTTGGTCGTTGTTCGTTGTTGTCCGTCCCTTGTGTCTTCCTCATATTCATGTATGTAACGCGTGCTATGCGTCATTGGCTGAAGCATACCATGAACAGCTAATGTGGTCGCGGCATCTACAAGTAACAACGCCATATAAATTATAGGTAAACGAGAATAACCATAATTATACGCCAAGAGTAACTCCATTCCAATATTTACAAATCCACAGCTAGAGTATACTAGAACTGGGAGCTGTGCCGATTGCGTCGGCCTTTCCATACGAGCTGGGTGTCGTGTTGACCTTGTCTGCCGCAGAGGCCTGGGGTGACGCTGCCAGTCACAGCGGGGCCAGGAAACCGGTCGGGCACCGTTTAGAGAGGCTGGTTTGGAGCGTGTTGGTCTAACTATTTCTTCTTGTTTTGCGTTGTGTGTAAAGCGATACAGTATCGCGTGGCTGTTAGCTGTGCTGGAGAGACAAGGAACAAGAGAAAAGGGGAGAGGAAAGCAGATTATATCACTCAAACTCCAAATTCTTAATAATGCTGGTATGTAAGGTGAGATAGACAATTATTCTCCCGTAACAACTAAAATAAATACAATTAAAGAAGCGACATTATGTAAGTAACTGACAACTTCTAAACGGCATTTGCAATTTGAATAAAAGCTTCTGCTCCCAGCGCAAGTGACGCTTCTTCACATAGGCATGAGATAGGATGCAACTTATTCTTTCACACAACCGAGCCAACAAAAATAACAAAGAATACGCCCATTTTCACGCCAAATAAAGCATCTCTGCTGCAACCATCAGGCCTCTGTCAGCCGTCGGCTGACCGAGCTCTGCCCCCCCCCCCCCCCCCCCCCCCTCCCCAATGCCCTCACTGACGTGCTTGCACATCGCGACAATCTCACGGCTGCCGGACGGCACACCTCCCCATTCTAGCACACCCGCCCACAAAATGTTCGCCGCTTCGCAGAGGGAGGAAGTCGTGCCGCGGGCCCTTTTTTGGAAATGTCTGTAGGTTGTCCGTAACAGCTTCTGCAATATAAAGCTGGCCAATTCCGATCATATCATTATCACTCGGCAGCTTATGAGATCGGAGCATCACTCAATAAGAGGAATGAGGAAGGAGTAACGAAAGCAGTGGGCACTCCATCATCAAACTAACCACTGTCAAACTGCAGAATGACCCCCCCCCCCCCCCATAAAAAAAAAAAAAAAAAAAAAAAAAAAAAAACTTACACGTTTTTTCGTTTTACTGCGAAAATAAACTACGCATCGCCGAACGTTTATTTTCCAACCGTTCTATTATTCAAATTTTATAAAATATTTTGTTTGAAATTTTCAATAAGAAAGTGGCGGCTGATAGACCCCTTATTATGCAGATATACGGGGCCAGTCAGCAAAGAGGGTCGACATTTTCTTGTTGAAATTTTGAGAAAATCACGTATAACTTTTGACTGGGATAACGGGTAGTTTTTAAACTTTAGCATCTGGTTCGGACCTCTAGTGCTGCATTTGGGAGTATATAATGAGCGTTCGGTAATGCATAATTGATTTTTGCAAAAAGAAAAAAAAACTATATATATTTTTTAATTTGAGGACACCCTGCATTTACAAATTATATAATCTTAATTTTTAAGCGACTATATGTGGTCATAGAAGCACAAAACTTTAGCTGTGTCTCAAACTTGTGACGTCAGAAAAATTGTGTCTTTAGTTTGTAGAACATTCTTCCCCTGGAATTCGGGTGCGGAGCTTCTCCTAAAGATCACGTGGCAACGAACCTGGTAGCCTTGCGATGCCTAAGTTTCTCATTCACTTAGAAGAAACTTTGAGAGGGTTTTATTTGTTAAGGAAGACGGAGAAGAACGACTTTAATTAGTTCCCTCGGAGTTTTTAAAACGAGTTCAAGTTGAGCGACCATAAAAAAACAAAACAAAAAAACATTAGAACAAGGTGCGTTGACAAACATTATTTTTGTTTTAGGAAATTTTTGAATGTGCTCAGTTTTAATTCCCGCCGAAAAATGTCTTCCAGTTTTTTTTTTTTTTTTTAAACTGGAAGACATTTTTCTTCCAGCTGAAAATGTCTGACACACGTGAGACAAAATTTTAATTAAAACTCCCGAATGCGTATCGACCCCTATTTTTTCTTTTGGATGGGGGAGGGGTGCGAGAGAGAGAGAGAGACATAACAAACATTGAAAAATTGGAGAACAAATTTATACAGCATATAAAGGCATGGTGGCCGCAGCGAATTAATAACGACTTTATATGGTTATTCTTGTTGTTCGTTGTAGTGTTTTTTTTTTTTTTTCGTTCGTATCTTCGTTTAAAAACTTGTAGTTAAGGTGTGTGCGCTGGCGTCGATTATTGCGTTTCCTCAGACCTTCGTATAGCATCCTAATACTAAAACTGTTTGGTTTATTGAAGAATTCCCTAGAAGCTAAGCAGCGAAAACTGCGTTAAAGATGAAAACTTACTTCTTTGAGAGTCAATGCCAAAGTTCAATGCATCCCCCTCGTTTCCTTAGAAAAAAATAGTTCGTTAAGTACAACGAAAACAAAAAAACCGACATCGTTCTAAATACGTCTCTCATCGATACGCATTTGAAGTGTTGGGTAAAGCACATATAAAAAGTACTTGAAGTACAAAGTAAAGGAGAGGTTATGTGCTTCAAATACCGTAGAAAGTACATTGCGCGCCATGTACTTGTAGTAGAGCGCTATAAATACTAGGGCTGGGTGTGGATTAAAATGTTAACCCCATTAATCGTCACCTTTTAACGATGAATAATTCGATTAATCGGTCTCGTTAATTTTCATGCACAGTAGTCATAAAATTATTATTATTATTACTATTATTATTACTATTTGTTTTTGCCGTTCAATATGTGATAAACGGCGCAATATAGAATTTCAATTACTAATCAACCTCGAGGTGTAGTTAAGAACAGTGTTGCGAAATGGGCACTTCCATTCCATTCCACCTTCATTCCTGGGAATTAGAGTTTCCGACAATTCCGTTCCTCTCAACTCCTCAGAATGGATACACTGGACCCATTCCCACTCCTAAAATGGCCGAGTTCCACCATTTGATTCCTTTTATTTCTAAAAGTTAGAAATGACCACGGACAGCCACATTGTGTTGCCGAGAAAAAAAAGACAGCATAAACCTGCTGCCGTTTTGAAATGCGGAGGCGACGGCAAAAGTATGAAAAAACTTCCTCATTCTACGAAGCCGAAGGGTGATCCAACAAAGCGTTTTGTAGAAGTTGGTGTCAGTGCAGACATCGATCGCGCGTTTAACCGTAATAGGCTTGAGAGTAAAAAAAAAACGCTAAAAGTTAAAACCACAACTTTTCTTCGCAAACGAACCGTATGCAGCTACCGCCTGTTGTTTGTTTAATAAGACGTTAAAAATGTCTAGTTCGTCTATGGCGCAAGAAGGTACCTTGTTCTGTGCTTTGGGTACTTTCACAACAGCACCGTTAGTGCGCTGTTAGAAGCGACGCCGCGCAAACCTGCCCCAAATCTTCACTCACTGCTGGAAGAACAGACAACCGCTGACGAAGTGCGAATGGTGTATAGCGCCAGCACAAAGGACTGTATAGCAACATATTATAAAACCTGTCTTAAAAGGTAAACTTTTACGTTTTCTGTACGATTCTTGCGGTTTATTAACATATTCAATCCAATTATTTATATGTGTTCCACCGAAACACTAGAAGATTGACTGGGTTAAAAGCACGTAGTCGAACCGGTCATTAGTCCGGTTTGGTTTTGGTTCGCGTTCAGTAGCCTTGCATCTTGTTCCGGTTCGGTTCTAGTTCAGTGATGCTTTTGAAGTAAATGTTCGGTTGCAGGTTCCACCAAGCGCGAACCATTTCAAACTGGTTCTTTAAAAAAGAAAAAAAAGAATTAAAGAACACCGCTTCCAGTCGTTAAGAAGATTACGATGAGTTCAACACGGCGTCTTTTGCATAAAAAAAAATTAGGTCATCAGTAGTCGTGCTGCAGAAACAAGGACAACGAAACAGATATATGCTTCATATGAAAACTAGGTACCCTTACAAAAACGGGTCTCAACGTTCTTTTTAATTTTTTTAGACTTCTTATTGACTTTCCGCGATCCTACTGAATTCCTTTATAAACGCACTTTGTTTTGACTATTGTCAAAAAACTTTCAAAAGAAAAAATATTGAATTTTTTTGTAGACTTATTTATAAAAAAATTAAAAAGAACTTGTAAAGACGTTTTTCTATAGGATATTTTCTAAAAAAATTCAAAAGGAAAAACAATAGATTTTGTTTTGTAGACTTATTTATAAAAAAATTAAAAAGAACTTGTAAAGACGTTTTTCTGTAGATTATTTTCTAAAAAAATTCAAAAGGAAAAACGATAGATTTTGTTTTGTAGACTTATTTATAAAAGAAATAAAAAGAAGTTGTAACAACGTTTTTTGTAGGTTATTTTCTAAAATATAAAAAAAACCTATTGACATTATTTCTTTATAATATTTTATAAAAAGAGACATTTTTTATTATTTTATTTGGTCTGCGGTCTTTTGCGGGGTCCGATATGACGGTTGTTTTTTTTTTTTTTACTTTTTATTGAAAATGTGTTGACTTCTTGTTCACTTTGATTACTTTATTTCGACTGACTTCCTGTTGACATGGTCAACAAAAAGTTTGTTGATTTTGTGTTGAAACTTTTTTTATGATTTTCTATTCACTTTCTATTAACTCTACGTTGGATCTTTTTTCAGTTGACTTCCTGTTGAAAGTGTTATCAGA
The DNA here is from genome assembly GCF_016920785.2 of Ixodes scapularis. Taxonomy (NCBI): domain Eukaryota; kingdom Metazoa; phylum Arthropoda; class Arachnida; order Ixodida; family Ixodidae; genus Ixodes; species Ixodes scapularis. The sequence goes on from NW_024609857.1 coordinate 98,256,122, forward strand.
AATACTGCAGACGTTCTATTTACTTCGTGTTTAAATTATTCAGTTGACGTTCTGTAGCCAGTGTCAAAAGAAAAGCTACAGACTTTCTGTTGACTTTTTATTGAACATAATACATCTTGACTAAATGTCAAAAGTCACTAAGTTTCTCAATAGTCTCTCAGAAGTTGAGAACCATAGGGAAGAGCTTCCGTTCTCCTGCCTCCAGCGCGAGCCTTCGATTCTATCCTTGACAACTCTTCAACGTCTCGCGCCCCTCGAGCTCGACTGCGCAGTCAAAGCACGACGGAAGGCATGGGGCGCGTGCTGAAGGGCAGGCGTTCGAAAAACACGCCCTGCCGTTCTCACTTTGTAAATGGCAATCGTTGCATTATTGACCCTATTCAACTAGTAAAGAAGAGCAAAATAACTATTTTAAAATGGAGCAACCGCCTTGACTGGCTTCGTCCCGAGTGTTGCTATGCAGAGAAGCGATAAACATTTGTTCGTTCTATGAGCCGTTTTTGTGGATGTTGTTTTAGCGACCGCACGAAATTATTATTAGTTGTACCAATGCTTTTTAGTAAGAGATAGAGTCCACGAACTTCGAAACACTGTCTTTCTTTTGACAGACTTTCGAGAAGGAGACCGGAGACTTAAAAACTTAGTAAGTGCTGAGGTGGTCACCGGCCAAATGATTACCTTCAATATATAGGCTATATAAGGCTCTGGTGCTGTCAACAGGACTGTGTTTCTGGTGTTGAGTGCTTGATGGTGTTTGTGTTTGTTTACATTGCTTATTTGTGGGATGTGTATGTATCAAAAAGACACTATTTCCTAACGAAAGTAAGAAATATATTAAGAAATTTAGTGTTTTTTTTAAACGTTAATCTGCGGTTTTGTCAAAAGGAATTCAACAAAATTTATGTAAGAAGGAATTCAAAAGAATGTATGTAAGAAGGAATTCTAAAAAATTTAAGTGGCCAATTTTAACTAGGAGTTAAATAAGTTGTCAAAACAAAGTCTAAAAAACATCAAAAAAGTTTAAAAAGAAATTCAATAGGACTCCAGAAAATTTTCAACAAAAATTCAAAAGAATTTAACTACAGATTTTTGCAAGGGTAGTTACACAGGTGCTCAAAAAAGTACAATATTCACATGTAAAGCATATAAGATAGCACGCACAATGATACTGTGACGGTAGTACGTACCGTACTTGCAAACTACCCACGAAAACAAACAGTTACCCACTGTAGATGGGAAATTTAGCCAGTGCAGTGCGACTGCTAGCCTGGGGTCGTTAACGACCATCACGCAGTAGCAATACACGACCGCGCATAAGTACGATGGCCATCGAGATCGAAACGGCAAACTACCTGCACGCCCGAACGACTTGCTCGAACGACTGTGTTCAAGCGGAGAAAGACAGTGAGGGCGAATAGAAAGATTATTAAAAAAAAAAAAAAGGACAAAGAGACCACAGTTGACTTCCGCTTCCTAAAAAACGCACCCGACAAATATTTTTATTTCATTTTTATTTTCCTGTAGCGTCCAGGGTTCTTGGCGACTGACGTCCAGGCGACCGGTGCCACTGTGTCAAGCTTGTCGAGGCTTCGCCTCCAGATTTCGCCACAAACGCGCCGACAGCTGACAACTTTTTGTTTTTATTTTGATATTTATGTTCACTTTCTCCTTCCTTGAGGAATACTGCTTAGTGGCAAGAACACAAACTATATATATGCACACACACACAACCACAACCACACATACTCACACAAACACACAACACGTAGGCACACAAACACACAAACGCACACACACACGCAAAAAGAATAGCTCTTTAGCCTCTCGGCATAGCCAGATATACGCTACGAGCAACACTCTCCGCCCAACCGGAAGGACGCGTGACACGCGTCCTTCCGGTCCATCGAAACAAAGTATAGAAGTATACGCCTCCACGCCGACTCGCCGACGCCAGTTTGTGTTGCATAGATATGAAGTATACGTATATGTTTTATTATTACTGAGCTGTCTCCATGCCGTCGCGACCGTTTGTTTAGTCCAAACTGAGCCGCTAATGCCAACGCCGCCAATATTGAATTGACTTGGCTCCGCCACCCGCAAGAAGGCGCGGCTCACCTTTTATTACGTCAAACCGTTTCGAATGAACCGGTGACCGCAGCATGCGATTACGGTTCCGTCCCGGTTCGGGTTCAAGTCGCAAGTCACAGCGAATATAGGGGGTGCTGCGGAAATCAAAGATGGTGGTCAAAATGACGATCGGTTCGCTAGGGTCGCTGTGGGCATCAAGTTTCATCGGAATCGACGCGTTCTTCGACAAATAATACTATGTAATTGACTTCAGTATTTCATTAGTTTTTTTTTTTTTTCTAGATATGAACGGCCAGATTGTCGTACATTTGAAAACTCCTTGAAGACACAGACAACGGAACGCAAGGATAAAAAAAATCGGCACCGGCACCGTCGAAGGAGGATCGTTTCGCGATGGGCACTCCTTTCTGCAAGACTACTCAGACACAAAGTTTGATGCGATGGGCAGTCGATAACGGGCAGCAAGAACCTTTGAGGTCATTTACCACTTGACTAGTCGCGCAACGTAAGCATGAAAAAATGAGCGGCGCGACCACTTTGATACGCCGCTATTCATGGATACTAAACGAAACGCCACTGCGTTAACCGAGATTTATGTTTTGTCACGATTTGTTTTATGCGGTAAGCGTTGATCGCCAGCAATCTACAGCACTAAAGACGACGTGCGGTCAGAGAAAAGGAGTGAGACGAGCGAACGAACTTGATCAACGTCCTCCTTGTGTAAGCGCCGAAAACGTCCGGAAACAACGAACAAGAGAAGCAGTTTAAGGTAATTTCAGTTTCGTGATCATCAACCAAACCTTTATTTTGTTTACGGGCATATCACAATGCGATTGACCAAACTGGGCGGCGATATTGTCACTTTGCATGAACGAATAGCTCCCCAGAAGCTCCGAATCCCTCTCATATACTTTGCCCGGTACCGCAAACATTATGTACACTACGCACGTCCAAACACTGCACTCATTTGCGATCCGTGTACATACACCGGTCCAAGACTAACGAGGAAACTATCCCTAAGAAATAACTTCATTTGACGCCAAACAGCATAATTTCAAGAAGTTAAGGGTTCATTTATGCTATGCTCGGAATGGAGCGAACTCGAGACAGCAACGATAGGACTTCGACCCATGCATTTCCGCACTTTTCATATGCAATAAAATCAAACCCTAATAAAACAACGCCGTCAATCGCGAATTGCATTTGAAAAAAAAAAAAGCTGCAAAGGTAACCCGTGCAAAGCTTTCGGACAAAGGCAATGTAGCGGAGTTGGTCGAGTCATTATGAGTGGGCACTAAAATCCCGATTACGTGTCCCTAATGCACATCGAGTATACTTACATTTGTTACATCCAAAAAATGAAGCAACGTTTAACCCACGTTGTTGTCAGAATTAATCTTCAAAATCTACACGGGAGCACTTGTTGACAATCCGTCGACCGTGACAACAACGCTGGGGACAACTTTCGTTTAGGGCTAGTGCATTCTCGGCCAGCGGGGCAGGAGCACCGAGGATGATCACATCGACTTTTACGCTTTATACGGCCATTTTCGCGTCCGAAGTCAGCTCTGTGAGAATCATCCAACCACCGAGCAAATACAGAGACCGCGAAGAATACGTTTTCAACATTGTCAGTGTGATGTAGGAGCAAAGCCCCGTGGAGGGGGAAACCCATGGCACTGGGTCGAACGATCACCTTCGAGCGGTAGATCCGGTGACGAGCGAACGCAGGCCGTGCTTCTTTCGATGTGTCCTTGCCGCGAGGGGTTTAGATGCACATCACGTTGCCCGTTTATCGTACTATCACCGTGTAATATTAGTTATGGCGGTGTTTATGAGCCTCCGTCACCTGCGTTGCAAGCCTGCACAGCAAAACAATCACCCTCTTTTCGTTTCTCACGTTGGCCGCCAGGGCGGCAACACCCTAGCTGAAACTTGCGGAAAACAAATGTTTGATTTCGGCTAGAATTTAGTTCCGGTTCAGTTAAAACTAACGGTTTTGCTCTGGTTCTCGATCCGGGTTCGGTTCGACACCCTGGTTAAATGCTACATGCCAATCCCGCATGATTACAACAACCACTTTGTCTAGTCTCGCGGCGACAGGAACGCCGCCGGAGGCATGCTGTTTAGAAAACCTGGTTTTAGCGAACCCATTTTACAGACCCCAGTTGATCGCACCGCCTCATAAAAAAACTGAGTTTAGAGAAAATAGCGATGAGCCTTCTTTTAGCGTATTCGACCGCCGCGAAGCGGCGTGTACGTGTAGGCTAGGTTAACATTCTTGTAATGAGCCGCCACAGACAGTCACCGAAAGCGGCGTAAACGGGTGGCCCGGGTGGTTTAACGCGCGCCCCAGTGATACACGAACGAAGTCCATGAGCCTTTTTTTTTTAAGCAGCGTCCCCTTTTGATAAACGGCATTACTTTAAACTGAAACTCCGCTTTCTTTAATCTGAGATTCGATAAAAATAGACACCATTTCATCTAAATACGTTTTAGAGAACGGGCACGTTTTATCGATGCGCGGCTGAGAGAAAGCGAAGCCTCAGTTCAGAGAAACGCCGTTTATCGAAAAGGGGCGCTGGTTATAAAAAGGATTCTCCACTTCGTGCGTGTATCACTAAGCCCATGAAACTTTTCCACAGCCACTAGGTGGTGGAAAAGGCGGCACATACTTGAAAAGGGTAGTGGGATCAGGCACCGACGAGCGGCGAGCGTAGAAAAGTCCCGGATGTACGCGGCGGCGCTGCGGTCGTATACGGACTCGAGGGTCTGACCGGTTCCGAGCGTTCCGAAGACCTTCGGCGAGAAGATTTGGCTTGCGGTTTGGCCGTTTGACGGTATGGCAGCGCGAAGTGGCTCACGTTCTGAACTGATCTTTACCCCGTGTTTGATGTCGTTTGTGGCCAATGAATCGTTATGCCGAATTAGTGTTTAATCGCGCAGCAAATGTAATGCGAGTCGCCCTGGGGGCCCGCTTCACACAGCCTATCCAGCACATGTTCTGGTGGCGCCCTCTTGAGCAGTCGAAACGGAGTGCGGCAGGCGTGAGCGCTCGCTGAGCTCACTACCTTTACTCTAGTTCACGGCCACTCAAGCAACCAAGGACGTCACGAAGGAGGTTATTTTTTGCTTGTTTTTGTAATCTTAATTTGCCTGTAAATTTTAAAATAAAGCAAAATTTGAGAACAGAAAAGTTTTATTAATCTACTACCTTCAGCGCGGCAGGTTCGGTGCAAATTAAGAACTAGTCAAAAAGTTGTTGCAGCGCCCCTTCAAGGCCGGAATCGCAGTAACTCTCTCCGATCACTAAACAACATAATATCACCTGAAAAAAAAAATCAAAGTCCTTATTATGTGGATAAAAAAAAATGTTGACTTTTTAGAAAAAAAGAAGAAAGAAAATAGATTTCTAGCGAGTGTGCTCAATATCACATCACAAACCGTGCTATTTTTTTTTAGGTATAGACATATTTTCAGCGCCGTCGTTCGCCCAGTTGCCTACGTAGATTGCAGCGATTGGCTCTCCCAAGTGCTTTACGGGAAATTAGGCACTCCAGGTATCTTCAAGTGCATAACTAATTAATAAACAAACAAAAAAATGACAGCGCAATTAATTTTTTTTTTTTTATTTTCATACCTTGTCTATATAATGCATGATATTCAGTATTTGAGAAATGATCGTTTACATTTGTTTAGAGACATTAAACGGTCCTTTCGGGGGTAGGGGGAGTGGAGAACCTATGTTTATTCCCGAGCTTCGCCCCTATATATGCGTATATAACAGGGAAACTGACTCGATACGATGTTCTCTTGACGTCAATTTGCCCGCTAAACTTGGCGGGGAACTAAGCTGGTGCAATGGGTCAAGCGACGTCAAGTCACGTGACGTGTAGTTTTCCCTCTACATTTAGCAGAGTAACTAAGTTGATGTATAGCCCTCGTGAAGTCAGGCGACCTGACACCAGTTTTCCTGCCGAATTCAGCGGGGAAACTGAATTGATGTATGGGTCACGTGACGTCAATTTTTCCGTTAAATTTAGCGGAAAAAACTGAATTTGTCGAAGGAGACTCTCGTGACATCAATTTTCTCGCCAAATTTGGCGGGGAAACCGAACTGGTGTATAAGTCACGTGATATCAATTTACCCGCTAAATTTAGCTGGAAATGCAGGGACGGACAGACTTATAAAATTTTAGAATTAAAAAATTCAAACCCAGTGCAGTGAGGTCAAATACTGAGCCGCCCTGGGAGTCGAGTTTCTCTGACGCCTCCACCGAAACGCCGAAGGAAGTGTCGAGTTCTTGCGCGTCCCGCGATCAGCCGCCCTTCACCGGGTGTGCCACCAATCGCTGCGAACAGGCGACGCTTGACTTTCGAGTTTCAAGTTCTTTTAGGGCCCCTTCAGCGATCTCAAATTTTTTTAAACGGTGTGAGGTCGAAAAGAAGGCGCAGTGGATTTTTGTGAGTGACATGTGGGGCCATGTCGCGCCGGTATTGCGTGAAAGGCTGTCCCGGCGGAGTCACGACCGAAACTACGATACACAGACACCAAATCCAGTTGTTTTGACCGTTTGACGATTTCCTTTTCACTCGCATATCGGGCAAACGCCGTGAAATGTCGCAACCTGTCTATGATCATCTTAATGGGCATTAGGTGGCCGATGAGAACCATTGGAGATACCGTCCTTGTTGGCGCACGCGTTTACAAGGCCGCGCAACCGTGCCTGCGCGAATGCCCCTAAACCGACAGTGCCCCTGCCGGGAGATGCTCGAAGCCCGAGCAAACTTTTTCCGTCTTGGCAGGTATTGTTCATATACCTCTCTCTTCTTTAACAGTGGTTCGTATTCCTCCTAGTTGAAGCGAAGTGTAGTGGAAGTAGGTGTAGCCACAAAATGGCTAAGTATGAAGTCATGCCGCGTCTTTAGGTATTTAAACGCCCTGGTCTTGTCTTGCGTAGTCTGTTGCAGCATTAAAAACTGCAGGAAATGCTCTGCCCCTGAATTTATCGAGAACAATGGCTTCGCCACGTCGCTCAGTACAACAAATACATTTTTCTGACGTCACAGAAACAAAGGAGTATCGGTCAGCACCCTTCCTCTAGAGATTGGGACCGATTAAAGATTGGAATCAATTTATGATTAGGATCAATTCAAGATTGCGGTAAATTTAAGATTGGGATCAATTGAAGGTTCGAATAAATTCATGATAGAGATTAATGCACTCAAGCCAAACGCGCTTCGGTGCATTGACCCCAAGATGGGATCAATTCAAGATTAGGGTCAATGAATCAAAGCCCAGTGCGCTTAAAGGGCAACTCCGCTTCATTTTTGACAGTTAGAAAACTATGTAGCCCTCTTCAGTATCACGTAGGAAGACCCCATATCAAATATTACGATCTAATTCCGTCTACATATTTAATAAACTGGCTAGGAAACCTTCAAGTGAACCAAGTCGCCGAAATCTGCCAACTCTAGCGTGCGACGTGAGGCGCAATCGTCAGCGCAGTCAACAGGGAGTTTTCGTAGATCGTTTCCACTGTCCCGCAACGCTCTCCGCAACCCGCTATAGGATACTCGGAACTCTACAGTCAAGGCCATCGGCGCGCCGGCGCAGTAGCGGCTGCTTCGTCGCGGAGGGCTCAGCGGAGGGGAAAGCGCGGTCTACGAAAACTCCCTAATGCGACGGAGTTGGAGCGGCCAACGTTGAGCCACTACGTCAGAGGCATTACTACGTCATTCTCACGTTTTGTTTGTTTTTACTTCTCAGAGCGAAATTGAACGATGACGTCATGAGTTTCTCTTCCCGGTGTTGGCGGAACGGCGTCCACGTGATCACCGTAAAGGCCCGTTCACACTCTTGCAACCGAGTACGACTGAGGGAGACCAGACCGGTTTTTAAGCCTCTTACGACTTCTTAGGACCGGATGCGGTGCAGCGGAGCTGGTCCTAAGAGATCGCAAGAGGCTTAAAAACCGGTCTGGTCTCTCTCGGTCGTACTCGGTTGCAAGAGTGTGAACGGACCTTAACGCGGATGCGCTAGTTTGCGCTGCCCTGCGCGCTTATCGGTCTGTTTCTCCGCTCTCCTTCTCCGCCTTCGTCTTCTCCCCTTCCCCCTCTGCCCCGGTCCATCACCGTCCACGCCATGCGAAGCGACCTGCCCGCGCCGCGTATCCTGTCCCTCGCCCCCTCCCCCTCCCCCCCCCCCCCCCTCCCCCGGAACGTCACAAAACCACGTGGTTCGATTGGACGTGGTCATTGCTCTGACGACACGAGACCAATGTGGCCTGACGCAACCGAAGTGTCGGTTTCGGTATCAGCTGATGTTTAAATTAGGCATACACAAATAATATTCCACATTTCGCGAATCCGAAGACGTAGAGCTGTTTAGTAGTGCTTTGTGAAATGGAATCACATGTAAGCCTAAATTTTTCGGAATTGAGCGGAGTTGCCCTTTAAGGCATTGAGCATTGATTTGGCAATTCTTTTTTTCTGGACCGCGCCTCTCAAAGACATGGCAAAAAAAAAAAATTACAACACCGTTCCCTCAGTGTCTGCCCCCCAAAATCAATGTCGTTCAGCGCAATATAAGGATTGAATAGCCATTCAATTCTTATTCTGGAACAAACGTAAACTTTATTGTATGAAATTCTTTTAAATTTTTTGCGCATGGTGTCTTAGATTTTATTTGTGTCGTTTTTTTTGCGTCCCCTTTTTGAGGTATTATTAGTTAACAAAAAGGAGCTGGAATAAAAAAAAATAAATAAATCTGTGAAGCAAGAAGAAAGTTGCTGGACGCAGAAAGGCGTGCAGCCGATTGCGGATGTGGGGCGAAATTTTTAGCGCCAACCGTATTTCGGTGACAAACAAGGCTGAGAAGACAACGAGCGATGAAAAGTAAAAATCGACACGTGAGGTAAAGCATCTAGCAAATAAAAGAAAGATGAAAAAAAAGGGAAACGTGTGCTCCCAGCTTTTTATGATTGAAATCTCCGTGTTTTTGGACGTATTATGGTGGCAAAGATAATATATATATATATATATATATATATATATATATATATATATATAACACATGCACACACACACGCACACACACGCACACACAAATATGAAACCGAATTGAATGCGAATATGTTGCGGGCTGGAGTCAGGACGGCGCAAATTGGATTTCGGCATATTCGGAATTTCAGAGTTTCATCCGAGCAATTTGATAAGTTGAAAATTTCATTGGCCAACTTTATCATGTTTCTTTTCTTCTTTTTTTTTTTTCTACTCGTTCGTGACGGGAAGAAGTCGGCGCGCCTTTGTTCGCCATGCACCGCGTTCCCCGAGGGCCTAATTCAATCGATACGTAGTCTTTGTCCGTTTTCGGGGAGCGAAAGCCGGCGTGCTCGTTCGGGCACCGCTGTTCGCGTGCCACCCAAAAACAAAGCAAGGATTCTCTGTCCCTTTGGTTTAAGTTGCCTTTTGTTCATCATTCTTCCAATCTCCCCCGCTCCCACCGGAAATAAAAGGCAAGAAAACAATTAAACGAGAGTTGTTCGTTTTATGTACCGATTTTGAATGAGCTAGCATCTTTCCGTCTTCAGAAATCCTCTTTCTTTATTTTTCACCGTCTATTTCTCCCTCTCTCTTTATATATATATATACATATATATATATATATATATATATATATATATATATATATATATATATATATATATATATATATATATATATATATATATATATATATATATATATATATATATATATATATTTTAAACCCCGTCTTTGTCTTAGTCGTTATCCTTCTGGCACTCCATGTGTGTCCGTCTTCGTCTCCATTCTTCTTTTCCTTTGTCACTCTCCTTTCTGTTTGAAAGCATCGAAATAATCTGTTTACTTCAACCAGTGCTGACTTTGAAAAGAAGGTGACGTTTACAGATATCCGAAAGCGTATAGTAGTGCTTGTGTTCAAGACATAAAAAGTCGTCGATGCAATCAATCAATCAATCAATTAATTAACCAATCAACCAGCATATCGAGCAGTACATCAATTAAATCATGAATCAATCAACGTTTTATTTCAAATCAGGCATCATAAACCACTAATGTAGGCTGCGGGGGCAAAAAACAAAAATACTTGCCTTCCCGAGGCCTCTGCAACAAGCTCCGTAACACATACACAACCAACTAGAACTAACTCACAAACAAACCCCAGCATAACTTAAGCCAAGGTACCCCTCAGTTGTTGACACACAACTCAAATTAAAAAGTTGTTGACACACAAATCAAAATAAAAAACGGTTCACTAAAACTGCCTCATATCGGTTGATTCGCGCCTTACCGATGCACGTCTCAATAGTCGACGTTCATTATAGTAGCTTTATTCTGTAATTTGGGGGATACGGAATAAAACCTCTGTCTTTGCCTTATGCACTCCACGTTTGAAGTTGTTTTTTTTTTTTTTTTTCGCGGACATATTAGATAGAGATGTTCATTAATAAATATAAAACGAAAGTAGAGTCTTTCGGTACATTTTAGCGATTGCGTATCTCGCACTTCTTTTCGAAAAATACTGAATGCGTCGTATCAACTTCTCGCTCAGTACACGGAAAAGAAATGAGGTTGCCGTGCTCTTAATCACACGAAGGATTTGAATAAGCGCCTAAGGCACGAGACAAAATTGGGAAACGCAATTCGTTTTCTACGGTTATTTTTTTTTTTTTTGTCTGCGACGTTTTTTGGTATTATATTATAGCTCATGCCTCGTATGTCTTAAAGCAATTTATGAGACTTCGAAATCTGCTTTTTAACGTAATCCAGGGATTGGGGATAAAAGAAAATGGCGGAAGGGCGGAAGAAGGATGGCCAAAAAAGTCTCACGTAAGAAGTACGATTTCTCGAAAGTTCTTGTTTAAGCCCGTCTTTTATTTTCTGATACTTGAAGAAGACGAGCCTTTGACGTTGCCTTGTTTAGAATAGAATACGAACCATACTCAGCAAGAAAGTTTAAGTGATACATTGGGCGGGCGTGTCAAAAGATGTATATCTAGATAAACAAAACAAAACAAAAGGCACGCGCTAAATAAAAACGTTGCCAAAGTGGTCAATGTTATGCTGAATTAAAATACACTTTGCATTCAACACAAAATTACCTAAGCAGTTACGGATGGTATACGTCATTACTCGTTGGTAATTATTTAAAAATTAAAAAAAAAGAAAAGACTAAAAAAATATATTTTTGCCCAGATTGGTGCGAAGAAACGCAAGTGATATCTGTAGCACGGTCGCGCAGTGCGGGTGGAATGGTGACGTCACGCACTTGAGGACGGAGGTGCGACATGGTTAATTCTCATAGCCGTCGTGGTTATCGTCTTGGATGCCACTGACGGCTGCGACCAGTGATCCGTGAAACAAAATAAAAGTTAAAAAAAAAAAAATATCTCCCTTCGTTGCGCAATTCTTGGCGGGACGCCCGAGCTGCCCTCTTCGCTCTCTGCGCGGAACGGCCGTACAGGAAATCTCGACTTCCTTTTCTTCCCGGCAAGGGAAGAAAATGAATACTTTTTCTTTTTACCCGAACGCGTCGCGACGACAAGCGACGAGGACGAAATCTCTGCAAAGTGTCGCCCATGAAGCTATCACTTTAAAAGGCACCATATAATGCTCACTTATATTGAGATTGGTTATTATGCGATTCAATTGATGACGTGAGGCAAAGGACTTAAAGGGATGCTGAACTGAAATCTGGATTCCACAAAACACGCGGCAAAAGCGTGCAACGGGATGCTACAAACACCAAAACATCACTCATATAGCAATATCTTGAACGTATGATTATACTTTTCAAGAAAAGGAGGCGCATTTGAGAGAAATGATCACGTCATGTTTCTCCGAGAAGGAGAGGGAACAGCCTCGCGTCTTCTCCGCCTCGCAGCCTTCAGGGAGCGAAGCGAAGAGAGGAGGAAACTAGGTATCTTGACGTCACGCGCCTCGTCGGCCTGGTTCAATCTCGACCTGTTTTTCCAAAAATACGGCCGTCCATTCAAGATATCGATTTACGAGTAGTGTTGTAGGGATTGTAGCGTCCCGCCTACATCTCCTGCATTGTTTTTTTCTGAAATCCAAATTTCGGTTCACCATCCTTTAAGGCGGGAACACGCGCGAAAAACCGTGTGACAATCGCACAAATTTTGCAACAGGGAAAAATAGTTCTGCCCCATTGAGGCCCACTCCCGGACTTGCGCTTGACTATACCGACTGATGCAAGAGCGGTTTTTAAGGCTCTTGTGACGGCTTAGAACCGGCCGCATTGCTGCGAACCCGGTCCTGAGCCGTCGCAAGAGGCTTAAGAATCGGTCTTGCTTCCGTCGGTCGGAGTCAAACACAGGTGTATGAACGGGCCGTCAGTTGAAAAACGAAGCACTGGCTGCTATTTAGCGCAAAGCAATCTTTAATATGCTCTTACGAAAACCACATCTTCTATTTTATTCGATATATACACCAAATCATTTTTACAAACAAACCAGAGCGCCCCTAGCGGACGCCACCGGCGCCGCGCATGCGCGGTGGACAAGAAACTTGCCGTCGCACATAAACAAACCACTGAATTGCGTTGTTGTCGGCGTCGGTGTGAGTCCTCGTGCTCTTTTTCGCATTGGAATTGTTGATTCTACGTCCTTATAACAATGTCTGACTACTTGAGCGGCTTCAGCAAAATTAACGAGGCTCGTTACTCCGCAAAACATCGCGTGATAAATGTGACGTGCGGCGATTCATTTCACGTGGACGCCGCAGAATGGGCGCTAAAGTCTTACTCTCGCGATGAGATTCTGCTCGCTATTTTCAGACGCGACGTCGCTCGGGCTGCAAAAGCGTGGACCGTAGCTCAGATGGTGGACGTCGATACTAAAACCGCAAGTAGAATCGGGCATTACAAGTAGGTGATGGCCACTGGTAACAATGATCAACATCTTCTTGTAGAAGCGTATGCCCTTGGGCTAGTATTGATTCATGTATGTGAGGTTAAAAGTGCTAAAAACAACGGACAAGTAAAAGTACTTGTCCGTTGTTTTTAGCGCTTTTACTTTTCCGTTGTTTTTAACGCTTTTAACCTCACATCTTCTTGTATCTACTGTTTACACATAGCCTACTTACCCCAACCAATTTTCAAAAGTGTTTTGAGACCTGCACTTACTTGTTATCGCAATTATCGGGTCAACATTTGGTTTACGGGCCGCTGTCGTTTGATCGAGTTGACGACAAAAAGCAGACAAGTTTGAAAGAGCAGACAACAATTCGAGCGCATGCGCAATGGAGTGCGGGCAAGACGCACCGTGTCCCGCGTCAACACACCATTGGAATGTCACGTTGTCGGCGTCTGTGTGAGTGTGCATACTCTTTTTCGCGTTGGAATTCTCGATTCTGCGTCCTCGTAGCAATGTCTTAGCACTTTATTCGCCTGAGCGAAATTATCAAGGCTCGTTACTCCGCTAAACTTTGCGTAAATAATTTGACGTGCGGCGACTTATTCGCATGAACGCCGCAGAATGGACGCCAAAACCATGATGAGATTCTTCTAGCTATTTTCGTTCACGACGTCGCTCGTGCTGCCAAAGTGTAGAAGGTAGCGGCGATGATCGACGTTGATACTGAAAATCGGAAGCGGGAACAGACCGAGCGTAACAAGTCGGTGATGGCCACTGGTACCAATGATCAAGATCGTGTATCTACTGTTTACCGAGCCTACTTAAGTTTTTTGAGGCCTGCAACTACTCCTTATTGCAATCACCGGATCAAAGGTTTGTGTACAAGCCGCTTTTGTTTGAACGACCAGACAACAAAAAACAGACAAGTTTCAACGAGCAGACGAAAGTTCGAACGATCAGGCGGCCGTGGGAATTTCAAGACGCACTGTACCCGCGGGTGGTCCGTACATCTTGGCGGTTTTCTCTCGTTCATGTTGGAACAAAACAAATACATCTGGCGACCACAAGGTGTTCCAGCACAAGCAATCGTAGTTTGATAGCGTCTGGTTTGCCCTTTTCACGGCTACTATCCCCGTTCTCGGACGAACGGAGGGGGCAGAAACACATGACAACTGATCTTCAAGTTTTTCCAGACTCTCTTGGTACAATCCCCGTCGCAGCATTTTGACGAGAAGGTAGGTTTTTTTTCTGGTTTCTCCCAAAAGATACAGGAAGGCATGTCTCGCACGGCGCCTTCTGCTTACCGCCCCAGACCGGAAGTACGCCCGACGCGTCACCACCGCGGCGAGACGTAGCAGAGATGAGTTCGTGTATACCCTGGTTTCTCGAAGATAGCATGAAAAAATTTTCCCGTGTCCTTAATTTGCGCACGATCTTTCGGTTAATTTTCGGCTCATGTGTTCTAGCCTTCAGCAGGGCCCATAAGTACTTTTTTTAGCTTTCCGAATCGCACAAAAATGGGACAAAAAAGAAAAAAAGGTAACGCCTGTCCATTTGAACTTTTGTTTCACCGGAGCAACAATAAAAAAGCTGACTGTTCGTGAAAAAAATGAGGCGGAAATTATTTTCTTGCTTTTCAAAAAAAAAAATATATATGTATATATATATTTATTTATATATATATGTGGTTCCCACATTATGTATATATTGTGGGAACCACGCGTTCCTCGCATCCCTATCTAGGCCTAGCTCAGACATGCCGTGGGGGCGCGCCCCGGATGCGAGGGGAAGCCGTATAGGCTCCTTCACTGACGTCACATCGCATGGTTTTGAACATTATGTAAGAGGAGGAGAAAGAAGCTGCTTTTGTAAGAATTTTGAGTGACAGGTTAATCTTCTATAATCTTCTGGGAGGAGAACAGCGACGTCTGTGCTTATCCGGGAGGCACAAAGTAGGATCCTGATAAGAGGGGAGCTCCTTCTTCCCCTTTTCTCTGGAGTTCACCGGAAATGACGTCATGTGCAAGCCACGTATACGTGGCTTGCACATGACGTCATTTCCGATGACCTCCAGAGAAATATATACATGGCTTGCGCATGACGTCATTTCCGATGACCTCCAGAGAAATATATACGTGGCTTGCACAAGACGTCTTTTCCGATGACCTCCAGAGAAAAGGGGAAGAAGGAGCTCCCCTCTTATCAGGATAAGAGGGGAGCTTTGTGCCTCCTGGATAAGCACAGACGTCGCTGTTCTCCTCCCAGAAAATTATCGAAGATTAATCCGTCACTCAAAATTCTTACAAAAGCAGTTTCCCTCTCCTCCTTTTACATGGTGTTGAAAAGCGTGTGATGTGACGTCAGTGCAAGGTGCCTATTGTAAACGGCTTTCCCTCGCCCTTCTCGGGTGATTTGCCGAAGGCACTCACCTCGGGATCATGACTTGGACGCGTCCGCCCCTCCGAGGAAGCCAACCTACATCCGACTCACCTCGGGCGCGTCCATTCCCGCAGGCTATATAAGACGGCCCTAATCCAACGGGCAGGACTCTCGCTGGGGGAGGCTTTGCTGGACGGAGCCTTCCTATCTTTATCTAATCCTCCCCCTCCCGACTGGCGATCCTGTCAAAAGAGACAGCGCCGTCATCTCCACCATTGTTAGCCCTCGGGCAAACGTGTGGCGTTGTCGTGAAATAAACACGTCATTATCCGTACCCAAGGAACCTTTGTGTTTCTAAGAAAATACGTATATTCTCCTACAGCTAGCAGGACAAAACAATAAAGGAGTAAACTTGGATGTTTCTCCGCTGATTTCCTTTTGGAAGGAATGGGAATTGTATCGACACGTCTTGGTTATTTTACCCGAATAAGCGATGAGGAAAATTCACGACGACTTTATTTTTTGACTACATATTTTTTCAGGTAATTAAGAAACAACTGAAGCTTTCATTTTATGTTTGTGTAATGTTTTGTTAAGATGTCCTTCTCTTAGAAGAATAGACAACACATTCACACTGTTAGCGAGGTTCTTTATGCCTCAACGTCATCAACAATCTTAAAAAAAAAAAAAAAAGTACAAGTGACCTCTGAAGTTCGCTTGGGCCGCCATAAAACATAATATTAATTTGCTAGCGAAAAGAAATCCAGCTATGTGGTTGTTTGGTCATGAATAAAAAGCAAAGCCCGTATCGTTGTTTAGAAAGCAAGAAACGTAGTCTGTTTCCAACCTGCGTCCGATGGTGTCCGCTTGGATGGACAGTCTTGCCAGTGAAGTATACGAGTGCAAACGTAGAGTCTTTCACGTGCATTACGTAACATCGGCTGCACGAATGGACGTGGGTTTAACGACCGTTATTTTCTGTACTGTTTGCTGCGAGCTCGTA
This sequence comes from Ixodes scapularis, assembly GCF_016920785.2. NCBI lineage: Eukaryota > Metazoa > Arthropoda > Arachnida > Ixodida > Ixodidae > Ixodes > Ixodes scapularis. The sequence continues at coordinate 98,272,511 of NW_024609857.1, forward strand.
GAGTATGGTAATACAAATACAGAACTGATATAGTCGGGGACAGCTTGAGGACGCATTAAAACGAGACCATGTGCCAGCTACAGCATCGCATCGCTCCGCAAACCCTTAACTTACCCTCCCTCCAAAAAAAAGAAAAAATATTGCGGTAAGAAGTGATGACGAGTTAAGTGATGTGAGTGCGACGAGGCGCCTAGGTAGGGGCCATTTGAGCATCGCGGATGGACAGCGCCTGGTGGTAATGGGGCGTAGGAAGACCTTCGGGCGCGTTCATAACTTTTATGTGACTATAGAGGGTATTCACGGGACGCCATATTTGAGGGCGATGTTTAGAGCGCATGCTCAAAACAAGCTCAGATTAATATAGACTGCTAAGATCGACAAACTTGAGGGTGCGGAATGCACGTGGCGAAAGAACTGGGGAAGTTCGCCGTCAGCACGCGCTCATTAGTCGAGCACAGCTATACTCTGTTTCACCTTATGATCTACCGTAGGGAAGGCTACAAGCGCGAGCTCCTTGCTCTAGGGCACGTCTTGGCGGCACAAGCTCTCCTGCACTACGGGCTGCTGCCAATGCTATGAGCTCGCGCTTCTAGCCTTCGCTGCGGTACAAGATAAGGTGAAACGGAGTATAGGGCCGCCAGTGAATACTCCCTATGCAGCGTTTCCAGGAGGGCGCAGCCATCTTGAATGTCGTCATTTTTGGTATGCGTTAAAGCATCGTTTTGATCTTTCCACACCTCTGGAAGGTGTTTGCGAAAACCTTCGTGGTTGTCACACGTTCTTGTATTGCTTCACCTATATTTTCTCGCAAATTCCAGGTTGAAATGTTTTATTATTTTTTCGTTCCGCATACTAGATGCGGAACCCACGTGACTGAGAACGGAGTGAAACCAGAGACATCTATATTGTCAGAAAATATGAGAGCTGTTTTTAAGGGTACAATAGAATTGCACTTACGAGTGTGAAGGTAATAAAACATGGCGCATTATTTCTAAAACGCGAAAAAGGCAACTCGTTTGCGATGTTCCACATACCAGATGCGGGACCCACGTGACATGGAGCGAAAGAAAACGACAGACATCTACAGTGTCAGAAATATGAGAACTGTTTATAAAGGTACAATAGACTTGCACTTACGAGTGTGAAGTTAATAAAACATAACGCTTTGGTGAAAAAAAAAAAAAGGGCGTCTGCAATGTTGCGCAGGTATCCTCGTCAATAGGTCTAAAAACATCACTGAGGATGACCGTATAGCGTCGCATATGCATTTTCGCACGATATTGGAAGCATGTATTTCGAATAAAAATAAGACAAACACAATTATATTCATGCCAAATGGTAGAGTCTGCAATGCCACTACTATATGAATTTTAAACGACTGCCGCTCATAAACGGCAATTCGACGAAAACTGTCCGACATGTCAGCTTCCGAGCCACAACTTCAGAAAAGCCTGATCACCACCATTCGTCCCTTGGCGTGGACACAAGAAGACTGCAATGCCAGAACGTTTACACGGGCTCTGGTACATCAAACAGACGCTTTATATTGTCACGGGTGGTGACTAATAAACAAGAAGTAAACAGGAATAAATAAACGTTTAATGTGGCGAACTTGTGCCAAAAATAAAAGGGTACAAAAGATAATAACAGAGCGTCGCGGGCGTCGAAGTCGGCGTAGCAGCACAGTCGAACGCTGGGGCGAAAACTGAACTCTGCTTGCCAGGCGGAGCCGCTTTTGTACACGCGTTGGCTTCTGGAGCGTTCGATGTAGAAGGTTCGACGCAGAGAACATTCTAACCTCGAATCAGCTAGACGGTTCTCGAATTCACTAGAACATCACATTAGAGTGTAAACAAAAATGCGTAGCCGCGGCCAGGAATCGAACCCTGGCCCATCGCGTGGGAGGTAAGCGCGATAACCGTTGTGCTACGGCCGCGGTGCCTACTTGGCGCGCGGCAATATCTTTCCTCACCCGGAAGTACGTCGTGGAAATATTTCGGAAACGCCAAACCATTTTGATAATCTTTCCCATCGAAAGAGGAAGGAAAGGAGAGCAGCGTTTCTGGATGGCGTTATTATGAGGATTGTGTCTCGCCTTCATGAATAAAAGGCATTTCGGCGCGGATAATAAATTCTATATTTATATATTCGTGCTTGAGCTGCCTTCATCGTCGTCGGCGCGTGAAAAATTGCTTCGCGCCCGTATCCCCTTACGCGCCCCGAGGACAGGCAGCGTTGGCGAAGAAAAAGGGGCAAAAAGTGGCAGCGAAAATACACATCCTTTGTCTCCGTTTCCCAATATTTTGCGGACAGAAAAAACAGTGTTGTTTACGTTGCGGAGCCAGCAGGATAGTTGGGCGTGCCTCAGCAAGAAATGAATGTTTACTATCTCGCTCGCTTGTTCTCTCTCTTTCTCTCTACCATTACCCCTAGCTTCTTTTGATTTCTTTCAAAGATCGTCTGGATGCACGTTCTGAGATTAGATCCATCACTATGAATTATCAACATTCACTCGCTAAAACTAAGTTTGCTCGAGTGTTGTTAAGCCATTTATCAAAAAAAAAAAGAAAAACTAACCATGTAATTCTTTTTTTTTTTTTTTTGCCGCGGACGTGTATGTGGAAAAAGGGAGACACCGGAGTCCACGTTTTATTTTGTTTTATTTCAGGTTTGTGAATGTTTTGTTCCACGCTCTAAAAAAGTATGAGTTCACTTCCCTGTAGAACACAAGGAGACAGTAATCATCACGATGGACAACAAAATATCCAAGCCAATGACGACGCACGAATTACGACTAGATTTGAAAAATGAGATGTTTGCAGCAATAACGTGCCAGTGCAATGTTATGACCATTGTCGCAGCGCACATCGCATTTATTTTTTGCCCAGTCTTATTATGAGCTTTGTCATTTGCTAGGAGGCTCCTGTTGTTCGCTCGTATTGCTTGTCTGTGTGTTGTGCAGAAAAGTGAACTCACTGACATTTCTTTTAGAGTGCATAGCGGTTCGTATTATTCAACGAAAGTCAGGTTGGACCAACTTTTGCATGGAAACAGCCGTTGAACTTTGGTCCAGTTGTATAAGTGTGTCAATTCACTTAAGCAAAAAGAAAAAAAGCGCAACTTGTTAATTATTTTTATTGAAGCGTGTGCTTGCTTCGTTTATTCATTTTATTCGTTCATTAGTGTATCTCAGACACTCCAAATAATTACATCCTGGTGACGGAATAATGCTATTATCCGTTCTGCCTTGCAACCTCCCCCCCGCCCCCGCCCCCGCCCCCCCCCCCCCCCCCCCCCCCGCCCGTTTCCCTTTCCAATTTTCTTCCCAACTTTCCTTGAAGCAAAAGCCAAGAAGAGGAACTCGTGTCTTCAGAAATTGTTAGTTTCATTTTTTTTAACCCTTCCAAGAGAACGATCAAACAAATGTACGTAGTTTGAGGCTGACCCACTTTACTCCTGTTATAAATAGAAGAAAAAAAACTCTTTTTATGTGTGCTTTCACGAAGATATCTGCGTGTCTCAATATGACGCGAAGAACTTTTTAACATGTCCGATTCACTGGAAATTCCTAATATAAAAAGTTCTCCAAGAGGATCAATAAAGAGATAAAAAACCTAAGAACAATAAAAAAAAAAAAACATGTTGGGAACCGGACCGAGGCGTCCTCGACACTCTGAGGGCTCTATTGTCATTTGTTATGGAGGGATCTGACTCAGACATGAATATGCATACTTGTTCACTAAATCATTTCTCAACTGCTAAAATATTATTTTATAATAATGTTTTTTTTTTCTTGTTTATTTTTTTTAAATTCCTATCTAAGATGCGGAACAGCTAAAATTGCGAGGTAATCTCAAAAGAGCACATTTTTGTTCACTTGGCTTCTTGTGCAATAAATCTCTGTTTTATTACATGCTTTACGAAAGCACAACAAACGCACGAATAAAAATCGCCAATGGAAGAAATGTTTAAACAAACCTATAGAAAGTATTCGCTGGCGGCCATAGCTGTGTGCGCGACTGCTGAGCGCGTGCTGATGGCGAGCTTCCACAGTTCTTTTGCAACGTGCATTCCGCACCCTCAAGGTTGCCGGTCTTAGCAGCCTATTAATGTGGGCTCGTTCTGAGCATGCGCTCTAGACAGCACCCACAAATATGGCGCCCAGTGAATACTCCTTATTCTACGCTCTCTAAACCGCATGTATACTTATCAGTCCGCGTTCGCTTAAGGAGGAACGCGCAAACTAATAATTCATTTACTCCGCTCGGTCGATGCGAATAAAACTTTCTTCTCGCAGTGTTTGGGGGATCAAACTAAAACAAACAAAACACGAGCCCACAAAATGCAAAACGAAATTTACACGATCGTGCTTGATTGTCTCTGGGACGACAAAATTATTTGTCTCAAAGTTTATTCGTAGGAAGCGGCTGCTTGAATAAACATTTTTAAGTTCGCCTGCACCGAAGCCCTCTTATTTTATTCTAATCTTCTCAAGCGGGGCCAAAATAAAGTCGAGGAGCGAATACCACCGAAAGGGTACACTCTTTACGGTCGGTTGAAAATCATTGGCCGACTCGCGCTATTCCAGAGTTTGCTTAATTCAAAGCGATAAGCGTACGAAGAAATATATCTCAACAACCATTCTTAGCAGTGGGGGGAAGGAAAAAAGGCGCCGAGTTCCAATAACTTTCTTGGGTGCGGAGAGGAAGCTCACCACTTTCGCTTTTTCTCTCTCTCTCTCTTTTTCTTTTTACTTGCGCCATTTTGTTTTGTCTGCTATTTTTTTGTATCTCGTCCCCAGGATCGAGGGCAGATGAGCCGGAAACTCGCTATCGCCACGTCGAAAGTTTCGGCGACTTCCGCCATCTTCTCTGTTTTTGCTCCATCGCTACGCCCGACTCCAGAGTGCTTCCGTTTCCATATTTTTGCTTGAGCATACATGTTCGTTGACCTTGCTCCCTCTCTACATCTTTCGTTTCTAGGGCGCTAACTCACGCCCTTGGTGTTCCGTCATACTTTGGGTAGGCTATAGTTCTTTCTTCATGAATACTTACACTCTTAAAAATCTATTCATAAAAGAACTCTTAGGAGTTCCTCGGCTTGTCCAGAAATTCTAAAAAGAAAATCTGGTCGTAAAATAACTTTTAGGGTGTTTTCGACTTGTCCATCTTTTGCACGCTTAAACGTTATTTTAAGCACCCCTATAAGGGTTCTTCGTGAGAAACAGAATGTTTTTTAAAGCTCCTTTAGAGTTCTTCATTGCCAAGTTAACCTTTCAAAAACAATTTTTATAGTGTATTTTGCTTCTTAAAAAGCTATTTTAAGTGCCTCCTAAAAGAGCCCTTCGTGAAAAACCTATAAGGGGTTCTTTTAAGCTCCTTGTTTTATGCTAAAGAGTTCTTCATCCCTCAGTTGCCTTTCCAGTGCGCCAGGGGGCTATATTGCTGGAGACGAAACCGTCCTTCTCGAGCTGAAATAGTTCTTGGGGCAGTCGAAGAACCTTTCAAAAACCAATATTGGTTTTGGACCGTATTTTTCACCCTAGAAAGTTGTTCTAAACACCCTTTAAAAGGGTTCTTTAAAAAAAAAAACTATAACGGGGTTTTTAAGGCCCATTTTGAAGCGAAAAAGGTCTTTATTGCTTCGTTGCTTCTCTTGTGCGCCATGGGGAGATAGTGCTTGGGGCGAAACAGTACTTTACGAGCTGAAAGAGTTCTTGAAGCGTAAAAGAACCTTGCAAGAACGAATTTTTTAGAGTGGTGTAATTCAATCCACAAATGATAAGACTAATCTCCGCTTTGAATTTGCACCCTTCGATGTGTGTAGTCACCAGCAGTTTAATAAAACGATCGACTTGTCATATCATGTTCACACGTCTTTATCGTGATTAATCCTTCGCTGTTCTTATCGGTTAACGGCTCAGTCTTATTGGCTGTGGAGCAATAAGAAGATGCTCTTTGCTCGTCACGGCCTACGTTTCTTGAACTGTCAGTGACTGTAGATAAAGGAGTTGGCCGCCGTATTCCTACCGATATGAAAATGAACCCCGGTGTTGCTTCGTGATTAAGTTTTCGACTTTTACTATTTTTAAAATTATTATAACTACGAATGATGTATCCTTCAGTACACACCATCTTAATTCATTTGAGCAAACGTATGATGAAAAGTGCACATATAAGCATACGTTTTCGCGTGCAGTAGAGCACGAACGCGTCAAAAAAGTGAGTTCAGAGATTACTTTCGAGACGGCTGGATAGCAACTACGCGTTATTTCTCTCTTTTTATTCCGGCGTTTGAATAAGCAACTTGAATCTTTCTGGAAAATCGGAGCTCCATCGTCACCCAACTTCCTAAGTTTGACCATAATCATATTTTCTTCCGAACATGAGGGTATGGCATCCTCATAGTCCCCCATCTTTGCCAACTGCCAAAACACTAACATTGATTCGAATATTGTGTCTTCGTGGTTTTTCCATATCAACTTTTCAGAGCACAATGGGCCATTCCGGAAATGCGCGGCGCTGTCTATCGCCTTTTCGACGCACGACGGCAATCCGACGCACGACGGCAATCCGACGCGCGGGGAGGAGCCCGTAGGGGTACCCATAAATAGAAGGATGTGCTCACGTTGGTTTCGTATTTTTTGCAATTTCAGAACGCGAAAACCGCGAACGATAAGATAGCGGGGTACGTATAGGCTTTGCGATGTGTTTGCTAAAGTTTCCTTTGTGCTTTCAACTTGCACGATGAGAGGGGAGGACTTGCGCCATTTCCAAATGGTACGGAGACAACGAGCCGGCCCCGAGAGTTCATCGAAACGGTTCAACTATTCCCCGCGCGACGCGGTACAATGTGGTGTCGATGAGAGGCCCATTGGGGTTTTCCGAAACGGTCAATTCTGCATATGTTTGTTCTTACGCGCAAACAAACGCGAGAGAGTGACAAAAGAAAAACGACGCAATCTGTGTTCTTGTATAGCTCGTATCTCTGGTGGGTCGCGATTTAGTTGATATTAAGCAGCGCGGCTTATTTCGACTGCCCTCTCCATCGCGCTCTGTCTACAGCCACTATAACTATCGTCCCCCCTCCCTCCTCTTTGTATCTAAATTTGTTCTTATTCTTTCCCCTCTTCTTTTTTTATATCCCTTTTTCTTTCTTAGCTTATTCCTGCATCTCTCTTTCATCTTTTCTGTATCTCCGTATTCCACATTACCTTCCTCCTTCCCTTTGGAATTTTTTTGTTCTTTTCTCTTCTTTTTCGTGTTTCTATCTTTCTTTTAGCTTTACTATTTAGAAAGTAAATGTCTACGCTTCGGGGAAAACAGTGCCACATGGAAAGAAAAAAGTACTATAGTCAAATACACTGAATAAATCGCATGAAAAAACGAATCTAATTCTAGATGTTGGGAACAATGATTTGTGTTCCACCGGAGATGAAATACGCTCCCCCGCGGAAGGAAAGGAAGGCAGTTTTCGTTCACAAAACATATGTTTTCATCTTTTTTTTTTTGTTTGCTATAAGCAGATATTACAATCTCTTTGCAATACTTCTTTCCGCTAGGCATTCGCATTTTACAACCATGATTTATCAATTATAAAGAACTGTGGTTAAAAACTATTACTAAAAACTATAGCTATAGTTAACTATAGTTGTAGTTACAAACAAACAGCAATGCAGGGCGTGGCTTACACGTTCGCGTTTCTCGCGGCGTCATTGCTTCGTCGCGGTTCTTATCGAGTAATGCCGCGATCTGATTGGCCCTGCGTTCTTTATAGTCTATCAGTGACTATGGTACTTGATTTCTGTGTGTTCATCTTCTGCGTGCCAAAGAGGTTCACAAAAAGATGGACTACATTCGTATCAAAACCGACGAAACTATACCTATGTCATTGAGGTACGTGTACACTTTCAGAAATGCCTGCGCGTCTACTTACCCGCAAAGCACTCGAAGAGCCCATTTCTGCCCTCTACGAAATCAGCTCAGCGAATGATGAGGCGGAACATCCGTTTAGACCTAAAAATAAAGTCTGCGCTGTGGCATTGCGCAATGCAAAGCTTCATGCTCGCATTGCGTAATTCCACAGCGCAAACTTAATTTTGAGGTCTAAACAGATGTTCCGCCTCATCATTCGCTGAGCCGATTTCCTAGATCACAGAGATTGGCTCTTCGAGTGTTCTGCGGATAAGTAGACGCGCAGGCATTTCTTAGAGCGTATAAGAAAAAAACGTGCGCTGCGATTATGCGTTTTTTTATGACACTACGTTTCAGACGAATTTGTGAGAAAGAAAATTGCGAATAGATTCAACTGACATCAGGTTCTCAGTATCACAACTGGTTTTCTTTTTTTTTTCTTTTTAAGAACAGTCTGTTATTGTTAACGTTATAACTAGGGCTCCGTGTTTTCGGAGTTTATTTTTCGTAAAATTCGGAGGGTGTTTTTCGAAGTTTATCTTTTAGCGAAAATTCGGTGTTTATCGGAGGTTATTTTTCGTAAATTCCCAATTTTCCGAAATTCGGAGATTAATTTAGAAGTATTTCCTATTAAAAAATAATAAATAATAACCGGATGCAAACGTAAAAATAAAACACGCTTGTATCAATTAAGATTTCTTTCAGTTGAATTTGGCGTTGGTGTCATTGGCAATACTAATTTGTCCCACGACAAAAGTCGCACACAAGTGTGACTTCGATAGACGTCGATACCTTCAAATCAATAAACTGCCGGAGGTAGCCGCAAGGCAGCTCGTAATCATCCCATCAATCTATCCCGCGGCCGCGCGAGGTGGAGCGGTTAAGGATGTAATAGTGAAGCTTCAATTGGCTCTCTTCACCATTTTATACAACCTCTATGGTCCATAGCTTTCACTGTTACCCCCCCAGAAACATACCTTCTCCTTTCTCTAAATCCCAAATCCCATGGCCTAATCTGGAAACGAAAAGAGTGGCTTTTGTCGTGACACGAATGGTACGATGACCTGTTTCCCTGATCAACCTTGACAAGACAAGACGCAAGACCCCTTTTGACAGCGGTCCGAGGCTTGAAAGATAATAATGGTGTTATTTTCCAAGGACAATTAATCGTGCGCTGCTCAAATAAAAAAAAAAAAGTTTTTTTTTTTTTTTTTTTTGTTTTTTGTTTTTTTGTTATGGGCACATGACAATTCGGAGTTTATCGGATAAATCCGAATTGACAAAAATTTTACCGGAGGGTGTTTTTCGGAGTTTTTCGGATTTATCCGAAAACACGGAGCCCTAGTTATAACGAAGCCCTCTCTCTTAAATATGACTGCGAGCCTACTCACCTGCAAAACACTCGAACATTGGTTCGTTGAGTGTTTTGCGGGTGAGTAGACGTGCAAGCATTTCTTATAGTGGTTGCCGAGGCAAAGCGAACAACATTTTTTTTTTTTTTTAAATATTACTAGCGGTAAGAAGGCACATATAAAGACCGATGTGCAACCTCAATATCCCGCAATGCGGAGTCCAGTTTTCTGGACTCTTCAACGTCGTTTTTCAGTCGGCAGATGTGGATTGTCGTTGACCGACGAATGGGACGCTTCTCAGTTGACTAACGTTAGCTAATGCCAACATAGGTTTTTTTTTGTTTCTTTCTTGACTGGTGAATTGTTTATAGTTTAAGAATTCTCAGTTGATTGTTGTTGGCTATGGTTGGTTTATGAATATGACCATTCTCAGTTGGCTGATTTTGGCTGTCGCAGGCCGATGAATGTGACGTTTCTGGACCGGCGGAGGTTGGTTCTTGTTGGCTGATGAATATGACGTTTCTTCGCTGGTTGATATTGGCTGTCGCTGGCTGATGAATACGTCGTTTCTCAGTTGAGAGATTTTTGACTGTCGTTGGCTGGTGAATTGGACTTTTCTGAGTTGGCAGATGTTGGCTTTTGTTTGGCTGATGACTATAGGCCAGTTGCGCTCGGCCTGGGGGCGCGAGCGCGTCCAGAAGACGGGACCACGTAATTTTGGCTTCAACAGCTGCAAGGTGCGACCATAAAGCGGCGTTGTAGCGTTCGATCATACACGAGCCACGTTCGAATGCTAGCGCCTGTCAGCGTCTGGTCATCCGCGTAAAAGAAAACAAAATATAATCAGCAAAAAAATGTAGACTGTGGCCTAGCGTCCTAACGAAACACCAAGAATGCATTCCCTCCAGCTGTTTTGTTCTTGTTTTCTTTCATTGCGCCTTGCAGTAGCATGAGTAAGCGTAAGAACGCGCAATTAAAACGTGATCTCAAAGCCTAAAAGCTACAAATCTATGACGTTATCTTTTTTTTTTTCGTTTTTTCTTCTTTTGTTTAGTTGGCAGAGTTTGGTTTCTTGTTGGTAGATGAAAACGGAGTTTCTCAATGGGCAGAATTTGACTCTCGTTGACTGATGAATGGGACGCTTGTCAGTTGGCCGACGTTGGCTCTTGTTTTCCGATGAATGTGTGGCGTTTCGCAAAGAGCAACCACCATGCGACTCAAGTCAAGCGAAATTCGTTATCAGTCGTCTTCGAGGGCACGCTGGCACCGATTTCCCCCAAAAATGTTCGAGTCACCGACAACTTAAACATTACAAGAAATCAACATTTTATTACGTTCATGTTCTTTATTTCTTGATTCACCCCCCAGTGTTCTTATCTGCAAAAATGTAGTAATTTGTGTAAAAAAACAAAACAAAAAACGCTTGCACTTTGAAAAAAATTAAACAAATCTGCAATTAAAAAACAAACAAAAAAAAAACTTAAATTGTTTTTATTTGGCTTCCAGGAGCACCAATAACAAACTTATATTTCAGATTAATGCGCCGAGCACCCACAACCGCACTTTCAAAATGGCAGTGAAGCCCGCTCCTTGCCGGCGCGTTCGGCGGGAGGAGAGAGGTGTGACCTTCAAAAGATGTCAACATTTCCGCGCCGCCTTCGTTCCTCTGCCGAGCAATCAAAAAACGCTGCAGGCGTTCCCTCCAGAAGCGGCAAGTGCGAGGCAGTTCAAGCCTTTGGGTGTGAAGTCACATCCAACGGTTGGTATTTCGTGTTTTCGAGTCTATCGATACATTTGGGGAAAATGCTCGCGATATTCAAATTCACGGGACAAAAATACGCTAGAACTCACCTCCAACTCGTTTTCTTTCTCTTTTTTTTTTCTTTTCAAGAACCTTTTTAGTTTTTTTTTTACTAGACAAATGCGCAAAAATAAACAACGCTGGAACCTCAACAAAATTTGTTTCGTACGTTCGTGTCAGCCTTTAATATACGTCGATATTCAAGCGAGAAAACGGCCCTAACCCAAGACTTAAAAACACGAATAATAATAACATTCTATTTCAGTTTTTCCCTTCTCTGTCACCCATGGGTGGCCTCTGTTCACTACCACTCTGCTTCACTCAAATCCAATCAAGCAGTGCCAAAGGCGCGTCGTCATGGCGCTCCCTGTTTTTGCGCCTTGGCGTTCGCCGACTAAACAAATTACGCCCAATGGATGCGCTGCGATCGTGCGCCTGTTTTCTTCAGCAGACGTGATTGGTTCGGAAGATTAGAGCAAACCCCAAGGACGACGACCGCCATGACGATACACTTGGTATTGGCCGCGGCCGGTTTTCAATTGAAGCCGAGTGTATTTTAGAGTGCAGCTCTTAGGCGCCTGTTTCTGGCTGGAGCGATGTCGCCGTCGCCGTCGGCGTAACGGTGAGGTCACGTACCCTTATGGTTACGCCGACGGCGACGCCGACGCCGCTTGGAGGGAGGAGTAGCAGCCAGGATGAGGAGGGAGGAGGGTATACCCTCCCCTTAGTACCCTTCCCTCCTCCTCCTCCTCAAAAGCTGCGCTCTAATTTGCCGTTACAGGGACGGCTTTAATTTGTTTTTTGTGTCCCCACACTCTACAAGAAGTCCGTGCGTCTACTTTCGCGCACAGCGCTCGGAGAGCCAATCACCGCAACCTACGGAGGCAGCTCAGCGAACGACGATGCCGAAACATATACGTTTAGACCAAAAGCGCATTGTGGGTTGGGATATTAAGGAATGCAAAACGTCACGCTTATATTGCTTAATTTCACAACTCAGACTGCGTTTTTTTTCTCGTCTAAACATATGTTTACGAGCTTTTTTTTAGGGTGCACTCTTAGCTTTTACTTCCCTTAATCGGGGGTCCCCTGTGGCCCCTCTGCTCCCTCAGAGATTGGATTTACTGGAGTTGTGTCCGGTTCCGTCGTAGTTCTCGTGCGGCTGGGTCCCGAAGATAATGACCTTTGTACTTACTATTCGACAACTCATCGCACACACTGACTGCGCACGTCGTAATCCCGCATTAATCTCCTCCTACGACCAGGAGTAACGAAGCTGATCCAGTGTTCCGCGCGGCTTATAGTTCCCTTGCTGCCCGCCTGCGTCGATCTTTTTTTTTCTTTTCTTTTGCTTTTGTTTTTTCTTTTTTTTTTTGTTGTCCTTTTTCTGAATAGTCCCATATATTCGTACAGCGGACGGATTTTATCTGGTTGTTGCTGTTCTCTTGGGTCGTTCTGCTTCGGTGATATTTCGGGCTAGATTATACGGAAAAAAGTGAATGCAACCACCCGGACTGAGGTAGAAAGGATAAAGTTGTATCGCTTTGGCATATGCTTTAAAAAACAAACAAAAAACAAACAAACTTTTTTTACAAGTTTTATGTAATGATTTTCGCCGCCGTGCAGATAACATTGTTCTGTGAGCGATACGGTCGTAAATGTTTGCCGACTACGATAATCGTCTGGTTAAGTAAGGAATGGACGATAGTCGTAATATCCGTTTGTTCTATGCAGTGATAACTAAGGTGGATTACGAAAATAGTTAGTGTGCGGGCGAGCGGATGGCGGGTTCATTCTCGTATTTCTTATGGTGGATGCCGAGGTTTGGTGGCTCTTTGAGGTAGACAAAAAAGGGTTCCAAAGCATATTTGTCTAGTCAAAGGTGGTTTGCCTTCTCGTTTGGCTCGTGTGTTTGGTATTTTGTGCCTGCCATTGAATACAGAATGTTCCGTGGTCTGGTGGCGTTGTGGTTGTGTGTAAATAAGGAGTATGATTAATACGCGCATTACCTTAGTTTGAGACGTTGTCTGTACCTAGTTTGTTCTTCTAGCTCCTTAAACCTTTCCTTACATCTGACCACAGTCTCAGGTAGATATCCTCGGTGAGGATATCTCGTGGCTACCTCAGCTACCTCATGGTGAGCTACCTCATGGTGAGGTAGCTGACTCGATTAGTTAACGCACAGGCGAAATGGATTGCTAGAGATGTATTTTACTAGTCAGCGACTGATAACCATTCGGATGAATTTTTTTTATATAATGCTGGTTGTGCAATGCCGCAGACACACAATTATTTCTGGTGTAGACACGCAAAAAAATAGAAAATAGTTATTGAAAAAACAAAAACAAAGGAAAAAACTACGATTTTACAAAATGGTTTTGAATAAACCTTGCCTCCTCCTGATCTGAGGATCTTAATAACAGACACAAGTCGGCTTGCTTAGTCATTTTGTCAATCAAAATGAAGCTGCGGTAGTGCACTTCATCGGGTCTTTAGCGGACGTACTTTGTATCGGAATATAGCTAGGGCTCAAATTTTTCGGTTTAAACCGAAAAAAAAAAAAACCCGATAAAAGTACGCCGCATCTATTGTCGAAAATTCGATTTTAATCGAAAAAGGTCAGTTTTTAGGTTCGGCATTTTCGATTGAAACTGATGAAAACCGATAAAAGTACGTCAAAATCCATTTTCTAAACTTCAGTTTTAACCGGAAAAGGTCACTTTGACCTTCCAGTCGTACAGCAGAGCCGTGGCGAAAAAGTCGAACGACAGTGTCTATCGAAACCTGTCCTAACGACGTTTGGATTTAATGTGCGCATCATCGATTGGAACGTGAAGTCCGAAATGCCCCATGACTTCGCCATGTACGAGCGTGTTTTCAAACTCGTCGTATGGAAGACTGACTTGATGCAAGCTCTGCATGTTGTGATGTGCTTCAAAACGTCGCACCGTGTCTCTTTTGGCGGTCAAAATTGGTTGATTTGCCGATTTTGGCTCAGGCAGCGCTTCATTTCCTCAGCCTGCCTGTGTCCAGTGTTAGCGATGAGAGGGCATTCTCGAAGCTCAGTGCCATATTAACAGGAAAGAAAGAGTGCGGATCAACGGGGAGAACCTGGGAAAGTACATGTGTGTGAGTACTATAATAAGATCACGTTATGCTGATATACAGAAGGTGAAGTTCCGTGATTTTGGGCATAGGCTTCATATCTGGCTTGTTTGTGCTTGTATTTTTTTGTTCTTGTTTCTTTTACAGTTGCACGCATTTGCCAAATTAAGTGTCCATTTCTTTTTCAGTGTGTCTGTGCCGTTATTCTTTGAGTAATCACACATATCAGAGCTACAAGGATAATCTGATCCGGTATCCATTGGTGTTTATTTTAAATTCACCGAAAAAAGCCGATAATCTTTTGTGGGCGTAAACATACGCCGAAAAAACCGAAAACTCAATATTAAAATAAACACCGAAAAAAGTACGCCGAATTTTGAAAAAATAGAAACCGAAAAATCCGAGCTTTAAACATAGCGGATAAATTGTGCCGTCAGGGCTTCCGACAGTATGGTATCACGTGACATTATGACGTCATGCAACACTATGGTATCACCTTACTGTGACATGACATGACATTATGACGTCATCTGACACTGTGACATCCCATGAAGTTGTGATGTCGTCACAACATGATGTCACATGACACTGCGAGGTCAGGTGACACCATCACGTGACGGTCAAACTAACACGAGCAAGAAGGGTTTGGGGAGCAATGAATGCAAAACGAACCGGGTGCCATATTCGACTTAAAAGCGCTCCTGACCACTTGGGAGCCACGAGGCAGCAATGGTGCGACTGGCCGCTTCGTGGACACAACGACAAGGGGCTCGATCAACTCGAGCTTGTAGCAAGCACTATTATCTACAACCTGAAGCATTATCGAAATGCCACTCTTATTATCTGGTTCAACAAAAGACAAGCCCATTCGTGGAATGAGGGTACGTGGCAGAAATGAACAACAAAGGCAACGTTCAGAACGTGCGCTTCATTTAAAATAGGTGTGCTTGTCGTCCGTCGTCTTGTTTGTGGATTCTTTCTACGAATCCAGACTACCACCAACATGTCCGTCAGTTGATTTTGTCGTGGGACGCGCAGTTTTTGTTCGTGTATGGACTTTTGACACCGACAAGAAAGTAAAAACGCCTCATTTGTGCACGTCGAAAAGCACGAGTCCAATATATCTTCTGCACGTTTACGCTGCCGTTGTATACTTCGTTTCAGGTTGAGTCCAGGCGCAGCCGATGCTACAAGCGCGAGCGCGGCTTTCAGCGTCCCTGCCAAGCACGCGCGCTCGTGCAGTGCAAGCACTGTTCAGGGCCACATGCTCCCGCTTGTAGCATCGGCAGCGTATGAACTTCAGCTGAAACAAACGTTGGCTGAAACGAAGTATTGGCGACGTGCGCGATCGAAAGCGTCGCTGTGGTGGGCCGGCCATGATTGGACGAAAGCCGACTATGACGTCAGGAAAGGATTTCTCATCGACGAAAATAAGAGCAATGTAAGAGCTTGAATTTTGATGGTGTTGGCAGTGTCGCTTTGAGAGGGTAATGATTTCATGCTTCCACCATGCTTATTGCAAACACCATCGAACTTGTTGTTCGCAAGGTAATGACGTCACGAAAGGGAGCCATGGGAGGGCGCCACCAAGACTTCTCGCCGCTGAACCAATTGATGTAGACACACTAGAGTTCGTAACCAGTCCCTCGATTTGATTTGCCTGATTGAGCCCTGCAGCTGGCAGAATTATGCTCAAATTGATATAGGGGGAAAGTCGCACCTTATCCGTACTATAGTGTGGCGAAGACAGTGGCAATACAGAATGTGATGTGTTAGTGTGGAGAGACTGTGTACGCGTGTGGAGACTGAATGGTGCAAAGGGGCCATGCGTGGATGCCTCTACTTGTGGGTATCATCTTCTGATGCTTCAGTGTAAATGCGTCTTTCTCAGTGTCTGTTGGCGCGTGAAGGCTCGTTGACACTCTTGCAACGGAGTACGACCAAGAGAGACAAGACCGGTTTTTAATCCTCTTGCGACGTCTTAGGACCATCTCCGCAGCAGTGCGCCCGGTCCTAAGACGTCGCAAGATGATTAAGAACCGGTCTTGTCTCTGTTGGTCGTACTCGGTTGAAAGAGTGTGAACAAGCCTTGAGACGCAGTAGACGGAGCGTGCGGAAAACAGAACAACTGGAACGCGGCAGCGCCGAGCAGAGCGCTGCCACCAGCTAGCGGGGGAAAAAGAGAACCAAACAATCTGAACTACCTTAGCCCTTTGCGGCATAGGTGTCTGCTTTCTTTTTTTCTCTCTTATCTGTCGCTTTCTCTCTTTCTCTCTCTTTTTGGGAGGAAGCCCGAAGTGTGCTCGTTTCACGGAGAGCGGCGCTGTATGCCTGAACACCTTATGTTTTACCTTCACCAAAGGCAACACGGAGGCACTCGAGGAAGAAGTTCGACTGACACTGGTGTCCAGTCAGTGAGAAGACGACCGCTGCGTTAGCGTTTGGCTTCCGTTGCTGGCACCTAACAAGGTGTACATTACGTGGCAGTCATAAAACGCATTATGTATTAAGAATGTAAGTAAATCAATTTAAATTTTAGTTTATTTAGCTCCCAAAGTACACACGGGGTACGGAGGCAGAGAAAAAGGCTGCAATAACGCAGCTTGATATGCCACCTGTAAGTAATGGTCAATTCCGTAAAAGAAATAACATTTTTCAGAATGTATTTATAACGCAATCAACTCCTCTCGATATAAGAGTGTGAATCTCGCTTAGTCTGCTCTTCCAATTCCAGTGACAAGCAAATCGAAACATCGCAATATTGATGCACCATCCATTTTTTCCTAAGAATAATATCTCGGAAGACACCCGTGTACTCAAACAAGAATATCAAAAAATAGCTAAATCATTGAAATATCCTTAGCGAGTAGCTCTCGTCACAAAACATAAAGTGCATCAATAAAACACAGAAACCAAAGAAGCAATCTCAGCCTCACTGGCAAGTAAAGCCGCTTCTGATGATCCGCAACGGTCCTCTTGTATAGGGATGGGGATAAGCCTTCGAGTCTCCAGACTTTTATCAGAGCTGCGCGGACTCCTTCCGAGATTTCGTCCCTCTCGGATCTCTGGTCTTCGTGACCTCGACGCTAATGAGGTCCAGGAAACTTTCCGGCGCGCTGCGCGTCGTCCCCTGACACCAGGTACACGATCTCCCTCCCGGCTAAGTTGAACCAAGTTTCAGCAGCTCGGCAGGTGTCGTCGTGTCAAGGGAAGGCGAAGCGGAGCCGTCGCCTCTCTGACACGCCCTGTCGGGAAAGCAGTGTGCCGCGAAGTTGAGGACCTCGCATCGGTGCGACACGCGGAGCTTAGTGCTCGCCCTCAAAGAGAAAAGAAAAAAATAAATACGCGTCCCCTGGTTTAAAGCGCTTTTGTGTCGAACGCTGCTGCGGCTTGTAATCCCACGGGGTTTTGGATGGAGGGACCTCTCGTAGAAGGTCGTTTATTTACCCGTGAATATGAGACGTAATGCGGTTGTTGTTTAAGCTCAACTATCTTTAAAGTCAGCGAATTTTTTTTTTTTTTTTAGGTTTGCTGGTTTTGCGTTTTTTTGTTGTGGTTTCGACAATCTGCTAAAAATAAGTTGCTATCACAGCACCGAGCCACGAATTGATTCGAGTGTTCTTATTAGAGAGTGGGTCAACGAGATAGTATCGTTACTTGGATGGTGTTCACCAAACTTGTATGTTGCCTAAGTGGCTATTTTATTGTAGATCTGGCAGGTACTCACGCTGAACTTCATTTTCGTTTTACGAACTGGAAGTTGGCGGGCTATGATTGTGTGAAACATCTATAAGGCACATGAGGTTGGGATAAAACTTTAGAGATTCCTACCTCGTTGTTTTTGCTAGATTCTGGTTTGACAACATTTGTAGGGCAAATACAATTAAAGGAAGATTCATTGGTGGATCCTTAGGAAATGCGTTAGCATGACTCTTGGGAAACGCTAACGCAGACTCCTTCACTTTTCGGTTTTGGCTTTCTCTTTTGCTTCCTTTATTTTTTCTGCCTATTTCCGGCTTTGTTACGAGTTCACTGTTACCGTTTCCCAAAGAGGGACTTGTGTGAGTTTTCCCAAGTGTCATGCTATCGCATTTTTCTAAGGATCCATCAATGGATCTTTCCCTTATATTTTCCGGCTTCTTTCGCACGCAGACCCACGTCGGCTGGCTGCCTCTTGCGCTGTATTTCGTCCAGCCGAGCTATGCGCTGCTTCCGCTCCTCTGCCTCAGTCACACGCCTTGCACGCTTAGCAGCGGCATCCGCTGCCTGATATTGCCGCAAGTTCAGACTCGCTCCAGCATCCGCGCGCTTATAGACGATTTGCAATTTTCCCAAGCGCCCCGGCCCGCGCACGAGGAATTGTGGGAGAGACTGTCCCTCGCCTGGCCGCTCTGCCGTGAGATCGCATTCCTTGAAGCTTGTCTCCTCTTAATCCTCTGTTTTTCGATTCCATTACATACTTTTTATCTGTTCAAGTGTATTTTGTATTACTTCTAAGTGTTTTTATTCTCTGCTGCGGGCGATATTTCATGGATATATATAGTATTTGTCTTTATTTTGTCCCCGGGTGAGTACTACCGTTGCTGCACTGTTAGCTGTTCATTTTGGTTCATTTGACCCGCGTGCAGTCGAGAGGAGCCGTTCATGAACACCCGCACACATATCATAGGGGTAGGCAGAGTTCTGAATCAACAATCACGACGCCAGAGCCAAGTGGCCGAGTGCGGTGCGATTAAGCCGCCCGCGCTCGCTTCGTTGACTCGCACTGTAGCGTGTGCCTTCGAGTGCCGATTACTTGACTAAGATACAAAAGGCCGCTTTGCCGGCGCAAATCATTTGTCTGAATGCCTTCGAAACCGTAACACCGTCCGGCATATACAACGCTGCGGCGCCTGACAACTGCACGCAGTTGTCTTCACCCAAACGCTTCGCACAACGCTGTCTTTTGGAAAACTGTTACAGGAAACATGCTGTGCGCTGGCAGTATTATTTGCACAGCCTGGTACACGGCAAACTGTACCACCGGGCATGTTGCTGCAGAAGGTGACCTAAAGAAATAAAATACCTTGAGCTGACATCTTGACGAGAGAAATAAAATTATCGAAGGAACTACGAGTTCCAAGATAACTGCCTGGGTGACAGCACATTTCCGCACTTTAAAAAGGGTGTTTGAAACTAACAACCGCTTAGCAGATAGATTAGGAAGGCATACCATAAGTGCATACAAGCCGCGACGTTGGGCCACCGGCGCTTGCGAATGGCTCGCGCCCCTGCGCGCAGTTTCTCAGGCACCCCAGCGTTGGAGATGACGAACCGGTGATACGGCTTCGCAGGCATTCGGACAAATGATTCGCGGCAAAATTTATATGAACTTAAAAAAGGGCGTTGGCAAATGACAACCACTTTGCAGATAGATTACGAAGGCATGCCATAGGCGCATGCCTTCGTAATGTCGTGGCATTCAAGCCACGACATTGAGCCGCCGGCGTTTGCGAAGGGATCGCGCCGTCAGCGCGCAGTTGTCAGGCGCCGCAGCGTTGCATATGCCTCAGCTTCGCAAACACTCGTACAAATGGTTCACAGCGACAAAGCGGCGTGCTGTATCTTAATCAAGTAAGCGGCACTCGAAGGCATACGCTGCGAGTCAACGGAGCGAGCGCGGGCGGCCAAATCACAGCGCACTCGGCTATCGCGTCGCGATTGTTGATTCAGAGCTCTGCCATGTGAGCGGGTGTTCACAAACGTCTCGTCTCGACTGCACCAGGGTAAAATGAACAGCTAGCAGCGCTACAGGAATCGGTAGCAATGGTAGTACTTACCCGGGGAACGACGCGCGAAGCGGCGTGTTGTCCGTCGGCACTCCCGTCGAAAAAGCAAAATAAAGACACAAATACTATATATATATATATATATATACAAGAGATATCGCGCGCTGAAGAAAAGAGAAACATTTAGAAGCAATAAAATATACACTGGAATAGATAAAAATAGGTAATAGAATAAAAAAAAAACAGAGGATTAAGAGGAGACGAGCGACAGGGCATTGCGATCTCAAGGCAGAGCGTCCAGACGAGGAACAGTCTCTCCCACAACTCCTCGCGCGCGGGCCGGGGCACTTAGGGGATTTCGCAAAAGGTCTATTGGCTTCCGCCTCGTGACGCCGCCTCCCCCTCGCCTTTGATCTGCACTAGTATTCTTCTCTCTACGCGGCGAACTTCCCTTTCCACTGTTTTGTCCGCAAACGGACGCCGTCAGCTTTTCCCTGTCATGAGGGTACTAATGCTAACGCGAAATTTTCACAGCAAGCAGAGGCCAGTTAAAATGACTTAGTGAAAATGACTTATAAAAAAATGAAGATAATTGGGTCCACAAAGTGAATAAAATCAAAAGGAACTAAAGCAGCTTTAATTCCTCGCCAAAAAGCAAATAAAGCTCAGTCCAGGGCGAAAATAAGCGGCTGTCTCATTATCAAACTCAACTCTGAGAACTGGCAATTTGGTTTGAGTTAAGGCCCGTTAAGACACGTGCAATCGAGTGCGACTGATACCCCATTCACATCGGCTGTATAAAGTACATTTAGCATAGGTCCCTATCGTAAAGGAAAATAGAGTTCCTGTTCACACGGTGCACAAAGGTACCTTTCGCTTAAGGTAGTGCTTAGAATAAACAATGCTCGCAGACCTCCCTTTACTGCTACAGGGAGTAGCATCGGACCCATGAATTATTTTAAATAAAAGTCCAGCATATATGCTTTTGCTTTGTTTATTGCATTGTAATAACAAGAACATTTGCGAGGCAAAGATTTTAAAGTGAACGTGAGCACGAACCTGATGGAAGACGGTCGACAGATTTCAACTCGCGACAACGAGCCACAGCGGTGGCGGGACGCAATAGCGGCTGTATGTGCTTTGAGTATTGAGTACACTCTACTTCGAGTAGCGACGACGAGTCGTCCGCTTCGCCTACCCAGAGCATTTTTGTGACCATGATTTTACCGGGTCGACCTGTGAACGTGGGCGCCAGCACTAGCGGAACAAGTACAAAGGCTTTTGAGTTCACTGGTCCGAGGCGGAAACATGACAGCTAATTTGTCTCTGGGAGGACAGCATCGGCGAACACCGGAAACAAAGGAGGAACGCCGGAGTGTACGAGACAATCCGCCTCAGTCTCAAGAGGCTATTTATTGAGGAGACCCGGAGACGGACGCAAAAAAGTAGCAGAGCAAACCCTGGAAAACACGGAGGTCGTCTTCCAAAATTCCCTGGATCTTACTCTAGAGTAAGGGTTTTGTACCTTGGCGTTCTAAACCCTACCCGCGTCCAGCGTTTTTTAATCGGTGTTGTCACGTGACACAACTCGCCGGAGTAATTCGGATCAATTTGGGTAAAATTTGGAACACAGCCCGAGAGTATGTCGATCCCTTTTCGCACATTGTGCACCTGGACTGCTTACCTCCTTTGTATTTGGATTAGAAAGCACGGCGGGCAGTTTGGCCACACGAGCGAAACATTCTAAAGAAAGGCTGATTTTTTACTTGCACCATGCAATAAAATCGATAAAACAATTGTTAACTCGTTTTAAAACAACATATTCCTCTTCTAATAAAGTAAATAATGTTTCTCAAACCTGTTTAAAACAAAAATTATATATTGCTCGTTCGCCCCTCAGCTTAGCCGGGCTATCCCCGGTGCAATAAACATCAACAATAAACCCTCCGTTCACTTGCCTTGTGATCCCGAACGCCTCTTGATACGGGTACCTTTAGCTAAGAGACCTAAGCTATAGACCCTTTCTTCAAGGGCGCCGCCATTTTGGATTGTAGTCACTTCCACTATGGGCGAAAACTTTGTTTTGCCGTCGCCACGCCAGTAGAAGACGCTTAGGATATAAGCGTAACCGTCACACATTATCGTTTTGCCTCCCCCTTATTTTTTTACTAGTTACAGGTTGAAACGTTTCAGTATTTTTTCGTCGCCCATACCGGATATGCCTATTAGGTGGCTGGGGACGAGAGTACACAGAGAAGGTCTATAGGTACTTTAGGAAGCCTGTGTGAATGAGGTATGAGAGAGACAAGACCGGTTTTTCAGCCTCTTGCGACAGCGTAAAACCAAATGCGCTGCTGCGGTGCAGGTCCTAAGCCGTCGCAGAAGGTTTAAAAACCGATCTATTCTCTCTCGGTCTTACTCGGTTGCAAGAGTGTGAACGGCGCTTTAGTGAAACAGTTTCAAAGTATTGTGATATTAAGACTATAATCTATGCAGTAACCGCTCTGAATATTTTTTTTTATTGAAATCAATTATAATTTCAATAAAGTAAGGTTGGAGATCTGCAGCTGCATCGCCTGAAAGTACTACTCAAATTCTTAGCACATTTCAGCTATTTCTTTGTTGGAGGTCGCAACTAATAAGTTTCAGTGTTCGCCGCACTGACGGATTGTAAAGGAAGTGAATCATGGACAGATTTCCTAAGTCAATAAATCGTTCATAATGAGATTGCCACTTGCCCAAAGTTCGATCATGGTGAACGTCAATATCAGCATATTTACAGATGAGACAAGCGAACAATTCATCCTAAACAAGCATCTGCTTAAAAAGGGCTTGTGCTCGTTTAACACACTGACTTTCTTGAGTTTGATGAACCAATATTTGAGGGAAGGAAACCTTGCTTATATATTTATTTATTTATTTATTTATTCATAAATATTAAATCCTGGGGGGGGGGGGGGAGAACATTGCAGGAGCGAATCCCAGCAACAATATATAAAACATGAACTTCAACTGAACAAACACAAATAATCATAATAGAAAGAAAAATAATCAATTTAATCAAAACGGTCAAAGAATACAAATACAACTCTGACAATGGCTGAATAGACAAATCATAATGAAGCAAACTCTTTTACCATCAGGAATGTTTCAATGTTGCGTTATTGTTCTGAGAGAAGAGAGTTTAAAAATATCGCGCGTCTACTTTGCCGGAGAGTACTCCAATAACTTACCATTGCTTTTTACTAAAATAGAGCCACGAATCACAAGCCACCGAAAGATCTCAATCTCTTTTTTTTTCTCTACTCTCAAAACCGAAAATGTTGCAGACAACCGAGGATTTCAAATTACTTAGAGCGAGGACTCGCTTTTTTTCGTCTCGTTTTGATCCTCCTCAACAGCGCGCTCCATTCTTTGGAGTCCTTCACGCTAAGAAATCTGATGCGTCCACTTTCCCGTAAAGAACTCGATAGAGTTGGTCGCTTCGCTTTCTGCTCACTGCCATCTTTATCTAGTGGACTGTAAAATGCGTTCTGAAGGTGCGCAGCAGCTCTCTTCTACAAAATATGAGATGCCGCGCCTGCGTCGACAGCCCAGTGACTCAGCGTTTTTCGCCTAGGTGATGAGTGCTGGAAAGTTTTATAGGGTGGAACTTTGGCGAATGACGAGGCTATACTTCGTTCCAGCTTGAGTCCAGACGACAAGTGTACACATTACCCCCCCCCCCCCCCCCAAAAAAAAAACACAAAAAAAACAAAAAAACTAGGTACATACATTCGCTACTCGCTCAAAAAGTAACTAAACACGTTCCTCGTTATCGATTCGCAAAATGACCGAGCTACTTTACCTCAAAATGAACGAGTTATTTTTCTCGCTATTTTGACGACCAAGTACACAACCACTTTTGTTTCGTGGTTTATTGTCTTCTTTTCAGTATTTGTTGCACTTAAGCAGTAACTCTCTCTCGAAGTTTTCATCAGTCATGTTTCCCCGCTTTCTAGAGAATGCATCTCCGGCGACGCTCACAAGTCGTTCTACTGACGCGCTCGAAGGAACGGTTGTGTTGTGCTTCAGGAAGAAATGGTGAGTCTGTGATTACCCCTCTCTCTCCTTTCCTCTCTCACACTTTTTTTTTCTCTCTCTCTCTTATTCTCTCTGCTTTTAAACTTCTAAGTTGACAATGGGTTCTGTGCCTTCCCGTGTTGGCAACCCCGGGTTTACATTCGGTCTGTGCACGATTCTAGAAGGATCAGTCAACGAACCTGATTGTGTACGATGTCTGAAAGACATTCCCAACCCTAGTGTTCGACTGGCGTGTTCAGCGATAAATGTTGCCGTGCTGTCATATTGTTTGGTTATTTTTCGGGTTGCCCATCTGCCCTTTTCGCAATAAACGCATGCTCAGGTTAGAATTAAAACGAGGCTGTTTAAACGGTGTTGTACAGGTCGCTCCTCAAAAGTAACGAAATACCGTTACTCGTTACTTGGCTTTAAATTAACTAAGTACGTTACTCGTTCCCTTTCTAAAGAAAGTAACTAAATACATTATTAGTTAACGAAAAAAAGAACTAGGTGGAAGTAACTCGTCACTAGTAACGCGTTATGTACACCCGCCGGCAGTATGAAGGTGAACACCTTACCTGGTTTCTTGCCTGTTTTACGGCTCCCTAAAGCTACACTAACTCTCAACGTCTCAAATGGTACGTGGCCAAGGGTTCTTTGCTTTTTTTTGAAGAGGGCTAGAACTTTGCGTTCTAGCCCTCTTCTGGAACAGATCTTGTTCCAAAACTTGCAGGAGCGTCAAAAACAAGAAGAGGGCTGTTCACCTTCATATCGCTCACGGGTGTACATGCCTGGTCCAGAAGCAACAAGCTAATGCGACCAATCAAACAGGACTAAAAGCGCAAGTCACGTACATAAACATAATGAACATTGTGACAGGCGGGCTTATGACCCTACAGCCACGATTGCCTCTCTACACTGTTAGAAAATTCCATCAATCTACGTGGAAAAACCGAATAGAACATGTCCCGTTTTCTGTAAATGCATACAATGTGCTGTTTGCTTTCAAAAACGGGAACTGTACCATATGCACTGAAATGTGCTATTTAGGCAATAAGTATGAGCTTATCCGTATAAATAAACAAAGCCTTACAAGACTACAGTTTATAGTCGGTTCAACTGGTATAAGCGGATTGAACGCGCCCAAAAGTGCCGGATATCCAGCAATTTTTATGGAACTCTATCAGACCGCGGAAGTACAGTGCCCGTGAGCCGTGTTACGCCACGCGCAGGAAGACATCTCTCACCCGCGCATGCGCAAGCCGCTGCCGGCCGGTGTGGGCCCGCGAGCTGCGGAGTGCTGTTGCCCGTTCGGAAGGCGAGTTCGACGTTGTTATCGCGTCGTCAGAGGCGTTCAGCGGTGCGTAGACGGCTTTGTTTTCCAAGGTACGTATACGTTAAGTTGTTCCTAACGCAGTGTTATTTTACTATCTCTAAGGGTGCCGTATATTCCAAGTTCGGGATGCCCAGCGTGTAGCGTCTCGTCTTCCCAGCTGCATAAAGCTAGGCCTTTTATAGTTCCTGATTCGGGGCGGCATACTGCCCGACCCTACTTAGTATTGATGGTATGCTGCGCTGCGTAGTTACGCGGAAAAAAACTGGAGAAATGAAGTTAATGCAGAAGGACAGCGCAGACTAACAACTGTTTAATTTCTTTCTCTTTTTCTTGGCGCAGACTAACAACTGTTTAATTTCTTTCTCTTTTTTCTCCCCCGACCCGTATTTCCAAAATTGCGGCTAAGAAAACGAATGGTTGATGTCTTGAATTTGTTGGCTTCTGAACCTGATGGTGTTTGCTGCAGCTGCCTCTTTGATATACGAACTGGATGGTGTGTTTTTTGTAGCGTTTACCTGGGGCCTGATGTTTGCTCCGACAAGTTTGGTATCTTATTAAGTAGATCTATTTCTTCTTGTCGCAAAGCTAGTGATAGCTCACTGACGCACGCTCCGTGTCTACCCGAGGCCATGTGAAAAGCCTCGATTATTTCACGCTTTGTTCTGTCCTTTGATCTGGCCAAGATGTAAGTACTGTCAAGGAGAGCTTTGCAGTTGCATTTTGAACAATGCGCTGCAAGGTTGCCAGGTGCTTGCAGTTGTCGGCATGCATGGTTGTGCTACCTTAGTCTCTCGTTAAGGCATCTCCCAGTCTGCCTGACGTAGGATCTTCCACACGACAGTGGTATTTTGTATACCACACCTTCGACACATTCTACAAATTTGCTCCTGTGTTTCACTTGACACAGTGCCTTGCTGTTAGTCTCATCCACTTCATTGTTGACCCTCCTGCATAATCCTTTGAGCCTGAAAGGGGCAGATAGTGACACTCTGACTTCGTACCTTGCGGCGATGTTTTTTATCCTGTGTGAAAAATTGTGTATATATGGCAGTACCACCATTGGTCTTTTGTCCAAGATCTTCTCCTTGGTTTTGCACTTTCCTGTGAGTGTGGAAATACATTTTTCTGCGACAGCTACCAGTATGGGTTCAGGATAATCGCTTGCGTGTAGTCTGCTTGTCTGCCTCTGTAAACTTTCTGAGACTTTGGGGTGACACGATTTTTGAATTGCTCGCCACATGCATCCTGAGGCAACACTCCTCTTTACTAACTTTGTGTGTCCAGAGTCATACGGCAGAATTCGTTTTTTCTTCTAGTTTTGTACATCCAGCATGTGTGTCTGTAATCAAAAGTCATGTGGATGTCCAAGAACTGAAGGCTGCTTTTCTCAGGTAACTCAAAAGTAAAATCCAGTCCTCTGTGCGCTTCTCGAAACTTCTCCATGATCTTTGAACGTACCTTGTCTGTTAGTTTGTGTATTGGAAAACACACCAAAAAATCGTCTACTTATCTAAAGCACTTGCTGACTCCATTTTTCTGGAAAAACCCCTGCAGTTCTCTATTTCCTTTTGCCATGTACAGGTGGTACTGCCATATATACACAATTTTTCACACAGGATAAAAAACATCGCCGCAAGGTACGAAGTCAGAGTGTCACTATCTGCCCCTTTCAGGCTCAAAGGATTATGCAGGAAGGTCAACAATGAAGTGGACGAGACTAACAGCAAGGCGCTGTGTCAAGTGAAACACAGGAGCAAATTTGTTGAATGCGTCGATAAATACTTGGTCTGTTTTATTGTCAGCTAGTAGCTTTTCACGACGATCTCGACGCACTGCTAAAATCCTTGGCAGAGAGAGTATGCCTGTAGCGTGGCACACACACACGCACGCACAAAATATATCAATGTACTTATTAATACAACCCCCCCAAAAAAAACGATTTTCGTATAGAACGAGTCAAGTGCGACGGGTCAAAGCGAGATATTCTTGAGAATGGCTGTTTTGAAAAGGGCCAGGTGAAAAGGGCGAAACGAGAACGGACTCAAATGAGGAGGGTTGAAATGCGAAGGACGAAACGGGAAAGGACCAAATGCGCCAGATCCAAGAGAGAAGATCTTTTTGAGAATGGTTGTTTTGAGAAGGGCCAAGTGAGAAGGGCGAAACGAGAACGGGCTGAAATGATAACCTCCCTTTAATAATAACCAGAATATTCTGCTTAAGCACTTCAGGCAAGTTTTTTGTAATATTGCATTTACTGGTACAGTGAATTCCTTTTTTTAACCGAAGTATCGTAGGGTACAACTTTACTAGACAGGCGAGCTGGTTAATATGACATTCTACAAACCGAGATGGAGGCTTCGAAGACATACGTTTCAATTGAGACGGATGTGTTCGTCCTTCTTTGTAGCCTCCGTCTCGGGTTGTAGAATGTTTTAGCGTTGTGTGCTGACACAAGATCCGAAATGTGTCCAGTTATTACTGAGAACTGATGTTAGTAAGCTAGATCGTTTTTTTTTGTTTTTGTTTTTTTGTTTTTTTTTGTGTGTACAATCACAATTCGTCTTGATGCAAGGATCAGACTTGGGGGCTCATGGTGTGTGCACGGACTGTCCATATTAAGGGCGTGTCTCGGCTTGAAAGTATACTATGAACGAGGTTTAGAATTTGTCCAGATTGGAATACTAACCGATAGAGAAGTTAAAGAAGGAGCCAGGAACTCCTTAGCTTCTGTTATACATCCTCCTCTAAGAAATACCACCCATTATTTATGTTATCTTTTTTTTCAGGCGACTTGTGGCAATGAACCCGCAGGAGGGGTCCCGGCAGTCGTCAAGAAAAGTTGCTCTGGTGCATCTGAAGGCGCAGGGAGCCCTCCAAGAGTTCTCGAAGTTCCAAAAGAAGTGAAAAGAAACTTCGGTGCTTGTTTAGATTAATCTTTCTTTTCAATTGTTAATATTACAATTTGTTGTATAGGCCAAGATGGTTCTTTTCGAGATGTAGCATGTCAGCATAATTTTTGGTCAAATTTTTTTAGGAGGCTGCTCACTGATATTTTTTTTATGGCTGAGCTGCCCCCCAAAATATTTGCGTCATGAACTGTGTTTTTTTTATTGTGTATCTGCTCTAGTCATTTAAAAGAAAAATAAATGTAAATATTTTTGAAGCAGCAAACTCTTCAGTCTTTTTTGCAATGGGTCCGTTGCTATGGGTTGGAACCAAAAGGACCAAGCGTGAACTTAGTTTGATAACGCTTTTTTTACAAATGTTTATCTGCCTTTATCCCCGTCACTACATGTACAATGCTCTCTAAACTTGACGTAACATGTGAACACTTTCTCATGGCATTCCTGGCTGTTCTATTGAGTATATATGTCACAGATTCATTGTTCTGTTTTCAGGATAGTGCTCGCATTAGACACGACAGTTCAAATTTTCCATACATACAAGTTTGGGGAACATTTGCGCATTGCAGGTAATTTTATGTTGCAAAGACGTGCATCAAGTTGCGCCTGCAAACTGCCAGGACATCCCTGTTTTGCATGTCGCATATCAACCTTTTCAAGGAGGAGCTTGGCATGTGACATACAAAGCCCGGATGTACTCATGAATAGCGGCAGTAACATAAAATGGGGCGAGTACTATCACAAACAAGACTGAACTTTTTCCGTACGTACAAGAAATGTAACCTGTGTCGTTTTGGACGCATTGGAACATGTAATGTACTTCGTAAAAATGGTACATGTTCTGGCATGGCTTGCAACAGAACATGTGCTGCTGTGTGCCACGATGGTACATTTCCTGTAGCATACAGTACTTGTTCCGTGATGATGGTGTATGGAACTTGTTGTGGCTGCCCATACAGCAACAACATGTCCCGTACTAAAGAAGTATGGAACATGGTCTGTAGTCCCGTAATACAGTACATGTTGTGGCAACAAGGTTAGCATGTATGTGTCCCATATTTTGACAGGAGTTTTTCTAACAGTGTACTGCAAGCAAGTGTTCCAATGTACGCCGTTCGTGCAGCGGAACGCAAGAACGAGCACGCCAATCGAATGGCAACAAAGACGACGCGTAGGGAACGCACGATGGGGAGGCAGCCGAGCGTGCGTCGTCAGTGGCGGAAGTCGAGTGGGGGTAGGGGGGGGGGGGGGGGGGTAGAGAAGAACGTGGGCGCGTTTCGGGGGTAAACAAACGCCCGAGGTGCGCAAAGAGCAGGCGAACTGGCACGCCGTATTTCCTTTTCTTCCAATTTACATCGCCAGCAACAACATATGAAGAACACCAAGGTGATGCATTTTTGACGCTCTGGGCCAATCACCACATAGCGTCAGCTGCGTCTGGGTTTAGGTTGAAACAAAGTATAAAAACTTGATGTTTCAACTTTAAACAAAGAAAACAAGAACACACAACAGTTGCTGATTAGCGAGGAGCGTGTTAGTGCGGGTCAAGATTGAAGAAAGGGGAAACATGTGGGACCAAAACGACACAACGACACCTTTCGAATAGCAGGGGACACTTAGGAATTCCAAAAGTGAGGGCCGATTAAAGGCAGAAAATTGGGGGAAGGAGAAGTAACTAAGGAGAGAGGAAGGATGGAAAGAGACGATAAAGTAAAAGGGAAAGTCAGAGTCATTTCAGAAGTGCGCTGCGACAGTGAGTTGGGCGTAAACATGGGAAAAGTCATGCTCACTGTCATAATGCGGACTGCCTCTTTGTTCTAAAGTAACGTATCTTCAGCCTGGACATTCGACGAGCTCCCTCAGTACACTGGAGCGACGAGCTATTCCAAGCGCTTTGCGGGAACGCAGACGCATCATATTTCTCTGTGTTACATTTGCGTTTTTTTCAGGTACGTCCTTTACTCAGTGTCTCGCATGGCAGCCCAGGTATTGTATTTTTACGAGTTAAAAAATGAATTTATTCAGATACAATAAATTAATAACCCGATGTTCTGAGGCCAAATCTCTTTATCTGCGCGTGCGTGCGTATGTGTGTGTGTGTGTGTGTGTGTGTGTGTGTGTGTGTGTGTGCGTGCTTGTGTGTGTGCATTTGTGTGACTGACTGACTGACCAATTGCTCACTGACTGTCTGATAAGCTCGTGTTGCAATTTAGCTGAGCCACAAGTGAGCCCTACCCTCGGGGTAAACTGGAATCGTCCCGGAGCGAGCGCAGCGCCCCCGCCAGACACCGTCTCGGCCACGCACTCCCAGAGGGTCTTTCATATTGCAGGAGACTATACCTATTTTTGTTTTTTGTGCATGAGTGTGTACATGCCTGCAACGATTTGGAAGAGGGGGGGGGGGGGGTGAGGAGGGGAGGGACCTTCATTTATTGAATAAAACTAGCGGGATCTAGGTGTTCAGTTATAGTTCGGTTCCTGGAACGCGTCTCCGACAAGCGTGTTAAGCGTCCCATTGGTCCCGAAGTGTCAAGAAATGGAGTAAAAGATGCCGGAGTCTAACGCTGCTGGATATCGTGATCCTATTGTTTGGTAACTAAAGTTCTGGCAAAAAGCACGAACAAACGCGAGTGTCGCTGTCGTCACGGCGTTTCAAGTCCTGGCTACCGAAACTTCCGTGGGCTGCCAGCTGGAGAGCGACCTGCAGCGAAACAGGCGTCTGCAACATCCACCACCGCGTCTGTGACGCCGCCAGGACCGCGGTCGGCGACAGCGGGACACTTCTGTGACGTCGTCAGGCGGAATTCGAGGGACCACGTCTTTGGACGAGCGGAACCCACCAGTAACTCCGGTCGAAAACGAAACCAAGATAAACGACCGGTATAGCTTTAGTGGCACGAAATAGGATCACAGCCGAAATATTACGTCGAAGTGAAGCCGCGCATATTCCACTAAAACAGATTGTAAATGTGTGACCACCAACAAGCGGGTTAGCTTTTAGTCAAGCAACACTGGCGCAGCATCCCTCAGTCACGTCGCGGTGGAGCCAATGTTACTAGATTACTTAAGTTGTGGAACTCCCGCAAAAGGAAGAACTCAGCCCCCCCCCCCCCCCCCCCCCCCCTTTTACACCTCCACCCCCCCCCCCTCTCCCGCACTCACTTCGGTTCGCCTCCCGTCGTTTGAAGCGCCATCTAAATTTTTGTTTCTAAACTATTCGTTTCATAGAGTTCGGTCGAACGCCATCTAGACGCTGCGCTTCGAAACGTACGCATGCCATAGAATACGGTGCAGTCCCCATAGCAGCCGTCCGGCGCGTCGAACGACGGGAGACTAGTCGTGGCATAGACGCTGCTAGTGCTAGCAGCGTGTATGAGCAGTTGCGTAACTGAGCTAATCTAATAACGTTGGGTGGAGCTGCGGTTGATTGGTTGTACCGCGTAGCGCAGCACTACGATGACGCCACGTCATGGCCGTACGGCTGATGAACAGTGTTGCCATCCCCCTCGAGCAGATAGTTTCGGTTTTGCCGTAGACGCTCGACGAAACCAAACTTTCAGCCGCGATATTTCTAAAACTACACACAGTATCGAAAGAAAAATATACCTTGCAATTCAGGGACACTGACTTAGCTAAAACAATCATAATCCCATAATAAAAAAATAAGAAAATATTGACCGGAGTTGTCCTTTAAAGGACACATGCAAAGGAAAAAAAAAAACATTTTTTTTAAACAGTCTAGATGGAAAACGAATGTTATAAAACGAAATAACAACGAAGAAAAACAATTTTAGAGGTATATTTATGGCACAAAACGAATTTGTAATTGGCACCTGCGGGAGCCGCCGCAGGTCACGTGGTAGACCTGTGCGCCGTCGCGCGGCGCCGCTGCCGCCTCAAAGTCACGCCGCCGCCGTCATCTGACCGGCGCACATGTCTATCACGTCTGCTTGCGCTTTTTCAGGAGCTTCCTTTGGGCTCTAAAAGTTACTTATTATTCTTCGTTTTTTGTTGCACTTGAAAGGAAGATGAATAAGCAACTTTTAGAAACCATTGGAAGCTTCCGAAAGAGCTAAAGCACCACGTGACAAATAGCGGCCAGTTACGAGATAAAAAGCTGCCACTTTTCCGCGGCGGCCGCGGGCGCCAACTACAAATACGTATAGCGCCGTAAATATAACTCTAAACATTTTTTTTTTATTTTTCGCGTTAAATTCGTTTTATGACTTCCTTTTCCCAACCAGCTGTTTAAAAGAAACGTTTTTTTTTTTCTTGCATGTGTCCTTTGAGAATCGCAGGGATTGGCGAGTTTCGAGCATGCTGTGATCACTCCGCGCTCAATTCGGAGAACAAATCGTCTGCTAAGAACGCCGATAAACAAATCGCAAATAAAAAAGTGCGAGCATATTAAGTGACGTCCCGCGTTTCGTATGCTACCAGTGGCAATGAATAGTCATTAGAGTGTTGCCTGCCTATTTTATTCCATGTCGGAATCAGTTGTGCCCGGACGCTTTGAGGCAGACACTCTATTTCGGTTCCTTCCTACGTCTCTACGAGCAGTATCGTCCTCGTCTTCCTCTCACACATCGCAGCACAGACGCACGAACATTCCGCCTGTTGTCTTGCATACAAATACTCTACGCACGTAACGTAGGTAACCCGAATGCGACATAACTGCGAAAAGTAACGCGTGAAAGCCAATCCTGCCCGGGATGTTTGTGTATGTGTTAACACATCCACACACTGGCCCCCCCCCCCCCCCACACACACAGACACATACACGAACTTCAGGCGCAAATATATCGCCCCGCTTCCTCGAGATTAAAAAAAGTGAAAGCCGTTTACAACTCCCTGTAACACCGAATTAGAGCGTAGCTCTTGAGGAGGAGGAGGGAAGGGTACTGGGGGGGGGGGGGGGGGGGGGGGTGAAGTGACCTTGGGGGTCACGTGACGATGCCGATGATGTCATCAGTGACGATAACGATGCGGACTCCGATGACGTCATCAGCGATGATGACGATGCGGATGTCGGTGACGTCATCAGTGACGTCACTGGTGACGTCATTCGTGATGATGACGATGCCGGTGACGTCATCAGTGACGTCACTGATGACGTCATCAGTGATGATGACGATGACGACGCGGATGCCGGTGAGGTCATCAGTGACGTCACTAATGACGTCATCAGTGATGATGACGATGACGATGCGGATGCCGGTGACGTCATCAGTGACGATGACGTCATCGGGGAGGTCACGTGACCCCCTAAGGTCACGTGACCCCACACACGTGATCACGTGACCTTGGGGGTCACGTGACCCTGGGGGAGGGGTCACGTAACCTCTGGGGGTCACGTGACCTTGGGGTGACCTTGGGGGTCGCGTGACCTTGGGGTGACCTTGGTTACGCCGACGGCGACGCCGACGCCAACGCCGACGCCGCTCAAGCCGGGAACGGGCCCCTAAGAGCTGCGCTCTAAAACAGAGAAGGTGCGTTAGGAGCCCAACTAAAGTCCTGTACTCTTGCGTAAATATCGTGCAAGTCGAGCAGGCCCAACTCGAGAAGAATGTTCGTGTAAGGATGATCTGTTCCAGAAGAGGTGCGCAACTTAGTTGCGTACATTATACCGTGGTGTCCCAAAATCGGAATCGGGCGTGAGGCGGAATCATTACAGACTTCCCATGTTATCATAGCTGTCTTTATTCTTCGGTTTCTGGTTCCGGGGCATGTTGTTGCTCGTTTGTCTTGACTTGAGTTTCTTCTACTCAGCTCGGTAGCTATCTCCGCTGTTGTTTTAGTTAAGTTTGTAGTCTTTGCTCTGATCGACTCCACAAGGAAGGTGCCTCTGGTAAACCAAGGATCCTCATCAAATGCTTCGAATAAAATTCTAGAGTGTTTCGCATAGAGTGGAGCCGCATTAAGGGGAAGCTGAAGCGGTTTTAAATATGAGAAAAAAACACTCGAGCACAGTTGATTAGACGTCAGCCATCACGAATATCGTATTCGTTTCGTAATTTGTTTTGCTCGGATCACCGTATTTACTCGAGTAATAGCCGCACTATTTATGAAAAAGGCCCTTGTTTGTACTTTCCCGCAAAGCACATATACAGTCAGTCCTCGCGTAACGCATAAATAGCACAGCGAATAACTACATCGAGTACACGAGTCTCCATACAAATGCAGCCTTCTCAGATAGTATCTTCGGGCGAAGACGTTATCTCTGGAGTCATGCTGTCGACGGCGGTGATTGGAAATCCGCGTGCTCCGCGGGCAAGCGAACCCTCGATCAGGTTTTCTTCATAAGCAGTGCGGCTATTGCTCGAGTAAATACGGTAACCGGAAAATCACCTTCAAAGTAGCGCTGAAGCCACGCCCCTCCGAAGCAGGAAAGGAGGGCCGACGTCACGAAAGGTCTGGCTAGGGGACTTTTCCACAGCTGGCCGCGCTTCCTTCGTAAGGTGGTCTACTGACTTTTCGAGCCGTCATCGTTCTGCCGCTGCATAGCGCTTGTTTTTATCCGCTGACCGGTCGTACTTTTGACTCAATCGCCTGACGTGTTCATTAGGGAGTTGTAGTAGATCGTTTTTCTCGCCCGCTACGGTATCCCCGAAGAAAACGCCGCAGCTGCGCATGCGCGCCGCCAGCCTTGCCTGCATAGTTCAAGGTCTTGTGGCGGATTACGGAGCGCTATCCGGTGCTTAGCGGGCTGCAGGAACGGTCTACTACAACTCCCTATTAGGGACTTGTAGTAGATCGTTTTCCTACTCCGCTACGGTATCCCCGAAGAAAACGCCGCAGCTGCGCATGCGCGCCGCCAGCCTTGTGTGCATAGTTCAAGGTCTTGTGGCGGATTACGGAGCGCTATCCGGGTGCTTATCGGGCTGCGGGAACACTCTACTACAATTCCCTACTGTCTCTTGTTTCTTCACGGGTTTGCGGAATTCTCGTGGCATCGAAGAAACCGACTCGCGCTGTTGCACCATTCCGTACTTATGTGCAGCCGTCGGCTTGCACGAACAGCGCTCGTCGCAGTTGCTATTCCCGCTTACTACCCTTATAACGCCGACCACGAGATTTCAAAGCGATGGTTTCCGCTATGCAGACAAACGAGTGTAAGCATGTACACTGTTTTTTGTTTTCTTTCGGAACGTGTTTCGGACGGTGCATATGAAAACAATGCGCGCGTGGGTTTGGGTCTGAAAGAAACACGACACCCCCTCCCCCCAATCTTTTTTTCTTCATTTTTCGCCATGCGATTTTTTTATTTCGCCTGGTACTTTCCAACATAGAGTCGACCCAATTAATATTTTGCTACAGAGTAACGTATTTTTTTAATAAAGCCAAAAAAAAAAAAAACGCAACTGCTCGAAACCGAAACCGAAACCCCGCACCGCACGGAGAAGTAAAGAGGAGAGAGTGGAGTGGCGGAAGTCACGTGGCTACACCCGAACCTGCGATTATTTTTTTCTTCCGCGCGCAGCAGACGAAATGCGTGGCGGGATCCGTTCGCCGTGCGATTCCTTTGCAGTTACGTTTGTTCTGCTCGCTGTTCTGTACTTTAAGGGAATTGTTTTGTACATTTAAGTGTTGGCAGTTAGTAGTGAGTGCCCGTGGTGAATTCCCGTAATTGGCTCCGAAAAGAACACTCCCAAGATGGTGCGTGAAGAGCTGCCTCACATGTCCTGCATCTAAAAGTGGCATATTGTACGGCAGAGTGCACAAGTTTCCGAAAGATCAACGTGTCGGTATCAATGGCTGGCTGGAATTCCCGTAGAACAGTTACGGGAACCTCGGAAAGTGGACGCTACCCGATTCATATGCTCCTTGCATCCTGTGGAAAGTGACTACATTGAGTTCCTAGGTGTCAAAAATAGAATCGCATCCCATTCAGTTCAGCGACGTATCGTCCACAACAATTTTTTTTCTGTGATAATTGTAAAAAAAAAAAAAAGACATGAAAGCAACGCAAAATGTTCGAAAAAAAAAAGTACGCCCTTACTAGGGATCGAACCCGTGCTCGCTGCGTGTGAAGTGGACGTATTCCCACTGAGCTACTGAAGAAACTCTTTCTTTCGTAGTAATGCAGCGGGTCGACTCTATGTCGGAAAGTTTGCTCTCGATTTCCCAGTGCATGCACTCCCGGCTTGAAGTCGGGCAGCACCACGCACTGGCCACATTCGCACCTAGAAAAGAACCCGTACGCGTGTGTACTCAACTCGAAGTACGCACTTCGTGCTTGACGTTTGAGCGAGCGATGTCTTCAGCCACGAGAAGGGACGACGGCTCGGCGACGTCTTCGTGCAATTGGCTTGCTGGTCGGGCGTGTCGTACGGGATGAATATAAATTCTCTTGATCGGTCCAAAATGCCTCTTTCGAAGGAAGACAGAATTCGCCGGTACCGCGAATGACAGTTCTAAAGTAGAGGTCGCACGCCTGTCGTCCGCTGCCACCCGCGAGTCCCACGAAACGCGAAACGACGCCATGTTCAGAATTATGTAGTGAACGCACAGAATGCTCCTGGTCGTCTGTGCAACTTTTTTTTTTTTTTTCAATCAACGTATTTGCAGTTTGGAAGCCACAAAAATGGGTTTCATATTTTTTTTTTCTATTTTTAGTATTGACTGTGTGCCTTCAACGACCCACGACTTTGATTAAATTTGGTGGTGGCGTCTAAACATTAGAAAACGGCCTGTGACCACAAAAAAAGAGTGAGCGCGACTCAAACCGGCCAGTTCTCGATCGGCAGTTTTCGGGCGGAAAGAAACCAAATTTCGAGCCGCAAATTTTGTTCTGGGAAGTTGGACTCTCATATGTCACGTACAACTAAAAACCTCGGCGAGGATAAATACCCTGTCAGTGTCCCTTGAAGAAGGTTCGCCTGAACTCGACGCTCTGTCGAACATCGTTGAAGGAAAGAAGTAAATTCAGAGCATTAAAAGGCACACGCAAAGAGGAGACAAAACTAGGTAGGAATTATAGGCCGACTGTTCTAGAAAAAAGCCATTGCGTTATTAGTTGCGTGCAGGGTACTGGAAAAGCAGCGATCTCGTAGCCAAATAGCGGACTTCCACTGGCCCTTTTGTGTTAACAGCCTTAATTAAATGTTTTAGTTTTGGTTTCCTTTTATATCGGTGAAGTGACCATATTTCCCGGACCGTCTCCGCTACCCAAGATTGTTTTCTTTTTTTAATCTACTCCCCAATCGTGTAACTTAGGAGAGGAGGACTTGTTGTAATAACTTGTCATGCAATTCATCATGCGACTTTCACGGTGCAACTTGTTTTAGCATGGACTTTTTTTTACAGTTGCTGATACTCTTTGAGACCACAAATATTTTAAACGAAAAGATAAATTTAGTTTAATATTTTTTTCATAGATACATATTCTCTGCAGGAGCGCTTTTGGGAGATACGAAGCATGTGACATTCTGTTGTGAATTGAGCTTTTTTTACAAGTCACGCAGTGTTTTTCGTACAAAGTTCTTATGTCATGCATTGGTTCTTTGGGCCGTAGAAATGCGATCAGACGATGATAATGCTTGGTGGTGTTCTAATGCAGTCAACAAATCTTTAGAGAAGTGTGGAAATGTAGAGGCCCAGAAAGCTTTCACGAATTCGACATCAAATTGAGGGCTGCCGGGCACACATATCCGCTTTTTCTAAAGCTGCAATTGCCTAGTAATCGGTGAAAAACCAAATAAACGCAGCAGAGGACCACAATCACAAAGATAGACCTTTTGCTAGTTATTCACATAGCACAAGGACATCGCGGTCTCCCGTCGCCCGGAGCCGATTATACTATCTCTTCAGACCACTTCAGCCTTCGTGAAGAATGCCGTCTGTTTGTTTGTTTATTGGTTCAACCCGGGTGGGTAAGACAACTGTGAGCAGGCATTACGCCCATACCAAGGGGTCCACAGTGCCTCTATGGCAGAAAAAGTAAAGAAAATAATAAAAAAACTAGAATCGCTACATAGATAAAGGGGTTCTGTGGGCGAACACAAATTGAGTTAGATGCTCCGCAGGTGGGCTGTGACGCTGTTGGTAAATGTTCGTAGTGACGCAATGTCGACTGGTGGTGAACTGGTAATTGGCGCGGGGAGGGACCTCCAAAGGTGCACCGCACGGGGTGCGAAGGAGTGCGAGTGACGGAGCGTGCGGGTCAAAAGGGGCTGCAGACCACCGGTGTGGGTACGCCGCAGGGAAGAGGCAAAAGGGAGAGAGGAGTCCGGTAGCAGAAAAGTGACTGGGAGCCGCGTGCATGCTACTTGACGCCGAAGTTGAAGCGGGTCCCAACCGACTGAACGCTCATGTGTCCAGCAGCGGCAAAGCATGAAGGGCGATGTGTGCCGAATTCTTGTCCTCTGACGACTGTTTTCAGAAGGGTGACGCTAAACCGACCTGACGCGTCCCATCAACAGCACTCCGTTTACTGTCAACGTTTTAGGCTACAATAAGCCGCAGTCAGTATGGAATTTTCGTAGATCGTTTTCGCCGTCCCGCAACGCCCTCCGCAACTCTTTTACGATACCCGGAAATCTACAGTCAAGGCTATCGGCGCGCAGGCGCAGTAGCAACTTCTTCGTTGCGAAGGGCTTAGCGGAGGGGGAAATGCGGCCTGCGAAAACTCCCTATTACCTTCCTCAACGTATGAAGCCGGTCATGTCGAGTCGGCGCAAGCGGTTCCTCGTGTCTGCCCGTATTGCTGCGGGGGGTCATTTTTCTGCTTTGCCAACGACTAGAACCGTACTTTGTCAGGTCGAGAGTCCTCTGGATTCCTTTTTCGGATCCACCGAAAGATTAAAAAAAAAAAAAAAAACAGAAGCCGTAGCCGATTTACAAGAGCAGAAGCCTATGCGCCCAACTACTACCACAAGCGACGGAGCAAGCGAGAATCGAGATGGTCCTCTTATGGACCTAGTGGCGCGTCACACGTGACTGACTAGCCAATGGCATGCCGCTGCGGCGATCGCTTCTGTTTTCTTAACTTTTTGTCCCGTGTTTCGAGGTTATTTTGGGTCAAACGGTTCTGATATTTGGACTCAGCACGCACACACACGTAAAAATGAAGCATTAACTCGTTTTTGAAAGCTTTTTAGCTTTTTTTTAAAGCTGGAATTGTATGTTTCGAAGCTGTTAGATATTTTCTTTTGTACACGTTGTTATATTTCATTATTATTAATTTTCATAGTTATTGAGTCGCGAATAAAATACAGATTTAATTATGCACCTCTGGGCGGCGGAGTAAAATAGAAACGACTTCCACTCTATAAGCGGTGTCTATGGAAGGACTCGTCTCAAGCCAAATTTCTACACCCAACTCGTCATAGGGCAAGTCGTCAACGAGAAAGTCGTAACGACGGCCAACTTGCAATTGGTTAAATATTTTCTCAAGTAATTGTTTTTCTCGTTGGATATTTGTTTGAGTCTCGGCTTATATCGCGAATAACATCTCTTTTTTGAAGTCATGAAAGATGGTTATTTTATGTATTGGGAAAAGCAACATTGGGGGTTCAGTTTAGTTCCGGTGATTCCACTTGAGCCGTTTACATCTTATTATATGTCGACGTTCAGGTGACGGGTTTGTAGAATAACTGATTTGAACGTGAACACGTTAATTCACAAAAAGCGCTAGATTATCATTTCGTCCGCAGCGTGTCTGGAATACGAGTTTCTTAAGGTTACTGTAGCTGGTCTTACAAAGACGAAATTAACATTCTTGCACCCGTGTTTGAATTAAATATACGTTTTTATTGAAGGTAATTTCGGCCTTTTAAAGTATACTGTGAATTAGTTTTGCGACAAGCTGCAGCAAGGATGCTTGAAAGCATTCTAAGTAACATGATGCCGAGCCGTCTAAATCAGTCACTAATAGCAATCACAGCAAACAATATTAACAACAGGACTGATAATCTTTTCGTCAATAATTACTCTTGGTTTGCAACGTTTTAGGTTTTTATTTTTACTAATCCGGCATATGACATAAGACTGCTTTCGGCTACGGGTAAGAATATGCAAAAAATTCTTCGTACAAACAATGGTGCATCAAGCTACGTGTTGGCAAGCTTGTAATCGTTATATATTAAGCGATACCCTACCATGCAACCGTTCACCTGTTCGCACGGGTATAGACATTAAAATCAGTATTCTGACTGCAGTCGAGGGCTGAAATGAAAAAGTGAACACGAAAAAAAAAAAAAAAAAAAGCACTCTAGATCTTTTTTTGGACTAATAAGAAAGGGACGTTGCAAGGTTCAAATAAGTAGAGCCTTAGTAGTCACCAGATTAGAGCCAGTAATTCAATATTCTTAAAAAAAAGTCACGTAATGAGTGACGAGGGGGATTCAGGCCACTTCTTATAGTAGTAAGGTTTCACTAGGACGAGATATTTGATTCAACCCGTTCACGTTTGACGTGCTTTTTGTTACAAGTTGGTTGTGATAAGTGGGGCTGGTCTCAATCAGAGAAAATTTGGCGTTATGTCACCCGTAAAGAGTCACCTTCTTAAATTATTTAATCATATGCCATGCAGTGTGCACGCTTCGCCTCTCTTAAATGACATTGTGTGTTAAAGTACCTGCCCCGACGATTGGCCGTTTATATAATCGGGTGCGAAAAACACCAACATGCCTCATTTATAGTATACGTGGCTGTTCCTGATAATAACAATGTCCTCTTGCTTTGTTCTTTATTGTTGTTTCTTTGACCTATTACAATTTTTGTCTTTACGAATGACAGAAATTGTCTAGGTTGGGACACCTTTTTCACCTGTCGTTTGTTGCTGTTCAACCCGGGCATTCTTTTCGCCCGAGAGCAATACGTGTGGACAACACAGGAAAGCATCCTGTAATTTTCTAAACGACTCCCTTATCGGTTGGTGGCAGACAGGGTGTGGTTGAAGAAGAGGCCTCTCGGATGTTTTCCGCCTCCGCACAGGCGCTGCATTATTCAGACTGAGCACTGCGTCGGTACCTGGAAGGGGGTCGGCCCGCGGTCGTGGCGTGACCGCGTTCTGCGGGACGCATCTATCCTGCAGCAGTATCGTGTGCTGGCACACTCTCGTTTTGATTCTGTACGCCAGGTA
This sequence comes from Ixodes scapularis, assembly GCF_016920785.2. Classification (NCBI taxonomy): domain Eukaryota; kingdom Metazoa; phylum Arthropoda; class Arachnida; order Ixodida; family Ixodidae; genus Ixodes; species Ixodes scapularis. Next base: position 98,313,835 of record NW_024609857.1, read on the forward strand.
ACTTGCTTTCAAAGCAGATTTGAATGACGCATCATGTTTACATTTCTATAGTGGAGTACGTTTGTCCCCGGTGGCATTATCGGCGTGATTTTGATTTGCTCTTTAATAAATATCAGATACGACCTATTCTTGCAGGATAAGAGTGCATGAGTAGAGAAGGATAAAAGACCATTTCCGATAAAGGCTTTTCACCAGTGCCATTTTGAGCGTTCGTGCGTATGACACATGCTTTATAATAATAATAATAATAAATCTTTATTTTACGTGCCCACAATCAGCTTTACAGTCTATGATGTGGTGCACGCAAAGAAAATTAAAACACAGCACTATATCAAACATTAAAATACTTGTCACAATGAAAATATAAACAGATAACAGAAACTGAAAGACTATACAGAACCCGCCTTACAATAGGTAATTCAAGGACATCCACTTTCGCACATAAAACATAAACTGGTTTGAACAAAGAAAAATGTCAAGATGGGTCTTATTAAATGCTAATTTCATTCTCGATAAATGAGACACAGATGACATACAAGATGGGTAAAAGGTTAGCACATTTCTACTGACCCTTGACGAAACATGAAAGTCTATGAAACGCAACAGATCAATTGAATTCACTTCTCCGTGTAAAACGTTGTGAAGAAATATAAAATCTCTGTATTGCCTCCACACAGCAAGCTTGTGCAACGCAAATCGAACAAGTAACGTTTCATAATGGTAAAAATATTTCCTTCCAATATAATGGTCATACACAATTCTAATCATTCGTTTTTGTATATTTTCTATTGAAAGAGCCTGAGATAACGTTAATGAATTCCAAATGATTGAGCCAAATTCTAATCTTGACCTCACTAATGTCTTAAACAAGTGCAGTAAACAACAGGGCGTAGAAAAGTGGCGACACAACCGTGAAATCATTCCCAACACTCTCAGTGGTGCATTAACGGTTATAGACACGTGATTATTAAAGGATAGTGAACTATCGATGAAGACACCAAGATCCTTGATAAAAGGAACCCGAGGAATCGGGGCCCCTCCCAAATTATATAAAAAAATAAAGTATGTCACGCTTTCTGGATAAGACAACTGATTTAATTTTCTTGGGGTTAAGTGACAAGCGGTTTTTGGCACACCATTCAGAAACACGTTCTATGTCAGCCTGCAGACGGGATCAATCAGATAGTGACCTCACACTTATAAAAAGCTTAACATCATCGGCAAACAAAAGAATTTTTGCATTTGTAATACGGGAAGCAAGATCATTTATGAGCAAAAGGAATAAATGTGGTCCCAGGATGGATCCCTGGGGTACACCAGAACTTGAAATAAACTCGTCAGAGTAGCCGCTTTCCAAAGCGACGAGTACGCCGGGCTCTGGAGATCACATATGCTGGGCTGTCGTTTTGTAAACATTGGAATCGTGTCTTGTCGCTGACGAAATAGGGAGCGAGAATACTTCTCCCGTCTACAACACGAGCTTCCAACCTTCAATAACGTTTCGGCGTCTCGTGACGCTCCAGCGAGCACGTACAGTCAAAGCACCGCGGAAGGCAGCAAGCATGCACACTGGAGGAGGCTTTGGACATTCGAAATAGACGTCCTGCGCTTCTTTGAAAAGTCTCTTTTTTTTTCTGCCACTAAAATTTGTGCGCACGAACGTGTGCCATCCTAGCTGTATTTTACAACGTACGTGACAAAAAAAAAGATAGATAAAAAGCTTTAAGCATTTCTAAAAGTACTCGTTCTTGGATGAAAAAAAAATGGTTTAAATCATGGAAGTATTCCTTTTAGAATGTTCCATTGATAGCGCGCCTGACGCTTACAACTCTGATGCATTAGGAGCAAAGAATGTCAAGATGTCCCGCGTGCCGCGTCTTTGAGACACTTGACGTTTGAGATCGGCCGTAACAACGACACGCATATAAAACAACAACATAAACGCAAACACTGGAAACATTTTGATTCAGCTGCCGCTTTCTTCATCCGGCCTTTTCTGACACGCTGGAACAAGAACCTTTTTTTTTTTTTTTGTCTTGAAGGACTGCGTTTTTTATTCTGAACAGCTTCATTGGTGAAAGAATTGCGAGGACAGAATTTTGCTCGTGCCAAGACGCTCCGTAGTGTATAGTTTCCATTCTCGGCAATTTATTTTTCGAGTGCATTCCTCGACTGTGGAAATTGCATTCTCCCACTGATGCTGTCAGAGAAGCGCGTTTCTGTCTAATAAGAGGTGCAGGAATTCCAACCTTTTCTGTTAGGAGAATGTTATAGGCACAGCGACGCGACGAACATGGATTGGTTGTAAGAAATATGCAATGGCTTGGAGCAAACGGTTAGGACTGTTTCAATGCAGCTGCTGGAAAGACGACTAAGTAGACATGTAATTTAAGTGCAAGCTTTCATTACTTTGACAAAGCAAGTCAACTTGTTCTTTTGCTTGAAAACAAAACGGCATCATATAGTGTTGTGCTCCACACTGCACAGTGGATGTTCAAGAGCCAAATTGCTACAGATGCCAACCTATACAGACAGCCAGACTCGTTACGTTCTAAAGGACACTAATCTTGTTTATCAAGTTTTCTGAACGCTTTGTTTAAAGGGGTACAAATTTTTAACTTGAAATATCCCCGGAACACTTCGATAGGGTGAAATATGATCCGTGATATCCGTAAATCATAATCACACGCGTTTATTCTCAGCGGATGGCTATATTGTTTGCTCCAGTTGACGGATTCCGGCTAGCGCTTCGAAACCAGCCATTAAGGCGGGGCGCTATATCTCGGGATATTTGCCCGTAACGTCACGCTCGCAAAGTCACGGCCCCATAAACGGCCAAGGGTACCGCACATTTCTGGAACTCGCGTCCCTAACACCAAGAGTGACCGCATATCCCACCCGTAACACGAAGTACTGGACGCTCCAAAATTACAAAACATATGGCGAGCAAATGATATCAAGTACACTACCTAAGCTGTTCAACTTCACACCAAAAATATGCACCACCTACCGTGTCATTTAAAGACCTTCGAGCGTTGTCTTTTTTTTCAATTACAACTGTGTAGCAAATGTATATTATTTACCTTTTAAACAATACTACCATAAATGCATTGCCTTACATTGTTTTGTTTTCTGTGCCACTGATGACAAATGTAAGGATGGGAGGCAGAGGGTTTGTCAAACTACATCGTGCAGCTTTTTTCCTAGGTCTACCTTCGCCATACACTTTTTGACGGAAAATAAAACACATTATTACTAATTACGATCGTCGCCACTAGGTGGCGTCACCTTTATAGTCAACGCGTTACAATACTGCCAAGTTGAAATACCTAAGGTATGGTGTACTAGAACTGAGAGGTGTGGCAAGCGCAGCGCACATTCCCGGGCGCCCCCATCGGACTGACCGCGCCGAGGCGCTGCTGCTGATCGGCACGTGATGCCAGACATCCGAACGAAGCGCCCCCCCCCCCCCCCCCCCCCTTACCAGGTGGTATTGGGAAATTGTTTTATTCAAAAATGCTTTTATGGCGTTTACGGACGAAAGATTGGCATTTGTGAGCCGCTGTCATAAAGAAAGCCACGTCTACACAAAGAAATAGGCGCTAAAATTTCGCTTCCGTACCCCTTTAAGTTTGTAAACTAAAGCTTGAGCAGCCCTATGGCACTTGTGCCGATAATTGAGGGAGCACTTATATCGCAAAATAATGTCTCCATAAAACAATACATTTGTAGATATTAAATTCCCGAACTACAGTCCCTGTTTGTTTGTTTTTAACTTAAAGGTTTTCATTACACATTCTTTACTTAAATTTAAAATCATATTCAGCGCAATCTTGAGTTCAGTGCCATCAACCTGGGGCCGAGGAAGAACTACTAATAACACACGTTTGAATAAACGCATCCAAGAACACTTGGTCACAGGGACATCCTTAAAACCGCCAATCGTCGCAAAGTCCAAAGAACTTAATTTCTCGCAAGAACCGTAGGCAAGTGAGTTAGCACACAGCATGCAGCTCGGAGCACGTGGAATGAAAGCCCGTGCTGCAGTACTAAGTGACCCTGGGTTCAAAGTTCTATAAGAACAATCACTTGACCTTGGCTTTTTGCCGGACGATTGGAAATAGGAAAGGTCCCAGGCAGCACACCAATGTTGGACCTACATTGGGTCAACAATGGCAAACGCTGGCTCCGGAGGTTGGTCCAACATTGGTATTCTGGCCGAGCGCAACTTCTTCCAATGTTGGCCCAGCCATTGGCACCAACGTTGGGCCATCGTTCAACCAATGTTCCAGCCATCATTGGCACCAACGTTGGGCCATCGTTCAATCAACCTTCCAGCCGTCATTGGCGCCATTGTTGGGCCATCGTTCAACCAATGATCCAGCCATCATTGGCACCTTTTTTAGGCCATCGTTAAACCAATATTTCAGCCATCGTTGGCATCCACACTGTGTCATTGGCTATGCCAATTTTGGCTTTCACACTAATTCAATGGCTATGCCATCATTGCTATACAAGTTCAATCATTGCATAGGCCGTTATCGGCAGTCAAGCTGATTCATTGGCATGTCCCAGTGTTAATGCCATATCTTTAATGCTGGCTATGCAATGATGGCAATGTGTTTAAATCCTGGTTATTCCAACATTGGGTTTTAAGAACCCCTGGCCTGTTTCTTATTAGCAGCCCACTGCAAGAAAAACATTCTGGGCACAAATGGCAAGGTCCTCCTATGCTTTGTCTGTGCACTATTTTATCTGGCGAGCAAATGACTAATTCAAGATCAATTAATACTTTTTTCGGAACTTTTATTGAAAGGGGCTAGGGAGGAAGCTCAGCGGGGAGCCTATGCCTGGTCCTGGGGAAGGTCTTGGGGCGAGTCCTGGGGCTGGGGAGCCATTACGGCTTCCGAACGCCTCTTCCTGCAGCCTCCCCTGTCGCAAGACCCTGGCAGCCACTTCAGCACCATTTTTAAGCTGCCGATTCTTCAATTGTTAGCTTCGCACTGATGGCATCTACGAAAAGATCCAAAGGCCAAAGATCGCCGCTTTCAAACCCACATTGGTCTTAATAAAGCACACTCCCAAGCAGCACTTCAGCAAATGTTAAGGTTTGAGTGTCCCCTAAAAAGTCCCTCGCTCACGACTTTTCAGTCCTTGCGGCGTAGCACCCGTGGTAGCCGATGATCAGGGGTCTACGACGTCAGGGCCGAGGTCCGGACGTAGTGACGAGGCAGTTGACCGATGGCCGAAGGCTTGAATCAGGCCCCGTACGCCGGTGGCAGCCTATGACCAGCGGTCCGCCAAGGTCTGGGCCGAAGGACGTAGCGACGAGGCAGTTGGGCGTCGGCCGAAGGCTTGAGTCAGGCCCAGAACGTCTGTGGCACGGAGTGGCAGCGGGTGTTCAACTGCGCAACGCATGCAGTCTTGTCTACCTCCGGAAGATTGGCGCCCGGACTGCGTGAGAAGTGGGTTGTGGGTCGGGCCTCTTGGCGTCTGGTCACGCCGACGGAGCTCCGGCCTGGTCGCGTCTGCACCGTCCTTTGTCAACCGCCCGAATCCCCTCTCGCGCTCCTCGCATGCCCCCACCTCGTCTTCTTCTTTCTCGTCCTCTTCGGCTGGTCGCGGGATCGCTCATCACACCAGACTAAAGGCCGGTTCAGACACTTGCGTTTGAGCGCGTTTGACTGCGTTGCGGCGAGAACCGAAAGCGAGTCACCGGCACATCTGTGCTTCGTATGAAGCGTGGAATCCAATTCAAGGAATCTTCTTGGCACGCAATATAAGCAGCAGGGATGTCCTGGTGTCTCGCTGCCGCAACGCAGTCAAACGTAGTCAAACGCAACTGCGTGAACCGGGCTTAAGCCAATCAGTTACCAACGTTGGTAGGCCACTGGCTAAGACAGGCAATTGGTGGCCAGCTTAAACCAATCGATTGCCAACTTTGGTAACCCGTTGGCTCTATTACAGCTTATATTTCTGAGGGCGTTGTCACTACCGTAGTCAGTACTGCAGTTGCCGTATTTTGTACGCACTGTGAAGTCATTTTTGGGCAAGCAGGCATAATGCTCAGCTTCTGTTATTTGCGTGATAACCTTTTTTGCAGATTGAAATGCGCATCAGCTTTATGTCACCTCCTACCTCAAACATAGGGTGTTCGAGATGTTAATTCAACGCAATTTTTTATTCGTGAAGACATGTAATTGCTTAATCAGTCGCTGGATATTTGTTTAAGGTTTTAATTTTTTTGCTAAAATTATTAGTGCTTTTTATTTATTTTTTAATTTTGTCCGGTTCAGTCTGAATTATAGGCCGCGTTTTGCGGCTCAGCAAAGCGGGTTGCCTTGAGATTTTCAAGATCACATACAGCTGACAATTGCACCCGTGTCCTAGGTTGGAGAGGCGAGTGGAAATTTCGAGGTTGAACCCTGCCTCCCCCCCCCCCCCCCCCCCCCCCCCTCTTTGGAAAGGTTTCCCGGCTGCGTCGCTAAATGGGCATAAGAGAAGAGGCACTATGCTTTTTGCCGTATAAACATATACACAAATCGAAGGAAGCGTGCATTTTGTATTTCGTGTGGAATTTACTAAGCATAACTATCAGTTTTGGGAAGACGCGTGTTAGTTATAGTCGGTGACAGGTGGTAGAAGCTCCTCCCATCTCTTTCCATATTTGTAGATCGAAAGATCAGGAGGGGTCGACCTCCTCCCCGGCGTTTATTTTTAACCTGTCACCGAACACGGTTTTTTTCTGCGTGGACGTTCAAACTTGCTACAGCTCGCAATGCATACAGCGTTCTAATTCAGTTGCTAACTTGCTCTGCGTGTGAAAACAAGAATCGTTCCCCCCGGAGGCATAGCTAGAGATTGTTCTCAGCGTGCGCGATCAGCACATTAAAAGAACTAAGCCAATTATATATAACATTGGTAAGCCACTGGCTAAGACAGGCCAATGTTGCCCAGCCTAAGTCAATCGATTACCAATGTCGGTAATTGATTGGCTTAAGCTGGCCAACATTGGCCTGTTTTAGCCAATCGATTACCAATGATGGCAACTCATTGGCTAACATAGACCAATGTTGGTCAGCCTAAGCCAATTGATTACCAATGTTCGGAACCAATTGGCTAAGACAGGCCAATGTTGGCCAACCTAAGCCAACCAATTGCCAACGTTGCTAAGCCGTTGGCCGAGGTTGGCCAATATTGGCCAGTCTAAACCAATCGATCGCCAACGTTGGTAAACCATTGGCTGAGGTAGGCCAATGTTGGCCAGCCTAAGCCAATCGAATACCAACGTTGGTGAGCCGTTTGTCAAGTCAGGCCAACGTTGGCGAGTATATCCCAGTGTACCACCAATATTGGTTCTGCGATGGCCACATTGGCCCAACATTGGACCATTGTTCGCCAATTAAATACCAATGCTGGCCCGACGTCGTGTGCTGTCTGGGGTGGTTCCGCTTCATAAATCAGGTAACAAACATAGCCCTCTTAATTATCGACCCATTTCCTTAACCAGCACGCCCTGTAAAATTTTAGAGCACGTCATTTACTCTAACCTAGTTAGTTTCTTAGATTCTAATTGTTTAGTTTCACCCTCGCAACATGGTTTCCGGAAATCCCTGTCATGTGGAGCAAAACTTCTAACTTTCACTAATGATCTCTTTTCCATTCATGACCGTGGATCTAAGGTTGACTGCGTGTTTCTCGACTTTTGCAAAGCCTTTGATAATGTATCTCACCAACTACCGTTTCTTAAGCTTGACAAACTGAATATTGATCCTAAAGTCTTGTCCTGGATTAAATGTCTCCTAACTAATCGATCACAGTTTGTTACTACCAATAAGGCAACTTCTTGCCTCAGTGCCGTCACCTCCGGTGTTCCCCAGAAGCCCGTTTTGGGACCCCTTCTGTTTCTTACTTATATTAATGACTTACCAATGTATGTATCATTCCCTATTAGCTGATTCGCAGATGATTGTGTACTATATCGTGAAATTACTAACGAATCCGACGCGGCACTTCTTCAAGCTGATTTATGCGTGGTATCGGAATGGTGCAACTTATGGCAAATGACTCTGAATACGAACAAATGTAAAACTATGAGGGTGTCTCGCCGTAACACATCACCATCATCATACTCAATATGTAATACTCAGCTGGCATCTGTAACCTCTTTCAAGCATCTCGGTGTTCACGTCACTTCTAACCTATCATGGAAAACTTATTCTGATTATGTAATCGCTAGCGCAAATTCAATGATTGAATATTTGAAAAGAAACTTTTCCTTAACCCCTACGTCCATAAAACTTCTCTTGTATAAGACTTTAATACGTTCAAAGTCGGAATATGCCGCAGCAATCTGGGATCCAGGTCACTCAACGCTTATAACAAACATCGAAACCCTGCAAAATCGCGCCACACGATTCATAGTCTGCAACTATCATCGCACCGCAAGTGTCTCATCTATGAAAACCACCCCAGCCCTGCCTCTTCTTTCCTCACGTCGGAAAATATCTCGTCTACGCCTCTTCCATAAAATCTATCATTCCAACGCTTCACAGAAAAACAAACTATTCATTCATTTCTCCCCGCATTGATCACAAACTTAAAGTTGGCATACCTCATTGCGAAACTTCAGCTTACATCAACTCTTTAATCCCTAGAACGTCATTTGAACGGAACCACCTTCCCGCATCGTTAGTAACTATTCCATCAGTATATTTATTCAAAAAAGTTCTAACCACTCCCTTTTGCTAGGATTATGCCGTACTAACATTAATAACCAAGTTGCCTTGTTTGAATTTTAGGCAGAGCCAATATTTTATGTCCAACCCCTCTGTAATGCCCCTGGGCCCTGAGGGTATTGAAATAAATAAATAAATAAATATATGGTCGCGTGTCACTACTGCGTGGTACACGTTAAAGACCCTGCAGGCATGCAGAGGTACTGCACGGGAAAACGTTTCTTTCTTTATTACACCGGAGACAACAGACGCACTTTGGAGCCGACTAACGTCCCACCGGGTACGCACACACACAACACAATAATTTTATGTTTCATTGTACGTTTCATTACGACGCTGTTTCCAGCCTTTGCTAATTTAGCGGTTTTTCTGCGCTGCGGAACTGAACATTTCGTTCCAATTTTTCACGACTCCATCTAAGCGCCGAAGCACAGACGCACGAGAGCATCACTCAAGAATACGAAATTCGTTCTCTGGTCTTGACTTTGTTGTTCAAAAATTACTACAAAAAAGAAAAAAAATTACTGGGCTCCATTGCCTCTTTGTTTTTTCTGCAGATTGATGATTTACAAAGTTAGGAAAACAGAAAGAAGAACACGATGGAACGATGCAAAGATTCTAAGATTACTCAGAAACTAAGAACAAGAAGCTTGACGAAGACGTGCGCGCTAGAATGGAAGAATACTGCCGATGAAGGTTGCCGTCATTCGTCTTTTCCGACTCGGCAAACGTGGTTTATCTTCACGGCGCGTTCTGCGTCGTTTGAAAGGATTCTCAGCTCGTGCGACGTTCATTACGCAGAGTTTATTTTGCCGCAGTTTTATTGTTCGTTTGGTTCACGAGTGGAATGTTTGTAGGCGCTCGCTCTTCCGTCGAGAAGTGAAAAATGACTGAGACGTATTTCGACACGTTCTTCATTTCTGACTCCGTGAAAACAAATAGGAATACGATACTTTAAACATATGTTGGCGCAGATTGCAAGCGGAGATGTGTGCAAAGTCTTATGTGTTTACTGCGTTGTTTTCTTGAACCACAAGAGTTGTACAATGGTTATAATTTATGCAAATTTGTAACCAGAACAAAAAGCAATATCACTATGCGGGTGGATGAGAAAAGAAAAATGAAAACTAGGAAGTATCTCTGTGAGCAAGAATGAACAAAAAATAAATACCAACAGTAAGGTAAAATGTCAAAACATTGCTCACCCTTGTTGTTACATGCCTCTAAATAGTTATTTCCTCCAAAAAGTGTAAAGCGCGAAAAAAGAAAACGTTTAAAGGAACTACGAAACAATATTGAATTTGATATTGACTCGCAGCTTTCGTATGATTTTTTATGGTCCATAGTGATATATAAAATAACAAAACAATTAAGGCAAACAAAACTAATCCTGTGTTGGGTTACAAGAGGGTGAATGGACTTTCCTAAAAAAAAGGAATTCAACATTTTTTCAATTTTATTTGCTGTAGTACCTAAATAAATTCATTCGTTACTGCTCCGAAATCATTTTGGTTTATTTAAGTGACCTGGAGTCATTTTTGTACCAATCGGGACGTTCCGGGGACTGCGGAAAGCTATCTTATAGTTTAGTAACCGTAAAGTCATTTCCACTTCAGATTTCTTTTTCATAAAGAAAACGAATTCTAAGATTATTAGTATTCGTAACTTGGTTACAAACTCTCTAGCATGTCCTGCTTAGTCTTCTCCTGTAATATACAGAGGGAAAAGAGAAATGAACGCCTTACTTCTTTTTCGAAGCCGATACACGGATCACGAGCTTACAGTTTGTGCGCAGGCGAGCTGGTGGAAGTGGAAGAAAAAAATTAACGGTGGAAGAGGAAGTCGCAGGAACAGACAACGTCCCTAACGCAGCTCACTTGCTGAGCTGAATTAGAGACGTTGTCTTTCCCTGTTACTTTTTCTTCCAGCGTTAATTTATTTCTTCTCCTCCAGCTTTGGGTTAAAAAAGCAATACGGTTCACCGTTATGTAAGTAAATCAAAATCGCGTGAAACTGCTTCTGATGTGTTGCGGTAAGCATCGTGAAATTTAGGTCCATCTCATTCTCTTTTGTTTCGTCGCTTTGAGGGAGTTAAGCTTTATGATGCCAGCACATTTCACAAAGCAGGTTACCCCTAAGACAACATAGCTATATGAAAACGAGTTAAACCATAAAGCGTAACATTTCTTCTAAATCAGGGTATGACAATTATATTAAAAAAAAAGAAGAAACTCCCCGTTTCTGGCTATGTCTTGAAAATGAACTGCGGCGCCAACCGATACGTCACAGCGTTATGTGACGTCACGCGACGCCATGAGATGATGTGACACTCTGACACCATGTGGCACCATGAAGTCGAGCGACACTAAATGCCCGCTAAATTTAGTGGTCTATGACTTACGCGCACGAAACGCTGCTCTGCGCAATCTCGTCTATGACAACTAGCATCATAAAAAAAGTATAATGATGGTTAGTGTTGACAGGAAGAGCTTGAAAGAAACTTAGTGGAAGCTTAAAGCTAGAGTCACACTGCTTATACATCATACAAAAGACAGTCTGCCAACGGATTCGAACGCGAGTCATCACGAGATCCGTGCTTCGAATGCAGCATGCAATGAGTTCAAGGAGAAAGCTTGGCACGCAGGCATTGGACCCACGAATATCGCGGTGACCAATGCTTTCAGACTGTCTTTTGTATTATGCATAAGCAGCGTACAGTTTTAAAAAAGCAACGGACATTCTACACATAAACATTTTTTTAGATTATTTTTTAGTTGAATATCGGGTGCCTCTAGAAGGCTTTTGGGTTGTTCCCGCTCTATGTTGACGGGATTAGGTAATTAGGACATAGCTTGGATTTTTGGTGATACCCGGCGTCAAAAATTACTCGATATGGAATTAACGCAACGTTCATCCAAGTCAAAGGAATTGCCAAGGATGATACAAATCCCAAGACCATAAGTGGATATCTTTAGTTAATGCATTTCCAGGAGACCCGCTTAAACTTTGACGCGGAGTCTTAGCCTGTCTTCTCTTCCCTTCATTAAACTGGATAAGGTTAATCGCTCCCGCTCATCCAAGACACGCATTTTTTTCTTAATGGTTTTGCGTACTGACTACATACTAGTGGCGATTGACCTGTGTTCATTTTATATTCTCTAAATAGCCTTGCGTGTTGGCTACAAACAAAAAAGCTAGTTCTTTGGGGAAAAAAATGCTCAAAGTGCAGGTGAGCGGGTGCGTATTAATCATGAAGCATGAAATTGGGAAGAAAACTTGAAGATAACTTGGAAGAAAGAGAAGAAAGGTGGAAGACAAGACAAACGTCTCTTTTTAAGACGCTTGTTTGTCATCTTCCTTGTGTTTCTTCTAAAAAATTTTAAATTCCATTCCTAGTTCTTTTATGTCTAAATTGTTCCGCGTACTGGCTACGGACTTGTAAAGCTAGATTTATGTTCTTTTTTATTGTATTGTTTCTAGATGGTCTCGCGTGCTGGCTACGTACTAAGAAGGCTAGATCTTAGTTATTCTTTGTATCTTCTCAAAATTAAGCAGCATACTGGCTACGAACTAGGGAAGCTAGATTTACGTTCTTTTTATTGTATGTATCCAAAATGGTCTTACGTAATACCTACATAATAAAAAAAATATTAAATCTGTTTTTTTTTTTGTATCTTTTCAAAATGGTTTCGCATACTGACCACGTATTAAAAAAGCTAGATATGTGTTATTTTTTTCTTTTATAAATCGTCTTCCGTATTGGAAACGTACTGAAAAGCTAAAAGTAGTGTTGTTTTCCTGTATATTCCCTAAATGGTCTAGCGTACTAGCTACATACTAAAAAAGCTATATCTCTGGGTTTTTTTTTTCTTGTGTCTTTTCTAAATTGTCTCGCGTACTGGCTTGTTGCTAAAAAAAAAAAAAAAGCTAGATCTGTGATTTTTGTTTCTTTTTTAAATGGTCTCGCATGCTGGCTACGTACTAAAAAAGGTGGATATTTATTATTTTTGTTTTAAACCTTTTTCAATGGTTTTTCCATTTAGAAAGTATTTTCTTTTCGTCTTTCCAGCACTAAATTTTGAACGAACGCAAAAAAAAAAAAAAAAAAAAAAACTGATCAAATGGCTGCAATTCAGCGGGAGGGAAAAGTTATAAAGCACGTTTTTTTATTATTCATTTTTAAAACAGTGTTTTCTTTTGTTTCGTTTTTAAGTACCCAGCTTGCTCACTGGTCTTTATGAGCGTTCGGCAACAGACCTACCAGCCAAATACTCTTTCCCTCTCTCTCTCTTTCCCGGGTCCGCGAGGGGAATTTAGGCCGCCGTCGCGTCTTTGCTCGCAAATGAGCGGTTTCAATTAGGCGGCAAATTTACGAGCCGGCCGAAAGGGCCACGTCGATGTCTCTCGCTTTCTGTCACCCTCTCACAACCAAAAGGAAGGGAAGGAGGAGGAGGAGAAGAAAGAGGGAAAGGAGGAGACGCCACTGGGTCCTGTTTCGACATCGAGGAATGCGTATGGACGAAGGGAACAAGCAGCGGCGACGCAACCAGGAATTTATGGCTCGCGATAACATGAAGTGCGGTCGTACTTGGGCGCGTAAACGACTGTCAGCTTGGATGTGGGACACTGGGAAAAGGGGAATGCTGCTGGATCATCGGAGCGGGTAATGGAGAGAGGAAGGGGGGATATAGAAAAACGTGTATGTGGGCATTGTGCGAAATGCCGGTAGGGTTGCGGAGATGGCTCGAGTAAATGGCCTTGTCTACTTGTTCAGATTTGAGGTTTGAAGTAAAGTGACCCGGTGCTGCAGTCGGTTGAGTACGAATGAGTTTGTTAGTTAAATAACAATTTTTTGTTATGGGGTTTAGTTATTCACTCTTTTTGTGTCCGGTTAAAAGTAAAACTTGCGAAGTTGGGTGCAAAAAGCAACAACTGAAAGTTGAGTTGTAGAAACTGGGGCCCTAAAAAGGCACAAAGCGTGATCTGATTCTTGATTCAGATTAACAATACCCTCCAATATGTTGCTGGGAGTATCAACGGAGAATTGAATTCGCTTTCACCAACTGGTAGAGAGGCGCAACCACTGCGCGCGGGGATTCAAGGGCCCCTGTAGCACTTAATCGCGTTTTTTTTTACTTGTGAAAACTGGGATATTCCATCAGAAGTCGAATGTGTTTGTATAATTTTGTATTGTTCATATACCGCTTTTTGATACGCCTCGCTGTTGAGCGTGAGCTATTCCTTGTCTGATTTCCAAGTTTGCCTTCGTAAGCTTACTGTGTAAAAAGCCGACTTATTTCCTGAGATGTTCATGAATATTCACCCTCAAAATCAAATTAATAAGCGCAAAAGAAAGAAGGAAAAGAACGGACAACGAAGTAGTGCTCCTCTCTATCTCCTTCAATGTATTTGTGTGTGTGTGTTTTTTTTTTTTTTTGAGCTGACCTACTTGATTATGAACAAACTGGCCGAAATAGACCTTTCCGGAAAATCCCAGGAAACCTTGCAACGAGTGCAAATGTGGGGCTGTTCGGCTGTACGCTCGTGCCGGCGCGAACGCTTCGTATATCCTGAAAGCGGCACAATTCATTCTTTCTTATTCTTAAAAACTCAAAACACAGACGTACAAATAAAAAAGAATTAAGTCAACGGAAAAGGAGGACATCACATAACTCTGTTTTTCGTTTTTTCCGCCTTGTCTGCGTTCTAATATCACGAACTGTTAAGCCAACGGCTACTTCGTCTTCGCGTCTTGGATAATTTTAAATGCCGCACGTCTCAACGTCAAAGTGCGTAAAGCAGACGCTGGGGGCACCACATATTTCCGAAACGATCTATCGCCACATTAATTAAGTCTCAAGTTTTTGTTCCAACATCAAGGAGCGCTGCACCCCAGCCGTGTTTGAATAAAGCACAGTGTGATTAAGATTCCATGCGACAGGTGTTCAAATACACAGGACATGGCGTTCGTATGCATATAGGGGGGCATTAACTGGACGCCATATTTGAGGGCGATGTTTAGCGCGCATGCTCAGAACGAGCTCACATTATTAGGCTGCTAAGACCGGCAATCTTGATGGTGCGGAACGCACGTTGCAACAGAACTGCGAAAGAACGCCGTCAGCACGTGCTCAGCATCCGTGCACACAGATATAGCCGCCATTGAATAACACGATTGCAAACATGGCGCCTCCACTGGTGCCCCATGCGTGTAAGCTCGTGCAGCGTGCGCGTAAACGTAGTTTCGGCAGGCTTGCAATTGCGTGCGCTGGCTGGCATGAGAAGAGACATGGCGGCGGCCAGTTGCCCTGCGTCCATACCTTTTGCCTGACACCCGAAGAAACGGTTCCTTAAAAAGGGCTATCCCTCTATTGCCATATTGCTGCAGAGAAGCGAACCTCAGAGTGAACCGCAATTTAGAAGCAGAGTTGCGCCTAGTTGTACAGGTTCCTAGTTTTTTAAAACAAGCTCCCGTTGCATGCTTAAACAGTTGAATGAACATCAACTATCGTTAGAGTTCCAAAAAAGGGACGCAAAATTGTATCTGTGTTATAGATTAAATTTTATAGCTCATTGTGATTCAGTTAAACGCGTAGAGAATTAAAAAAATCGAAATGAACCCTATTTTTGTACTTGATTTGCTACCAAATCAAGAAATAATATATATATATATATATATATATATATATATATTATTTCTATTATTAATTATTATTAATATATATATATATATATATACACAGCTTTTTTTATTCTTACATATTTGTTAAAAAAAAAAAAAAAAAAAACGAACCTTGAAAGCTGCATTAATGCGGGTTGTGCAGGTGGGTTATACGGCCAGGCGGAGATTATGTGGGTGGCTAATCTTTGCGATAAGTCGGCTAATTAATTAAAGTTGGTTAATTAACTTTTTATTCTGTGGAAACAGATATATGGTTTCAATTAGAAACTTGTAGAGCATCATCGAAAACCACCAAATCAACCATTTTTGGAAGGATATAACGCCGGGGAAGCATTTTACAGCATTCTGTAAAAACGCTTCATTTCAACGCGTTTCTAGATTTCGGTTTCTTATCGGAGCGCATCACCGCGTCCACGGTCCTGCTCCCCAGTGGCTGAGACGCGCAACACACGTGCGCCCTGCTTCGCTCCATTCTACGAGGGAGGCGAGGAGGTGGCTTCACGCCGCGACCACCGGGGAGCAGGATTGCGGGCGCGTAGATGCGCTCCCATAAGAAACCGAAATCTAGAAACGCGTCCAAATACCGGGTGATTCAAGGAGACGGCAAGCTCTTTAAATCGACCGGAAAATTCGGATTCTTAACCTATCGCGCGACGACTTTGTGCAGCGTTGCCCACAGATGGTGCATTTTTTTTTGTAAGATTTGCAAAGAGCGAACTTAGCTGAGGAAAAAATAAAGAAAGAAAAGGGCTCAGCTTCTATGGAAACGCAGCGACGCCACCGGTCTTCAAACAACACGGCGCCGTTTCGCACGGGAGACAAGAGATGGCGCAAGCGGTCGCGACGCCAACTGCCGCCAACGAACGAGCAGACAACGCCGAGAGCCGGCGTATTTAGCAGACAAGGAACTGCAGTTCCTTGTTCCCGCGCCTGTTTTTTGTTTCTGCAACTGTCGCCGCCCGCGGAACGCGCTCCGCTTTTGAGTCGAAAAGATTGTCTGCTAAAGACGCTGGCTCTCGGCGCCGTATGCTCGTTCGTTGGCGGCGTTCGTTGCGCCATCTCTTGTGTCCCGTGCGAAACGGCGCCGTGTTGTTTGAAGACTGGTGGCGTCGCTGCGTTTCCATAGGATCTAAGCCTTTTTCTTTCTTTACTTTTTCCTCAGGTAAGTTCGCTCTTCGCAAATTTCACGAAAAAAAAAAAAAAAATGCCCCATCTGTGGGCAACGCTGCACAAAGTCGTAGCGCGATAGGTTAGGAAACCGAATTTTCCTGTCGATTTAAAGAGCCTACCGTCTCCTTGAATCACCTGGTAAAGCGTTTTTACAGAACGCCGTAAAATGCTGCCCCGGCGTTATATCCTTCCAAAAATAGTTTATTTAGTGGTTTTCGTTGGTGCTCAGCAAGTTTCTAATTGAAACCATAAGTTTATTTTCAGCAATTAAAAAGTTAATGAACGAATTTTAATTAATTATGCGACTTATCGCAAACAGCCACCCTTATAATGTCCGCCTGGCCGTATAACCCACCTGCACAAACCGCATTAGTGTAGCTTTCACGGTTTTTTCAAACAAATGTCTAAGAATAAAAACAACGCCATATATATATATATAGAGAGAGAGAGAGAGAGAAAGGTGCTGTTCCGGGGTAAATTTGTTTCATGTTCGCTTAAATAATGAACTGTTCTTCACATAAAAATACACGAAAAAAAAATTATACGTCATTCCACGGATGTTATATAGAAAATGAAACGTTCCAGCTCCCCAAACGTCGATCACAACGGCGGTGTTCCGTCGTATGTTTAAATTTCCTAGTCTCGCTAAAACGCTAGAACACAGTAATTGCTATCATTAGAGAAAGCAAAATAATCGTTTCGACGACGTGAGGCATCATCAGCAGTACCATTATTTTACAAACGTGCTCACTTGAGAAAATCGGGTGCAGTTCATGTTGCTAAAGAAGGCGTACTTAACGCACCTGGTTCACGAGCACTGTGAATTGCTCGTTGATTCACTTGAAGGATCCATAAAAGAAACGCTTTCTTAAAAAAGCGATTCCAGAAAGCATTTATTCAGGCAACAAATATTCGCTGGTACATAAGTTATTTCATACCATATTTTGAACACGTACAGCGCGATTTGATGATATAGTTGCCCGTGTTTGGAAACAAACACACATTATGAAAGTTGGAATAAACGGAACCAGCGAAATAATGGCTAGTGGGGGAAATAAATACAGCAGCAAAAATAGCTCGCAGTGGTTGTTGCGTTTAAAAAAAAAATGCATTTTAAAATTGCTAGGGTGATATGTATCGAGCATTCAAAGAGCCCTTCTAAAAACAAAAAAATAAAATCTATATGCATTCACACAACCCATATTCCATAATTACTACCATATAAATTACCCATACGAAGATAAATCCGAAAATGAAGTAGTATTTCTATCAGCGGAATTATCAATTTTAAGTGCTTCAAGAAATCCCCCTTACTTTGTGCATATAATAAACGTAAAACACACGTAATACTTTTAGTGTTGTGCGCCACAGCAAATAATTAAAATATATCAAATTGAAAAAAATAAATACGGGTGGTGAAGACAATACTATGTATGTGCCCACTGACAAGGAAAGTATGGTAGAAAACCATGGCCCGGGCATAAGCTTGACTTGGGCTTTCTTGAAATGCATCTAACATGTCTTATTTCATGTTGTATCATGGAATATGGGTCGCATGGGCGCATGCGGTTTCCTTTTCAATTGGTCGATTTGGAGTTAAAGCACTAAGAACAAAATGCCGGACAGTTAAGATATTTATTTATAGGGGTGGCGCAACAAGTTTTGCGTTTTCAATAAATACAAGATAATATTGATTCCTGACGTTAAGTACACAAGAAATGTGCCTAACCTTTTTTTGCTTCTAAGCTATCGCAGTTGCAAGAAACATTTTAGAAAAACGAGCAGGGTTGAACTCGCAGTAGGGCACCTGGTGCCAATTATATGCCGCTAGCGTTCATCACAGTCACGCTTTGGGGACGGCAATGCACAGGGCTCGCGCTGGGTTCTAGACGTTGTAAGGGCTCGGCTCTTCTTGTCCCTGCAGGGATCACAGACGAATAATTACCCGCGTGCTGATCGAGGCATTGATTGTCTTTAGCTCGAAGTGAGCGCTCAGGCAGTGCTCCTGTCCAATCTATTCGCGACTCCAGCAAAACGAACGACACCTAGCGGAAAAACACTGAACTGGCCGGAACAGGTCCCTTTGCGATTTCTGCTCGTCTCTTCTGGCTTCCGTGTTTACATGCTGTCGGTGGTTTGCGCGATAGAACAGTTGTACCGGTGTCTGTGTCGTAACCGTAGTATCGCCTTGGGACCCAGGTTGCTCTGCACGCGACCTATGTAACCGCGTGAGCTAGACATTATGCGTTTATCAACGTTCATCAGCACCGTGGAACGACGGGGGGCAGTCCTTTCCTCGTTTGCTCGAAGAACGTCAAACCTCTGGAAGCTCGCTTACCCAAGCATTTCGCCGCAGGTTCGAACCGTGGAAGATGAAAAACGGGGCAAACTATTTTGAGTCCAATGCTTACTTGCTGGTGCCCCAGCGTTGTGCGTTGAGCTGGCACATGGCACGGCACGACCTGGATTCGACCGCCATATTCGCCCGATAATGGCATCCCCTATAGGTCGCTGGAGTCGCGAATAGAACACATTCGAATAGGGTCATCGTAGGGTAATCTGTGTGAATACGTTATCCCCGCTACTGGGTCATCAAGTTTTGGGAAGGAAACACCGAAAGCAAACGTCCACTTTCACCCTTGATATTACACCACACCAAAAACGCTCCTCGGTCAGTGACGTTGCCTGCGAGTATGTTTGAGTCACTTAGAACCAGTAAGTTTGCGTAAAGTGAGAAACATTTCAACCCAATATCGCTGCAAGGCCCCTTAGGGAACGCCTGTGAAGTTGCATTATTTTAATCTTGTCAGTTTTGTTATGAATAATACAACAAAATATTAAAATAGAAGCAGACATATCCCAGCTGAGAACGCGTCTGTCAACTTCCAATTTATAAAACTGTCAAAAGCACAGCGTAGGTGACCATGTCGGTTTCAATAATACAATACTGAGAGCGTGTATACATACGTGGTGTGTTTGGATGTGTCTCTTTTTGAATTCCTAAAGAACGATCTTTTCTTTCAAGGAAACAATTGCAGTTTTTTTCTTTTAAATAAACAGGCTTATGTTAAAATGATGTTTTGATGTCATTTTCTTCGCCCTTACACAACGCTACTAAACTATTAACTAGCTTTTCAAATAGTCCTGAACTGAATGAAAGGAAATACAAGAAATGATTTTAATATTCTTGTTCGTTAGATTATTTCGCCTCACCGCTCTGTCACGATGAGCCACATATTTTTTTTTTATAATTTCTTCTTGGACTTTGAATTCAAACCTAATTTTTATAGTGAATATATTTAATGAAAATAGGTTTGATTCAGCAGCATAACACTCTAGATGTTGGGGGTTATACAAGAAGCTAGAGTCTCACCATCGAAAATTCTCTAGGCTACAGATTGAAAATACTTAATGTTGAAATGTTCGCAACAACCTTCGAGCTTCTCATAGATCAGAAGCTCACAACTTACCTCTTCGTAATTTTAAAGGTCAATGTCAGCGGATGATTTTTGCAGATCTTAATAAAATTTATAAAAAAAAAATAGATCTAAGCCAGTTCCGTCATCGGATGGTCATGATTACTTATTAAGTAGAAACTGTCTAGATACCTTTTTATTATTCGTCAATGACCTTGATTTTGATTCAGGCTTTTTAACAGAACGCGAGTAAAGTGAGTCAAAAACTCGAGGCAGTGTACTTTGCTAAACAAAAGGAGGAATATAAGTTAAAGAGAAATTAGATAATTTTCGCTCAGTTTATAGTTGTTAAACATTAGTACCAATGTGGCACGTTGCTGGTGGTGCTTCCTTATTTTTGTTGCCAAAGGTAGGCAATCTTTCGCAGCAGCGGGCAGAGTCATCAGGTTGCCAACACGGATGGAGCCAGACGGCAGGTCGCGGAGAGAGGGAAAGGCAGGCGAAGAAATGGCAACAAGAGAAGTAAATTTACTTCTCTTATTGCCATTTCTTCGCCAAAAAATATCTTAAGATATCCTTTGACCTAGTGTGGGGATGCTAGACAATGCCAATTGTAAGTGCTCTTTGTTACTGTCGAAACATATTTGAGGTCAAACCTGCCGTGCGGTCCTTGAAACTGTGTAAGAGAGCGGCGAGAGAGGGTGGGGAGATTTTTTTGTTGTTGTGCCTGAAGTCGAATGAAATTGCCTCGCGGGCCACCCCGAAATAATCATTCGCAGTTTGATGTCATCTGGTTTGTCATTGTTGGAGCTCACAGTTTCTTGATCCTAGTTTCTGTGTGAGGTGTGACAGCGATGAGGAACATTAATGGCTCGATTATATTTTACGAACAGTCACTTAGTGTTGCTCCTCAATAATGTCTAAAAACACGTGCCAATCGAGTCGTTGTGTTCAGCTCACTGAACATGTTTTGTGCGCTGTAAATCCTCAATTTTTGACGAGAAGTTAAAGGCTATGCACCAAGCTTAAATTACCCAGCTGAACGATGCCAGCCAAGTGCACGTAAACTTTTCTTTCCATCCAACGTCATGTATTCTCAGTACATTAAAAGGTTACGAAATACAAATTTTAATTACTTTAAAGAAGTTTATTTTTACATTTTTACCAGGTTAACGAGGTAAAACAAGAAAACAGGCATTTAAAGAAACGTTCTTTTTTCTTTCATCGAGGAGGAATATAAGCCCATAGTTCAAAAAAGGTTAATAAATTATTCTACACCAAACCATTTTCACAAGAACAGAATATAGTTATCACTTTATAACTAGTTTTATTCAGGAGGCAGCTGTTCACCCCCCCCCCCCCCCCCCCCCCCCCCCCCCCCGGAAGGAAGGGGGACCAAAATATGTTTCGTGTGGCGCACTCCAGTAGGTATAGCGCGTTAAAAAAAAACAAAAAAAACAACCACATAAACTGAAATATAATCAATACTTGCCTCGATGAAGCTTGTCGTTTTTACGGCGAGTATAAAACCACGTATAGTATTCTCAGTACTCCTTTTTACGACGTCCCGAGTTTATGGCGCGAGAAAATGGAAAAAAAATAAAATAAAACAAAAGTAAAGGCCGATACTTTTCCGATCAGCTTTCGAATTTAGCAATCTGAAGAGGACTTTCGTCATCCGTGTTATTTTTTGTACATTTACATTTACTTTTCTCGTAAAAATCCGAATGTCTTGCTGTACTGTCTTCCAAGGTCCGCCGCTCCCGAGATTTCGGTTCCCGTCTCGAAAGCAGAGACCTAGACACCTTCAAAGTAATCCCGTCTCACATTCTAATTAAACTTACCGAGCTTTTCATAAAATAAAAAAAAAAAAATAACTTTGCTGAACTTAGTAACTGCTTAGAGCGCTAATTAAATAGATTTTTGTTCGTATCTGTCTCAATTTAAGAATAAAAGAATAACACGCATGCACGCACACCTACGCACGTGCGCACACACACACACACACGCACACACAGACACGGGCACACACACACACACACAAATAGTAAATAGCACTAAAGACAAAATGGTCGGGTCTATTTTTCTTGCTTTTGTTTTTCCTTTTTCAGTTTTGGTTCTTTACGATTGGACAATCTTTTTGCGAAGGAAGTTCTTGTTAAAGCTAGAGGAAAGGTTGGAGGCACTCATTGGGCGATGTTCTTCGAAGCGTTAGAAGTTTTAGAACACACGCAGCTCTAAACATACACACAACGAAACAAAGTGCTACTTTTAGTGTCCAATGCGAAGAGGCGCTTTAAGCGTTAGGCGAAGCTTTGATTTGGCTGGATCCAGTCTCAAAGAAATTCCCGGTTTCTCACCGTGCCGTTCAAATGAATTGCTGCGGCAGCCGAGGTGCTGCGCACTCTGCTGCGCAGACCACACACTATCTCACCGGGCACGGGTGTTTTTCCACCAAATTTATCGGACAAATCTTCCTGATAAACATAGCCGAGAAATGTTTGCGCTATAATGTTGCTGGATTTGGCGAAAAAAGTTGTTCGTTAAACGTCACGGTGTCAAGTGACGTGCGGTGACGCGATGTGGTCACGTGACATGGCGCCACGCGTCAAGCACGCGTGACACTGCAGCGTCACGCGTAACACTGCAAATGTGACATCATGGCGCCTTGCGACGTGGTCGTGTGGCTACACCTGCCACCCCGACGTCAAGTGACGTGGTCACGTTTGTTAACGGAACACTATAACGACACGTGCCGGGACGATCTACACAAAAAAACGCCCGTTGATCCGCAGCAAAACCGCACCGATAGCCCATAAAAAGGGGGCTCTGTGACCCTCCTTAGTGTTCGGGACATTTAGACCGGAATGGTTTTGTACTGAGTGAGATACTGACGCAGTTTATCTTTGGGAATTTGGGGGCGTAGCCTTTTTCCTCTTCTGCAGTTCTTATGTTGCGACAAACTTGTATGTATACCCCGTTTACCCCTACGTGACAGTGTGGGGGAAGTCACAGCCCTGTTGAAACAGTCTCGCTTTTATCTTTCGCCACCTGATGAACCTGCCGCTGATACCAGGGTGTCGAACCGAAATTTTTATCGGTTCGGTTCCGGTTCGGGTTCACGGCTTTCGGTTCGGTTCCGGTTCAGTTCCGGAGAGCAAAAAATAACGGTTCAAACCGGTTCGAACCGGTTCGAACCGGTTTGAACCACTAGATTGAGAATATATTTTCCGCGTTGTTCCGGCAATATACACTGTTTACGCCGTGAAGCGATTAACTCTATAGTTTCTTCGATCGTCCGTGCAATTTACTTTTGCTTTTAGGTACCAAAAATATTAATTTCAGTTATTTAATTTTCACGCAAGAGTAGAAGAAAATCTACATCAACATACATAACGTCGTGTTCGTATACATCCCTTTGTTTACGAGTAAAATATATTTTACCTGAATCGAAATTTTTAAGTTCAAGAGTAACAAGTTGAGCTTGTTGGTACATACCTGTAAATAGATCAGCTCCTAATTTAGAACTATACTATATTTTCTTGTCATTTCTTCGTGTTTAAGTAAAATTCTACCGTTTAAGCTGATCTATTTACACGGTATAAAATGTGGTCGCGAAGTGTGGTAGGTCGTCTAAAATTCCCGTGATTGGTACAACTTCGTGTCGCAGTATTAAAAGTGAAATTGTGTCCTTGAACTAAGGAATTAATCACATCACATAAAATTATGAAATGAGCACCTCGTGGCCATATATATCATAAAATAAGGTTTACGAAATACACTTCACAATATATATGTATATGATGACGACCCTACTGAGCTAAAAGCAATGAAATTTTCAAAATGTAACAAAAGTTTTAGGATAATTCCTTTCAGTCTACTTTTTATAGAAACACCGAGCGGCAATCCAAATGCCTGTTGTTCTAACCAAACATTGTTTACACTCAGCACCGCAGG
The DNA here is from genome assembly GCF_016920785.2 of Ixodes scapularis. Taxonomy (NCBI): domain Eukaryota; kingdom Metazoa; phylum Arthropoda; class Arachnida; order Ixodida; family Ixodidae; genus Ixodes; species Ixodes scapularis. Next base: position 98,337,798 of record NW_024609857.1, read on the forward strand.
CATGCGACTAATCATGCAGCAAGAAGTAATCGCAATTGTTCACGCTAATCTATACACACCCTCGAACTCAGATCAAATCTGGCCCAAAATAGCGCTTGCCCAAGTGAACATTTTCTTATACAGAATAAGCTGGCATAGCCTGCCTGTTGAGGCTTGTTCTTGACAAGATGCCGCACAATTTAATTTGCAAATGAGCATCACCCTTGGTAATTGATGATTTTTACACGACAGCGTTAAGGAGCTCATGTCGCAGGAAATCCGATGCCGGTGGCGTGACTAGAAAATCCATATTGGTCGATAAGTTCATGACTTCAGAGCTGCATATTATCGCGCAAGATTTTCAAACAGCCCACAATGCTTACGTGAAACGTGACATTACGCGTGGAATGAGTGATTAAAACATGACATGTAATATGAATTAAAGGTCGCCGTATGTCTCAAATGATTTTACTTTTGAAAGTAATTCCTTTGCCTTAAAGAAAAAAAAATAAGAATTTTAGGCGGGATTCCAACCCACGACCTTTTAGTTGCGAGCCAGACGCCACGCGAGGCACGCTTGCGCGGAAAATGAGAATGCGATGCAGACGAGACCCGTTGACGCTATCGCGTTCCACTTTTAAAGACTAAGCTTAAGCGTTCTTTAAGGTTCTTTTTTGACAAGTAAAATGAAGTAGTATATCACGTTCTACTTGACATGGCAGCTAGTTAATTGGACACTTCCTGACGGTTTGCGTGCGTAATCGTCATAGTTCCGACGCGCGCCCCTGTTTACTTTGTTTTTGTCCAGCCCACAGACCCATAAAAGTAATCTTCACCACATAAAAGAGGCAATAACAGACTTCTATATGTTTGAGAAGTTAGATGTGTGAGGAACACATAGTTATTTAAATTAGCTTCAAAATCAGAAATGTATGTAAGGCCGCCCCATATCACTTACAACATGCCTGCTGAGGATAAAAACGCCGGAAAGGATTGACGGAACACCTTTCAAATAATTTGGGGGCATTGCTTTAGAGTTGTCGGCCCTCTGTTTATGTTGTCAAATATTCAGTTAGTAATTAAATATATTTTATATTGATCAATAAATTTTACTTTATAAAGTTCTCATAACCGCTTGAGACCGACGCTGAAGGACGATACTCGAAACTACGCGAGCTCTGGAGTCTGCGTAAAAGTGTTTTTCTGCTTCGCTGATTGGCAGTTGTGAAACATCGGATTGCAGGGTTCGCTAAAAAGGACTCTGTGCTCACATAATGGATTGGAAGTCAAATACACGAAATGCTCAAAAAGAGAGAGATAATTAATGTTATTTTTTTTCAAATAATTCCTTGCAGAACGCCTCACTGCAAAAAGAGATGCGTAAAAATGCGCGCAATGAAATTCATGATTTTGCATAAATATCGCGAAGGACAGACGAAGATTCTTAAAATCTTAGTATAAATCACATTTAATCAGCTTGCATGAGCTCGAAACTTCGCGAAATACTGCCTCGGGAGGCTAATGTTATATTTGGTTTTACCTGCACTTGTTTTGGGCCCTCACTTTACACCACTATGCTAGAGTAGTCATGCGCACTAACATTTCTCTAGGCTGCCGTATATCATCGCGAAACGGCTATAAATACTGCACAACTTTACAATTAGGGCATTTATTGCTAGTGTTCCGAGCATCACATTTCAACAGAAAGCTGAACTATTTAGCATGGTATGCACGTGACGTCATGGCACCATAGGCTAGTGGTCATTCTGATTTCTTCTTGCTGAGAAAATCGAATTCGACGGTGCAAAAGGCACGCTGCAGGAGGTTCAAGCTCAGTGAAAGCCAAGTATTTGAAAGGCATGTATTATTATTCGTAGTGCATCGTCGTGAGGAACGGCGCGAGCGTCCGGCACGACAAAAACGTACTTTTTGGCAAGAGCGTTTTCGCAAACAAAGTAGTTTCTGGGGTCACGCTTTTTGGTCTGCGCCAAAGATGCAGGGAAGAGGAACCTTTACAGCACAGTATGCTTTTAAAACTCCCCCTCCTCTCCCCACACATATACACACAGACGCACTTCTTTATACAGCGGTGCTGTTAAGGGCTAGTTTCCCAGTGTCGTGTCCGTCAACAAACAAATGATGACACTAAACTCCGCCATCTATAAATGACGACGGCAACCAGACAACCCGCTTGCCGGTTGTCTGGTTGCCGCCGTAGTTCGTAGAGGGTGGCAACCCCTCCAGCCTTTCCACTCTGGCTTACCGACTTGCGGCCGGCCATCACTTCATTCCCACCATAGTACAGCTTTATTGGTCGTCACCAGAGTGGAAAGACTTCAAATATTCCTGATGAATTACCTCCTTCGTTTGTGTCTGTTAATTTGACAATTTTATGTGACATTTGTTAACCGCAACCCTTCATTGCTTTTATTTTGCACCCTGTGAAATTCCAAGGGGTCATAAAACGATATCGGGTTGGAATGTTCATGACCTTTCCGAGGCGTACTGGTCCTCTGGCCCAAGTGTACTCGCACAGGCCGCCACTGATTCAGAAGCTTCTTCGTCGTGGTGAAATTGCGAAGATTAAACGAGATTATTTCTTTTAGTCTTGCCGTCCCAAAGATTGATGACGTAATTGTGGGATTGAAACCACCCGCCTGTCGACAGTCGAGCGCCGCTCATGGATTGGACACGAGAACTGCGTCAGCACTGGACATCGGCTCGTAACAATCAATGCTTCGGTGGACACTCAGGCAGTGGCTCGTGTCCAACCACTGCGGCGATGAGAAGAGCCCAACTCTAACAATGCCCGGAGCTCAGCACGCCTTTTCGTCCTTTAAAACCCCAGCGCGGCGTTATGATCAACGTTGGCGGCATAAGATAGGCACCAGGCCACGTGGCCGCTTCTGGCTCCAAGTTGAGGGGATGAACGATGCTCATATTTCTCTAACTGTTTGGCGACTGCCATTGCCTAAACAAAATGAGCAAAGCCAAGTTCAATCCGTTATTAGCGTTAGGGAGTGATCCTGGGTAGTATTTAGTAATGTATAGAAATATTTTTATAGCTCATTTAAGCAAAATACAGAGGGGGTCGAAACTTTGGCAATATCTTGAGAACAACGCTCGTGTGAGATTTACCGCGACTGCCACCCTTCGGCTGTTCCTCTGAGGTCGCTAAAATATCTTATTTTTTTTAGGTATTCCTTCCGTACACACGTGTAGTTCTATGTAACGTCATATTAATAAGTCGCATTTAGTCATTTTAGAGCTTCTATTCTCAAGGACATTTCTCGGATGCAGTTCAGCAACAACGAAAAAATGTTTCGGTGCCTCGATAATGTAAAATTGGTCTTGCAACATTTTTTTTGTACTTTCAATAAATAGTGTTAAGAAATAACCCCTGACGTTGATAGCTTGCGGAAACATCCATTAGTTTTCCCCAAATAACAGGTGCAGAAAAATAAAGGACAGAGACAACTGTCAATATCTCCTCAACTCGCAATTTGAAGAAGCGGCCACGTGATCTGACGCTAATTATATACCACCCGTGTTTGTCACAGTCATGCCTTCGGCGGCTAGGGTTTGGAAAGCAAAAGCTTGAGCAGAGCTTCAGATATTGTTACAGTTGGGCTATTAATTATCATATTTAATTGACATGAGCCGTTACCCGAATGTTTGGCGATGCTGATTGTCATGAACCCGAGCACTAGACTAGGGGTTATGAAAATCGCCTACGTCACGGTGTCTCGTGACCCTCGGTGCGAAATCGTGATGTCATGTTACGTCATGCTGTCAACAAGGTTAATACATCTAATGACTTCCTCAAATTAAATCGAGTTGATGCAGTGAGTCACGTGACGTAACAAGGCCACGTGACATTACTTGACAACATGTATTGACACCATGACGTTACGTGACAACGTGATACTTGGTCAATCATAGTGCCAATACAAAGGTGCCACGACAACCCACAATTTCATACATTGGGATTCTGTATATGGCGATTCGATCAATAGATAGAAATGAAGCCTCCAATTTTTTATTTCCATATGTTCATTTTGTGATACTAACAGAAAAGAAAAAAAAAAAGAAATATTACCTTGAACCGTTTTGAACCGGTTACCGTTATATTTTTTTTTTGTTCGGTTCTGGTTCAGTTCCAAGATGGCGGCGAAGATTTCAGTTTGGTTCAGTTCCGGTTCGGCTAAAAATAACGGTTCTGTTCCGGTTTTCGGTTCGGTTCCGGTTCGACACCCTGGCTGATACACACGTGCCGCGGAGAGCGGAGTTTGGCGACGAAAGGAGGGCGGTTCATGGGTCCGGGGGGGCGGTATATAGTGATCACAACGCTGGCAGCTTGGGACTGAGCGAAGCACGGCAAAGGCGACAAGGAAACGTCTGCGTTCGTGTGTAAAACAAAGAAATCATGCATACTCATTGGATGGTGTGCCAATTCCCAGGGTAAATTCACTTCTAGAAATATGTAAACAAAGTGAAATAATCCTTCCGTTGCCTGGGATCACTAAGAGTGACGCGAATTAAAGAGGACTCGAAATATTAGAAGAATGAGAAAAGACCGCCAAGCGAGAAAAAGGAATTGCATTAGCGCGTTCAGGTTTTATTAATTGCTAGCCCTAAAATCTCCGCGGCATCGATTTTTTTTTGGCATTTAAATAATAACATTTGTTGAAACGCATCTATAGACAGCGGCTACAGGGAAAGTCTAATAGTTTTCTTCTTCTTCTTCTTATTATTATTAAATATTATTAATATTATTATTATTATTATTATTATTGCGAGAAAACTAGCGGCCAGAGGCGCATCAGAGCAGCCTTCTTCATTGCCTGATATAAATTTAAAGTTACTCAAAAACGACGGCTGGTGTTGGCTTTTTATATTTTTATCTTTTATGGGTCTCCGTTTTCAGTGGCGCACAGTCACAGCCCACTGAGAAGCAGGGGTATATCGATCTATACAATTCGTTGTCGGGCACTTTCCTTAGCCAAAAGTCGATCGGAGACTCGCCGGTTCTAAAAAACGCAATTGAAAGAATTTTTGAATGCGGGGTTTTCAATTGATAGAAGTCGTCTAAAAGAGAACATCTAAAATCTTTTTGAAGTTCACTTTCTCAAGCCTCGTTGTCCCTTCGGGCAAGACGTAATTCTTTTTATATACTTTTTTTTTTCCCATCGACGCTTAAAATTGAACTTCCAGCGAACATAAAAATTCCCCAAGTCACGGTTTGTACCTTCCAGTTTTCTCAATACCTGCTCCAATCCGTACAGAAGAAACATAACAAAACTGAGAATTGAATTTACTGGTAAGATTAAGTTAACACTGAAGCTCCTTTTCTAAATTGAAGGAGATTTTCACCACCGCCTCCTGTGAGGCCGAGAGTTTCATCAACCGAACGGCGGCTTTCGCGAAGTCTGTGACAGCCTTGGCTGCCTGATTATTTCATTTATTATTACTCGATTACTCGAACCAATCTCTCCCACTCTTGTTACCGAAACGGCGCTGTCTCACAAAAATACAACTATGAAACAATCGAGAAATGCGAGAACTAAAAGGAACTGAGTGAAAAAGGTAATAATGCGTTATTTGCTGCGATATTTCGCCCGCAAGCGGTTTGTAAATTAAAAACCACCGCTTCAAGGTAACTTTTAAGCACATAAATAAAAAAAAAGTACAGAATTGCTATTTTATCTTGTATCTCGTGAGGTAGAATACACTCGATAATAACGATTAATAAAAATATTAATAAAAATACTCAGAAGGGCGCAAGAGGACGCACGCAGCGCTCTTGTTGTCTCCGGCTTATTAGAAGCAAAAAAAAAAGACAATATATTGTTTTGCGTTTAATACTTCATGATACTTTATACTTTTTTGCGTGAATGAATTGGGATGAGATTTAAAGAAAAAAAAAGTTCGCACTTCCAGGTGTAGCAATCCTCTTAGCACGCTTGTGACGGTAGCGTGATGGGCAAATAAGCGCTCGGGGCCAGTTCTTCGTTCGTCCCGTCGTTTTCTGCGCTCTAAAAATCGGGCGCAAACAACGCGACTGTTTTTGAAACATACGTCGCACAAAAGCTCACTCGCTGCGTTGTATGTACCCTTCGTTTCATTAAAAAAAAAAATTATACCAATCCACCACATTTTTGAAAACATGGGCTTAAACAAACGTTTGACGCGAAGTTCTGTGGCCCATTTGGGCTTCTCAAGTAAAAAAAAAAAAAAAGAAATGTATCCGATGACGACGCTCTTCTTTTTTCTGTAAGTTTTAGGATCTATACGTTGAGCACGATCTCCTTCCCTATTAGCACGTTCCCTTGGAAAATAGCGAGCGCTCGCCGAGCGGATTCATGCGCTCTTCGCGAGGTGCCAGCGATCTCACCGTGTGCTGCCTGTAGATCTGGACACGGTGGAGCGCTCGCCGAGCGGCTGGAACCGATCCGTGCGAAAGTGGCGGAGCGCGTCGAGCGATCCGGAGAAGTCCTCTGCGCTGTTAGTTTTTTCGGATGAGTTTGATCCGTAGTCACTCGCCACATCTTAGTTTTTATCTTTGCGTTAGCAATATTGTGGCAGGCACGAAATGGCTTGCGCCAGGAGCACTCGGCGATGAGAAGTTGTGACATTATGAGAGAGATGCTGTGCTGCTACAAGCGTCGTTACGAGCTGCTCGAACGTCGGCCAAGCTATACGACGCAGTGCCGAGGTGTGGACGTTCTCGCCAAACAACCGGAGTTCCGACCAAAACGTGTAAAAAGTCACGTTTACACTCTAAGAAAAAATTAGGAGAAAGATAGCAAAGGCTCGTTTTCCTCCCTTTTACTGACGCGCCCCCAAGTGGGCACGAAGAGGGGGGGAGAAACAAGACGTTTCTCTTCTTCTCTTCTCCTCCAAGCAGACGGAAGGAAAGTTCCACCCTTCCGCCTCAGCTTAATTCGGTTTCGTTTTTCGGGCACGTCGAACGCGTTGTCTAATAAACGCTGTTGAGTTGATTCAACGCCACAGACAGTGAGGATCACCTGTAACTCAGTCTCTCAGTTGAAACACGCAGAACACCTTGGTTGCCTTAGCGTTTTTACAACTAAATTATAAACAACGAAGTTACGGAACAATGCCAGCTGTGCCACTATGGTGCCTGGAACGCGTCTCCGACTGGTGTGTTTACCGCGTCCAAACAAGTGATCCCTCTATTTTCGCCTGATGACGTCATACAAGTGTCATGTTGTCGCCAATCGCGGTTCTGGAGGCGTCGCAACTGCTGCGGTGTATGTGGCGGGCGCCTGTTCTGCTGCATGTTGCTCTCCACTGTGGCAGTCCACGGAAGTTTCGGCAGCCAGAAGTTGGGACGCTTGACGACAGCGACACTCGCGTTCGGTTGGGCTACTCGCAGCTTCTGTTTAGCATTTCTACGACCAACCGCCAGGATCGGGACAGGCCACAGGAGAACACTCCAGCTTTTGCGACGTCATTTGTTGCCCCTTCGGGACAACTTTTGATGTACGGCCAGCATAGGCCTCCTGCGCTGAAGCTTTGAAGAAACTGTAGCGCCCTCATTTTGGGTAGTACAAGCTCACCAGATTGAGCCTCGCACTGCTTATGGCACGTTGGTTGAGCTGTTTAATTCTGTGTGGTGCTGAAGAACGAAAAAACACCTTTGGACGCCAGAAATCGGCCAGACTCAACGTTGCAAAACAATCGAAAGTGCCAAAATCATGACACCACCGCTAGGGCACGCGTCTCTTATGGTGACGTCAGAACACCTGTGTCGCGACGCTTTCATTTTGTTTTCTTTTTCATGTCTACTTTGGAACGCGTGAAACGGCATCTCTTAGCGTCTTAGCTTTAACGGCGTTCGAATTTTTGTTTCTTTGTATTTTCATTGTGAACTCGCGCTCCGCACCAGAGCAGGCACGCTTCTGCATGCGTGACAGTTTGAGACGCTAAAATTTGAACTACCCAAAACAAGTCCTAACAAGTCCCTTTTCGCAGCACCCCCTGGGCAACGCAGGAGGCCTATAGGACGCCAAACAAACCACTCGGAGACGCGCTCCAGGCACCATAGTGCTACGTACACTGGGCTAAGGTAGCCGTCTTCATAATTCCGCTACACTGTAACACTACGGTGCCTGGAGCGAGTCTCTGACTGGTGTGTTTAGCGTCTCATCTCGCCTGTACATCAAAGGTGGTCCCGAAGTCGCAACGAATTGACGTCACAAAAGCCGTAGTGTCACGGCTGTCGGATGTCGCCATCCTGGCGGTTGGTCATAGAAATGCTGGCAAAAAGCACGAGCGAACGCGAGTGCTGCTGTCGTCACGGCATCCCAACTCCTGGCTGCCAAAGGTTCCGTGGACCTTCGAGCCGGAGAGCGGTCTGCAGCACAGCAGGTGCCTGCCACTTCCACCACTGCTGCTGAGATACCGCCAGGATCGCAAACGGCGACAGCGTGACAACTGTATGACATCACCAAGCGGAAATCGAGGGACCACTTTTTTGAACGCGGCAAACACACCAGTCGGATACGGATTCCATAGTAGCACTGTAATTCCGCACCTTCTTGATCCGCATAATGCGCACAATACATCCGCAACGTTCGGAAACGTCCGCAACCTCCGCAACGATCCTTGCCAACGAGGTTGTGGCAATTTTGCGTCCCAGATAAACAGGTTTTGCTATCATGTGCCTCCCTCCCTTCTATGATACTTCGATCGGTTCTGTTTCATGTTACCGAGTGCTAGCGACGATCGCCGTAGTTTAGCATCTCCGCATGTCACAGACATCGCCATGGCAGTGTTGCGCGTTGTGAACGAAGGCTAGAATCGTCGGTGTAAGAGCAAGATGAGATGACGTGTACTCGTACCGTCGCAGGTTCCCATTCCTACTTTACATTAAAGAGTTTAAGAAGACCGCTTGAGTGATTACGTGCAATCGATCGACCGGCAGGTCATGTCGGAACGCTGGTCTAAACCGTAGGTCCTAACGCACGAGCCAATCTAAATGTCGTCTGCAATGACCTGTTGTCCCCTCCTGGAGAACGATTGCGCTCTCGGGGAAGGGCGGAACAGGCTTTAATTATGGCGGAAAGTACATGCATGTACACTTTCGTATGTTACAATTAAACGAATTGAAAGAGAGAGAGCGACCTGGTGCTAGGTAAATTTGTTTGGAGCTATAACCGGACATTTTTCGGTAGAAAGTCGGTTTGTGTCCGAGAAGCTAATTTTCGAACTCTCCATGGCGTACCTAGCCGTACACAGCAGCTGAGGCCAATTCCGGCTTTGGCCGCATTCGTGTTGGGCGAAACGCGATTTCACTGCCCGTGCAGTTGCGCTTCCTTCTGAGTGAATACGTCCATTAACGAGGTTAGTTTTATACGACCATTGCAGGAGCAGACGAAAAGCATGAATAGAAAAAAAAAAAAAAACACGAATACTCCGACAGAAAAACTGGCATCCCTCGCGCCAATCTACGACGTGCTTTGCGGGGAAGCAAAAATATGGCTACTGGGAACCGCACTGAGCGGGTAGTGTTATCGGCTGTCTAAAATAATTACAGCATAAACGTTTACTTTTTACTAAGAGGTTAATCCTTTTGGCCGTTGCAGATACCTTCCAATGGATGACATTACTGAGAAGAAACCAACATACCAGTAATATTATTTAATGCTTATGGGGTCATCGAGAAAATCCGTGCCTTCAAAACGACGAGTATAAAAGGCGGAAGCGCAGTGCTCGGCATTATTAATTGGGGTATGGAGCGTTCGTGATGATGTTGTTCTTCGAATGCGCTTGTTGCATATAGAGATCCGCTGATGTTATCTTGTGTTGTAGTAGGCTTAATGTATGTACCATCAGGTTCAAATGAAATGCGAACAGTGACGGAACTTGGAGCACACTACCGGCGCAGCTTCCAAGCGCGGGTGTTGCTTGGCGAGGTTCAGACACATCATAGTAGGGCGCACAACCTCACAGCGCCCTATACTCCGATATGTTTGAATCTCGCCGAAACCAACCCAAGCTTGGAAGCTATGCCAGTCAGTAAGTATATGGGCTCGAAGTTCCGTTGCTGTTCGCATTCATTCGAACACAATAGTACATGTGTGTCATAAAGATACCCAAAGTGCAGTGATAGCGTGAGCAATAAATCCGGCGGTACATAGCTGGATCTAGCCTAGCTACCTGCAATGATGATGATTGTGCGGCTTTTCCTTTTGAGACGGGTGGGCTCAAGAAAAAACTTCGTTCCCTGGCCAAAAAAAAATAAAGTATTTATCGCCTTCAATGTTCGAAGGAAGGAAAGCGCTATCTCAAGCACGGTCACGCGATGCGGCTGCCAACAGTGCTCGGTGATCCGCGAAGTAAGTAAGAAAGCACGGTGGAAGTTTCTAAAACCATCAACATTACGCGTAGGAACTGGATGCTGCTAAAGTGGGATTTCGTATAACGCGAGTAATGTTCCAAAACAAGTCTTTCATGCAAACGACACGGATGAGTCTCCTTTAGTCGAGTCGTTACTGGCGAGATGCCAGGGATCCCCACGCGGCCGACGGGAAAACCCGAATTCCCTGGCCTTGCTCCAAGAGCGGAGCGAAGGGTTTTTCCGTAGCGACGACGACAACTGACGAGGTCGAAATCTCCGCAAAAAGTTGGCCGTAACGCTATCACTTGAAAAAAAAAGAATGTCATTCATAGCAGTTTTGATCAACTCGTACCGGAATTGCCCAGAAACCAGGACAGTGCACAGCGCTCCTCGGTGGTGCAGCAGGATGTCGCTACAACATCGAGGACAAACTGCGCCGCGCCAGTGGACCGCGGCGAGCGCCACCTTGCCTCACCTCTTGCGTGTTCGTTTTTTTCTTGCGTTCGTCCGCCAGCGATGCCCGTCTGCTGTCAATTTCTCCTGTTTTTTTGCTCGCAAATTTAGCGGTCACGAAGCGAGTGTCAATTCCACAGGCATGTTTTTCCCATGAGGGCTGGTTTAAGAAAGAGTGTCACCAGATAATAGCCGTACCTCGATGTCATCGGAACGCCTCACAACGCTTCCCACGAAGTTCATAACATTCGAGAGCTCCCTGCCACCGCAACAATCACCGGTAATCGTGGCGATGGTAAGAAGCTCGTCGTCACCACTCTCAGAAGAGCTGAGGAACTCATCGAGTGCCGCTGCGAGGAGTGTTCGTTTTACCAAGGTCGCCATCTCGACAGACTGCACTGCCTGCTTTCTCTTCGATTCCTGCTTCTGGCTGCAATGCCTGATTGGACTGCACCCCGGCGCACCGTTGATTTTATTGGTGCGCATGGGGGCAATGTACAACCGCATCGGGAGGGTGCGCTTTTTTGATCGAGGACGTCCGGTGCTCACCGGTGCGGATGATCAAGGATGCTGTAATTGTCTCGAATTACTCTGCTGGACCCTGCCATTTGGAGGCGAGCGATTTAACCTCCTTTCATGCTTCGCGATAGGTATTGTTTTGGTTATCGTGCAAGATCAAGTCAAGTACTTCGAACTAGCTCTTTTGAGAGCACCTCTTAACTTCGCGAATGGTCTACCATTCCTCCATGACGTGCGGTGCTGGCGAAGGAATTGTGGCTTGCGGAATAGCAAAGGTATAACGTAAGGTGCTCAAACTGGCGAGGTTTCGGTTGCCTCCGCATAACGTCACAGTTTTGACAACGATAAGACGAACTGACTGCGCGTGACTGCGTTCGAAACGCAAGTTTCCTCACCTCCGCATGAAGCTGGCTTCAGCAATAAATACACTTCGTGAATAGCTCGTGTTGTGTTTTTATGTTCTGCTCCTCTCGCCCCGAAAACAGTGACTAGTTAGATGGGTTCTAAGCAATTGACTTCGTTTCTTTCGATAGCTGCTTGCAGGTACGCTTACACTCTGGGCACTGGGGGACCGCCAGTATCCCCAGGTATTTCGCTGTTCGAAAACCATGCCAACTATTTTCGGTTGAATAGCGGCAGCGTTCTGTGTAGAGACCGACGATTTGTCCGTGGCGTCCTCGTTAAATCTCAGATTGATTCACTCGATTCGGGGTCGCCATAATGAGGTGCAGACGAGGGAGGAACTTAGCTCCCTGCTTTCAGGGACGAAAGGGGGTGAGGAACATATTTGTTACAAGGTCGTTCCTCCCTTAATCGAAGACTATAAGTATAGACCCTTTTAACGTGAAGCGTTCTTTTTCTAGTTGCGTCAGGTTTCGTGAAGCCGCATTTCGTGAAGGCGTGGCCTGTGGCGTGACATGACTTCAGTTTCCCCGCTAGATTTAATGAAAAAATTGATCTCACGTGATCTCAACTCCAATTCAGTTTCCCCGCTAAATTTAGCGAAGAAAATTATGTCAGAGGACTTCAGGTAACGTGACTTATACATACCTTCCATTTTCCTTCTACATGTAGCAAAAAAATTGACGTCACGTGATATAATCTCACGTTACCTATATTCAAATTCCGTTTCCACGCTAAATTTAGCGGGAAAATTGACGTCACGTTACCTGCACATAAATTTCGTTTACCCGCTAAACTCAACGTGAAAATTGACGTCACGTGACCTCAACACCAATTCAGTTTCCCGGCAAAATGTTTCGTAAAAATGATGTCACGTGACCTATAGACCGTTTTATCGCGGTAGCGCTATATTGAATTCTGCGATGCCATCTAGCGAGCGTCAGGTTCCGCGGCCATGCTAGGAGGTTAGAAACGTTGGCGAAAGTACTCTTCGGGGCGCCGCTCCCGCGTTGGGTGTGTTTTAAGTGTTATGTTGGGTGTTTTAATGTGCGGCGAATTCGACGTAAGGAGCGTCTTTTGTGCCTGTGTGCCGCTGATGGTGTTTTTTTAACTCATTGGGAACGTTTCATGCCATTAAGGTATCCGCCAATGTGGTGATGCCTAGAAGAGTGGCACTGAACGCACCACCGATAGAAATCAGAGGAGAGTGCTGAAAATATTGCTTCAGTTAACAATTTACAGCAATTGAATTTCCCTTCAGGTTTCTGACGTTTTCAATGCAGTACACCGAGAATATCTTTGGCGTTTCGTTTCGTCCACAACAATAAAATTTAATGTAAGCAAGGACGCGCGAAATAAGGGAATTGCAGGGAACGATCGAAGGCAGCTCCCCCTGGCTTGCAGATGTCTATACAAGTTTTAATTGAGGATCCTATGTCGACGAGCGTGTCCTTCGTTTAGAACTGAAAACAGCGAAGTTGAGATGGGCCCATTGCAGGAGCGAATCAATCCCAAACAACGATTCGAAATCAATCCATGAACATGTTGCAGCGACGCAATTTTTTTCTTTCCAACTACGTTATGTACTAATTTACAAGAAAAGAAGAACCCAGTCCCGTTGTGACGGTCACCATAAATTTTTCGAAAATTTCCAGTCGCACCTTGCGGCGAAAATGAGCCTTTAACTTAGCGTTGTAGATGATAAAATCGAGTTAATGTTACCACTGCAAGATATCAACAATAAGATAAACTAGGTTACGAAAAGTTACAAGCTAAAACAGCGATTCTCACGAGAACACTTGTACTTACTTTGCGAGCGTAGCCCATGTTCATCGGCGGTAGAGCAGTAAGTTCGCTGCGTTCTCTATTCACGAAATGTTCTGAGCACACTCGAGAGGATGGCGTCTGGGAAACGTATTGTTTGTTTACAGACGCAAGTCAGTGCCGCCAGAGGTTTTGGTCATTTGGGAAGCGACGGAGTTTGAAGGCATCGCAGCCGGTGTTGCCTTGTCGGATCGCTTGCGCGATACAGATGTCATTCGATAAAATTCTGCGCTTTTGTTTGTTATTGGTGCAGCCTATTACCGAATAATAAATTCCCGATGAACATGAGATTGTCGCCATTGATTACGCTAGCTCTAATTACACCTGAAAGTAAAATAAAATACGAGTAAAACGCGAAAAAAAAAAAAAAACGAACTTGGAAAAACACAAGGTTCAAGGCCTTCAAGCGGGTCTTTCGGCCTTTTCCCCTCTTTTCTCTTGCCCTCTTTCAGTGAAACGGTTTATACACAAATTCAGTTTCCGAAGCTAGCAAGAAAACGATGTCACGTGACCTTACGTCCCAGGATGCTAGAGCATTTCCCGTAGGCTGTACAATTGAATAGCAATATTTTTCTAAGATTAGTTGGGGGTGTGCTCATCATTCCGCGGGAAGGGTACTTCGATCAATGGCCTTATAATCCAAGGCACTAAATACGAGCCGCACTCGTCCAGGACGACGCCTTTCGTGCTGCACGCGGGGCTGGTGAGACATCGGACGGTGGCGTTGGGGGTGAAAACAGCTGAAACAGCGCCGTTGCAGCGACGGTGGCGGCCGCGCATGCAGCGTAAATGGCGGCGAGCAGAATAGCTCCGTCAACTGCATTGCGTGCCCCGGAGATACGTCGCTCGGCCGCTAAACCACCACCAAGATCGGATGCTCCGAATCTGCGAGCCTCGTGCCAGGGGAAGGTCCTTAGTGGTTTTCGCGCGGTTGGGATAATTTTAAGCTAGGAGCTTATAAATTTAACGATGTCTTCATTGTGTTTCCGGAGTTTTGCGTGACGACTTGAGCCTTTCTTTATTTTTTGCTCAGTCCGTGTATTTTTAGTTGAGTGAAAGGTCTGAGAAACGTGATTATTGTCTCCGTGATATTTCCTAATTACATATTTTTTTTATAAAGTAAACACGTCACCGTCGAGCAAGCAATGACGCACACCCTTCTGTTTCTTCAGATGCTCCTGGCGCTGGTTCTTCCACCGACGTTCGTAGCAGAAGAGTCCGATGGCAGCGACAACGAGTGGGGGATTTGTTTCCCGAAGCACGGACCGACACCAGCACCTGCACCGTGTACCTCGCCAAATCTGGACACATCACCGCACTTCACCTGGCAACCGGGGACAGCCCCGGCTTAACAGTGCCTACAAAAGGAGCTCTCGCTGACCGGCCAGTTGGGGCACGTCACCGTCGAGCAAGCAATGACGCACACCCTTCTGTTTCTTCAGGTTAGTTACCTCGGCAATGCACGATGTTTTCGCACTAGCGACCACTGTTTGATTATGGTGTCGTGCCCCAACGACGACGTTCGCCACTACTTAAGATTGCTTTCCCGCTTTTGTATCGAGTGCTGTTACATTGCTTTGCTCTCGCAAATGTTTTTGGTAATGTCGGGAGACGTTGAATCAAACCCAGGCCCAAATACCGAAGCTATTGCTAACATTCTATCTACTGTTCAGCGAATTGAGGCTACTCAGGGCGACATGCTGGCTAAGGTTATGGCTCTCCAAAATGAACAAAAAAGTACGAGTGCTTTGGTAGGTCAGCTGTCAGCGAGAGTAACTGCTATTGAGGCGGAACTGGCCGAGGCAAAAGCTGTGTCAGGCGCTGCACCAAAGGCCGGCATGTCGGCTGAGATAGCTAACATTCAAAAACAATGTGACCACCAAAACCGACTTCGACGGTGTAATCTGTTATTTTTTGGCTGCCCTGACGCTCTGAACGAAACTTGGAGTCAATCAGAAGAAATTGTACTTGCTTTCTGCTCAGAAAAACTGGGCATCCAGCTGGACCCCTTCAATCTAGAACGGTCGCACCGCTTAGGTAAATTTGATGATGGCAAGAACAGACCTATAATCGTCAAATTTTCTCGTTTTAAGGACAAAAAGAGTATATCGGCTTCCGGGTTTAAGCTGAAAGGAAGCAATTTTTCTGTCCGCGACAATTTTTCCGCTTCAGTGCGACAATCTCGAGCCAAACTTTTTGAGTACGGAAAGAGCCTTGACGTATCTTTTAAGGTGCGCTTTGATAAATTACACATCGGTAACAAACGCTATTTCTTTGATCAAGATTCACAGTCTGTTGTCGAGCTAAACGCATAGCAAACAAAGCAAAAGGCTAAGGGAAAGGTAGTCAGTTCCCGCCACATTGAACCGCGCGATAAAAAACAACTACATTCTGTTCTTTTTACCAACATTCGAAGTGTCATACCGAAGCGCGATGATCTTTATGCCGTCATGGCGGACAGTGAATCCGATATCGTAGTCCTAGCAGAAACATGGCTTCATCCTAGTATTGATGACAAAGAAGTATTCCCCCATAACGATGACTGGAACATTTTTCGCCATGACAGAGCCTTTCGAAGAGGGGGTGGTGTACTTATAGCTATAAAAAAAAAGTATTTTTTGTTTTGATGTTACGATTTCAAATAGAAGCATCGAATTTTCTGCGGTATGTGTTTGCACGCCATTCAATAAAATCGTTATGGCTGTATGTTACAGACCACCTGACTGTGATTCATCGTTCACCATCACTCTTTCCTCCATATTAGTTGATATTAAAAACCGTTTCCCAAAAGCTGACTTGTTGCTTTTTGGTGATTTTAATCTTCCACTAATCGATTGGGTCAATGTATTATCTGATGGGTCACGCACATCGACAGAATTTCTTGACATGTGTGAAACCTTCAATCTGACGCAGGTGGTTAACCAACAGACACGCTCTGGTAACATTCTCGACCTCATTTTAACTACATCACCGGACATTGTAAAAACAGTAAGTCATTGTAACGGTTTGAGCGACCATAGTATCCTTCACGCTGACCTGTCGTTCCCGGTATTCTTCAAAAACCCGATCTGTAAAATTATTCACGATTATAATAACGCCGATTACGTAGCAATGAACAATAATTTATCAAATTTTTATAGCTTGTACGTATCTGAATTCTCGATAAGATCTGTCGAGGAAAACTGGGTACTTTACAAGAATAAAATAAGTGATCTGTTTAGATTATACATCCCTACTTTACGTATTAGGACGGACTCTTCGAATCCATGGTATGATAAAGCGCTCCGGTTATTGTGCAATAAGAAAAAACGACTGTTTGCAAGGGCAAAACGAACTAACTTATCTGTTGCCTGGGACGCTTATTACACTACGCTCAAAAACTATACCAAAACCATTAAGCTATCTAAAATTAAATTTTTTTCCCAGGACTTGCCCGCAATCTTGCAAAATAATCCAAAAAAATTCTGGAAGCTTATGTCACCTAAAAGTGGCCACGTAAATATCAATCTGAAGGATACTCCTGGTGAGCCTGTACCGGAGAGGGAGTGCCCTGTAGTGCTTAACGATTACTTTTCTTCTGTGTTTACCACTGAATCCCCACAAAATGTTCCAACTGTCCCTGAAGAGTGTTACGATCCCATGTCGTTGATTACTGTTAACTCATCCGGTATTGTTAAGCAAATAGAAAAACTACCGCTCACTTCCTCAGCAGGCCCAGACAATATTAATGCAAAGATCTTAAAAAATACAGCCAACGTTTCCGGTGAAATTCTCAGCCTCATCTTTAATCAATCTTTTTCCGAGAGTTGTCTGCCTTCCGACTGGAAGATTGGGAGGATCGCCCCAGTCCACAAACAGGAAACTCGATCTTCCGCCTCGAACTATCGTCCCATCTCTCTAACCTGCGTTGAGTCAAAACTTTTTGAGCACATCTTCTATTCTAACATCATGACTCACCTAACGTCAAATAATTTTTTATTCAGGCACCAGCACGGTTTTCGTAGGGGGTTCTCCTGCGAGACCCAACTATGTGAATTTGTTCATGAACTGCAGACTAACCTAGAACGCCATATACAAACCGACGCCATATTTCTTGACTTTTCGAAAGCATTTGACCGTTTTCCCCATCAACGCCTGCTTTCTAAACTATCGTCCCTAAACTTAGATCCCCTTGCATATTCATGGATTAGCAGCTTTCTCGCGTCTCGTATGCAATACACGGTTGTTAACGAGCATGAATCAAAGCTAACAAACGTCACTTCAGGTGTACCTCAGGGTTCCGTCCTTGGCCCGCTGCTTTTTCTAATTTTTATTAACGACCTCCCACATGACATCTCCTGCAAAATACGACTTTTCGCCGATGATTGCGTCATCTATAATACCATCTCAACAGACACTGATAATCTTTTGCTTCAAAATGATCTAATAAATATTAACGACTGGTGCGGAAAATGGCTCATGTCGCTTAACAAATCTAAGTGTAAGCTAATCCATTTTACCCGCAAGAAAACTCAATTACCCTTCCATTATACCATAGACAAAGACGTGATTGAATCAGTTTCAATGTATAAATATCTTGGCCTTAGACTAACGCCTGACCTCTCATGGAGACCTCACATCGAAGCCGTTTCTGCAGAGGCTTCCCAGACCCTCGGATTCATCAGACGTAACCTGCGAGACGCCCCTCCCCAAGTCCGAAAGTTGGCATATGAAACTTATGTAAGGCCCAAATTAGAATATGCATCTGCAATATGGAGTCCTCGTCAAGTCTATCTAATCAATCACCTGGAGTCAGTACAAAACCGAGCCGCCCGATTTATCTTATCATCGTATGACCACTTCACCAGTGTCTCTTCTCTAAAAAGTCAACTCGGGCTTATACCCTTACTCATTCGAAGGAAACTCTTCCGTTTATGCCTTCTTCATAAAATTTATTATCATTGCCCAGAACTAAAAAACGCCCTGCTCTCACCCCCCGATAGAATATCCTCCCGCCTAAACAACTCTTGTGCAATACAACGTATTTCTGGTAAAACTAACTCATTCAACGAATCAATCCTCCCATATGCCATCACACAGTGGAACCAGTTGCCATCCTCCATCGTCAGCACCTCTGATGGAACAGTGTTTTACGATAATCTACTAGCCCATTATGTATAATTTCTCATGTTCTTGTTTATAGTTACTGTTATTATTCTACTACTGCGTCTGCTATTGCATTCTTCGTTCTACTGCCCTCCCCTTATGTAATGCCCTAACCAGGCCCTTAAGGTGAAAATAAATGAAATAAATGAAATGAAATGAAATGAAATTTTCTTAGGTAAAAAGGATATTGCCTGATTAAGTCATCCCAATAAATGTAATGAAGGTGCGATAACATTGCTACACAGTTTCTAATCTACTAGTTAGCCCCCGTTAATCAGTGAATCACAAGTAGATACCCGTCATAAGTTGTAAACCGATTAATGTTTATATTTGTCCTGATAAGTCCACCAGGACATCAGACATTATCGGCTGTCACCGACCTGCCAGAACAAAAAAATATTTGACGATACATACAAAAAATGGGAGGAGGAGGGAGGGGGGGGGGGCAGTAGACTCTTCAGTGGCTACCGGTAAAAACCGAAACACCTTCGCATAGCGCCTTGATTGGATGAACCATCCCGGCAGAACTCAGGATGAGCGGGTTGGTTATAGGATACACACATTAAAGAAGATAACATAACAAGACGGACAGACATGGCTCTTAACTGGCAACAAGCTTGTTTCCAGTTCCCTAACAGATATGGCAATCAACTAGTAAAGTTGCTGCCAGTTGGGAGCCACGTCGGTTGATAACAACTGGCGATAACGTTATTGCCATTTGTTGCTAAATGACTTGACCTTCAACTGAGAACGTTGATGCCCTTTGGGAGTTACGCCACTTTACAACAAGTGGCAACAACGTTGTTTCCAGTTGTGGCCAACTGAGGTGGCTTCCAAGTGACATTTCTGCTAGTTGGGAGCCATATTAGCTGGGAACAACTGGAAACGGCGTTTTTGCGAGTTTCTTCCAAGTGACATGTCTCTCAACTGACAAGGTTGCCGCCAGTTGGGAGCCAGGTCAGTTGATAACACCTGACAGCAAAGTTGTTGCCAGTTGTCGCCGACTGAGGTGACTTCGACAGACAACGTTGTACATAGCTAGGAGGCATGTTAGCTGGCATCAACTGGAAACAGCGTTGTTGCCAGTTGTTGCCACGTGACGTGGCTCCCAAATGGCAACGTTGCTGCCAGTTATGGAGCCAAATCTGTCCGTCAGTTTATGTGCTCTCCTTAAAGGGTAACTCCGGTACATTCTCTCAATTTTAGGGCTACGACGGTTTCTGGTGAAGGACGTGCCCACGAATTACGAGGTATCAGTTTTTTTCTCTTTTTATTCCTTGAGTAGTTCTGTAGATATACTCTCTGATATTTTTGTTTTAGGAGTCTACGGCGAAACCAAAACTCCAAAAACTAAATGATGGCAACCCTTTTGATCAGCTGCGTGTCCTTCGTATGACGCAAGTTGGTATTGCGGTATCACAAAACGTACGACTGTCATAGTCGCAAGAGCATTTTCGATCAGACCCGTAAGATGGTACTGCTGATCTACTGCTTTGCTTTGCAGACATCATGCATTTGTAGTAAATATTAATACACATTCAGAACGTTGCCGACCGAAATATAATTTGCCACGGTGAATGCAGGAGTGAGGGAGTGAGGAAACGTATTTATTAATGGAAGGGATACATCACGATCTCTTGATAAAGTTATCCAATCGTGACGGGGGAAGGGGATTATGGGAAGGGTAGGGGGAGGGGCTATATGTAACAGGCGATCCCCGATGAGCGGACGAAATTAATCAGGGAACCGAGAATGTGTTCGGTGCGGGTGCTCGAGCCTGGGGCGGAGTCCAGTCCTCGTACGTAGCTGGCAGGCTCACAACGAGCTCTGATTTATCTTCTGAGAGAAGAACTACAATCTTGGTGGTGTGCAATGTACAGTGCTCAGCAAACTTATCTGGAACAGATGTTAAGCCTACTCTTGGCTTGCTCTATTTTATTTTTGTTTCTATGTGTGCGTGCATAGCTGGCGCTAGCCTTAAGCTATTTCTCTTTGTGTCCCACTATGTCCGTGCATACCTTCATTGCGCATAAATATGCGCAGTTCTGTCATATTCTATCTTTTCTCTACATTCAATATTCCACAAGTGTTCCGTATAAGTACGACCAGCACTGTACGTTGCAGAAGCGTTGTGGAAGCAAATCGTAAGCTTCCGCTGATCAGGAACTTGTTAAACTGTTGCCGCCAGTGAATGTCACCTTCGACACCACCACGTGCTTGAGCGAGAAGGGAGTAAAAAGGGGGCATTCACTGAACGCCATATTTTAGGGCGATGTTTAGAGTGCATGTTCAGAACGATCTCACATTAATATTTTGTTAAGACCGGAAATATTGATGGTGAAGAATGCACATTGCAAAAGAGCTGCGGAAGCTCGCCGCCGTCAGCACGCGCATCGGCAGCGGCGCACACAGCTATGGCAGCCAAAGAATACTCCCTGTAATCTTCGTGCGCGATCGCCGAGGTGCACTTACGAACTTCGACTGCTCAAACCTACCAAAACAAGCAGAAATCATCCGCTGGGACGGCCGAAAACTCAGCAGAAAAGCACGGCGAAAGAAGTGGCAGTACGAATAAAAGACCTTCTTGAAAACGAAGGTGACATCCGGGAACAAGGTTGCTTGAAAAACAGCGAACCCGCTGAATGGTCACTGAGAAGCAGGGGGTTGCCTTCTTAATATCTGTTTTAGAGTGGATCGCGGCTCCCTATTAGTGTAATATTTTGGCAGTGGTCGCACGTAGTCTCCGTTGATCGATATCAGTCATTTACTTTGGTTCGACTTTCGACCGGATTCACCTTTCAGATGTCTGAACCATCTCGAAACCAAAGTGCCTATGTCAAGAACGACGATCCAACAGGTCACTGTGCAGGACAGAGGAAGGTCGTCCGTGACTAACGGAACCCGCCCTCGTCCAAGACCGGACAGCACCCTAACAGAGGGCTGGGTAAATGCCATCTCTTGTTTGTCTTTCTCCTTCCCTCCTCACCCCCAATCGCTCGCTTCGTTGTTTTTTTATTGTTGTTTTGTTTGCCTTGTTTTTCGTCGTGCATGGCCTGTTCTTTTTTCCGATCAATTTCCCTGCTACGGTTCAGCCAATGTGTGCCCAGTAATCATATGCCGGCGACACCCTCGGTCGCGTGTTTAGACGAGACAAGCAAACCTCTCTGCTCTTGGCGGAAAGAAAGGGCGTGTACGTGTTTGCATTCGTAATACGAATCGCCGTCTCTCGTTACAATCACAATAAGTTCAACCATGATCTGGCTGTCTAGAACCGCTGTTGCTGAAGAGTGTTTGGGGTGGATGAACCCGCTACGTATACGCCGTCTGCATATCGCATTTACCTACGCGTTCAGCCATATACTACACAGGGTATTCCACGTAACTTGAGCCAAGGTTTCAAAATATTTTGGTGCATTTTAGGAAGACGAAACCAAAATAATAGGTTTGTTCAATGTTTGGAACAAGTCAGGCTTTCTTATATTTTGCCCAATTAGCTAATTAATTAATAATTATTAATTATCCTTCGAAATATTAAATTTAGAGCAAAAGTTCCAGTGACAATCTGTAGAGCATCTTCAGAAACATTTAATTCTGTCTTTGTTTTTATCAAGAAACCTTAACACGTTTCCTTTTATGAGCTTAAAAAGAAGTTTGCGAAGTATAAAAAAAAGTGCAAATTTGTTTATGTGCACTTTGTATTGGAGCGCTCTCAGCCGTGGCTTAAATAAACTAGGCTCGCATGCTGAATAGAGCACTGTTGACTGGGCGGTGACACACATCCGTGTTTTTTTGTGTGTTTTTTTCATAATTCGGGAACGTTTTTTTGAAGCCCGGAAAAGCGAACCGTGTTTGAAATTTCTTGATAAAAACTGCTGAATTGGATGCTTTCAAAAACGCTCTGCAACTTTGTCATTGGAACTTTTGCTGAAAATTAATATTTTTAAATTAATTAATTCTAATTAACTAGTTAATTGGGCAAACTACAAAAATAGTCTGACTTGCTCCGAACAATAAACAATCACCTTATTCATTTATGTACAAGATTTTAATGGTGCGAGAATGTATCATTCGATCGTAATAGGCTGGATAATGAGTAGACACCAAAGTTTACTTTGAACCGTTCTATATGGAGAATGTTTTGACATGTTGCGTTGCCTTCTGATTTGTATGTACTTGTTACTCGTTGTTTTGTAGTGTGCTTATGTGGTTTCTCCCTTATTTCAAGTTTTAAATTACAACAAACATCACAAGTTTACCTACTTCACGTTCCTTTTTGAAAACATGAACAAAAATAATAACATATTTTCGAAATCGTAGAGGTGCACAATGCCCGTAAGGTTTCTGTATTTTAGTCAAATGAGAACAACACTTCACAAGATTGCGGCTCAAATAGAGTACATAAAACCAAAATATTACATTACTAGATTGCCTTTTCTTATAGTCGACTACTATGTCTAAAAGGATTTAAGAAATAAAAATATACAAAAATAGGGTTTTTGAGAAAATCGATTTCAAACTTTCAACATTTGTTATTTTTCACGACGTTTACGTGAAGGTAGCGGAGCGGCTAGTCGACAGATCACAAAGGTATTATTATATTTATTATAGGCTTGCTTTTTGCTTTCTAAAGAGCTAAATAACAACAATTTACTTTGAAGTAAAGTACAGAGAAAGCTAGGACCTGTCAAAGTTGACCAAAAAATGACCTGGACGACGAGTTTGACATTTTGTATGGAAAAACATAAAATTCATAAAAATATTTTAATACACCAAGGTTTTTTTACAGCACCTATTAAATGAGAAGAAAAAGTTAAGATGGTGTAGAAATAACAGTAGCGGCAGCAGAGGGTGTCAAACACGCGACCTGCGACGGCAGGCAAAACTACTAGTTTCTGCCACTGCGGCTTCTATGCTTCGTAACTCGTGAACAAAAAATCTGTGCAACATGCGGTTTGTGCCCTCTTTCATTTCAGAAATGCCCCCAAGACATACATTTTTTAAGTCAAAATTAAAAGTTAGACCCTCTTACCCTGCCCGATTTGAGATGAAACCACCCATATATATATATATATATATATATAGATAACCTGCGCCTTCGGCCTCCGGCCACCATGCCCGTTATATATATATCAAATGAACTTCCTAGCACAGCAACTCCGAAAGTACGTATCTTTGACTTATATCCACATATATACAGGGTGTTTTTTTGAAGCTTTACAGCTTTGTCTTAAAAAGCTGTGAAAGCTGCGCTATGCGGTTTGTGCAGGTCGCTTATACAGCCAGGGGGACATAAAATAGGGGGCCAATCGTAACAATCAGTTGGCTAATTTGGTAAAGTTTGTTTATTAACTTTTTAAGTAATGAAAATAGACATACGGTTTCCCTTGGAAACTTGCTGAGCATCATCGGAAGCCACTAAATTAGTAATTTTCACGAAGTCTTTCACTCTAAAAAAAAAGGGCATCACCTTACACCCTTTTGTCCCATATAATACACCCCAAAACTTCATTTCGACGTACAGCGCCCTATAGTCGAACAGACGGCACCAAATTTTACCAGGGGCTTGATAACGGTGCGATATAACTTATTAAATTGTTAAAGTACGTATCAAAGACCAAAGAAAGAAAACACGGAGCTTTTGCAGTACGGCGAAGAAAACTCAGATAATCTTTTTTGTAGTCAATAATACGTACATCAGCTATCTTAATAAGTTGTACCACACGGCTATCAAGCTCCTCGTAAACTTTGGGGCCGCCTGTTCGATTATGGGGCGCTGTACGTCGAAGTGAAGGTTTGGGGTGTACTATATGGGACAAGGGGTGTAATATTACACCTTTTTTTCTGAGAGTGAATTGCGCGCGTGAGAGGTTTGGCCGTGCGCTAAAGTGACCACTCGTGCAGCAGGCACAAGGTCAGTGGTTGCGATAAGGCGATTTTTACTACGCCTCTTGTAGGTGCCCCAGCGTTGTACCTGCTCCACGAGTGGTAGCTTTAGTGCTCTACCACGCGTCCCACGCGCTCAAAGTCTTTCTAAAAATTACTGATTTAGGGGTCTTGGAAGATGCTCAGCAAGTTTCTAATTGGAATCATATGACTATTTTCACTGCTGCGCTGTCGTCGCGCGACGCAGCAGAGGTCGGTTGCACTATCTCTCCACGAGGCGCGGTGTCGCCGGGGCTGAGATGCGCTCCGATAGCAAACCGAAACTTAAAAACCCGTCGATTTCGCGCGGTTTTTCAGGAAGCCGTAAAATGCTTCGCGTGCCTTCTATCGTTCTGCAATCTGTTGATTTAGTGTTTTTCGATGATGCTGAGCAATTTTCTAATTTAAACCATGCCCTTAAACACAATATTAAAAAAGTTAATTACGCAAAAATATTAACAGCTTAATTACCCGTGACTTTAATAATTTTCCTAAATGGGCCCCTGGCCCAGGACCAAAACGCCACAAGCCTTTTTCCGTTGGGATGAGTAGTTTTTGCAGGAGCGATTTGGCCTGCGTTCTCTGAAACACCCTGTATATATATATATATATATATACAGGGTGTTTATATATATATATATATATATATATATATATATATATATATATATATATATATATATATATATATATATAAATATATATATATATATATATTTATATAGGTAAAGTAAGGTAAATATAAAAACAATGGACCGGGAAAAGTTAATAAGTCAAAGATGCGTACTGTCGGAGTTACTAATTCGATGTTTATTAGGTCGTTTCGAGCGGGGACCGCTCTTCACCAGGTAGCGACTGTACATCCCCAGGTATATAAACATTCGCGGGCTGTACACTCGCTACCTGATGAAGAACGGTCCCCGCTCGAAACGTCGTAATAAACTTCGAATTAGTAACTCCGACAGTACGCATCTTTGACTTATATAGATCTATCTATCTATCTATCTATCTATATATATATATATATATATATATATATATATATAGACGAATGTAGGGTGCTCAGGCACAGCAGGCGTAAAATGAAGTGAAAAAAATAATTTAATGACGAAAGAAACCACACACACAAAAAAGTGAAGATCCGAAAAAAAAAAGTTTTATTGTTTACAAGAACGATCAAGGCTAGACACAAGCACTCTAGTTATGCGGAGAGTACACTTAAATATAACGTAATAGAAGTCAAAGTTCAACAAAAGAACTTGCAAAATAAATTGTTAAATGCAAAATAGAGCCACTGTCGAAACGTCAACCGACGTCAGACCACTTTTTTTATTTTTTTATTTTTAATTTTTCAATTTCTTTCCTATTTCACAATCTATTTTTGTAAATCCTTGAGTTCGCCTTTTATTCAGTCACTTTTAAGCGTACTCTTCGCTTATCTAGTGTGCTTGTGTCTAGCCTTGATTGCTCTTGCAAACTAATAATACTTTTTTTCGGCACTTTACTTCTGGTTTTTTTTTGTGTGTGTGTGACTTCTTTGCCATTACATTTTTTCTTTTTTTTTTTTGTCATCCCATGGCTGCTGTGTCTGCGCACCCTAAATTTGCCTAAATATCAGAGGAAGCATTTGTAAACCTTCCCCACTTTATCTCTCTCTCTCTCTCTCTCTATATATATATATATATGCGTGCATTTTCATTTAGCACTGACTTCAACAATGCTCGCTGGCTTCTCAATCGCTTTTACCGCATATTGTTGGGTAAAATACTATGAAGAGGTTCGCGGAAAAAGTGAGGATAGCAGCCGGCGAGTTGCTAAATGAACCCATGCCTCTTAGCGTTTGTGTCGACAACTTTCCTTTGTAGCTACTACTAGTAATAGTTTTTTTAACCTTTTCCAGCGCTGCGTCATCTGTTCCGTTGAGTACTTCGCAAGTCTGATGAAAATTTGTGTAGTATAGTCACGTAATGTATGTGCGGATTTTTTTCTTTTTAACTGAGTAGTATTAGATTAAGTATATTTATAAATTTGCTTACCATTTATTATATCCCCAGGGCGCTCAACAGGGATTGCCTTGGTTCGCTGCTAGTAGTGTGCGCGGCTGGTGACCAAAAATGGCACCCTTGACAGGCCATGCCCCCGAAAGGTTGGACACGAGCACTGCGTTAGAGTTTTGTAGAGCGCTCGGACATTCAGATTCGAGATTGGATCCAATATTTGCGGCCACGGTCTGTCTCCAAATTTCCATACTTCAGAACAAGATCGCACTACCCGTCGAATCACCGCCTCGTTGGTATATCCACGGGCCGCTCATGAAACGCCGGACGTGGGTAGTCCCTAACCATAACCTCCTCTAGACTCACAAAGCCTGGCATTTCGACGACGGAGCCATAGGGTGCCCGGTCGCAGATTTGGAGCTCGAGGATCGAGTCGCACAGAGCATCAAAGGGCCATTTCACGGGGAACCTGGACGTCAGTGCACAGCTTTTACAGCGGCGAGGACCCGAAATACGCTTGTTCGCTCGGGGGAAGTGTGTTTCGGCGTTTCGCCGCAGGTGGGCGCCAGTCACGTGGCTTTCCTCTCATCCGTTGTCTGCCGCTCTCCCTTTTGCATTTCGGCGGCCGCTTCTCGTGGCGATCTGCCACTCTTTGCAAGTGTATAGGAGGCAATGCCCTAACATCAAATTATCGCTCTGTAGCCAATGACACAGCTGCCTTAGCCAATACGAACGCCAAAGAAGAAATTTACTTCGCGCGGGGTATAAAAAATGAGCGAGGCAGTTTTTTTCTCTTGAGGTGACAACGAGTATATAAGCGTGAACATTTTACGACCGCGTCCCGTGTGTCTCACACATCTGTGACATATACACGTTTGCAATTGAGGCTCCTGTGCACTGCCATTTTGAGCGGTGCTGGCGCCGTGTAACCTTTCCGCCATGCTGTGGTCATCTAGGGGCACGTCATTGGGGTGCGCGAATGCGGACGCACCAAGAAATACCGTAGGCACCAAGCAATGCAGTAGTTATATTAGAACACAGAGACGACCATTAACGGCGAGCAGCAGAAGGATACCAAAGAATGACAAATCTTGTAATACAACTAATTTACAAAAATAAAATCAGTTTGCGCAGAGACAACAAGCATGACTTTTCACTTCCTCAGATCTACTAGTATTCTGAAATTCATCATTCGTTTGGATCCATCTGCTGTTCGTCGCGACTGGCAGTCCCCTTGTTTGGCAAAAAAATAAACCTACAATAAGTTTCTTTTTAGTGCGCAGGATAATTTTGTAGGGGGTAATATTGACGAGCCCATCTAGAACGTTGCAAAAAGAATGGGAAATCTCCCCTTGTCCCTCCATAATGACAGAGTTTACCATAGGGAAGGAAGTGAGGCGTATCGGATAAATAACGGCAGTGACCGTTAGAAAATCGAATTATGCGTATGGACAGTCACGCCCCGGCCACGATTCTTTCTTTTTTTTTTTTTCTTCCTCGTTTCGCGAGTTTTTGTTGCACGCCCTGCAACGAGCTAACGGAGGAAATTGCTCGAATGACAAATGTTTCCACGGATAACTGGCGCATTCTTGATTAATGAACGAGAGGCAGCACAGTATGAGTGAGCGACAAACCGAACGGGCCAGATTAAATTGTCGACAAAACTGCTGTACATAGCGGCCTTTTTTTTTTTTTTTTTTTTTCGCATGGAGCTTTTGCGCAGTAAATTAGTCCCAGTCAGCGACAACTAAAGAAACGAGGGTCGTGGCCAAATATGTTTGTGATTATATTACTTTCCGATTCCTTCTTCGGCGTTCTCACTGATGACGCAATCCCGTTGACTTTGTAGAGCAGTCATAAGATGATTAAGGCTCGTCACTGCCTACTTTTCTTAAACTCTAAGTGTCTTCAATGTGCCCCGAGATAGACGACTTATTTCTCTATTGTGAATGGAAACTTTAGTCAGTCTAGTATAACTGCTATCATAAGACGTTATTTTCTATCTTTTCTAACTCTCGCTTCCACGCTCAACAATCGTTGCAGAGTTTGCAGGTGCATAAGATTCAGGGTGCGAAAAATAGAAAAAAAGATCCCATAAAATTAAACATATTATGTATCACTTTCAACCGACATTGCGTGCGCGGGTTAGCATACGCGGATGAGATACACGAATTACTCTGCGTGGATTTTCCTGCCCATCCGACCAATGGTGCACTCGTGATTTTGTTTTTATTCGGGTCTACATAGTCGATAAACAAACGGTTTGTTAATACAGTCTATGTAGTTCAGAAGGTTTCTTTAGACATGTATACTGTTTTCCACAATTACCTGAAAGGCAACGGTAGCTAGGTCCATGTTAGTCAATAAGATCACCCGGAACGAGCCACGTGACATCTCCTATTAGGAGTGCCATCTGGCGCTTGTTATATGGTTGGCTTCAGCGCTCTTATTGTCTTAATAAAGTTAAGCAGCTCGCCGCTTGTAAATATATGGGGGGGGGGGGGGGGGGCAGAGTACCATTCGGAACTCCCTGAATCATCAGAGTTTTAGAAAAGCGTAAGGACAGTTGCGTTAGCACTGCCTACGACGCAAGCATGCTCCCAGCGGAATGTTCCGGAGAGAGTCAGCCAAACTTTTAGACTTTAGTACAGCGGGAGGCAAACGTATAGATGAGCGATTGCAGCGCCATCTAAATGTGTTCACGCAAACTGCTCCGAGGGCAGTGAATGGGAGGCGCCTCGGTCGATTGCTAGTCCGCGCGGTTGTTTGTCAAAAGGGGCAAGTTTGCGAAGGCGTAGCCAACGAGCGATTGGACACGGGCACTGCGTCACAGCTGGTAAAAAAGGTCGGACATTCGAGCTCGAGACCGGGTCCGATGATTGCGGTCGCCGGCCGTCTCAGTGTTGCAAAAATACCCCATAAAATGGCCTCACCTCTCACACTATTTCTCGGTGGGTATTCGTTCAAGCCAATCCTATGCTGCCAACCCCGTCGCTACAAAAATGGCCTATAGGCAACAATAAAACTCCCTATTACCGAGTTTTAGAATAGCGTAAATAGCTTAGTGTACGCAAAAAAGATTGCGTTCGCAAATAAATACCTTCGCCTCTGCCCAAACGCCGAGCCTAAACCACGTTTTGGACTGCCGCATGACGACGACAGAATTTCTTTGCTTTCGCGTAGCTTTTACGTACGCTTTTCCAAAACGTGTTCTTTCCTTCCTGCCACTGGTCTGTGAAAAGCTTTGGTAGTGAAATGACGAAGAACCATCTTTTTTCGAAAAGAGTTGTAGCATGCTCACATGTTCATCAAGCAACAGCGAAGGTTCGAGCTTTGGTCGGTGAAGGGAAGCGGAAGGGGATGAAGCCCGTGGGAAGTCGCGCTTCCTCTCCTGCTTTTTACTCGTCTTTTGTGTCGCCATGTTGTTTCAAGTGACTGCGGGTTTATTACATGCAACGCGGTTTTCTAGAATAGGAACACTTGTGCCGATTGATATTAGGGAATTTTGAAGAGTAGCTTGGCAGTTTTTTCCTGCTTCGATTGAATCGGGCCGAGACCCAGAATCATTAGAGACATTTAGCAAACCGTTACAGTGTTCCGCGTTCCGCACCACTGGAGCATTGAAGCCCGCTCCCGAGTAGTATAATTAGTATAACTTCTCCGTCATTTTGTTACGTCCTTTTCTTTCCTACAAGTTTGGGAAATGCGCTGCGAAGGGAAATAAAGCCCACTTATACAACCCATTCCACAGTGTATCGTGCAATTTGATTAGATGCGCGTCTGTCTTCAGTGTGTGTATGTGACGGCGGAGTACCGGGTATCGTTATTGGAGTCGTCGGACGTTTGCTATCACAGGCTAAACCAATCACTTACAGAAAAAAAAAAAAGCGCGGGATCATGGAGAATTTACCGTGCGTGATTGGTTCAGCCGGAGATATTGCAAATGCGCGAAGAGAACGAGCGCATAGGGCGATAAACCTTTGGTGCTGCGTCGTTTCCACCCATCAGGTCATAGGGTCGGTTGCGGTATAGTACAGTGACATTGCGAAACTTACCGGGGTTCAAGTTCGTTCAGGTTTGATTTTTGTTCATACTTTGAGCTCAAAGTTTGAGGAAATAGTTCGACAGAAGTTCAAGTTGCGCATACGTGAGCTTGTGTATCACGCTTATCGTCTTCACAGTTAGCTCCCTACAAAAAAATCCTGTTCTTAAGTTACCGCCTAACGTTTCTTGGGAAAATCGTGTCAAGTACGTATCGAATCGTGCTCACTTTAGGGGGCATTCAATGGGTGCCATATTTGAGGGCGATGTTTATGGCGCATGCTCCGAACGAGCTCACATTATCAGGCTACTAAGACCGCCAACCATGGTGGCTCGGGATGGCACGTTGCCAAAGAACTCTAGAAACTCGCCGTCAGCACGCGCTTACCAATTACGCACACAGCTATGGCCACTAGTGAATACTTCCTAGGGGGATCGGTGACCAAGTGGGCTAGCGCACACCAAAGTCACTGGATCTTGGGAAAGTAGCGCCATTGCCTTCCCTACCTGCTAGCCGGACACAAACGGATACTAACCTACAGACGGCTCAAACCTAGCAAGGCGATTGGCTAATCGGTCTATGTTGCCATGGAAATCGCCATCTTGGTCCATTTAAATCTTCGAAGCTTCCAGAGGGTCGTTCGAAACCAGTCGCGCCAAGATTACCATGGAGCATCATCGTACTGGAGGCGTTCCTCGCCAATATAAGGGTCTTTGGCACTCTGTATGCAATCAACTTATTATTCATGCCCATCTCCATGTATCTCTTACAATTGTATTGTTCTTCTTGCGTATTTCAAGACAGTAAACTTATTTTTCAGTGCCTCCAAGCACCGACACAGCATCTGGTGGTGGTACGAAGGTGTACGCTTGTTTCGCCGGTGTGTGGTTAGCGGGAGGCACTCACTTGATCAAATGACGTTTTAGCGAACGCCCACGTTTCATCGAACGACACTTTAGCGAATAGTCGGACGCCGCGAAGCGGCGTTTTCGGGTGGGCCAAGTGAGTTCATATTTTTGTAATGAGTTGCCGCAGACTGTCGCCGCGAAGCGGCGTAAAGCGCAGCGCGACGGATGGGTTAACGCGCGCCCCCGTTATTCGCTAAAACGACCATTCGCTCAAATGTCGCCGTTCGCTAAAATGTCATTCGCTCTTGTGATATGGACCCGTGGTTAGCAATATCTCGGTATACAAAAAAACACTCCATAAAGCTACCCGTCACCAGCGAATCTAGATCGGCTCACCAAGAACGGAGGGGTCAAGGAGAAATTGCTCATTTCACGGACCAAGATGGCAACCACACGGGGAGCTTGGCGTTACTTTCCCAGGATCCAGTGACTTTAGCGCACACCAGCTCGAAACACGTGCAGCGAAACCTCGCGCTTCAGAACCCAGGGATCCTGGGCTCAATCCCCGCCCCCCGCCTGTTCCGATCTGGATGAGCATCGTACCGGCGTGCGGTCGTGTATTACTACTGCGTGGTGCACGTTAAAGACTCCAGGCTAGCGGTTGTACTGCACTGTCTAAATTGCTCATCTACAGCTGGGAGACTCGTCGCCCGTTGAAGGAGACCAGGTCCTAGGCTGTATAAACTTACACACAACCTATTTTGTTTTAATACTTTCTACAAACTGGCATTCTATATTTGCAGTGAGAAACTCGCTAGGGCGCTTCCTCTTCCCTCCTTTTGGACAGTGCACGTGCAACCCACAAAGTTATATTTTAATTTCCATAGTGCATGGCGTTGCTCGTGCTTGTACCAGCAGAGGAAGTTGAAGTATCCTCACTCTTGGTTATTTAAAAATTCCACCAGGCGGATATAAGCGGCGAGATGTTGTGGTGGCGCCCTCCCATGGTTCCCTCTCGTGACGTCATTACGTTGCGAGCAACAACTTCGATGGTGTTTGTAATTAGCATAGTGGAAGCTTAAAATCAATGCGCCCTCAAAGCAACACTGCCAACACCGTCAACATTAAAGTTCTTACATTTCTCTTATTTTTGTCCATGAAGAACACTTCGCTGACGTCGTAGTCAGCATTCGGCCAATCGTCGCAGGCCGACCACAGCGACGCTTTCGATCGTGCACATTGCCAAAACCAAAACTTCTCACCGCGAATAGACACTTATTCGCTCCATTTTAGTACATCCATAAAAAAAGGAAACAGTAATTTGTCTAAATGTTAAGATATATCACTCTCGTATAGTTTATCCGTCTCCGAAACATTGGTGTCTCTAATGTCGCGTGCCAGGCGGTCTCTTCTTTGAACTGGCAGCCACGCTTAAGGCTGGTTCACAAATTTGCGTTGGTTGCGTTCGCATGCAACGGAAACGACCGTAACAACAAACTCACTGGGACAAGTGTTCGCCGTACAGAGCATGGCAACCGACGCGAGGGGTAGCTTCGCGTAGCAATCCATGAGTCACGGTTGTTGCGGTGTTTTGGTCGTAACGGTCGTTTCGCTTGCATGCGAACGCAACCGTTGCAAATGTGTGAACCTGCCTTTAATACGAAGCACACACATTCCGGTCACTTGTACGTAACGTTTCGTAACGTATCGTAACGTAAGATAACGCGGTTTTGTGAACCAGCCTTAACCCTGACCGACTGCCCGTCACTGCGATCCCAACGTTCCAGCCACGAGAAATGCTCTACGTCCGCCATAAGTTATGTACCACCGCAGAGATGTTTTCGTTGTGTGTTTTTAACCATATGTCTCGCCAAAATGTTGTACTTTTGATTCCTCGAACCATGCGAAAAGAAATGATGCATTTCTTTTCGCATGGGTCAAAGTCATCAGACCGGTCATTCCCAATGTTGAAATACCAGCTTGTTATTGATCTTTCATGCCTCAAACATCGAATAGTGTATAATCTCTTTCATAAATTCCTTGCTAATATATTGCTTTGTTTATTAGTGCTTAAAGGTAACACGTGCATTCGGTAATTTTGCTTTGCAGCTAGTTCTTTATTTACAAAATACCTAAATTTAAGGTACAATAAAATAATAGCTTCATACCGTCTGCTCTCGACCTTTTTTATGTATACATAGACATGCATTGGCGTTATCACCGCTGCTTTTTGTAAATACATAAAACGCTTTGCCCCCCCCCCCCCCCCCCCCCCGCTCTGCCTCCCCCGTGTCGATATGACCAGTCGATAAAAATCGCTTTCTGAGATTACAATTACTCCCACGATATCGAATTAAAATATATAAACTTAAAATTTAATATGCGGTAACCCCAAAAAGCTCTTTCTAATTTTGGTTTTTAGTAGCTTGCAGGACATTCATCACATCGTCATGTTCTGCTAGTTGACTATAATATAGTGTCCTTTTGGCGTACAGGCGATGGCCAGCTGCTTATCGTTATGCAACAAATCGACGCGCTATGGTGCGTTTCTAAGTCCTTTCCTAAGGTCTGAAGATTGTTACCGTCTGAATTTAAAAACTCCCCACTGGCTTTTGCCTTTAATAACTGGAATTCTCTTCCTTAACTAATTGTAAATGAAACAAATCCCGATACATTCTGAGATTTTTGCAAGGCACACCTCCAAACTGTTCATAATTACCACATTTAGTTACCACCACCTATTATCCTGTTTCTTTTTTTCATTCTGTTGTTGATATTTGAATACACAATGTTTCCAATTAATCATCTGTTTTTTTAGATTTGCTTGTTGCTCAAATTTGTCTTCTTGTCCCCCTTCATGTAATGTATTTCCTGTGTGCCTTTGAGGCATAATAAAATGAAAATATGGCACTGTGTTCTTCTTGTTCAAGTCTTCAAGGTTCGGTTTTGAAGGATTCAAAGTAACACAGAACTAACAACGCAACCCTAAATACAGGCCTGTAGTTTAGCGGGGAGACACGCACACACACGCACACGCACACGCACGCGCACGCACGCACGCACAGCGCACACGCACACGCACACGCACAGCGCACACAGCGCACACCCGCACACACGTACACACGCACACACGTACACACGCGCACACACACACACGCACACGCACGCACGCACACACACACACGCACACACACGCACGCACACACACACAGACACAGAACGGAAAAACACGCTAAAAGTTACTATGTGCACGGAAACACTGACATCAAAATCGTTATAGCACACGTCGCCTGTGGGGGAGGGGGCCTTGCTGTTCGATATTTCTTGAAAACCTTGAACTGTCTTCTTTTTTAAGTTTAGAATTTTTTTCCAAATGTGGAGAAAAGGGGAAAATCCAGAAGACTCGTGTTCGATAGCATCAAGAACTCATTATATATCGAAGGCTTTACCGAACGTTTCTGCTTGTGATTCTGTGAAAGCATAAATTAGGGCCCGTTTCCCGCACGCTGTATTTTTGAGGGCCAAAATAATGCATTATACTTTTAACATATACGTTTCCTTTTGCGTGCGTTTGCTGGGCTTCCTTGAACACTCAGAGAGAGAAAACGGCCGGTGTTACGAGCCTCTAGACTCTAAACAAATTTCGTTCTCGAAAGGTTCTCCGACGCCCCAAGAAGTCTCCGCATTTCAGGGAAATGGTGTACACTTTTTCTGTGCAGCAAGCCCGGAAAAGCGTGGCGTGTTTTTTCCTCGCAAGCTATCTTGGCTTCTTCTTTTCGGTTGATCATGTTGCTGATGCTTGCCAATTCAAATCTACTGGAGACGACAACTTTCATGTCATAGCGTGAAGCAATCGATCGAATACGACGAGAAGCACTATGAATGTATGGTATGCTGGCTATCCTTCGATTGAAAGGCGCTTTTGTAGTTACTTTTGGGTTAATAGGCTGGTGGAAAACGGACAGGAATTCCACCTGATATCCGGAACTCAGGAGTCGTCGAGTTTGGCCTTTTATGCTATATGTTGCCGAATACTGAGAGGATTTCGTTTTTGCTGATGTGATTAACATCTTGATGATGCCGGCCGATGTATAAATGACCGCTTACGTGAACACAAAAATAAAAGAACTGATAACCACATTCATCCGATCGCGGCCTATGCGAACGAATGCATTAATAGGATGCGTGCCTGATTTCGCAGGAAGCAAGACAAAGATGGGACACCGCAATCGCTAAGGGCATGGGATCACAGAATCCTTCCTCATTTAAAACACAGAAAACAACATTTCACCGGCCTCAGAAGCCTTATCAAGAATTAAAATGGAATTCGTCAGGCCTGAACTTAAAAAAATATGGCTTCTCTTCATACAATAACTACATCATCACTGCAGTTCTGCCCGTGCCTCGTGATTTCTTCCTCCCTCTTTCCATCCCCCAGTTTGCTTTCCCCTTTTTCACCCTGCCTTAGTTCGGATATCGTTCAGGGTGCAATTTTTCTGCCAAAAAGAAACACTTTTGCTAAATAAATGAACGTGGTTGTCCTGTGCTTGTACTGCGCGCGTTTTATTCTTTCGGTTTTAAGTATTCATGTTCAACTCGCTCGCTTTTACCATTTGGGAAAAACGGTTTCGCCTCAAACTCTATCCACTCCTGGCGCACCAGAAAGGAAACTAGGCGATGATAAACTCTCTCGCATTAAAAAAGAAGCTTAAAAGAACCCCTATACGTTTTTAACGGAAAACCCATTTGGGGGTACTTAAATAACTTTTTAGCGTGCAAAATATGGACAAGCCGAAGAACCCGCAAGAGTTCTGCTACAATTATATTATTTTAGAGTGTAAACGATGTTATTGCACATATATATATATTTTTTTTTTTAATCATGGAAGTATAGGAAGTGCGGGATGCTAACTACGTCGACATAAAAAGCCAGCAGGCGCAACGTTGGACACGTAAATCTGACTGTCAAATGCTGGGGATAAAATGGTCTTTTGTTGTAATTTTGCTGTTATTGGTGTGCCAAATACTAGGGAGTTTTCATAGACCGTGTTTCCACCTCCGCTAAGCCCTTCGCGACGAAGAAGCCTCTACTGCACCTGCGCGCCGATGACCTTGACTGTAGAGTTCCGGGTATCGTAGCGGGTTGTGGAGGGCGTTGCGGGACGGAGAAAACGATTTACGAAGCTCCCTATTGTGATCTAAACGCAGTCGTCGTCATAGGAAGCCTGCTTCGCTGCTTGGTTTGTTCTGATTAGGAGATTCCAGCCACCACGAATTCACATCACACCACACCGACAAGAGCTCTGCGCACCAGTTGCGGGAGGAACGGGCGCTCGTGGAAACCATCCAGCTAGTACAGCTAAGCTCGCTCACCTTTGTCTCCGATAGCGTTATAAACGTCCTGGGAGATGGTGCTTTACGAGAAAAGTGGTTGGCGTCTTCAGAAGTTGCTTTATCCTCATCCCAGAATTCCGGGATATGGCTCTGTGACAATAGGCCGATCTCACCAGCCAGTTTGACTACGCCACCGCTGCCGCAATGCATCGAGGGAATTTTAGTTTCTGGGCTCGTGCGACAACCTCGCTGGAGCTCTGAGCATGTAGAGCACGAGACGGCTCGAGCCCTCTTGTGCACTGCCGTCTGCCTCCTATGAACTAAAGTTATGGCGGCGTCACGCATGCGTCGAACGCTTAGTGAGATCGGTCTATTGTTTCACAAGTCAAGGATGCCCATGCATTATTTTAGCTAGATCATTTTTTTTTGAAAACTGACAACTTTATATCTAATGACGCCTTTTTTCACACTCTAGATACGTAATCATTTTTGTGCTGATGTTTTTTTTGTGTGTGCATTTTCCAGACTATGGCAAAACTGCCACACCAAGTCAGACAGGTAAGCCAAGCACTCAAGGTCCACTCCCACAACCCGAAACCCCCAACCTCGACACCTCACCCGCACATTCTCCTCCCATTTACGCAGCACTTCCACTCAAAAGTACGCAAAACAAGCAAATTTTCCTTGTCAACACGTACGATAGTATCCCGCTTGGACAAACCAGATACCATAAAGGCATGTTTTGACAAACTGGAACAGAAGTTGGACCGCCTAACGAACAGTGTAGATAAATTTGCATCGACCTACGAGCGCCACGAAGTGCGACTGACCCTGCTAGAACAACGCGTAGACGCATGCTCTTCTCCACGACGAAGATTCGAACTCCGACAACATGGACCCATATAAAAATGTCCTATTGTCGGCTATAGAAAATTTTTTGTATGGTCGGCTTTAGTATTTGGCCCAATTAGCTAAAGAATTTTCTATGGCTGTCTTCAGCATTTTTATGGTCGTCTTTATAGGCCTGTTTAGCATTCTCTGTGGCCCTATCACTGTCCAACCATAGCGCCCTAGTGAAAAATACACCAGGTCGAGGGCTGGTGTGACTTGATGTTACACCAGACTTTTTCACAGATGTGATTTGGGACATTTTCTGGTGTGACACCAGAAA
Organism: Ixodes scapularis; assembly: GCF_016920785.2. Lineage (NCBI taxonomy): Eukaryota > Metazoa > Arthropoda > Arachnida > Ixodida > Ixodidae > Ixodes > Ixodes scapularis. Next base: position 98,375,800 of record NW_024609857.1, read on the forward strand.
TCTGGTGTTCTGGTGTGACATCAGAAATCTGATGTGTGGGTATGACACCAGAAATCTGGTGTTCTGATGTTACACCAGAAATCTGGTGTTCTGGCGGGACATCAGGTTTTGCTGTAATGTGATACCAGACCACCTGTTGACTGGGCGTTGCTTTACTCACAAAAAAGGGTACAATGATAAGTTTGACAACAACGCTGCTGCCATAATTACTTTATTCAAAAAAGCAAAAAAGCACTACAGTAAAGCTTCGGAAGCTTTACTGTTGAGGGAGTTGGCCGTGATCAACTGGAGTTTGTCCGGAGCCACTGCCCTGCGTCGAAGAACCGGACACCATGTCGTTCCGAAATTCTTGCCCTTTCAGCTTGCGGTTGACTCGTGTGTTAGTTACGCTGATCCGTTCCGCGTACCCGTCCGCACTAGAAATTTCCTCTTCTAAGGCATCATATTCGACAGATAGCTCGATTTCCTTGTCCAGCTCTTTCAGGGAAGCCTCCTTATGTAGAAGAATATCAAATGTTTCTTCGAGCTCACCGATGTCGGTTGGATCCATGGCCAGCAGGACGCGAATCTCGTTGATGATCTTTGTTGTGGCGGCTCGCAGGGTAATCCTCTTTCGCTTCAGGCGGTCGACGCCCTTCTCGCTCGTAGTAGGCATGGTCTGGCCTTTAATTTCCGGTTTTCGGCTCCAAAAACTGTAATAATTACTAGCTTCCTGTTTCTTTGCTACCAAACCAAGCTCATCGGAAGTAAGGAAAGCGCACCAACACATCTTTTCGGCTTCGACTCACAAAGAAGACTTTACTTTCTCAAACTTAAACAAGAATACCGGCGGAAAGGGAAAGAAAAACCCTCGAAGAGGCGAGCCGGCGAGCGCCCCAAGCTGCTCAAGGCCGTCCGGGAAAGTTCTCGGGACGAGGGGGACACTTCTTGAGCACAAAGGAGCCCGCCGCGGAGTCTCCGGCGACCACCAAGACGGGAGGAAACAAGGCACTCCGTCGGGGGACGGAACGGCACACAAACTAATAGAAAACACGCGGACCGGGGAGAAAAGTCAACAAAAACACAACTCTGGTGTCACATCAAACTGGGTGGTGTGCACACCAGGCTGCCTGGTTGGCACATGAGTCCTTGTGGTGTAACACCAGACTCTCTTGGTGTACCCATCAGGCTGATGTGCGGGTACACCAGCATTTCTGGTGGGCACACCAGGCTGGTGTGCTCGATACATCAGCATCGCTGGTGGGCACACCAGATATTCTGGTGTTACACCAGGATTCTCTGATGTCACACCAGGATTGCCTGGTGTATTTTTCATTAGGGCGCTCTTTAGCTTTTCTAATGGCTGGCTCTCTACAGTGAGCATGCTATAGCTGCGTATGGCTTTTCCTTTGGTGTCTTTAGCCATTTATATGGTCTGCTAAAAAAGGCTGTATGGGTTTTCCTATTTCTCTCCGTAGCCAACACACTCTAAAAAAAAGTTTTATTTTCAAGTTCCCCCGCTCCAATCACAAAAGAGAAATATTCCCCAAGACCAGGACGACGCTACGAGAACCCACTCAGAAAACGCAAGTGTAGATAGTCCATGGCTCAAATAAGCTCTGGAAGCCTTCGTGTTTGGCAATAGCACTGCCACCGAATCAATACCCAAAAGACATTAATCACACCATACCTCCTAAAATCAGAAACTCGCTGCCCCCCTCCCCCTTCCCCGGTCATATTTCTGCAGGAAAAGTACAAAGTACAAAGCCTCCCCAAAAATAAAGCAAAAAACCCGGCACACAACCAGCATGACAAACCAACATTATCAACTTACAGGAAACGTGGCATTGAAAACTACATGGAAACAGCACCGGATAACATAAAACATTTCGCCTTAATAACGACAATATACCCAGACGTTACGCAACGCCCCATAAAGCTTTACAACGTCTACGATCCACCCAAATCCTAACATGACCTCAAACGCAACTTTAAGCACGCCAAAAACGATGAAACGACATGCGACATTTATATCATGGGATACTTTAATGCACCCAGCACGTCATGGGGATACAGGGCAAACACCAAAACGGGCAAGCTACTAGAAGAAAAAAAATTCATGGCTTTTTGGATAGTGTTCTCAACTCGCCGGGGGTAACGACTCGCACCGCGTCACGCGCACAGGCTTCCACCACACCGGACCTCGCACTGCACAAAGGGCTATACGCCACCACGGGGGAGAACAGCCATGAGCACCTAACAAGCGATCACGACATACTACATCACGACACAAATCACGCTAAGAGAGCGCCACACAAATGTCCCCTTCACAGACTAGAAGAAATTTCGCAAGCTGAGGCAGAGCACAACGGACAGCCGAAACGATACCTTAAACACGTGGACCAAAAGCCTAATTAAAACTAAAGAACAAACTACCGGCTCTGAAACAGCTTCTGCGCCAGCAAACAGGCCAAACCCACATCTCATACGTGTCTGAAAAAAAGAACAAAAAAAAATACGAGAAAGGCTTCTTAGAATCTTGACTAAGCAACCACACATAATTACCTCTATTAAAAAAGAACACACACACACACACACAAGCGCGATTATTCACGCTCAGACAACCAAAATGACAGAGTGAGTGGAACGACATTGTGGCAGAATCCAAGATGTGTTACATAGCACACAAACGTGGCATCTTCTGCGTGCCCTGCTCGGTACGAAGAAAGACGTGATCCTCACCATAAATAAACACTCCAGTACAAAAGGCATACACAAAACCTTCAAGGAACTCCAAAATCTTTACATTCCCATGACACACCAGTCACTTTAAAAAAATCTACACTGGCCCCGCTAAAAAATACATCGACAAGGATTTCACCCTGGCCGAGCTCAACGGTGCACTAACCCAAAACAATCGCAAGATCACGCAGGGCCCCAACGGCATCACGTACGCCTTCCTGACACAGAAAAGGAGACACTTCGAGATCACATCAACCAACATTGGAGCTCAGGCACACCTCCAGACGAATAGAAAGCATCAACCATTACCATGATTGCGAAACCGGCAAAAACTGGCACACTCAGCAATCTCAGACCAATATATAACATTAACATCTTGTGTAGCAAAGACTATGGAACAGCTTGTAGCAAACAAATTAGAAGAACACCTGGAAGGCACGAAACACTTCCCGCAGCAGCTCATAGGGTATCGTAAGTACATATCCACGCAATACCTCCTTCTCAGACATCAAAATACACTTCTAGTACACAAGACAGCACAGATACAAGCCCTCCTCGCACTTGACGTAAAAAAAAGAAGAAGCCTTTGATAACAATCGCCTTGATCACAAACTCGAATCCGTGCACGACACCGGCAGCGGAACCAACATGTACAACTACATACGCTGTTTCCTACAAGGTCGGATAGCGCACTTTAGAGCTGCGGGCGCACTCTCCTCACCCGTCGTCATAATCCGAGGCACACCCCAGGGATCGATTGTGCACCCACTCTTTTTATTCTACGTGCGGCAACATACGATGGCCGGGAAAGGAATGTCTAACGCCGTGAGCTGCCACCTGGTTTCCCGGAGTCCTCCCCCGTCTTCGAATTCCCCGACGCGTTCGGGAAGTGTCTCTCGGCACCTCGCTCAGTGGTTCCCTTCCCTTCACCTCGCCCGCCCAGGCTCGATGGGGAACGCGTGTGTCCGTCGTTTCTGAACTGCCCTGCCCGAGACTCAGGTTACTCCCGAAGCCATAGGCAGCAGACGGCCGCGTCTGTGGCATCCACAGCCGTAAATATTGCGAAACCCGCTTTCGCTTGCCTCTGCCCAGAAACTAACCGAACACAAAACATATACCAACAAGTGTTTAAACCTAACCGTGATTGACCTCATAAAACGCCAAGAGCAGACCCGCAGGGCAATGATTGTCTGGGGAAAGGGAATTTCGACGCTTGGTGTGCGAACCTGGGTATGAGTGTGAAGAACAAAGTGCAGTGTGAGAAGACACTCGGAGACGAACGGACGAATCGCGGCGTCGAGCAGGGTGACGAGTAGAAGTGCCATGTCACAGCCGAAAACGAACAGTTCTCCCGCTCCAGCGTGGGGCTTGGTCATCGAGTCTGACATGATGCAGTACACACCCAATGCCTGCTCGTACGCAACTGGTCAGGTACACCACTACCCATGCGCGAAGACCGTCAGTAAGACTTGGAAGCTAAACTAAGTGAGGGGGAAGTGCTATGTATCGGCTGGTCTCCAGCCTATAGCGTGGCCTGTCGCTCGGGCTTTCCAGAGCACGGGGTTGGGGCACGGGACTGGGGCTTGGAACTTGCGCACGGCTTGAAAATTTGAGGCGCCATTAAAAACGACATCCGGACGCTACCCAGTTTTAGACTGAGTCCTTGCCATAGATATGTAATACGGGTCTTTGAGCTAATCCCCATTGGTAGGAGGACAATATCACCCCTTTTCGCAAAGAATTCAGAAAGAGTTTCCTCCTTTCCGGCTGCAAGTCGGTCTTTCAGATTGGTTAGAAACACGTGGCAAAGCCCTTTTCAGTTGTATCTCAAACTCATGAAATTATAGAAAATTTCGAGCTGCCGACTTCTGCTTGTCAGACAAAAAAACCTTGTGTAATAAACATTATAGATCGAGCCGAACTAATAATTCAGTTTTCCCGTAATTCACAGTTTTTTCGTGCTTTCTCGTATTTAACAAATAATACCTTTTCAAATCACACACACAAAAAAAAAAAAAAATAAACTCCTCGCGATTGTTATTGTTTTTACAGCTGCGTCGCGTTCTCCTTCTCGAGTTTTCCTGAGCGCCAAAAAAAGCGCGTCACATAACCAAAGCCCACAAATTTTTTTTTTCAATGTCATGTATTGCGTTGGCATTTTAGTCTCCTTTTTTGTTGCCAGGACTTCACACCGTGAAAAATGTCATACTGGATCAAAGAACCTTGTTACCGTGTGACCATTCCGCCTTTTTGCGATCTTGGGGATTGAATGCAGTCGTATTTCATATATAAACTTTCTCAAATTGATCGCATATCTGCGAGATATGCTCTTTGTCAAACCTGAGTTTCGTAACCCACCGAGCACCACTGACTTGAAAGCTAGAGTGAAAAATAAATTTTGTTATTTCTACTTTTCGGTCATGGAATCTTGATGACTAACGCTGAACAGTGCCTTGTGAATGGTTAAAAAGGGGACAGCTTTGAAATATTTACATAGACTCAAGAGCTTTTTTAACTTAAAATAAGTTCTTAATCTCCCCCCGCTACAACCCCTTTTCCCGGGCGCGAGTGGCACAGGATGAATATGAAAGTCATTCACCTTTAAAAGCTACACTTACCTGCCAAATTAAGTGGGCTCCTGCCTCGCCGTATATAGTCAAATATAAGCCTGCACGGGAAAACCCAAAGCTTCATATGTGACCAAAGATGGGTTCAAAGTGTTTTCCAGCACGCCAACAAAACCACTGAGCTAGGTTTTGTGATCTCGTAGACTAAGCATCTAAACATTTTGTACATTTCGCCCAGCTTACCGGCATACGCGCGCACACACACACACACACACACTCACACACAGATACGCACGCACGTACGCACACATACACATTTATTTATTTATTTATTTCGATACCTTCAATGCCACACGGCGTTACAGAAGGTAGTGGGGGAAAAACAAAAGTACAAAAAGTAGAATTTAACACATATTAGTTAACACAATAGTTTTCAATGGCAGACTTGAATACAGGAGCGTCTGTGATTGTGGCGATGGAGGTGGGCAGGTGGTTCCGGAAATACCTTGGGATAAAAAAATCAAAAAAGTGCTTCGTGCGACTGAAAGGCACGTTGACTTTATGGTGATGATTATTTCAATGGGATACATATGATGGTTCAGAAAAAAGCTCTTCACTTAGATGCTGGTTGCGATGATACATTTTGTGAAATAAGGACGAACTAGATAATATTCCACGCAATGAAAGATTCGGAAGATGTAAAGTTAGTTTCATGGATGATACGCAGGTAAAACGCGAGAAATTAGACAAAAAGAAAACGTGCGCCACGATTCTGTACGGATTCAGTTTGATTAATAAGAAATTCATGGCCTCGGTTCCACACCGAACTCGCATACTCAAGCTTGGATCTAACTAGGGTCTTGTACAGTAGTAGTTTTAATGATGAAGGAGCCCTTGAGAAGTTGCGACGTAAGTAACCTAGCATGCGATTAGCGTTGTTAGCAATAAAATGAACGTGAGTTTGCCAGGAGAGACCAGATGTTATGTAAACACCTAGGTACTTGTACGATGTCACCTGTTCAAGAACAGAACCAATGTTATATTGGGGAGGGTTAGTACAGGCAGCTTTCCGTGAAATTCTCATTACTTTACATTTATTGGCATTAAGGCACAATTTCCAGACGACACACCAGTTAGTAATTGAATTAAGGTCAGTCTGAAAAAAAGACGTATCAGTGTCAGAATAGACTACATGATAAATGACACAATCATCTGCAAACAACATTATGGATGACTGGACATTGTTAATGAGGTCATTTATGTATATGAGGAAAAGAAGGGAGCCGAGGACGGAACCTTGCGGCACACCCGAACTAACTGGGCAGGGAAGAGAGTCTGAGTCATTTGCAGATACAAACTGTGTTCAGTTAGAGAGAAAATTTTCGATCCATGCAAGATTGTTAGAGTCCATGTTTATTGTTTTTTTTTAATTTTAGGCAGAGCGGTTGGAGAGGAACAAAATCAAAGGCTTTCGAAAAATCAATAAATATGCAGTCGATTGAAAGATTATTGTCTAGCGCTAAAAAAAAATCGTTCGTGAAACAAACCAGTTTCGTTTCACATGAGAATAATTTACGAAAACCATGCTGACGATATGTAAAAAATGAGTTGTATTCAAGAAAGTTAACTAGGTTAGAATAGATGATATGCTCCAACATTTTACATGGAACAATAGTTAAAGATATAGGCCTGTAATTAAGAGGAGAGTGAGCATCACCTGATTTAAACAAAGACACCACCTTACCCCCCTTCCAATCGCTGGGCAACAAACAAAGATCTAGGGACTGCGAGAAAAGTTTAGATAGTATTACAGAAGATTTAGTTTCAGTCTTTTTCAGAAATTTAGAATTAGTCCCGTCAGTTCCAGATGAAGAAGAAAATTTAAATTTTTTTATTAAACTAAACCCATCAATGCAATTAATTATAACAGAATCCATAAGTGGAAGGGCTGCAAGATGATATTCATTGCTAGAAACAAAAGACAGTGGCAAAAAATACTGAGAAAACACATCATTTAGTAAAGATGAACACTCCGACCTTGGAAATGGGACTCCATTTTGGTCGACTAGCGATATTACATTCTCGTTTTGTCCACCGATTATATTCCAAAATTTCTAAGTGCCATTTGTCAATAAGGATGGTAGGGAACATTAAAAAAATATGTTTTTCGGCTTTTTCCATTTCATTTTTAACCCTTTAACCACCCGGCCCGAGCTGTACTCGTCATGGAAGGTTGTACCAATATCGCCAATGACGAGTCACACTCGTCCAGCCAAAATGAGGGTCTGTTTTCACTGCCAAACACGAGACAGGTTCGTCCGTCCATCCATCCATCCATCCATCGCGTATCTAGCCTTGTAACCGTGATCAGAAATGGCAGCACGCTTGAGTGATGCCGGTGACGGCCCTCGGAAACGGGCTCTCTCTTGCGGCAGTTCGAACAGTAGCGACGATGAAGACATCGAATTTGTCTCTGGAAGTGAGTCGGACGTGGACTTTGAATACGAAACAGACTTAGACGACGATTACAGTGACGAAGAAGTCGACGCGCCGGGTAGTGTTCGAGTGTGGCAACGCGTAAACCGCGTAAACTCTGAAAACCCGCCACCCGCGCCTCCGAGGTTTCCCGTTTTGTGCAGTGCCTGGGATTCTGCGGCAACCCACTTACGAAAAAGACATTCTCGGCTGGTTCGAGGTTTTTTTGTTTTTTTTTATTGGGACCTTGTCGACTTAATTGTGACAGGGACAAACCGACTTCGCGGTCCCGCATTTCGCAGCGCGGGGTTCTTCATGGAAACCGGTGGACCGCGAAAAGATGATAGTATTCCTTGCGCTAATAATTTTGCAAGGAATCGTTGGCAAACCGCAAGTTGAGATATATTTGTTAGCGTTAGAACGGAGCAACGTCCAAGCACTTGATATTTTGTTACGGTGCGTATGTTCAAATAAAATCTGCGCATTTCAGCACGTGTTATTCTATTACTCTTACATGCACTGAGGGAAAGCTTCCATAAAAATCAACTTTTTCTTTTAAAAGTTTTGTGTTAATACCAATCAGAGACTAATCAAGTAATGTATTTGCAATATCAGAACGACGTAAGAAAGAATATGTGAAAATAAAATTTGGTAAAGTTTGTACATTTTTTTCCAAAATAACTTGGTGGTTAGAGGGCTAAATTAAGAGGCTTGCAACATTCCGATGCGCACACCACAAGTCAGCTTTATTGAATTGATTTGCTTTGCGGAACAATCGTTTCTTTTTATTTCGCAGGTGCTTTAAAGAAAAAGTAAACCAAGGGGACCGGTTTTTGTACGGAATAATTCGTACGGGTACGTATTTGTTTACAAAATAATTAACTTTGACTTTAAAAAAATACCAATTGGATTCTATAGTGCAATTAGAAAAATTCTGCATATATTCGTTTAGAAATTGTGCCAATTTATCATTGATGGCAGGGTAGTTAGCTTTGCTGTAATCCCGTATACGTTTAGGCATACCCTTAAGGCGATGAGAATTGCCTTGAAGTGGGAAGTGAACAAAGCAGTGGTCACTCAGGCCTGGTAAAAGAACTTAGAGAATGAACGAGGCCAGAAGTAGTTGTGAGGATGAGATCTAATATGCTCGAACTTGACAAGCTGACCCTGGTAGGCTGAGCTATTAACTGAGAGAAATTAAAATCTGTGCACAAATTTATGAACTCGGATGTTTCACCGGAAAGGTCAGACGGAACAGGGCATATACCAGAACATAATATTTTTGAAAACTTAAAATCGCCTAATAAAAAAACTGGCGAGTGCGGAAAGCTCACAACAAGGATATCTAAAAGGTCATGAAGTTGTGCACACAAGTTCAAGGACGCGTTTGGTGGCCGATAACAGGCACAAAAGATCATGTCACGGTGATTAATGCGCACACACACGCATACCATTTTCAAGCGCGATGCATGAGAGACATGATAAGAGTGCAGATTTTCTGCGGCGGCAATTAATACAGCTCCCAATCAATCGGCGTGATCAGACCGATAATTATTAAAAGTCTTCTCACATTAAAAACTTTTTTGACATCAATTTTGGCAGACAACCACGTTTCAGTTAGTATTATTACATCGGCGCTACACGTGTCGATTAATACTTAGAGTGCATCTCGTTTCTTAACGACACTGCGGATGTTTCACATACACATACACGCGCACACGCAGGCACACGCACACACGCCTCCACGCGCACACATACACACAAGTATGCGCGCCCACGCATGCAAACACACATTCATGCACATACCACTTCCACGCACGCGCACATAAACACACGCAGACACACACACAGATACAAATACACAGACGCCCCGACAAACTCTCGAAGAGCTTTCGGCAAGTCGTAGTACCAGTACTAACAAAACTTATACAAAAGACATAGTATAGCCGCTCTGATTCGACACTCCCGAAGGAATGCCACAGTGTTTTGTACACACCGGAATGCATGTTATCCCGCAGACCTACTGGCAATGCTGGAATGCCAGCAGCGCTGCGCTGCAGTAAATACCAGTACGGTCGGACCGCCGTGACAGGTTGGGCGACAACAAAGGATACTTCATAACCACACTCGTTGACACTCCCGTTTGAAGTCTAGACAACCGTAGGGTCTATCGACGTTAACCTATCTATCGCGGTTTTGTGTTTCTTTTATGCTGCCTTGTAAGCGTTTTCAATACAATTTATCGCTTCACAAGCGGCGCCGACTCCGAAAGGTTTCTATGGATTTACAGCGAACATGAGGCTCGGTCGTGGGGATCATGGAAAGAAAAAAGCAGCTTGTTGGCTAACGACGCTGCGTCGCGATACCGAAGCAATCGGGGCGGTACCAACAGCCGTCCATTCCTAACGCATCAATGACCGCAACGAGAGTCCTGTCTCGCTTCCAGAGAACCGTCCCCGATGCCTTAATCTTCTTATGCTGAAGCTCGCGTCGAGCAAGATAAAAAAAAGAAAAAGAAAGAACAAAAAGCAGGAGCCGCTTTCTCGACAGACAAAAAAACCAACACCCCTTCCGAGACCGCCACCTTGGAATTCGGGACTACAGAGTCCCCGGAGTACTTACCAGACCCTCGGACAGATCAGAGTTCATCTTTCAACGTGACAGCTGCCGCCTCAGCCGTGAAGCAAGCAGACGAAACGAAGTATCCCCAAATGGACAGGGCAGGGCCCGGGGAAATACCGAAAGTCTTTTACGAAAACCAGCAAACATCAACACCGAAGCCACGGCACTGGGGATTGGGGAGGAACTTGGAAGCCTCTCAAAAGAATGGGACTAGCGTTGCGGAGGGGGAGCGTGCCGTGGGCAGTTTCCTTGGACTTTTGGACCCGCGGAAGAAGGGTTGGGAAGCACGGTCTTCAACGGAGCACTCGGAGCTGGAGATCTTTAATCGCGCCTCGAGGGTGTTCTTCTTGCCTAATGGCGCTGCTTTGGAGGTGCTATTTAGTTTTTGTTTAAGCCTGGTTCGCAAGCGTTATGAACAACTCGATTGCATCGAAGAAGGTTCTTTATATGTTGATTTTTACTTGAAATTGTTTGCTTTACTCTATAGAAATGGGGTGCCATTGCAAGAGTCATTTTGTTGGTGTTCATTGTGAGGGGATTGAACCCGAGGGGATAGAAAAACGGACAGATGGTCATAACAGTGCTGCAGTAGGCAGCGCGTTGCTACCATGTAACATCGTAGTTCTAGTTTTTGTGTGGGAGCTTGTTAACGATTTTTTATTTCTGATTTTCTATTGCTTAAAATCTAGTTTGCTTGATCCTATACGGCAAACAAGTGTGCGAAAATGTGTTATTGGCACATGGGATGGGAACGCTGGGTGGGGCACGCCAATCAAAAGACAAAACAGGGAGCAGATAGTAAATGCGCGATGACGGGGCAGTCAAGCTGGTGTTGTCGTTGGTTGAGGTTGGGGGTAAACCACACCACGTGGGCGCATTTGACGGGCGAAACAAACGCACGAGGTGCTCAGAGAGCAGACGAACTTTTTCGCCCTATTTACAATGTCAACGTGTATATCATAGCTTCCACACCTAATCAACTTTGTTTACTTCTCTTTACACCAGTGTCGGTCTCACTGGCCTCCATAGTGTCAGAAAGTATAACGCGAACTTATTCTAGTTTGCTTCGGTAATATTACACGGGACATTAGGAAGGATAATCAATTCTACTGTCAAAATACGTATGGTCTTCAGGGAAATCGAAAGCCTGTATCACCTCAATTACTACGCCATACACGACCAAAGGTGACACAGCTTCCTTGTATGCTTTTTTTTAGCTGCTTGAAATTCCACCGGTTTTACATGTCAATTTTCTCGCTGATTCCTCGCAGATATCTTTCATAACAAAATTTGCAACAAAAAAAAAAAAAAAAAAAAAAACGTGCCGCCAAGGTTTGGCGAATTTTGATATATGCTGACTTATTTTTCAATTGTTAGTAGACAAACAGATTTTTTTTTTACTATATTTTTCCAAACACTGACCTGAAATGATTGACGGCCAGCTAAAATCTACAGTTTACACATTAAGAATGTGTAACTATAGTTTTGTGACTTCCCAAGGACAAAAAACAAAAACAGTTTTGTAAGCACGCAACCGCAGCAAGAAAAGTCTATCGCTCCCGTTCATTGACGGTAAGATAGCAATTTATGTTAGCTTGAAGATTGAGACGGAGGAATAGACGGCTGTGTGTTTGTACTCTTTCGCGTCTCCTGCTTTTGTTGGAACCCATACTCGACAAAAGGCCTTTCTTAACAAAGCTACGGTTTCCAACCCTAGATATTTGTTTAGACATTCGTCTGTACGAAGGGTCGTCTGGGGTTACTGGAGTTAACGGTTTTCTTGAGTATTGATTTTGATTTGGTCGAATTTAACGATTTTTTCGAGTACTGATTTCGATTTTGTCGATTCTAATGATTTGGTCAAGCATTGACTTCGTTGAAATCAATACTCGACAAAAAAGCTTGTTTCATAACAAGGCTACGGTCACCAACACGAAGTATTATTTTAGACATTCGTCAGTAGAGACTAGGGTCGTCTGGGATCGCCGAATTTAACGATTTTAGACGGCTGAAACCTAAATAAGCATTGGCATCGGAGCTTTAAAAGTAACTTATTTTTTAAGGGGTGGGGGGCATGTCTGACTGACTATGCAGGGAACCCATGTGAAATTTTGAATTCACAAATATTTGTGGTAAAAGTATACTACTACCATATATGACTCGGAAGTTGCTGTCGAAATTAGCTTACTCCTTACCTCTGTTCGAATCGAGTCGATTGGAAATATTGGCAGTTTTCAAATGTAAAAAAAAAAAAAAAAACAAGTGTCGGGGTTGTTGCCAAGGTAAAAATGAAACAGACCGGTCTTCGAAATTATAAGCAATTCTCTTATCCCAAGCGTCCCTACTCCGTTTCACCATGTAGCCTTACCGTAGCCAACTCAGTGACTACAACAATGTATCTAAACTGAAAATTACAAAAATTTAGATGTTATAATGTTCAAAAAATAAAGTGCAGAAATACAGGCTTCATTGTATTTTTTCTTCTTTTTATGTGGGCTAGGGCGCGCCCTTTTTTGATAAAGTCAAGCGTGGAGTAATCTTTGTACAGGCATCGTGTCAATGTCAATGTTGCTTTTAGCTCTCTAGAAGGCTTAGCCCCTTTGAATGTTAAAGATATAAGATGAAAGGGTAACTACTGTGTTCGGAAGCTAAATTCTGAGCTCTTTTTTTCCTCCGTTCTAACTAGCAATGGAGATGCAGGAATTGCAGGGGACTTAAATATTTGGTAAACAACGAGCAGTAATTAACAAGTTAATTTTTTCAGGATCAAACAGGAAACCAATAAAGTTTTATAACCTATGATATAGTCTTGTCTCCACCGATTGTATAGTATAAAGGGGCACTATACCGCCCTGCGATAGTGTACTCAATAATACTGTCTTAACTTCAATACAAAAACCCTGGCTTCCTTATGCTGTCACATCATTCTAACTTTTGCGACTTCCGAAACTCCTCAGGTGAGAATGAAGGTGCTTTAGAATAAACAAAAAAATTGACGAAAATCGCACCTAACTTACCGCAGAGGGCTTTGGACGTTCGCACAATCACTAATATTGTCACGATGAGGCGACGAAATGAGGCGACAAGTTCGCCCCATTAAACTAAAAGTTTAATAAGGCGAACTTGTGCCCAAAACAAAAAAGGAACAGAAGATAACAATAGAGCGTCGCGGGCGCCGTTGGCGCCGTAACAGCAGGATCGAAGGCTGGGGCGAGACTGACTCCGGCTTGCCACGCTGAACCCTTTTGTACACGCGTGGGTTTCTGGAACATTCGGCCGTAGAAGGTTTTCTCGGTAGAACAATCTAACTTCCAATCAGCAGGGACGATATTCCCGAATGCACCAGAACATCACATTATAGAGTCAACAAAAATGCGGCGCGGCCAGGAATCGAACCCTGGCTTTCTGCGTCGTAGACAAGCGAGATAACCGTTGGGCCAGGGCAGCGTTGCCTGCTTGCTCAGCTGCGAGCGCGGCAATATATGGGCCCTTTCACAGCGCGCTATATCGTAGCCGAAATTACTGACAATTCCATGTCTAGAACCTGAAACTGAGAATAATAATCCCGCAAAAGAACTGCGTAGGTGGATCTTTTCGCCAGCCTCTCATGCGACGTGGGTAATAACGTGAAACAACCCAACTAAAAAAAAACAAAAAAAACTTTTGATTGTCGGTTTTGCACTTTAAGAAAATATGGTGTAGCCTTTACGCCCCTTGTCACATATATGGCACCCCAAAATTTCAGTTCGACGTAGAGCCCACTGATGTCAAACTGACGACCGCAACTTTTACGAGAGGCTTAATGACGGTGGAATATAACATATTAAACAGCTAAAGTATACGTATCAAAGACTACAGAACAAATAAACTGAGGTTTTACAGTAGGGTCAAGAAAACCCGGATTACTTTTTTTTTGCAGTCAGTCACACGTACATTAGCTATTTTCATAAGTTGTACAACTCGGCTATCAAGCCGCTCGTGAAAGTTGGTACCGTCGGTTGGACGTCAGTGCGCTGTCTGTCGAACTGAAATTTCGGGGTGTATTGTATGTGACAAGGGGCATAAGAAATATATATTCTTTTTTTATCTGTGTGCGGTCACCTTCACGCACTGTTTTCTAAAAGTCATATTCTTCTTTCCTGCCGACGTAAGATCGCTAAATTTGATATCAGTCAATGTTTTCGCTTATATATTTGGGTATTCAATCTGTTAGTGCTCAGTCTTGAGCAAAACCATCTAGATACTGCCTGTTCGAAGATATCAATATTTTTGTCTTTTAAATCATGTAAGCTAATCTGAAACTATATCGCGTTTACCAGACTAAATGTATTCTATAGATGCTAACGGTTTCAAATTTGCTTCGTATATATTCATGCTATTTCTTAAATTACAATTTTTTTTTTTGTAATGAGGTTACCTTTTCAATATCGTGCTTGATGAAAGAAAAACAGGGGCGGGGCGAGTCCAAACATCTTGAGAGTGAAAAACAAAGTGGGATAATTAATCCAAAACATTTTTTCATTCGAATTCTTCATCTTTTTCCCAATTTTGTTAGAACCAAACCGAACGAGAATAAAAAAAAAAAAAAAAAGGTGGCAAAGGATTTAGAAATTTTTGTCCTTATATTACACCCGCACCCTGGGCCCCCCATGCCCACTTTTCGGCAGTTTTTCTGATTTTATTATAAAATAGGACACGAATCTCAAATTGAACTTTTCTGGTCCGTTATTTTACTGTTTTTGTTTGTTTACTCGAAACAAATGCGCTAAAGAATGCTGGGCAAACAGGCAACACGCTCAAATGCGAAGGAAATGTCTCGTATAAGAAGAAGCAATAAATAGCAGAACCACATATATGCGACTTGCTCAAACGCTTGACAATGTGATTGAACTGAGGCTCGGTGGGCGCGATAGTTTCATCGATCAATACACTTATGTACTATGCTTCTGAGAGAAAAAAAAAGAAGCAAACTCAAATATAGTTACAACGACTCCATTCTCTTCTTTTATGTCGTTGCATAAGCGATAAAAATGTTTGCGGAGAGCAAGTCGTCTCTTTTTTTTGCGCACAAGTTGAGTGACGTCAGAATGACACCGGGCTCTGATTGGCTTTGATTGCAAGATAGTGGCTAGACCTCAATGCTAGATGGCTTGAGGTTCACCTACTATTTTTTTTTTTGCAATCAGCCAATAAGAGCTTGGCGTTTTCACATCATCGCAACCCCTGTGCAAGAAGCAGACCAACTTGTGGTCCGCATTGTTTCCACATTCCTCTCTTGTGGTCTGTAACGACGTAACAGGACAATCCGTACTACAAAGCCTCCCCCCCCCAAAAAAAAAAAAAAAGACAAATGAAATACAATTTTTTTTCCGTGAATACAAGTTGTTTTTTTTTTACTGAACGCTCATTCTCTAAATGGGTCCTGTTTTCGAATGTTTTCGCTTACTGGCATCATTGAGCTGCGTGTATCATAAGAGATCCATCGGCCGCCATTTTCCTCTTGAAAATTTCAGAAAATTGGTTGCATTTTTGAACAAAAATAACGGTTAGTTTTGAAACTCTTGCATCTGACTCGTACCGCTAGCGCTGCATTTAGGTTGGAGAAGGAGCGTTCGGAAAAAACGTAGCCTATTTTCGCAACAAAGAAAAAAAAGAAAAAAAAAAACTCTGGTTTTTTTTTTGGTGGAGGGGGGACATTTTGTATTTTTGTTTTTTATTTTTAGTGTGTTTATACGTATGTTTTTGCTTTGTTTCGTCATTGCTTTTATAGTCACTGACGGCTTAAAAAACGCGGGGCGTCGCATATTATACGTCTACACTTATCGCTTCGTTATTGGCCCTTCGGCGTTCCGCCGAATGGCGCAACCTCATTGGCGCAACCTCATTGGTTGCGAAGCGATGACAATACGCCGCGGACTCACCATACCCAGCGTTCCCTTTAAGCTGTCAGTAACTTAAACGTCATTTGTCTTAGAAATGCATTTTATGTTTGTCATCGTTTCCGCCCATCGATAAAAAAAAAATACCGTGCATATTTAGGGAGTTTACGTGAAAAGAGAACCGCGTTTCTCGGCCAGGACAAATATACTACGCATCGTAGAAACCTCAAACTCCGCGAGAACGTGAAGCTAGTGGTAAGGATAGAACACGGAAGTTTGAAAACATGACGTTACCAGGATCAAAAGATAATTGAGGAAAAAACACTAGATCTCTATGAGCCGAAGCCGAGGCTATAACCTATAAGTCTAATAAAGTCAAAACAAAAAATGGTATTGTGAACGCTTGTGTGACTTATAAGAGTGAATAACACGTTTCGTCGAGAGATTTAATTCTTTTTCTGACAAGTTTGTTTCGTTGAATTAGATGCTACATGACCCTGCATTGTCATGCTTGTTTTGACGAGATTAGGCTTAGGTAGCGTCGGCACAAAGAGAAATTTCGATTGTCTCAGTTACTTTTTTTATTTTTTTATTCTGGTAACGTCCAGTTGTCAAACTTTCGCGTTCTATCCTAAGCACTATCGTCACATTCTCAGCTTCCTGCGATGCGTAGTGTACTTATACGGGCCCAAAAACACGTTTTTTTTTTTTTGTGGATTTTTTTTTTTTTTCTCTTTTTTTTTGGAAGGGGGGACTTCTTGTACTTATTAATGCATATGTCTGAGCGTATCGCCAGCAACTCATTTCCGTCGCTATAAATTAATTATGAGCGTGAAAAAGTTTATACCACCTCCGGATGCTTGTAATTACTTCGAGAATTACGGCAGGATGTATTGGCATATTGACGCATTTCTCAGAGTAATTATTTTATGTTTCACGGGAACTGCAAGAGCACATTTTGTACAACTTGGCAAGGCTTACGCCTGGCTTCAGACCTTTTTCCCTTCTTTTAATGTCTACAAAACCAGCTATATGATATATCTTCAGGCATATACTTGTAAGATATGAACGCCACTCCTAATTAGTTGAAAAAAAAAAGTGCGAAGAAAAACAAATCCACCAAACATGGTGAAGAGACAGGCGCTGCAAGC
This sequence comes from Ixodes scapularis, assembly GCF_016920785.2. NCBI lineage: Eukaryota > Metazoa > Arthropoda > Arachnida > Ixodida > Ixodidae > Ixodes > Ixodes scapularis. Next base: position 98,393,215 of record NW_024609857.1, read on the forward strand.
AAGAACGTAGTTGGGTGAATGGCAAATGCAAACGTATATTTAGACAAAAAAAAAAAAAAAACAGTTTGCACTTTGACTATTAACCTGGCATTTTACGCACTCTCGTCCTTCTCAGTCTCTCGTCACAGAATCTGTTATTATAATCTAAGGGGAGGAAAGAGGGGGGAGGAATTTATACATATGCTCAACTTCGTCATTCGACAACTTCCATTCATAGATTGTAGCGATTAACTGTTCCACCTGTCCTGCGGGGAAGTAGACCCACTATTAGGGCTGGGCGTCGATTAAAAATTTTAACCCGATTAATCGCTACCCTTTAATCGATTAATTAATCGATTAATCGGTTGACTTTAGTAAAAAGCAAAAGTAGACATTTTGTCCTTACAATTTGTTTTATTGTATGATAAACGGCGCATATATACAAACTTAATTGAGAATAAACGTTGATGTAACGCACTCACAGATCACAACCCCAGCTGCGGAGGCAAAGAAGTTTGTTGACATTTTCCGGCAGGAGCGAGTTTCTTTGTTTGTTGACGATCATCCCTACTGCGCTGAACAGACGCTCGCAGGGCGTTGAGGTGACTGGGACACACATCACACTCTTCACAATTGGCACAATTTGAGGAAACAGGGAGCCCTGAGCTCGCCACCACTGTAGTGGGTCCAGTTCATCGTCCGTCACCTCGGCCATCGATCGATAAAGCGACACTTGGCAGGAGATGGTGGGTTCTTCAGTTTCCTCCGAGAAAACGTTTTTTCTTTTTTTCTTGGGCGTTAGATCAGTAGAATCGTCCGAAGACGCATGTGTTAGCTGGGAAAGCCTTTCCCACACAAGTTCGCGGCGATCTTTTTCGATGCATGCGAGGCTCTTGAAACAAGGATCGAGACACGTTGCCAGTTCATAGTCGTTGTATTGCGGCCACGCGCGAAGCCTCTCATCGATAGAGTCCACCAGCATGGCCTTGAAGCGGCAGATGAAGGCAGGGTCACAGTCATTCGTCTTCATTTTATTCTTTAGCAGTTTTAAGGCTGGAATAAGTACAGACCGAGTAACGTACTTGTCCCCTCCAAGGAGCTCAGTAATGTCGAGCAGGGGCTTCAAAACTTCCCGAAGCTGCTCCAACATGTCCCAATCGACGTCTGTGAGGTGGGGCATCGACGATTTAATGGTACTGCTGTCCTCCATGGAGCGGCGCAAAGGCTCCTTCAGTTCAAGCAGGCTGGTTATCATTATGTACGTGCTGTTCCACCGTGTTGCGATGTCCTGCTGAAGCTTCTTCTTAGGTGCTCTGAGTTCAGCGGCATGTTTTGAAAGGACGGCCTGGTTGTTCGAACTGTGCTTAAAGTGACCCACAGTACGACGACAGGCGGCTAGCAGTCGCTCCACACCCGTCACGCTGAGCGCCTTGTGGACGCACAGCTGAAGCGTGTGAGCTGCGCACTTCAGACTCTGAAAGTTTGTTCTCTGCACCCCAAGACAGATGTTGCGGGCGTTATCGGTACAGACAGCTTTTACCTTTTCAACGATTCCCCAATCTGTAGCAGTCTCCAATACCTCACTGGCACATTGTTCCGCTGTATGGCGCTCAGGTACGTTTCTCACCTGCAATGTTGCCGATCGAAGCATCCAGTCGTCGTCGATCCAATGCGCCGTTATCCCGAGGTAGGCGTCATTGGCGATGGAGGTCCAGAAGTCCGCAGTTAAGCTGGTGAAGCTGGCTGCCGAGAGTTCTGCTTGAAGACGCTCCCGTCTCGAGGTATACAGGGCATCCACCTTGGCACTCACTGCACGACGGGACGGCGGCTGGTAAGACGGAGAATCCAAGGCAATCTGAAGAACTTTCCCTAGTCCGTGATCTTCCACAATGTTGAGAGGCCGGCTAGAAGAAACAAGCCAAGATGTAAGGGCTTGTGCAATAGTTTCTTCTTTCTTCAGAGAAACCGGCCTCGAAGAGAAAACGACGATAGTCGTCTGCTTTTCTGCAGATGATTCTTGTTGCAGCGAGATGCTTGGGTGCTTAGCTCTGAGATGGTATTGAAGCGAGCTTACACTTCCGCTATATGCGAAAGCTTTTTTGCAGATGAGGCAGTGAACTTTCTTTAAGTCAAAAACTTCGCCCGCGGAGTTTACTTTAAACCCGAATTTCCCTGAAAGGTTGCCCTTCATACTCCTGTATTCGTCCATGCCTGCGCAGGGTGTTGTGATGAGATACTTCTCAAACAAGTGACTGCGGCGCGACATGAAGGGAAGAGGAAAGACGGGGGCAAGGGAGACGGGGATAATTGGGGAGCGTTGATCCGTCGAGGACGTCCCTGAAGGTGTTATAGGAGTAGTACATGAAGGACAAAAACAGGATGAAACATCTTCGTCGTTCATGTAACTTTACCCGCACGCTCTAATTCCACGACGTCCTTGAAGCTTTCAACAAACAGAAAACCCCCGGCGAAGGAAAGGCCCTTTTTACGGGGAAAAGGGAAACGAGCCCATCCGGCTGCGCGCGGCGCCAACTCGTCAAAGACGATGAGAGAACGGGGGAACATCTGGAAGCACTTTGCCACGGGCAGTGCAGGTCCGCCAAGGTCGGTGCGTCAAGAAGCAAAAGCGACGCCGAGAGAGAAATTCCAACCACACAAATAAAACACAGGATCGAATACTGAAGCAAGCCACGACCACGGCCGGCTTTGCACCACGCTGAACGAGCGGAGAGACGAGCGAGGTCACGTTGTAGCGACCGCAAGGACGGAGCATAACCCACAATGGGGATCAAGGCAGCCTTCGGAAGAGCTCTAGCTTTGTCGCTGCAAACCCGTAAGCCAACATGCTTGCGTGCCTTCAAAAAAAAAAAAAAGCTGCTGCGTGTGCTCAAAAAGAGCGAATTCATGACCGAGGTCACCGGACTTCCGTAAAGCCTGCTTTCATTCTGCTTCTGTTTTCGCTTTTTTCTTCCAATCCCGCGTGACTCACGACGAATGATTTGTTTGTTGGGTGTTACCTACGAGGTGAACAAGGAGCAAGTTTGTATGTTCGTTTTAGAGGGAACGGCACCAGGAGAAAGGAAAAAAACGTATATTTATTTACTTTTGTTCGCCTCATTTTAACCGATTAACTGGTTAAACAAATTGATCGCGATTAAAGCATTAATCGATTAATCGGAAGGTTAATTGATCAATTGCCCAGCCCTACCCACTATATTAATTAAAGTCATAGAAAACTTTCGTGTGACGGAGGTTAGGAGTTTCGTTACCCTCAGTTTATCACAATGCAAATATGCGGCGAAAGAAATGAGCTCTAACATGTCTAACCAATGGAAAGGCGCGTGATGCAAAATCATCCAAGCCGTAACTGCCCACTTGCGCAAACATTTTTCTCGCTCCTTAAGCCGAGATAAAACAGTGTGTGTGTGTGTGTGCGCGCGCGCGTGTGTGTGTGTGTTTGTGTGTGCGTGTGCGTGTGCGTGTGTCTGTGTGTGTGTCTGATAATCTAGATACCGAAGTCAACCACGCTTCGAGCTTTTTGTATTGTCAAAGGACCTCGCTATCCAGATACACAATCCCTATTACCTATCCCTTGTAAGCTGTTACTTGACACCAACGAGCCCGTTTACCGAACACCGGGGAGGGTGGCGGCTCGGAGATATATAGGTTTGCCGGGTCCCATATAGCCGCGTTGGACGACAAATGGACCAAATGGGCTTTCCCGGGAGGCGCACCTTCATCTTTCTTGCTCGTTCGCCGCTTACGTGTGGGGGTACTTTTCTTCTTCTCCCCTCTCCCCCTCGTTCAGCTTGTTCCGCTTATTCTGTTCATTTTCTGGAACCGTGTCCTTCCTTGCCAAGCTTATTTGGCGTACGGCGAGATTGCCAGACCCGCAGTGACAAATGCGGGAGCTCCGGGCATTCATCACGGGGGATTTGGCGTACGCCTTTCCCTTCTTCCCTTCTTGCTGAGGGTACCTCGAGAGCGTATACAGAGAACCGAGGGGGGAGTAGTCATGGACACGCGTGTTCCGCGGTTGGCGGAGCGGCTATAAACCAATTCCAATCACACAGAGAGCAGAAAATATGGACCACTGTACTAGTCAGCCGGAGTCACATTGAAGGGAACGTGGCTGGTGGTCGTCATCGTGTCCACGATAGAGTGGCCTCTAAGCCGTCCAGTAAATTACGCGAGTTTTCTTTTTTCCATTTGTAAGTGCCATAGCGTCCTGGATAAAGTGAAGAGTCGCCGGCTATTTGTAGCTTCCGTCGCTGTCCCGAAAATCAACGTGTCGGCTGAGATGTCCTCTTCGTTGGGTTTTTGTTTACGACGAGGCCATAAACGTTTTGGATGAGGAAGACCTAAAATACAAGTTTTAATGTAAGAGATCGGCAGTAACATAATGACGTTTATTGCTCGATGAAGACGGCAAACGTGATATGTAGGGTGTCCCAAGTCACCAGGCTCGATCCAACATGGATCGTAAAAATCGACGCCTGCACGTAGCAATCTAAATTTTTCATGAAAGGCGTATTTCACAGGTTGGTTTTTTCTTGAAAAATTAGAAAGCATAGCTCTCTTTCTGTAAAAAATAAAGCCAGCAAACTTGCAACGGTGAACGGCGGGCGGCGACGCAGACGACCAAGTCGAGTTGTGGGGTGCGTTTGCCGCGCGTAGTGATAGATGGCGCTACCACCTTAACGAGACTGCTCGCAGCCACCGTGGTTTATAAAAATGAACATGACCGTTCAGCCTTCCCTAAAGCTGCAAATGAGTTGAGGAGGGAATATAGGCTGAAGTGTGTTTCTGAAAAATATTATTTTCTGGTTGATTTGTTCGAGAAAGTTCCCTACACGCGGATCCGGTTCAAGGGCATTGGTGAATGCGTATTTTGTTTGTGAATTAATATGCTTAACGACGAGGCCGACAACATATAAAAATGTGTTTGAAATTACTTATTTTAGCAAGTGCTTGGTGCGCTATGAAAACTCAAATTTTTGTAGCTTTCTACGCGTAAAATTTTATAACGCCACGTACTAGCGACAGTGACAAAACAAGATTATAGAGAACGTCTAACATATCATTTCTGACGGGAGGTAACAAATAGGGTCCCTTAATGTTTACGCGCCTATCTCGCCCATCTCACACTGCTAAAATCAAACCATATTTCTCTTGCAGTGTTTTTTCTTTTTTTGGAACGCTTGAAAAGGGCGTTTCCTGGCTCGGTCTTGTAGCGTTTTAGCGTTGAAATGTGTCATTGCTACGGAGTAATCATTTCCCGCTAGATTCTTCTTTGTACTTTCCTGCAATTGTACGCCGTACATCGGCCATCGGGTGACAAAAAGTGGCACAACCCTAAAGCCGGGCCACGTTGCGAATAAATCGTCCAAAAGACAGCCTGCAGACCTGTTCGGAGCACTCGTGTGTATGAAGCAAAGAATACTTCAGAGATGCTTGAGGTGTGAAGATAATCATGTCGTCATATCTGCAGCCAACACCCTGTCTTTTGTATAACATATATAAGCAGTATGACTGCGGATGAATAAAGAGAACATTGGGGGGGGGGGGGGGGGGGGGGGGCAGAGCACCGTGGTCAGTAGGTGCAAGTTGAAAATGCGCTAGAGATTCCGCTTTCAGCGCGAGTTATTCTAACTTATTGGCAACGCTTTCGGGTCTTGTGACCACACTTAGACAAGGCTCGTAGCTACAAGTACGGGGCGAGGGCGGAGCTTTTGGTGCGCATTCTTTATCGGAATCAGAATGCACAGTTATGCAATGCTCATCACTCGGGTGGCGAAGAATGCCAAGGAACAACTGCAGGGCCCCTAATAATCCACAGAAGGGCATCTATTGCGCACGATCAGAACGCACTCCACGGCCCAGTAGACCAAGGTGGCGGCGCACAGAGGCGATTATAGCAATGGTTTATAGTTACTCTCCAGCGTATAGTAAAAAAAAAAAGAAAATAATAAAAAGGTTTAGCGGTCCCAGCTCGATGCTCGGACAAACGAAAATAAGCACGGGCGAAAGGACTGCCACACCTATAGGGAGAAGCAACCAGGAGCGATTTCAGTGTTATTAATGGTCTAGACACTGGACACCCTCCCACAAGGGGTTCCGGCACTTTCTATGGTATGTGTGCCTTCCAAGTGTGATTCCCGCGGTTTTCTGAACTGTAATTTTGCTCCGTTAGGCCGGTTTGTGGGCTCCTTTTGATTGTGTTTGCTTTCAGATACAATTCTAGCGCTTTTGTCTTAAAATAAATTTAAAAAAATGCTAAACTCTGGATTTTGGTTACAAAGCTTCACCTGTTCAAGGACGGTTTTACAGTCTCATGAGGACAGAAAACGAAAGCTACAATAAGAAATTGAAGGAGCAGGAAACGTACGTTTCTTCGATGCTCGAGCTTGTTTAAACAATGAACCGCAGTACAAGATGAAAACTCTAATTACTGAAGCCCATCCCTTTTTCTTTTCGCGTATTTTTTCTTCCTTTTTCTCAAGCGCACTGCATATTAAGAAACGCCGGAATGCAGATTGCACAGACGGATTCTCATTAAACACCGTTTTTATAGGTCGATCTTTGTTTTCTTGTTTTCCTTCACAGTATAGTGCTCTCTAAGATTGGATTTCGACTTTGTGCACTGATTACCGCCTACGTAGCGGCCGAACACGGCCGGAGAGGGTGCGCAAAAATGACGAGCGAGGGGAACGAAACGACTGAATATCTCCTAGCTCTATGGCGTGTTAATTAGCTCCGTTTTATCGTCTCATCTGCCTGGCACGAACCACGATTCTCCCTAAGGACGCAGACGGACGCGATTATGGCGACCACGAGGCAGTTACGCTTCTCGGGAAAGAGCACGCGCGCTCTTCTCTCTCTCTCTTTGAAAGCCTCGACATTTCGCAGCCCATTTCGATCTGAATGTGCATCGAACCTGCGTGCGGACGTGTATCACTACTCCGTGATGCACGTTAAAGACCCCAAACGTACGGTTCAGGCTAAACATCTCATTCACAGCGGAGTCACCACACGCCCGTTTGGGGCTGATCGCTATAACTTCCCACTGTCTAAATAAACGCGCGACGCAATTACGTTTCAGCCTTGGTTATGTGTTGCCATTCTCTGTGGCGGAAAAATTTTAAGCACAGCGCTATATGTCTCCTGCAAAGATGCTACGCACGTCTGAAGGCCGGAAGATTTCCTTGCTTGGAGAAAGAGCGCTGCGTTCGCATTCGGCTGGGACTGGTGTTCCCACTAATTAAACGCGAGTTCCTGCCGATCGCAGCACACCTGTACAATTTAGGCTCAAACATGACCCGTAATAGTTGGCATGAAAAATCCAGCTCTACGGCATTGTCTAGTAGGTGTTGATTGTACTTGAGTTCGAAGCAAACGCTGACGCATTGCGCTAAATTCTTAGCCTCGTGTCACCAGCTTGGGTACACGTCTTCAACCTTGTCCTTCATTATACCTTGTTGGCTGTTAAGTTGGGCCGCATCCGAAGCTACGTGCCGACGGGACGAATCAAACAGCGTCAAGAGTGGAACGTCACTGTGCACACCCGCCGGCAATATGAAGGTGAACGCCGGACCGTCGACCGCTCCGTGCTATCAGCGCGATGACGCGGCTGCCGTGACGCCTCGCTTTCTTATCGCGATATGAAGGTGAACGCCGGACCGTCCACCGCTTCGTGCATGCTATCAGCGCCATGACGTGGGTGCCATGGCAGCCGCGTCATGGCGCTGATAGCACGGAGCGGTCGACGGTCCGGCGTTCACCTTCATATTGCCGGCGGGTGTACATCATATTACCATTCCCGAGCAATCTCTCCGCACTTTCGTTTCTGTCCTTCTGTTGGTAACCAACGAACCGGCCGTTGGCTGCTGTGGCTAGACCACGTGATCTGCCGTTCCTCCCCTCCCCGCGAGAGGATCTTCTCCAGACGTTGCCATCATGCCACCGGTACGTGAGAGTGATAGCGACGTGCCGAGGAGACTGGCGTGTGTGAATATTCATGTGAGATGATGTTATGTAAAGCTCGAGAGGCAGGAAGCAACATAAAGGTCTGTGAAAGGGGCCAAGAAATGGCAACTTCGGTAGCAACGCGATCGAGACTCCAAGCAGACGAAGACTTTGGTCTCGCGAAACGGACCTGGAACGTCAAGATCGGTGGCGAAGCATGGTGAACTCCAAGCAGGCGAAGGCGTCTCAGAAAACGGACGAAAAGAAGCAACTTTAGCTACAACACGAGCGGGACGCCAAGCGGGCGAGGTCACCATCGGCAACGGAGCGGCGCAATGACGCGCAGATACAAACGTACCACCGCGGACAGTATGAGCTGAAACAGTCCTACATCTTTCGCTGGCCTACCTATCTGTATCTGAAATGGTTTTGATTTAAGGTCGTGATAAAATGCAAAGCTGACGTCCCATTTGTTTAGATATATCACAAACGGAGAGATAAGTGAGCATTTGGGGGGTCCACAGATGCAGAAAACTGCCGTATTTTGCGTTTCAGCTCATACTGCCCGCGGGGGATACGTGCAGATCAAGAAGTGTTTTGAGATGAATTTTTTTCAAGGGCTGATGTGGGGTACCGCGCTGCGCGTAAGACCACCCGTGGCCCCAGTCGGACGCTACAGTGTTGTGCAGGACAGCTTTGCAAGACTGCTCTTAGTGGTGTTCCCCGACCATTCGGCAGATGGGTTCGTAGTGTGCGCAACGCGCAACGAAGTACAAGAGGGTGTAGAAGTGTCAACCCATTTCAACTATCGTCGGTGACCGGTCAAGAACGAAGTGGAGACGTCTCCACCTCTTTCCACTTTAGCAGAGAGAACGCTGGAGAGGAGGCGACACCTTCTCCAGCGTTCTCTCTGCTAAAGTGAAAAGAGGTGGGAGGAGCTTTTGCTTAGTTCTTGACCTGACACCGCCTATAGAACCTGCGCAGCGATTTCCACAGTATCTTTTTTTATATGCGTGTTTTGTCGTCGGCTAAAGAAGGGGTCTCCAAACGTTTCGGCTAAGGGGCCGATTGGGCACCTGTCGCAGCCTCGAGAACCGTAAAATAAGTAAGACAATACACATAAGGAACCACCAAAGAAATAAGGCTAAATGTGAATTTAAACACAAAAATTTAAACTAGGGAAAAAAAAAAAGAGGTAAGATGGCTTAATACGTTGAGTTCAGTTTTTAATGAAATATGTCGGCAATTATGAGATTACAAAATAAATGTGACCCAGCGAACTTACAAAGCACAAATCAAAGCGCGTAGGAACGTTGGAATATTCACGCACGCCAGAAGACTGACGTTAATGGTTGATCTGATGACGACAATTTATGTAAGCCTTATGACACATGACACTAAACACGATTTACATGAGAATGGAAATACATTTTGTCATAGTTACGCAGACATGAAGCAGGAAACTACGAGTGGTAATGTTGGTGATGACGATGTAAAATAAACATTATGGCGAGAAAACAGGTGTTTTGGTGCAGTTTTTTCTCATTCCTTTTTGTGTTTGTTTGCAATTTTAGCGCGTGTCGCGGGGCCATTTTTTTTTTTTACACGCGCCTATTTTTGCTTTTTTTTTTTTTTTTTTGCAGCGGGCCGCGGACGGTGCGTGACTTGAAAGACCGCGTCCATCTACGGGCCAGCCGGAACGACCCTCCGGGCCGAATCTGGCCCACGAGCCTGATTTCGGAGACCCTGGGGCTAGAGGAATAAAGTGCACTAATGCCCCTGGATTTGCGCTTCTAGTATCCCTGGCCGTAGTTGTATTAGTTCGTGCCTCCGACTGAGCTCGGACTCGTGATGAAACGAAGCGTGGTCACCGGAGGGCCGCCATAAGGCACGATCGCCCAAGATCATGATATTGATCAATGTTGCCAGACTGAATTTGAGAACGGCTAATGAGTATGAATAACCTTTGTAACCCGCCGCCAGAACGAGCTGCCATGTACTCTGCCCACGACTTTAGCAATAACCGATGATGCGACTTGCCGACCCGCAAGGCCATCATTACCATTTTGAGATTTCCGTCACCATGTGCACTTATTCATTACGCACCCGAACCAGAAGAGCCTTTGAAGCGTCAAACGTAAACGAGTGCTGGCACGACAATGAGAGTGCACTCCACAAAACGGTTGTGAGCTCAATGTAGAATACGAAAACGGTTAAACATGACGAACAATAGAAGTGAACCCGCGAATGAAGAAGTTCAAAGTAAGATTAAGCAAAAAAAAACTAGGATGTATACGCAGGGGCAATGAGCATGACGTTCTACCTTCTGTGCGCATGTCGCATTTTTCTAGTGTGATGGTATTCCTGACTTCATTATTTCCTGCGATCATTCTATTGTCCGTCGAGATTGGTTGTCCTCGTGCTTTGGAACAAAATGAACTTGCAAACTTTGTTTCCAGACTAAAGGTAGAGTGCTTTTAATTTCGCATAGAACAACCGAGGTACGGCTCCCCACTCAATACACATGCTTACGCACCGGTGGGATTAGGTCGCAGTGCACCATTTGTAAAACACGAGCCCAACATTTCAGTGTCGCTTTTAGAAGAAAGGAAGTAAAATCTATCTGTGACTCGATATTTGTAAACCTTCTGAGAAGGTTAGCGCTCCTGGTCTGCTTTATTACCAAAAACGTGTATGTTTACGGCATACTAAAAGCCGGAAATAACAATTTCGCCAGTCCCAAAACAAACACTACGAAATTCTCGGTTCGTTTTCTTCAAACTTCTATAAAAGCGAGAACTCTAACGGAATCTCGCTCGAAAAAGAATCCACGCAAACACAGACAAGCGCGCGCGCCCACGTATATGCATGAAGACACACTCGCACACGCATGCTCACACGTACACGCACGCGCGCACACACGCACATACATACGCCAGCGCGCCGTACTCCGATACATACAAAACAAAGCGAGCGAAATCCCCTAAAGTATCCTCGAGTGTTGCGAAATTCTCGTTGAATAAAAATTTTATCGCAGACATATAGGTGTGGGTTAACTCCGTGCCGACAAACTCAAAGCGGCACGTGTGCAACGTTCCCACCATCCATCTGAGCTTTGATATGCAAATCCTGCCGAAAAAAAAAAAAAAAGAAAAGAAAGAAACCTCAACGGGTTGAGCAAACAAACCGACCACGTCTGAGGGCGTTCGGACGTGCCACGGCTCTTTGGCACCCCTTCCCCGCGTCGATTGAAGGAGAAGCCGAGGGTTGTTTGTTTTTCTTTGTTGCTGTGATTATACTCCCCACGTCTCGATTGTGGACACGCGTGATATGAAAATGCTTTGCGGGGACGCTGCCCGCATAATGCGGTCGCATTATACTCCGCCGTTTCAGCGTATACGATGAACAGCAACGGATGCTATATACACAGCCATTCCACTGCTTATCACCCACGCTAAAAAAAAAAAAAAAAATAAAAAATAAAAACGTGTTAACGGGTGTTGGACGCATGCGCGTCCTCTAACATTCCTCAGAAGAGAGCAACACATGCGCATGCTCAGAACACGTTCCAGAGCCCAGTAGACGAAAATGGCGGCGGGCAGAAGATGATTAGTGGAATGGTATAAATTACCAGCCATTTCGGCCAGTTCAGCGCCACTCTATCCGGAGAGCAAGTCGTCTGCTTCTTATGAAGGAGTTGCGCTGACGTGAGAAAGACGCCGAACTCTGATTGGCTCCGAATGAAAGATAGAGGGAAGACCTTAAAGCAAGCTGCCCTGAGGTCTACCCACTATCCTTCCATCAGAACCAATCAGGGCTCAGCGTTCTGACTTCACCACTACCCCTGCAAAAGAAGCAGACGAACTTGCGATACGCATAAGGTCACGTGACACTCAAATGGCACTGGATTGGCTACGATGGCTCGTAGCGTCCGCCGCGCTCCATCTTACGCAGAAGCGGGGTGTAACCGACGCAGCTTCAAACTGCCGTCACTTCATCAAAGCGCAGTTCTTGTACGCGCCAGTTCCTTCCGCCCGACGAGAGATTGGCGTGACCACATTGGACCCGTTCACGCCCTCTGGAAAAGGTTCGCGGGTTGTGTCATGGAGTGGCGGTTGCATGCGCAACGAAATAACGTTCCCGTATAGTTAAGAGCTTTGCAGAGGTTATATTTTTTCGAAAGTGAACTCGAGCCTCATCTAAATTCTTGTTGCTCGAATTATACAGTTCGCTTTGTTCTTTTACCTTTTTCTCCCTACCTTCATCGAATTTCTTTTTAGTAGTCGTCGACTATAGCGGCGCAATATCTACATATGCAATGTATCGTTATCGTCATCATGATCCTGGTGTCGCTTATTATTCTTTTTGTTTTTAATTTTTAGCGTTTTCTTCAAACGTTTTTCTCTTCCGCTCGAACTAATGTTAAGGGACACTGTGTTCCAGTGAAATCCATTGGGGCTGCATCGGGAAGGGGTGTCAAGGATGAACAAGCTCGTTTAAATACCTGATCTCTCTGTCATAAGGACGTTTCAAAGGCAGTTCAGGAATAGGGGAAACAGTGAATACCAATGGAAACATCAAGAGATCGCGAAATGGCTTGTCAATCGCTTGAAGGGCCTTTCGTGAGGTCTCATGTAGATAATAGAAAATATAGTAAGGATGCCGGCGAGCAGGTGAAAATTAGCCACGTTGATTCCACCTGAGATTGAGGAAAAGGAAAAACATCAAAACGTAGAAGAAAAAAAAATCGACGGGACGACGTCTCAAACTCAGCTCAAGTTTTGCTCTTCTGTTCCAATCGCAGGGTAAATCAACATGTTCATTTAGATGCTTGTGTTACCTTGTTAGGTGTTTGAAAAATATTAATTCTTTTTCCAATTGGACCCATTCCTATTCAGTAGAGTGTTGTTATTCGTACCGTCGTAATATGTACCGTAAGGCATTTTTCAATAGGCCATTATAGTTTATGATGCTAACTGTTGTGGTGGCAATAATCAAAATGCTGTCAGATTTTCCCATAGTGTGAAGTGGGATATTCATTTTTATTTGGTACTTCGAGGACTACTGTGTTCTCCTGTCATCAGGCTCCCCAGATAATTAGAAAATGCTGACCAGTCAGTGTAACAATGAGTCATCGACTCGTCAATAAAAGTATCCTATACCTGGAAATTACTCCAGATTTCCAGGGATGACACTCCTCGTACATATCCTATACCTCAGATAACCGAATAATCCCGCACGTCTCAATTTCGATGATTCGAATAGCAAAAAAAAAAGTATATATATATATATATATATATATATATATATATATATATATATATATATAAACGAAATTGTGCAGATGAATGAACCGTACTTAATCCAATGAATTAAAGAATCCAAGTTTCCAGGAACCCGCCGAAAGCCAAAAAACGGCGGAGCCAAGATTTGAACTCTGGGCCTCCCAATGTCCGGTCGGGTGTGCTAACCACTACAGTAGTGGTTAGCAAAAACGGCGGAGCCAGGATTTGAACTCTGGGCCTCCCAATGTCCGGTCGGGTGTGCTAACCACTACAGTAGTGGTTAGCACACCCGACCGGACATTGGGAGGCCCAGAGTTCAAATCCTGGCTCCGCCGTTTTTTGGCTTTCGGCGGGTTCCTGGAAACTTGGATTCTTTAATTCATTGGATTAAGTACGGTTCATTCATCTGCACAATTTCGTTTATATCCTCCTCGGAGACCACGTACGATGGTGTGAAGTGCCCGTGTTGTATATTCAATAACGTGGCTCTTGATTCTCGCAGATGATGATGATACCGTGTCTCTAAAAGCTCATAAAACAAAAAGAATACTACTACATGTACACGGGGCGAGACAAACAGTGGGAGGATTTCTGGAGCACAAACGAGCACGTACCACGTGACACTAAGCGTCGTACCGCGTTCCACGCGGCGGCGTGTGTTTCCAGAACACCTCCGATTGGATACATTTCGTTTCTTGTGCATTAATAAGACAGGTAGGAAACGCCAGGAAGCCAAGGTGGAGTTGTGTAGTGGTTAGCACACCCGACCGGACATTGGGAGGCCCAGAGTTCAAATCCTGGCTCCGCCGTTTTTTGGCTTTCGGCGGGTTCCTGGAAACTTGGATTCTTTAATTCATTGGATTAAGTACGGTTCATTCATCTGCACAATTTCGTTTATATCCTCCTCAGAGACCACGTACGATGGTGTGAAGTGCCCGTGTTGTATATTCAATAATGTGGCTCTTGATTCTCGCAGATGATGATGATACCGTGTCTCTAAAAGCTCATAAAGCAAAAAGAATACTACTACATGTACACGGGGCGAGACAAACAGTGGGAGGATTTCTAGAGCACAAACGAGCACGTACCACGTGACACTAAGCGTCGTACCGCGTTCCACGCGGCGGCGTGTGTTTCCAGAACACCTCCGATTGGATACATTTCGTTTCTTGTGCATTAATAAGACATGTAGGAAACGCCAGGAAGCCAAGGTGGAGTTGTGGGGGGGAGGAAAAAGAAGTGACCATAAGTGGACGCTCTATTCTGACTGTCTGAAAATTTTAACTTCTTGCTAGGGCCCTTGTGGCCCTGGAAACCGCTGCGGAGAAGGCAGCGATTTTTCAAGTAAGATGAGCTCGAAGGAGAGTAGTATGACGGTCATTGGTGACCGGGTTAATGTTCATGAAGATGAAAACTCCAAGGTGTACAAGGACTACAGGATCATTCTGCCACGTCTACCGACAGGTATGCTGGTTTCCAATTCACTCTTTTTGCACGCGGATATCACCGGAAGACCATACAAGCCGACAGACTTCAAAGAAGCTCTTTTTTCGATAATTGAGCGTGAAGATCTGATCGCACCAGGCCCCTACCAGATGAGCCATGTATGGATGGCAGTCTTCGCCAACGGAGCAGCCAAGTGCAAAATCAAAGCGTGTGAAGAGCTCGTAATCAAGCAAAAAAGGTGCGTCGTGATCGATCCCACTAAGGACGAGATCAAGCTTAAACTTTTATGGTTACCACCCCAACTACCGGACAGTGAGGTTAAGAAGGTTCTAGAGCCGTTTGGAACGGTAAAGGAAATCACAAGAGAGAAGTGGAGATTTTCTGATTTTGAGGAAACAGCCACCTTGACACGGGTTGTGACTCTTGTCCTTAAGGACCACCTCTCTGTTGACAGGGTACCCCACATGCTCAACATATATGGAGTGAATACTCTGGTGGTCATTCCCGGTCGACCTCCCGTCTGCCTACGCTGCAAAGCAGTAGGCCACATCCGTAGGCACTGCTCTACCCCACGTTGCACTCAGTGCTGGCGGTTCGGCCATTCCATGGAGGAATGTGTCGTGACCTACGCCTCAAAGCTTCAGGGTAATGCTTCACCTTGCGTTGATGTAAGCGAACACATCATGGACGTCGAGGAAATGTTCCCCAAAGATCAAGAACAACCAGAAGATTCCCAGGATCCCAAGGGCTCTGTCGACCAAACAAATTTGAAGTCCCCAGAACATCAGGAGAGTGGACCGACGCCCAGTTTGGACGACGCAGAAATGCAAGGTTCCCAAGGGGACACTCTACCTACAAACGTTAAAGAACCAAGAAAGTCTCCCGCCCAGACGACTCCACCTACAACGGCTGAGGATAAAGAAGAGAGACTGCGCAAGAAAGCGAAGGTGGAGAAAACTGAAACCTACCCCACAGCGGAACCCTGCTGTTCCAAAGACGGCATCGCTGTGAGAGATGAACAGCAGCGAAGTCCTGACCTCCAAGAACAACGAGGAAGGTCAAAGTTCAAGGATAGACAGAAAACAAGCCAAGCCCGATCCGGCCCTAACGTTTAAATGACCACAGTCAGCTTTGGCACCACTCAGAGAAGCGATTTCACTATATGTACCCTTAACGTCCGAGGTATTAATTCACGAAAAAAACAATACCAACTCCTTCGTTTTTTGGAACCTCACAATTGTGATATAGTCGCATTACAAGAAACCAAAGTGTCTGGAGACACGGCTTTGCTTTCAGCAAACACGGCCTGGGCTAACTTGTACGACATATACCACTGCCCAGCAAGAGACTATTCTGCTGGATGTGCCCTGTTGTTCAAAAAAAGTTTGCAGTACCGCATGTGCAGTTTGCTTGAAGGAATGGACGCAGGTAGGCTCCTCGTAGCTAATGTCCTTATACAAGACAACCCCTGGCGCATAGTCGTTGTTTATGCGTACAACACCACCATACAAAGGGAGAGCTTGTTCAACCAAGTGAGGATACATGCAGACACTAGATTCGACGTTATTGTCCTTGGTGATTTCAATTGTGTACTGCATGCAAAGGACAAGGTTCCAAGCAAGAAAGTCGCTGATTCCAGTGTAGACATCCTTCGGGCCCTCGTCCAAGATTGTGACCTGGTCGATGCATCTACTACAACGAACGTTCTTCAATACATGCATTTTCAAGGATCGTCTCATGCTCGTTTGGACCGTATATACGTATCTGGCTCTTCTGGCAGTAGGCTTTGTGACTACAACGTGATCCCTGCATTCTTTACAGACCATTGTATGGTCACTGTCAGCGTAGGGCCTAGTCGCAAGCAAACGAAAAAAAAGCTACAGTCATGGGAATGCTGGAAATTGAACGAAAGCCTGCTCGAAAACGATGACTTTAAGACTGGAGTAGAACGTTTAATTGATGACCTCGGACAAGTTAAAACTGGGTGGTGCCAAAAGTGGGAACTGTTTAAGATAAAAATACGAGAACTCGCGATCGAGATATCTTCAATAAAAAGGTATTACGAAAAAATAGAAGAGAAACGCCTTAACAAAGACCTCTTATACCTATACAATCTCGAAAGCCAACAACCGGGGCTGTATAAGAAAGAAATAAAAAATATAAAGGCACAAATCGAAGAACAC
The DNA here is from genome assembly GCF_016920785.2 of Ixodes scapularis. Taxonomy (NCBI): domain Eukaryota; kingdom Metazoa; phylum Arthropoda; class Arachnida; order Ixodida; family Ixodidae; genus Ixodes; species Ixodes scapularis. Next base: position 98,410,073 of record NW_024609857.1, read on the forward strand.
GACAAGAAACGATACGAGGGAGCTGCTGTGAGGACATGCACCCTGCAACTAATTGAGGGTGAAAAGCCTACAAAGAGATATCTTTATGCTGAACGTGAATACGTGAAGAAAAAGCTGGTGCCACTAATACGGAAAAATGGCCAAGAGTTGACAGCGGACAAGGACATTGAGCAGGCATTTGTGTCTCACTACGCTGCCATCTTTGCATCGAGTACCAATGCCCCTGCTCCCCGACTGCGTGAAATAATAACAAGATTACCAACATTACAAAAAGAAACAACGGAAAAATTGAACGCCCCTTTCGATGCACTCGAAATTACACAAAATATCACCGAAATGAAAAGCCGTAAAGCTCCCGGACCGGATGGTCTACCTGCAAGTTTTTACAAGAAATGGAAAGAAAAACTAGCCCCTATTCTATGTCACGTGATCAAAGACTCTTATACAGAAGGTACACTGCCACTATCGTTTCGTAAGGCTCACACCATACTCATTCCGAAGTCAAAAGACCCTGAGAAGTTACAACAGGTTGAAGGCTATAGACCAATCAGCCTCCTCAACAGCGATTATAAGATACTAGCTCGAATGATAGCGGCTAGACTCCAGACTGTGATAAGTCAAATCGTTGGAGATCACCAAACGTGTTCTATCAAAGGCAGAAATATACAGACCAATCTTCATATCGTTCAATCAATATTAGAGATTTGCCAGCGTACGCATGAATCAGCTGCTATATTACAATTGGACCTGGCGAAAGCTTTCGATAAGGTGGACCATTCTTTCCTATTTGCCCTTTTGAAGCACGTAAACATCGGCGACATCCTTGAAAACGGCATTAAGTTATGTTACAAGGACATATCAACGAAACTACTCATCAACGGATCTCTTTCTACATCCATCATGGTGAAACGATCGGTACGCCAAGGCTGCCCAATGTCACCGCTACTATTCAATGTTTACCTAGAACCTCTTTGCAGGGATATCATCAACGATACTAACGTACAAGGTTTTCGTCTTCACGCCTGTGAAGTAAAGCTCCTGGCGTATGCAGACGACTTGGTCCTCATTTGCTCCGACAAGCCAAGCATCGCTACAGCAATGTCACGTGTTGCAGACTACTGCTCTGTGTCTGGTGCCTCCGTGAATAAGGAGAAAAGCAGTGGATCTTGGTGCGGGTCGTGGGGAACAACGCCAACCATATATGAGGACATCCGATGGTCAACGAACAAACCGAAACTTTTAGGCGTTCCACTGAGCGCTATGGACAATCCCAGGTCCATGTGGGACACTGTAAGAACTAACGTTAAGTCAGCTGCTCACATGTGGAATCTAAGGTACATCTCTATTTTTGGGAAAGCCGCTGTCTGTAATATTTTCCTTTTGTCTAAGCTCACATACCTGCTCCAAGTCATGCATTGTTCCAGAGTTACCGTTAATGAATTCAACAGAATTTTTGCGACATTTATTTGGAATTCGTCGTATGAGCCAATGAGGAGATCTAACCTTTTTCGACGAACTGAAGATGGCGGCCTCGGCCTTGGCCATATCTTTGTGAGGCAACTTATCGCGAGATGGAAATTTTTTAGAACCTTACAGCACCCGTTTCTAGAAAGATGCAAAGAGTTTTTCTTGGCGAGGTACATAGGATCCAGAGTAGACGAAAAGCTTTCGGGCGACAAAATCACTTTACGTGGTTTCTATAAAGAAGTTGCCGAAACTATCGATTTCTTGAATGCACGGTTCTCTAGTGCCTATTTAGAGTCATGCTCCAAAAAGAACTTAGTTACATCTCTCATCAACTCTTTGTTTCCCGAACCATTGTATCGCTTAAGTGCGTTTGCGGCTCCTCACAATTGTAAGCAGGATGTCCTGAAACGGGTTAAACGCATGCCAATACCACCTAAGTGCAAGACGTTCTTTTTCCGCTTTCATTCACGAACGATACCTGTGAAGGAATGGCGCGAATCCCGTGGGTTTGACTTATTTTGGAGCACGGACTGTAGACTGTGCAAGACAACTGAGACATTCACTTATGCTTTTGTACTGTGCGTTGATGCTGTATTTTTCTGGGACGTCTTCAAGCGGACACTGAAAAAGGACTTTGAAGTTGAAGAGTGCATTCTTCGTTACTTGCATTTTGGAAGCCAACTGGATTCAGTTCTTGACACACTCGTCGTGTTAGGTTTATATAGCCTATGGAAAACTCGAAAAGTGGATACGGATGGGGGTGTGGCCAAACCTTCTTGGGTAAACTTCAAAAACATAGCCATATTCGTAGGCCAAAGCATGCTCGAAAATTATGAAGGACATGATGAATGGAAAGAAGTTGTACAAAGCCTCAGTCGTTCACCTGACATCATTTAGGTTATATTCAAAACACCTAGCTTATATAATAGCAAAACATTTTTATAAGAAAAGTTAAGTTTTAGTTGAGGCGAACTGGAATCGGTGTCAATGAAAAATAACTAATTTGGAAGTAATGCGCCCTAACATCTTGAGTGTAGAGTGTGTGACATGTTTAACCAGTTCTGTGAACAATTTATGTATATATTGTAAAATAGTGCAAAAGTGTATATAATCATGTAAATAAACATTTAAAAAAAAAAAAAAGGTGGAGTTGTGTAGTGGTTAGCACACCCGACCGGACATTGGGAGGCCCAGAGTTCAAATCCTGGCTCCGCCGTTTTTTGGCTTTCGGCGGGTTCCTGGAAACTTGGATTCTTTAATTCATTGGATTAAGTACGGTTCATTCATCTGCACAATTTCGTTTATATCCTCCTCGGAGACCACGTACAATGGTGTGAAGTGCCCGTGTTGTATATATATATATATATATATATATATATATATATATATATATATATATATATATATATATATATATATATATATACCTCAATTCAAGAGTAGGGTGCGCAGACGCAGCAGTTGTGGAATGAAAAAAAAAACAAAAAAAAAAACATAATGTAATGGCGAAAGAAAAGAGTAAATTGCCGAAAGAAAGAGTTGTATTAGTTTACAGGAAAAATCAAGGCTAGACACAAGAACGATACACACGCGGAGAGTGCACTTAAAAGTGACGGAATAAAAGTCAAAGTTAAGCACAATAACTTACAAAAATAATTTTTTAAATGAAATATAGCATAAAGAATTAAAAAAAAACAAGGGGCTTGACCTCCGACGATGTTTGGACAGTGCCGCTGTTGAAACGTATATATATTTGTTAATTTTAAATATTTCCCCAGAAATCTTCCAATACACGACGTTGTAAGCACCGCTGAGGTATGCAAGGAAGTTCATTTTATATGGCATCTGCCCATAGTTTTCTCCAAGCAATTCTCAGACGCGGATTCATGTGTGCAGGGGTTTCCCCAAGAATTGAAATTAGGGGGGGGTCTAAAGTTTTAGGGGGGGGGGGGGGGGGGGGGTAAGGGGAGCATTGAGAATGGATGAGTCGTTGCGAATTAAGGGGGTGCCTTCACAAAAACAAGGGGTGGAGTGTAGGAATCACTGCAACGGTCCCCTTTTCTTTGCCCACCTATGCTCGCTAGATGCCTCTTGGCGCCGCAGTATGGCTGTTTTGACCTCCTTGTTTCTTCGTTTTTGCTTTACTCTTCGTTTAATTTGATGCTTCTCTGATTCCCTTTTAAAGTTTTTTTATTAAAGCTTCATATGTTCATTCGCTTGCTGGTCGTTTCGATACTACATTATCAATACTTTTAGATAAAAATTGTATTTGAGCTTCACTTAGTTTCGGCTTACCTGCTCATTCCTGGGCATGCTGATCTCGTTCGGATGCGCCAAATTAAGTCTTGATTCTTTTGTGGTCACTCCCTAAGCATTTTGTAGCTTTCTCATCTATTTCTATACTTCCTAACCAACCATAAACTTTGTGGCACATAAGGCAGTAGTCTATTGTCCAGCTCGCTTGCACCTTTGCATTTAATTGCATTATAATCAAGGCAGTAGTCTATTTTTGAATGCGAGTTGTTTCGTTCAATTATTTTCCCGTCGCATTTTACTTGTGCATTAACAAACACTAAATCCAGGACACCACAGAAATCTTCTAAAAACTTTCCGGTTGTATCCATAAATCTGTCGAACTTTTCTAAGTGGAAATTCATATCTCCTATGGTAATGATTTCCTGGTTAAGACCAATTTCTTCGGTGCCCCTTGATATATATTTAAAGTGTTCTGCATTTTCCTTCCTTGAGTCATTTCCTGTTTTCAGGGATGCGAACCCCAAAAGAGTGTTCAGGCCTGTTACCCTACTTTTCAGCCATACGTATTCTCTGCAGCTTTCCTTCTCTCTTTCCCAGTCTTGTCCTTTAAAGGAGCAATGCAACAATTTTTGTACTTTGCGCAAATACCGCTTAAAACGAATCCCTAACGTTAATGACCTATGAAACACGCGTTCGTTCTTCACCCCACGCAATAGAAGTCCCAGAAAAAAATTTAAGAGAAACGAGCAGCGTTCACCCCCTCAACTCGCAGCCAGAACAAGCGGCCACGTGATGTGGAGCCGATTATATGCCGCCAGTGTTGATCATAGCCACGCGCTGGGGTTGGCAAAGCGCAGGACACGCGCTGAGTTCCAGGCATTGTTATGGCTCGGCTGTTGTCGTCGTTGCAGCGATTGGACACGGGTCACAACCCGAATGCTTCTCGAGGTAGCAATTGTCACGAGCCCAAGTCGAGTGCCCACGCAATGCTCGGGTCCAATCTATGAACCGCATTCAAATATCGTCACTTGGGTGTACTGCGATCCCCGAGTTACGTCATCAAATTTTGCAAAGGAGAGATTGAATGAAAATGATCGCTTTTGTCCTTGAAATTACACCGCAACAAAGGAGTTTCTTGGCCAGTGGCGTTGCGTGTGAGTATCTTTGAGTCCCAGGTGTGCCAGTAAGCTCGTGTAGAGAGAAAAACATTCCAATTGAATATTGTTGCACCGCTCCTTTAACTAATATGGGGGGGGGGGGGTGGAGGTTTAGGGGGTATTGAGAATAGAGAAGTTGTTGCGAATCAAGGGGGTGCCTTCAGAAAAACCAGGGGGCGAAGGGGCGTATACCCCCCTTAGGCGGCGTGTAGGGAAATTACTGCATGTGTCTGTGTGTGTGTCAAAACTTTATTGTCAAGACAACGCCCCGCCCGGCACTAAGAAGAAAGCCTAATGGTCTCCATCATTCGGAGTTTTTGAGTGTCGCCTGTATGTGAGTGACCAGGGCTCACTGGAAGGGGAGAATTAGGGGCGCCGCGGGAGTGAGCCACTCAACCACTTTCTCGGGTTTGGGGGGGGGGGGGGGGGCAATAAAAACTTTCACTTATACGCCAACGTCCGATGTTTTCACCGTGACCCTCAGCGTCCGATGTTTTAATATTTAAATATTTATATGAATCAGAAGAACTGAAAATAAATGTGTTTATTTTATATTTGATTAATGTCTATGTATATCATTATTGAGCATAATAAACATTCGAACAGGGAAAAGACTTCACGCTGGTACCAAAGTCACAAACACCTTTTTAGAAGAACTTTCTTGTACAGCATATTTAAGTTACATTTTATATACTCTGGCTTATTATGCATTAAGTATTTTATATTGATAGTAATACCCTCTGTGTTCATTTAATTAAACTTGAAGTCATAACACCTTCACCAGTGAAATACTATTCTTTACAAACTCGAAAAAGTCATTCGTTAGACTCTGTATCTTTTATAATCAATATAAAAAAGGGTGTTTAAAATTGAAGTGAACACTCAAATAACGTTGCATAAAAACACATTTTTAAAATAAACAATTTGGCTGCAGAATATTTGTTGCTCGGTGTATCCCTGGCGTCAGCATGCGATGTTTACATCATTGTTTAGCATTCAGGCGAATACACTGTTTAAAACTTGGCGTCTGTGATTCAACTATTTTATATATTAAATTCATGAAAAGTTTACGGACATCAGTCAAGTGCCCAGGTATGCCATTATTCTTTTAGAGAAACAAAATTATTGAATATTAGGAAGGATTCATACAACTTGTTTTCTTATGAACTTTCATACGCACAGAGACTATTCCCCGAAATTGTCAACTTGTCCTTTCGCTCTAATCATTCATGAAAAAAGTTGAATAGAACGGCAATGTGCATAAGTTCGATTGCGCAGCCCTTGATGTTTGATGAATATTTCTGCCCGAAAATTTTTCTTTCCAGGCAAGAATATTTATAGGTACTTTTGACTATGACCATACGCAATGTGGTGCAAACTAATATGCGAATTAAAATTATCATCCAACCTCGATCCCTTTCTGGGACGTCATTTGTTATCGCCCTTCCATCTAATCAAAGCTTCGTAATCTTTATGTTTAAATTATAACATGCGACATTTCAAAGTGCCGTGACATCCTAATACGTTTGATAATGTACTGCTGTCCATCACAAACCGCATTAAACAAAATGAAAATGAGGTAAACATCGCGCTAGAATCGAGTTCAATATAGCAATCTAAGACGACATGGCGAACAACGGTAATAAATGTTTGGCAATGTTTGGCATCGGTTCCTCAGGCCTGCCGATGCTTGGATGAGCTAGAGAAAAGGGTGAAAGAAAAGGACAAAACGAGAAAAAAAAAAAAAAAAGACGTCGTGCCCCTATACGGCAGAAGCTCTTCCCTAAATTGGGCGTCAGACTGCGACCCAATTCCTTGTCTCGTTTGCTCGGAGAAATGTCCCTCCATCCGCCGTTGCCTAGAGGAGCCGAGCACGCCAATTTGGTTTCTTTCATTCCTGGTACATGTGCAGAACGTTTCTTTTAGCATGGCGCCACTACTCACAGTAACGTAGGTTTCTATACGTCGTTTCAGCTTAAGTGCAGACGTAGCCGACTCCACGAGCTAATGGGACCCATCAGACAGCGTCAAAAGGGGCACCATCATGGTGTTCGTCATGTTTCTGCGCGTGTTATACCACCGCCGAACCCGTCATAAACAAAAAATGCTAAGTGGCTTCCGCTTTTGACACTGCTTGATTGTTTCTATTAGCTCGCAGCGTTGGCTGCATCTGGACTATGGTGCCTGAAACGCGTCTCCGACTGGTGTGTTTTCCAAGTCCAAAAAAGTGGTCCCTCAATTTCCGCCTGATGACGTCATAAAAGCGTCATGCTGTCGCCGGTCGCGACCCTGGCGGTGTCTCAGCAGCTGTGGTGGATGTGGCAGACGCCCGTTCTGCTGCCTCTGACAGTCCACGGAAGGTACAGCAGCAGGAAGTTGGGACGCCTGGGACGAAGTGACAACAGCGACCCTCGCGTTCGCTCGTGCTTTTCGCCAGCATTTCCACGGCCAACCGCCAGGATCGCGACAGGACACAGCATGACACTCCGGCTTCTGTGACGTCATTTGTTGCCACTTGGGGGCCACTTTTGATGGATGTGGGGTATAGGACGCTAAACACACCAGTCGGAGACGCGCTCCAGGCACCATAGTCTGAACCAGGGATGGGCAGTACGTAGTTCAAATAGAAGTATTTGAAATACGTATTTCAAATACTTTGTGTATTTTGCATTTGTATTTAATTACAAATTGGGTGATGTATTTGACGTGTGTATTAAAATACTAAAACGTGGGTATTTCAAATACAATTGTAACTAAATACAATTTTGTGGGCGAAAATACATCCCTCAAATTTTTTTGTCAAGACTCATTTTGCTCATCCTAAGACGTGTCCAGAGCAGGAGGAAAACTACGTTCTGCACCGAATGCAGTGTCTCTAAATCAAGCACAAGTGTTTAGTGACTTTGTAATTACGGTGGTAGTCCAGGGCAAGAATAGTGACGAAATCGACGTTCACAGGTAGACTGGCTAAATAAGTGCCTGTGACAACTTGTGATGCTTTCCAGCCTGATTTCCATACATATTTTTGCCTGGAACATCCTAAATGCGCCGGTCGCCCAGATTTTCGTAACTGGTGCGGGTTGCAAAAATAAATAAAAAATTCTCTGGCTACTGCTGCGCGTCTTCGTCGTCTCAGTTCTTTGTTGGTCTATACCAAAATGTAATCGACAAAAAAAGCTGCTTGAAGCTCTGTACTTTTTTCACCTATTACGTCCAAGCTGATTACATTTTTTTTGCGATTATATTTCTATTACGTTAGTAGAGCCTCGCACACTAACTCCCGAGTTTGCGATGCAAAATTAAAATGAGATACCCAGAAACCCGTTGCAGGTGCCCTGAAGTCGCTGACACAAATTTTGAGGAATGTATTTGGAAAAGTATTTGCAGGAGATCAAATACATTTGGTTGTATTTGTATCTTGTACTTAAATGCTTTTCTGGAAATGTAATTAGATTTGTAATTAAATACATTTTTGACGAAGTATTTTGTATTCGTATTTCGATACATATTTGCATGTATTTTGCCCATCCCTGGTCTGGACTTAGCTGAAACGAAGCATAGAGTGCGAGATGTTGCGCTCCTGTGTGGTTTGTTCATGATTTATTTTAACTACCCAGCGTGTATTTGATGGTTGCGTTTTGCTCTACATGTTGTTTGTCTTGTTGTATATGCTCCGTGATCAACCTTTTTAGGGGCGAAGCTCCTTAGGGGCTAGCCATGTCCGTTTGTCCGCCCGCCGTCCGATCACGAGCACGTGAGCACGTGCTCCCGTGCTCGTGTTGGGCAAAAGAAAAAAACAACCGCATCTCCACGTGGTGAATGATGTTGATTGGGGCGAAGCTCCGGTGGTGCTTGTCTGCGTAGACGGTGAGCCGCAGCATGCCGAGCCTTTCGTTCGTTTTCATCCATGTCAGAAAGAGAATGTGTGGTATGGAACGTGGTTATATACGCATTTGAGCATTTGACCGCAGCGTCACATGGATGAAAACGAACGAAAGGCTCGGCATGCTGCGGCTCAGCGTCTACGCAGACAAGCACCACCAGAGCTTCGCCCCAATCAACATCATTCACCACGTGGAGATGCCGTTATTTTTATTGTTACAACACTGTGCCTTGCTGTGTTCCTTGGTGTGTGCGCGTGCGTGTGTGCGTGTGTGCCTGTGTGCGTCCGTGTGTATGTGCGCGAGCGTGCGTGTGCACGTGTGTGCGTCTGTGTGTATGCGTATGCGTATGCGTATGGGTATGCGCACGTACGTACGTGTGTGCCGGTGTGCTCTTTAAAGGGCATGTTACTCAGCGTCTAACCTGAGAAGGAGTTTGAGCTATGGTTGTGCTTGCCGAGTTGTTCACGGAGGAAGCGCTATAATTTGTTTTCTGTCTGTGGTGTCACCCTTCGCGCTGATTCTCGATGTGCACAGCAGGTGACCATAGAGTTAGTAAAAGACAAAAACAAGTACGTGGTAAACGAAAGCCAAGCACCTTTTAAGAAGAAAAAGCGCTCGAGCAGGAAGACGTTTCATCACATGTTTCAAAGCAAAATATGAAGAAAAAAAAAACGAATTGTATAGCAGCTACGGCCCAACGTAACTACCCTAAGGCAGATCCGTACACATTTGTGCACTCTTTCTCGTTGCATAATTGTAGTCTCCCAGAAAGTTTTCACGATTTCGAAGGCAGTCATTGCGCTTAGAACACAAATACGCTACCATGATACAATACCATGATACGCTTAGAACAACAATAGAAAATTGAAGAAAGAGAATCGCTCGAAAGCAAAGCGATCAGAAGGCTCCAAAAGTTACAGAAATGTCTGTTGCAACGGGATAATTTTAACAGACGTCTCATTCCCGAACTTTGAAAGGCAAATAACCTGTAGTTGAAAAATAAAACATGGATATCTTATTCCTCCAAGAAAGCTCTATTTACTCAAACCATTCGCGCAATTAATTTAAGAATGCCCGCACGCTTACTTTACAACGTAGCTTAAGCGTTTATTCGAACGTTCATATCTTCAAAAGAGGCCTATAGCTAAGCTTTCGTATCGTCGAAATTTATTTTTCTTCATATACATGGGCGTTTTTAGGAGTTTATAGTTTTCCCGCAGATTCAGTGTTTTTCAGTATAAATTTTTGCTGTCAAACAAAACGTCGGCGTTTATCGTGGCTTCGGTTGAGAAAACAACTATAACAGGACATTTGTATTTGACTTTTCAATTTTCATAAAAGACACTTGCGTGCTCATGAAAAAAAAAAAAGTATCGGTTTTGATAAGTAAAGGAAACGTGAAAAACAAGTCTGGGTCCCGAAGGAAAAAAATCAACGTCTTGATAACTCTAATGGGGTTGTGTTTCGGAGAAATTGAAACTAAAGCTGTAGATGAAGATTGCTCCCCACGAAGCTTAATTTGTTCCTATTCGACGAAAGCTCCAATTGGAATTTTTTCGAGTTTCCCCGATTTCAATAAAACTGGCTCGGAGGTTACCTTTTCGGCGCTGGTCGGTATTTACCGAAAACTTGGAACCCTACCTACACTCTAAGAAACGCTTGCGCGTCTACTAACCCGCAAAACACTCAAAGATCCAATATTTTTGATCTACAAAATCATCTCAGCAACTGATGAGGTGGAAGATCTGTTTAGACATCAATATTAAGTCTGCGCTGTGTCTTACAAAATGCAAGCACGACGCTCTGCATTGCGTAATGCCACAGCCCAGACTTAATTTTGAGGTCTAAACCGATGTTCCGCCTCATAATTCGCTGAGCTGATTTCGCAGATCGCAGAGATTAGCTCTTTGAGCGTTTTGCGGGTAACTAGACTCTCAGAAATTTCTTAGAGTGCAATATGGTTCGGAACACTTGGCATCCTCACATGACAAGTTTTGGTAACAGACTGCTTTCAAGGTCTCGTCATTGGGCACGAATGTGTGCTTCTCGCTGAGATCCAATGGTTGACTATTTGCGTGCTCTGCTACATACGAGAAACGCTGACTTTGTCCTTGAAGAGTACGCAGATTATTCGAGAAGATACAGTAGACGCGTCTTAACCAATACTTAATCGTACATATATTACCTTACACTTTTGAATATGCCGGAACGCGTAGGCCAGTCGAGCTAGCCCTGCTCTGTTGTGGCACTGCCTAGATCAGGGTTTGCCTGTCGCACATTGTCAGAGCTTAAAAAAGGGAAACATTTTAAGTGATGAACCGTAAAAAAGAAAAGGGGGCGCGGCACTTAAAAAAAGTTTGTTTTTGTCAGTGGGAAGTAACAGCGAATTCCACTGATAAAGCGATAGCTCAGTATGCTTTTTTTTTATTGTGAGTTGCGATTCGTAGAACATCGACCTTGTCCGATAAGCATATGATGGCACACAGTTAATAAAAGGCAAGCAGCCTTTTTATATATATATTTTTTTTAGTATATGGCGTGGTAGTGGTGGTGGTGGTGGAGAGGAGGGGGGGGGGTGGTTGGGGGGAGGGGAGGGGGGGGGGGCGTCAGGTTGTTTAGGGAGCCGCAAGCCGGCGCTTGGACCCCGAAGAGCCGCATTAGGTTCTCGAGCCGCGCTTTGGCCGTGTCTGGCATGGATATATCTTTCAACACAGGAGAAATTCGCGACCAGAATCACGGGCCGGCTATATTATAAGCGCTTTAGTGCTAAAAGCAGAACGTCGATATTTGCCTCTTTTTTACTTATTGTTTTAACGGTTTTACAAGTAATCGTTACAAGCGTCAACTCTATATGTAACGGTTATAGCGTTTACGAATGGGTTAGTTGGAAGTTCATTTCAAGCTCAGTTTTAAGTCAGCGCCATCTTTGTCTTCCGTCGTCTACTCTGTCGGTGTCCCTGCGCTGGCTTTTACCCGTAAAAATAAAAGCCGGAGGAACAAGCGCGAACTTGCAACAGGGCCAGCCAATTAAAAATCAGGACGAAATTTGTCACTTCGTATCTCTTGCATAAGCCGCAACTAGAACGTTAATTTTCTAACCTCCAACTCCGGCCGCAAAAGTACGATTCAATTACATTCGCGCAGAACTCAATCTCTCATACAGCTTTTGCGACCGATCCGTTCTCGGAGAAAGGAAGAATGTCCTCACCGGAGGCGCATTGATCCAACTTCGTTTATTCCGGGAGACGACACTCAAACATCCCCCCTCTCCCTCTTCCCCCCTCATGCCCCCCCCCCCCCCCCATACACACGCACACACACATAAGAAAAAAATCAAAAAGTACCGAAAGTTTGCAGCGACGACAGGCAAGATCGGAGGAAAGACTGATGCGCCCCGAGCTAGAAATGTTCATTCGCAATTTTTCCTCCTCCTGGCTTGGTGTTCCTCATCTTTGACTCTACGGACCGCTAATTGGACGGGACACTAATTCCGGCCATGCAAATGAATTCGAGCGTAGCGCGCGTGCGGGCAAAAAAGAGAGAGAAAAGAAAATACTGCCTACGTGAGCTGGGTGTGGGGAAAAGAACTCCTCGGGCGCTGTCGTCTAGAATGCGGCTCCGTTCGGGAAATTAGCTTCCCGACGCATCGCGCCATCGCAGCGTAAGAAAATACTAGATTGAGGTGCGCGACAAAGCCGCCGCGTAATCAATCGGAGTTGTCTTCTGTTATTAGTATTATTATTTTTTATTTGGAGTTAGGAGTTGTCTCATTCGACGGAGTTTGTTCGCGACTTGAATTCACCCTTTATTTTATTTTATTAGAGCTTAGTTTCTCTCTCTCCCCCCCCCCCCCCCCCCCTCTCTCTTTTGTTGCAACAGAAAGGAGCGGTTGCAGCATTACAGCACAAATTACGCCATACATTGTGATTTTGAGTTTATGGTGTGTGCGTAAATCTGTGAATATGAGGGTGTGTGAATACGACTAATGTTGTTAAGTGTGTTCAGAGCCCGGGCATCACTTTATTTAAATGCATGTTTATCGCCCAAGTTATTTTTTTGATTTCAGTCAAGTATGTCACTGTTTGAGAAGCAAAAAGTGATCAACAATGAAAAGGGGATCAAGTGTAGAAGCAAAGGTAGATCGTGTACGTTTTTAAGCCAAACCGTTCTTTTTGTGGAGCAAGAGTGTTGTGATCTGCTTGACACGGTTTTCGATTGTTGTAGTTAAAGGTCCACGTGCTGTGCAGGAAACAAGACAAGCAGGCATTACTGCTTTTAAAATAAACCCCCTTTTTTTAGGGCAGGAATAAAAAATATATTTTGCGTGACGCTGTTTTTAATTGTTGTGATTAGCAAATTGTTGTGTGTATGTTTATACAGCCGGAAATGGACCTTTTCCGAGAAGCGTTCTGCGCACGCGCGAGCGCCCGATGCCAAGCGGTGGAAGTCGGCACGAAAAATCGAGGAAATTCGGAAGGAGGCTGTGGATCAGCGAGTAGTACACGTAATTGCAGCAGATATATAATTGTGTTACACAAAAAAAAAAAAGTGAAAGCCGTTTACAACTCCCTGTAACGCCGAATTGGAGCGCAGCTCTTGAGGAGGAGGAGTGAAGGGTACTGAGGGGAGGGTAGACCCCTCCTCCTTCTCCTCCTCCTCCCCTCATTCTTTAATATGCTTTGGGGGGGGTTACGTGACCTCGGGGGGGGGGGTATCACGTGACTTCGGGGAGGGGGGTCACGTGACCTCGGGGAGGCGTGACCTGGGGGTCACGTGACCTTCAAAGTGTCACGTGGGGTCATCTTAAGGTCACGTGACCTTGAGATGACCTTGGGAGGGGTCACGTGACCTTGGGGGTCACGTGATCCCAAGATGGCCCCACGTGTACCCTTCAGGGGGTCACGTGACCTTGAGATGACCTTGGGAGAGGTCACGTGACCTGGAGGGGTCACGTGACCTTGGGGTCACGTGACCTTGAGATGACCTTGGTTACGCCGACGCCGACGGCGACGCCGACGCCGCTCAAGCCGGGAACGGGCCCCTAAGAGCTGCGCTCTAAAAAAGAAAGCGGACGGAAAGAAAAACACGACGTTTGGGTGGACTCTGCGGATTTACCTCTTTAAAATCGCGTTGGGCACGCGACGCAGCTCAGAGAGCGAAGCAAGTGGTAGGGTAGCTCCCATTATCGATTGGTAGCGCAGGTAGGTCACTTCATCGATTTTTAGTTTGTGCAGCCACCGCCTGGTGCCGTCGGTATTTGGAAAAGGTCCATTAGTCTGCCTCAGTGGGCGCCTGATGTCTCAGCTGTAGATGAGCAATTCAGCCAGTGCGGTACAACCGCTAGCCTGGGGTCTTTAACGTGCACCACGCAGTTGTGATACACGACCGTATGCCGGTACGATGCTCATCCAGATCGAAACGGGCAGGGGCGGAAATTGAACCCAGGATCCCTTGGCTCTGCAGCGCGAGCTTTCGCTCCACGAGCTCCGAGCTGGTGTGCGATAGACCACTCGGCCACCGATCTCCCCTTGTTGTGATTAAATTTCCACGTAATCTACAGGGAAGAAGACGAGCGGGCATCATTGTTAGGATATGCACTGAACCAAATTTATTTGTCTAACACGTGCAACACGCTTCTGAATACGTGGGTTCCCGAATGGGTAGGGAGTTTCGGTCGGTTGTTTCGACACCTCCGATAACGAAACCCGATAAAGGTGCGATGCACGCGCAAATGCGCCTGCTGAGTATCGGGTATCGTTATCGGAGTCATCGGAACGATCTACTAAAACTCCCTTCTAATTCAAGGGAGCAACCTAATGTAGGTACATACTAAAGAATGCATAAGCTTCCACCGTTTACGTTCGAATGTTTAGAGTAATATTATAATGCCCTTGTGGTTCGACCGCACTCATTGGGATGTAAAGAAGGCAAATAATGGAGTTTACGCTGAGCATAGGAAACGTACCGCTTATTGCAAGTGTCTTCCTCATCGCCCCCCCCCCCCCCTCCCCTCCCACTCCCTCCCAGCACTGTGCGTCCGGAAACAAAGATTTTCAGAGCTCCACTGGTCGACGCAGCGTAAAGAGTCCCCTCCCCGTATGCTGATTTATCTGCGGGGAAAGACAAGACGTAGTACGACGCAGAGGGAGGAGGGGGGGGGGGGGGGGGGTTCCAAGGGAAGGCGGAGAGATTAAATGACACCACCCCACCGCTTGATTTGATTAATAAGATTGACACCAGAACTCCTTTATCCGGCGGGCACCTACGTCGCGAGCTGCCGCGGTTCACGAGAGCACGTCATACTATTTGGCGGACATGCGCGTTAACGAATACCGTTTTAGTCTTTCTGCGAACATCGTCCTACCCTGTGGGGCTGTTCGATAAATGCCTTTCACTCGGTGTAATTGAAGTCATGTTCATGGGAGGCGCGTTCAAACCTTGACAGCTCGTCTTTATTTTTTTTTCGTGTTTTTTCTTTTTACAAAAACTTGGCAAACCAATTCTTTTCGGGAAAAGATAAAGAAAAAAAAACAAAACATAAACGTTTGTTTAGGTGACATGTCTCGTTCCAATTTGGGTATTGACAGCCCTTGAAGTTGACTAGCACGCTGTTTGCAGATGAGGTAAAACCAAACATCGCAAAGAGATATATATATATAGATATTAAGAAGAAAACACATTTTCCGCTTACGTAATGCCAGACAAGTTTTGCCTACAGAAAATCTTTCAAAACCTAAATATATATTCGTGTTGATACTTTATTATTTATTTTCGGCCTGATACAAGTGGCCATTACGGTTCTGGGATACACGTTTTGCTGCACGACGTGTATAAGCTCTGGCAGTTCCAGGTTATTGGGCTGTCAAACGACTGTCCCAAACAGCGGGTTGGGTCTCCGAGGAGCGGCATCGATTAATCGACGGTCCTTACTCATTACATGTATTGATTCGCAAGCAAGCTAATCGTGTCGTTGGAGGAAGAACTCTTTTTCTGGGTCGTTCGCTCGCACTGATGGGATTTGCCGGTTAGTTAGATCGGGTGTAATACAATTCTTTTAATCGTGAGTACGCGGAGAGGAATGTCGGCTCCTGCTAATTATACCCAGAATCATTCTACCTATAAAAATGACTGAATGTCTTATTGTATAGATATCTAGCCATATATCATACAACCACGTTCATGGGTGTCATCTCAAATCATGCAAAATCTGAAATAAACCGATTGCCTGTAGGCTGTTTACCTTTCTTTTTTTTTTTTCAACAACATATAGATATGGGAACATAAATGCGCGGTTTGGACGCAACGCCATGCCGCACGCAGTAGGGTGGTTATTTCTAATTATACCTCATCAACGGTGCCACTTCTGCGCAGCAATATTAACACTGTAACGCTCCGGAAGCAACACTAGCAGTGAGTAACCACAAGCATGGCGGACCAAAGCCATGGCAGGAACTTCGGAGTAGCTCCTTATCGCTAAAGGCTGGGGGACGGACAGGCCGGAGACCGGGTTTGGGCTACACGGTGACGATGTTTAATGAGACATGGATGATGGTCTAGCGTTGGTCAGTCTCATTCTGCCTCCGCTGCGCGTGTCCGCAGATCCCCCTTTTATAGCGTCACCGGCGGGATCCTGGGGTGATTGGAGGTGACTGTCTGCATCGATGAAAATGAGGTCCAACAGCCGCTGTCATTGGCCCGGAGGTTTGTGGCTTCGGAGCGGCAGCTTCTCTCCATGTCAGAGAACCGTGGCTCTCCTGAATCGTTAAAATTAATATTATTGCTATTATTATTACTAACGAGGAAGACAAAGACCCATTGACGTCTGTGATATCGGAATAGGTTCAAAGACCCGGGTCTCGGTTCTTCGAGAGGGTCTTCGTCGACCGATGGTGTTGCGGACCGTCCCTCAAGTGTGCTGTAGTTGGAGCACGGCCTCGGCGGGGTTAGGAACGTAACATTAAATCACCAAAGTGACATATAACTTGTAAATAAATAACTATACTTTTTATATGATAGGAATTAAACCGGTCCTCGAAACGAAGAACCGTCCGGAAAGTAAACATAGCGATGTTCATGACCCGCTGGCAACATAACACAACGGCCTTTGCAGGACTACGATTACGGTGGTGATACACTAGTTCCATCTATGGCCACTGACTTTTTTTAACCATGTCAATTTAAGGAATTGATAAAAAAATTACCAAAGCTTAGTAGTAAGTACAAGGCCCGAGGTATGGCCACTCGTTTTTTTTATATTAAAATTATAAATCATGCGTATCTACGTTTATTGTATTTATGCTAAAAACCTTACAGCATTGTAATTTATAAGTTTACCTACGAACTTGGTCTTAAGCTTTTACTTCTCCCTAGACAGGAAAGGGTCTCGCAGAAACAACCGGTTTCAATTATAAAGCGGATAGTAAATAGTGAAACATATCAAAACACTAGTTTTAACCGTTAAAATTACAAGGAATGACCCTAACATACTGTTTCCAATAAAAACAAAAATTGGCGATGCGAAAGGAAATTAACATTGCGATTTTATTTAGGTTAATTTAAAACAAACTACTCTATAAACGTGTTAGAACATTATAGAATACATCACAACACGCAACAAACATTGCGGTGTGATGCTGCAAAGCCAATAAATCCCAATTCAAATAAACAATATTGAGGTTCAAGGTACGTAGAGAAGGCGTGAGCATAACGACTGCACGTCCAGTTATCAAGAGTTTTTTTTTTTTTTTTTTTTTTTGGTACAGAGGGAACATTTTACGGTGTTCACGCGGCCCCAGCTATTCATGTCCAAGTCGCATTTTTCCATGAATTGTCACCCGTTACTTCCTCTCCCTCTCGCTTTGTTTTCGCTCCCATAGTAACGAATGTTTGCTTAAATTGTGCCGATGTGCTCGAGGGTACATCGATTAGCTGGAAACTTCAGTGACGTTTTTTTGTGAACATCTTGAAACAAAGACAGTTTTCACGAAGTAGCAGAAAGCGACTTGAAACGAAAGTGTTCATATACGGGGCCAGGAAACGACACATGTTTTTCCTTAACAGATATACTATTTTTTCACCCTCATTCCGAGTCACGTAGTTTCCATATCCCTTATGCGGAACGGAAAAAGTCAAGACAAGGCAACAGAAAACAAGAAGGAAAAAAGAGACAGGCACGACAAAAACAATAATTAGTGAGTGTCTCGAGTTAAATGCGTACGCCTTCCAGCTAGTGGCGTAGATGAGAGGAAAGCGATATGTTCCCACCTATTTGACGTTGCCAGATGGACAGGGGTTAGATAAGAAAGTAAACTGTTTTCTCTTTTTCTCCTTATGCATTCGCTTAGTCCACACAAATTCGAGAATATCGCTACTCAAGAAGGTGTTTAGTTTTACATGTTTTTAGAGCTAAAGAAGTCTTGACATTTTCTTTACTGATTCGCTCTCAATGAAACTCAGGGCCATAATAACCCCGATACGTAAAATGCAGGACAAAATCAAAAACCAGTCTAACAAGATATGGCAGCTAAGGCGGCGCATATTTCTCTTAATTTCTACCTTGTTCTGATATCCATTTTTTTTCATACATGTCAGATGTTTGTTACGACATGTACTTTTGAAATCTGGCTTGTTGCTTAATATTAGGTTCTAATCGGGTAGGAAAGGGGGGGGGGGGAGGGGGGGGGGGGCGCCGCCTGTTGAACAGCAGCTGCTTACTCAACACCTCGCAGTTCTCAAGGGTATCAGCACTCGGGCTTATATTTTCAGAGAAGCTCCTCCTTTTACTTTGTTCGCGCCATCATATTTCCACCCGTAAATGCACGCGGTCGGAGTTAAAAGCTTCGTCTTAACAATATTGTTTAAACATTTATAGCTCTAGATTTACCATTGTAATGATAAAAATGCTCCATCCGTTCAAACAAAAAGAAAAAGCCGTTTGATTAAGGCGAATTTAAACATGCCTGAACTATACGTGTTCCAAAAAACATAAGAAAAAAAAAAAGACAATGTTCCGGTCAATTTTATAAAAATTAAATCGAGAGGTTTCTCGATTAAGTGTTTTTTTATGATTTATTTTATTTTTTGAAGCATTAACAAAATTACCGTGGTTGTTGTGCGAGGTCACTGGTTTCTCTCGCAAACACTCCGCCGGCGGTTAAAAGCTTTAACTTTAAGGGCAGCCAATGGAATACAAACAAACGAACCTCCATAATTGGACATAGCAAACTCCTCTCTTCCCCCCCTCCCCCCTTTCTCGGTGTCCTTCCCCTTCTGGCAAACATTAGACCCTTCCATTCCTTTTATGCTCTCTTATAAGTTTACGTTCCTCTAACTTCCTTGGATGGGAAAGAAATTTAAACTAAAAGTATTAAAAAAAGCGGTTCAGCCCACGCACTCAATTTAACTACAAAGTGCGGATAAGGCTCTAGTACATTAGATTATATATAATATATAAAAATCTTCAAATGCTTCAGCGATTAATATAGATAAACCTCCGCTCGGCAAGACGAACTCTTACAGATATAAACAGGAGTATATTTTTAGATAAATTCTTTTCTAAAATTTAGAATTTCAAGTTATACGGAGCAAAGCTGCGGGCTAAGGCCAGTGAGTAAAATTTAAATCGCAATGCAGCCAAGATTACAGTATATCACTGCGCTCTTTTGTTTACTTTTCATAAACTCTTTTTGCGACGTTTGTAAAAAAAAAAAAAAAAAAAAAAAAAGGACTGTGCCAGCTTAGAAATTAGCAGTGTAACCATTTTAGCCACATCTCTGAAACTAACCACTATTAACACGAAAATGCGGTGCCGTCAACGTTTGAGCATTGCTTAATACGCCTGAATGGGAGCACATTCATTACAGACGCTGTTGGTGAATCAACACGTTAATCAAATTTAAACTGTTTAGTACGTGGGCTGCTGTAGCATTTCGTATATACACGACTGATTGCCCCGCTATTAATGAGCTAGACTCGTATGCCTACATTACCACAGAGCACTTGGAGTATTTTGATCTGCGAATGAATAAAGATGATGTTCCAAAAACTCATTTTATTCCGGTTACGTTGCATAGACTAATAGAGTGTTACACTTCCATAAAAAATAACCAAAACAAAATCTATCAAGTCACGTGAACCTTTTATGACAATTAATATTCGCTCTCGCTGCAAGACCGGCGTATAAACTCGCAAGTTTGTCTCACAAGGTCAAACGGCTCTGTCATCACTCAAGACGGGTTCACATTGGGCCTTCCTGACTGTGGGCAAGAATAAGCTACGCAAGCATGCCTTTTATAGAAGAACAAAGAACTCAGGTACTGAAGGAAAAAAAAGAGAAAAAGAGAAAGCGAAAACACTAAGCCTGGTTCTCGCAGCAGCAACTCCCCGCTGGATGAGTGATTTGTTCCGCCCTCGGGGGCGACCAAGAAAGTCGGGGAAGACGAAGCCTAACAAATTGAGCGATCCATCAGCGAGCAGTGAGTGTCCCCATCTTGCGCGGCATCCCGAGCCTGACGGGTTCCTCATCACATCCAGCAGCCCGACAGGGTGAGTCGCCTCAGAATAGCGGTGTTACTTCCGAAATACCGCGACAGCAGGTCTAGCCAGCATCAGCGAAGAGACCAAAAGGCGGACCATATATGGGCAGAAGACAGCGCTGCCTCCTCGGAACGAAAAACAAATTGTAGCAACCGGCTGGCTGGGTTTCCTTCGTTTCACTCTTCTTGTCGCCTTGTGCTTCTTTTCAACCTAAGATGGACTGGAGCGGGCGCTACGAACCATAGGTGGTAAGCCGACATTCAGAAAGTGTCACATGAGTTTCCAGTCGGGCGCAGAAGAGCGTGGAGGGGAAGTCACGTGGCACAGTCACAGAACCCGACTAGCGGTGCGATAGCGATGTAGCATCCCTTGCACGCCATTAACTACGATGAGTAGGTCCGTTGCCGACATTGGAGAGTTTTAGTAGATTGTTCAGACGACTCCGCTTACGGTATTCGATACTCCGCCGAAGCCTTTGCGCATGCATCGTTTCGTTATCGGGTATCGTTATCGGAAGTATCAGGACGATTAACTAAATCTCTCTATTAACGAACCGCCCAAGTCAATGCTTGGCCGGTAGCAGACCATGTGACTTGTTGATCCACGTACACCAGTGCCAGATCACAAGATCCCATGATGTATATACGCGACTTGTGATCAGATCGGCGAGTTCGCAGTATTAGCCGTGGTTCACATTACGTCAAAGTCAGGCTCGAAGGAGGTGAGCGTTTTAGTTTTGGCAGTGTGCGAGACTGCAACCGTTGATAGAGCTGAGGTTCAATGTCCCATGACCGTTTTGAATGACACCGACCGACTGAAAGTGACTTCTTCCGGAATCATCTCTTAGGAATCGGACAGCAACGCAGTGCAAGTCTTGGCTGGAATGCGGTTGACTTCGAACAGCTCAGCGAATGACGACGCCGAAGTAACATGTGTTTAGACCAAACACCGCAGTCTGAGTTGTCACATTAAGCACTGCAAGCGCGACGTTTTTCATTGCCTAATATCACGACTTAGACAGCGTTTTTTGGTCGAAACATATGTGTCGGCATCATCATTCGTTGAGCTGCCTCCGTGAGTTGCGGTGATCGGTTATCTAAGTGTTGTACGGGAACGTAGACGCACACGCTTTTCTTGTAGTGTAGTACATTACTCACATTTGGTTGATCTTTCACTCTAGAGAAATCTGCTCATTCTCGTATTACCAAAGTCATTCTTATTCTTTATTCAAAGATTATTCCGCAGTGCCCGGAGACGTTATTACAAAGGGATTAGAGTTTTGAAAAAAAAAAAAATCTTCATTTGTAGAGCGCACGTGGTCTTCAGTCAACCTATTCTATTCTGCAATGGTTTTAACAAAAAAAGAATTCGCATACGTGTTTGTCCTGGCGTGATACTCACAAATTTAAAAAAACGTGATCAGTCCGCCTAGAAACATAATGTGGGCGTTTTAAATATAATTATCGGTTAATACCGGTCTTATTATTGTATATAAGAAATAAAAACTTCAATCTCAACTTTTTTCGTCGGGAGGAAAGTAGTTCCCACTTCAATTCTCTTTTCATTTTGGTGCAGCTCTCCCTCCGCCCATACCGATCCAGGACAAGCCTAGCATTTCTGTTTTGAATTCTGTCTAATTTCTCTATCAAGGTTATTTACGAAGGGTCCCAGACGGCACAGGTATAATCAATGATATTGTAGTGAGTGCGCAGGCGAGCTGGTGGAAATTAACCATTCTGATGTTAGCCTGAGACTGAGGCAGGAAAAGAGGAAGTTTCAAAGTAGAAGAAAAAAGGAACAGTCGAGGATACGTCTCTATCCAAATGATGTAGTCCCTGTGCCGCTTGAAATCACCTCCCACCAGGAGCTCCCAAAGTCTTTCGGAAGCGCTGCGTATTTCTTTGATCCGGTGACTTGAGGTTTCTCTGTACGCCTTGAGGATCCTCTTCTTGCCGCTCCAATGGCCCCCCGATGCTGACAGATGTTTGAATGCGGCGACTGGGACGTCGACTGGCGGAGCTGGAGGCCGAGGTTGCATATTTCGGCATCTGCCTCCGAAAAAGGTTCGTGGACCCAGCTGCATTCAAACATTTGTCAGCATCGGGGGGCCATTGGAGCGGCTAGAAGAGGATCCTCAAGGCGAACAGAGAAGCCTCAAGTCACCGGATCAAAGAAATACGCAGCGCTTCCGAAAGACTTTGGGAGCTCCTGGTGGGAGGGGATTTCAAGCGGCACAGGGACTACATCATTTGGATAGGGACGTATCCTCGACTGTTCCTTTTTTCTTCTACTTTAAAACTTCCTTTTTTCCTGCCTCAGTCTCAGGCTAACATCAGAATGGGCACAGGTATATTCTAAAAAAGGTCTCACACATGAGAAGTACGCGGTTTTCTTCAAATCAGGTTGGGAGCATTTAAAATTTCTTTAAATAAAATTGAGCGCCCTGACAGTTTTCACGATCACGTCATCAAAATGAGCGTTCCATGAACAGTCGGTTGATAGAGTGACACAAAGGTACTTAGACGAATATTTGTTACTCATTGAGTGTTTTCTATCCGGTAGAGACTTTCAATTTTTAACCTCGCAAACCTTCAAACCAAACAATATAATCGCTCATCTTATTCAAAACTACATCTATACTTTCTACCCAAGTTACGGCAACTCTTGACTAACGTAGCTTCTGCGTCCATTGGAGCAGGTGAAAACAACGTTCTGTTGATTTTTATGGCTTACTGCATCATGGCTAGAGGTTGAGAACGGATCATAAACGACAGCAACTTTAGCCAAACATTTTCAGAGACGTACGCGATAAATCTTCAGGAAACATTTGGTTTAAAAGAAATCTCTTGACACGATTTTTCAGGGGCCTTCATGAATTATTTTTTTTTCTTTTGCCCGTATCGGGTTCTAGGTTAAGAGCCCAGTAAATGACTCACTTCAATCCCGCGTTTGTTCCCTTCTGCCTGGTTTTTCCTACGCATGCGACGAGGCTTTTTCAAAGGCAGAAAGCTCGCACTGGAGGCGGAATGTCTGTTGGGTTCTTAGCATGTCACCAACTAGATCATGACATAACCCTTTAGAAAATTATGACACAAATGCACTTACCGATGAGGTGTCCTCAAAATCATACCGCAAGAAGCTGACAGTAACGTATGTGCATACAGAAATCTTCTTACCTGGAAAGAGAAAGAGAAAGAAAGAAAAACGTTAGGTTGATTGTCAGAAAATCTTGAAACTTGATGAAAAACAACAAATTCAGAATTCCATTCAGAAGCCAAAAATCTTTTCTTTTTTATTTAGATATTTTTTTCTATTTAAAGAATACTGCTCAGGGCCGGTTGCACCAACGCCGCTTACCCTAACCCAAAGCGGCACTTTCCTAAGCCGGTTTTGCGCCCTAAACCGAGCTCAGGTATGTACGGGTTTAAATTCCGGTTGCACCAACGTTAAGCCTGCTTTACAGACGCGCCCCTAGCTAAACGATGGATTTGCGTAGGAAATCTAGGGACAAACAGAGCGAACTAGGGAACGCTCAAAGGGACGAATACGATTGGCGGAGAGGAATCACGTAATGTAAACAAAAAAAAAACAAAAAAAAAAAACTGCCGTAGTAGTCGTCGTCGACGTCTGCTTTTCGCTGTATTTCTTCGGTGAGTAACAAATTAAAGGTCTCCAAATTCAATCATTTTTTCGTTTAACTTTCAATAACAGAAGTCAAATCTTCAAATAAACACGAATGCTCTTTATACCTGTGATTGTGTGTTTAATGTCGGTTGATAACAGGATATTTTGACAGAGGTAGTAGTTTTCGTGCTCACAATTTGAGGTGAAGGAGCCATCGGGGACTCTACTGGCTACATCGCTGAAGACAAAACATCACCGATATAAGTAGGCAGGTAAGATGACTACTAAAATCAAGTCAAGCCTGAGACCGATGAAGTTCAAAACAGTGACGAACTCGCCACGGCAGCTGCGAAAATGCCCGGAAATCGTCGAATAGAAGTCGTCGAGAAGTCAGGTCACGAGGCCTTGCATCGACGGTACTCGTTGCTATCAGCAAGGTGACAGAACTGCACTGTACCGTCGTTGAACATCCGCTGCAGCCTCAAACGGACTTCAGTTTCACACTGTCGAGTTCAGAAAAAAAACTCTCACTAGTACATCACATCGTGCCGATAAGAACAGTCGTCTCTTCGCATCGCCTGCCCCAGCCTGCCCCAATACAGCAATGAACGAATCTAGCTTAGTAGTCGTTACGATTTGTCGTCGCCACGAATGAAAGATATAAAGCAAAATACTCTTAAAAAATCGCGATCACCAAAAACATTACGGTTCTGAAACGATACAGTTTTCTGAAGCCAAGATTCTACTCGCGAGATTAGGAAGATTCACTGAAGATTGTCTCAAAACTCAGAAAACGAAAGAAATTAAATTTTCGTTGTTTTATTACTTAAAAGCTCCGCAATCTAATGCGAACGGCAGAGGTGTCGACAATCAGCTGATCGCCGAGATCATGTACTGCCACTTTTTAACGCGCCGATCGAATTGAAGGATACGTGCTGCAAGTGTAAATGAACAAGGTGGTAGATAACAATACGTTACGGTTATGCGAAAATTAGTAAGTACATACGAATAAGCTCGTTGACAGAAGAACCAACGGGAAGACAGACGTGAGCCCCGTGAGCCCCACAGACCCACAGCTCCGTACGTATCTCGATTAGGGCTAACACGCCCTGACAGTGGAGAGCCGACTTGAAAACGGGTCGATAAACACTTCACGCGACAATATTTTACATCCTTGTCACAATCAAAGGTCATTTTGTCGAGAATTTCACGCTGATGTAGCCTAAAACAATTTGCACAACCAATTTCGTCCACCGCGTCGACCGCGACAAACCAGCCGCCATATTTTTAATCCAGGATTAAGAAACAACCAAAAGCAAAGCGCCAAATGTTGAGCACTCAAGTTAAGCGTAGTTTAGTGCTAGGTTTAGCGATAAGCGAGTTTGGTGCAACCGAACGAAACCGAAACTAAGCTTAGGTTCCCGGCTAAGCTCCGCTTTGCGCTAAGCGGCGTTGATGCAACCGGACCTTAGTGTTGCATGAGTCACGGATTAACTGCGTAATATTTGAAGATAATTTTGATTGTTACTAAAGACCACGTTTAAATAAAACATTCTGTATAGACAGGCATCGAAGCTTTAGCTTTGATAGAACTGCACTACAACTGCACTACAACTTGTGAAAAGGCACAACGAGCGCGAGCTTTCTCTAAGTCAGCACATCAGAAACCTAACTACTGAAGATTTTAACATTTTTTAAAGCCCTATATATAAAAGCAGACATAGTTGAAAACAGGTAGCAGACCTTTCATTCTTGCGGGTGTAAATATAAAACAGAACTAAACAAATTGCGAAGATTTGTGAAGCTCGAAGCTTAGGCTTGCTGGTGTAATATGAATTGAATCGGTGAGAACAGCGCACACAAAACATGACCACGAGAGAAAAGAGCACACATGCAAAGCTGACTTAGTATAATTATGTTGCCTTTGTTCCTTTTTAAGTATTTTATTAGATAGTTTCCCCCTCCAAACACACCCACAAACACACGCTTCCCCGATTTGCAACCCTTTGACCTGATGCGTAAATTGGCAACGCAAAACGTAATTCCTATTTCAAACGGGGAATGAACTGACACTGATTTCAATGGATGAAAGTATCATCAACTAAACACTCGTTGAATAAGTGGTCGGATATACGTATGAGCAAAACTACAACAACAACAAAAATGCTTTTCCGCTCTTTGATTTTCAAATCAGTTCTCAAACGCCGGGATTACCGGAAAAGCCTATCAACACGTGGTTTTTTTTCGTTCCTGTGATAGCATTGAAAACTTTCCCAAGCTCTACCAGTATGCACGCTGGATGCACCACCAGGGGACAGCAGCTGCTAGTGCCAAAGGGCAGTTCCTGGAAGCGCCGAGACAATGGGGTCCCAGATGAACAATGCCCGCGCGTGCAACGGACGGAAGGGGGGAGCTCGCTAGATTTACTCCGCGGTTTATTTATTTCGAGAGAATGTGTTTAGTTGTCCGCGAAGAAAACTCGGTAAATGGCCGGAATTACCACATAGCTCCGTCGTATACACAGCTCTTTTGCCTAAACATTCACGTCAACCAGCGTTTCGTCCCAAAAAAAGAAAAAAGAAGAAAAAAAACGAAACGTAATTATTACCGGAACGCTAGATGCTCCTCTCGCTGTTGCCTTTGCGGGCGCGCGGACGTGCGCATTTCCGGGTTTGGAGTCTGCGAACGCATTTCCGGTCACGGCTTTCATTTCCGCCCCGGGAACGTGGAAGAAGTTTTAGCGCCTCCGCGAAAGCCGCTAACGAACGCTTCTACCACCCTGTACTTACGAAAGTATAGTAGACCGAATTCGAATTGGCCATCTCTTGATCGAGCTTGATTAGGTTTCCGTCCATGACATACCCGGTTGGCGAAAGGACAAAGTCTGAAACTGTAACTTTCAGGTTTATTAATTCAGTGTTGGCAAAATTCGTAACATGTTCGCAAACTAAAAAAAAAAATAAAAATAAAAAGCTAGTTAGACGTTTTTTTCAAAGAAATCTAATACAGTAGAATCGTTGTTTCATTGAAGACAGTATATGATCATTGCAGCCCGCTGAGGATGTCTAAGATGACGTCATTGACAGTTTAAGAAACTGAAGGCGTGGAGAGTTTTAAGCATCTCATTATCAGATGCACCTACTGCTCGTGCGCAGAGACCAAATCCGGGAGAAGGGAAGCACGTGCTCCCGGTCCCTTTGACTGCGTAGCCAGATGGGGCTTTAACCTGAATGTAGGGAATCTTAAAGGGGTACGGCAACGAAATTTTTGCTCTTATATCTGTGTTTAGATGTGGTCTATGCTGTGCCGGCAGCCCAGAAACTCTAGTCTGGACTAGCGCTCCTGGGCTGACGGCAAAAATTTCAAGAAAACTAATTTTAAAGCGAATGAACAGAGGTTGAGCCTAGTGGCGCTCTGTGAAGCTCAATTCACATGCCGTCACGTCACGGTCCTCTAAGAAGCAGCGCCAGTTCGCTGCACTCGCTTGTGGAGTTACTTAGTCCTGAATGTTACTTGTAGGAAAACTCTAACCCCTTACTAAATTGCATAGACGTTTTGCAGGAGCTGTGCGTGGGTGCCGCCACAGCTGCCATTCAGTTTTTAGAGCGCAGCTCTTAGGCGCCCGTTTCAGCGTTTCGCGGCGTCGCCGTCGGCGTATCCGCTCCACTAAAATTGGTGTTGAAGTCACGTACGTGAGGTTAATTTTCCCGCTAAATCTAACGGAGAAATAGCGGAGAAACTGAATTTGTTCACGGGTGACGTGACACGAAGTCATGTGACGTCATTTTCTCCCTCTAAATTTAGTGGGGAAACTGAATTCGGGTTTCGGTCACGTGGCGTCTATTTCCCCGCCAAATTTAGCGGAAACATCTTCGCTAAATAGGAAGTTTTCGTAGATCGCTTTCGCTGTCCCGTAGAGCCCTCAGCAACCCGCTACAATACCCGGAGCAACCCGCTACAATACCCGGAACTCTAGAATCAAGGCCATCGGCGCGCAGGCGCACTAGCAACTTCTTCGTTGCGGAGGGCTTAGCGGAGGGGGAAACGTGGTCTACGAAAACTGCCTAATATTAGGGAGTTGTAGTAGATCGTTTTTCTCCTCCGCTACGGTATCCCCGAAGAAAACGCCGCAATTGCGCATGCGCGCCCCCAGCCTTGTCTGCATAGTTCAAGGTCTTGTGGCGGATTACGGAGCGCTATCCGGGTGCTTAGCGGGTTGCGGGAACGCTCTACTACAATTCCCTACTAGAGGAAGGTTTAGCGGGAAAGTTTAACGCGAGGAGAGGAGGAGGGGAGGGTACGGAGGTGGAGCATACCCTCCCTTCCGTACCCTCTCCTCCTCTTCCTCAATCGCTGCACTCTAATTTCGCATACAAAGGTATATAAACGTCTTTCATTTTTTCGTTACCTCTTATTTCGTTTACTTCACCCCATCATTACCATAGGAGCCCAGCTAGGTTATTGTCGTTTTTGATTCCACCCTGTGTGGAGGCTCGTCAGCGCTCGTTTCAGTGCCTCGGTATCTTGTAAGACAAGAGAAGGTCAGCAGTGGCGGCTGTAACCTGGCGCTCGTGCACGGCGTCTATGTGCTAAGGCTTCAACAGTGCTGTCCGTAACGGGCATTCCACGCTATGGAGATTGCCGTTTTGTGCAGACGGTAGGTAGGAGTTTGATCTGATGGTGTCGGGGACCTCTGCCAGGACAACCATACCACTCGTGCCACACGGATGCACTGTGAATAAAGCGGTCAAATATACCACCCCGGCGAAAATCTTATATATATATATAGCTTGCACGTGTCGCCATTGCACGGTTATTTCTTCTTACCTGTTCCCTCGAGCGACTACTTCTGCCGTGTGAAACCAGCATGGTGAAGCGAACGCTCCTGGTACAGGAAATTCCGGCATGGCCGCGAATGACGCTACGGACAAGCTACGTAGCGGCCGTGGGGTGTACAGTCTTCGGAGAATACTAAAGGCGAGATTGTCACGCGTTGACGCCACCAAGTGGCCACGCTCACGACTAGAGTACCCTTGGCCCCCTTGGCCCTACGGGGGCCATTGACGTCACGAGCGCGATACGCGTTGCGCTTCTCGCTGGCCTATTTTAAAGCGAGAGGTAGAGAACTCGCGCTCATGTCATTTAGAATTCGTATCCCCTTAAGAGTCTTTGGAACGACTTAACGAGATATCGGTGTAAGTCTTCGCTCTAAATGCGCTACTTTAGGCAGAAAAGTCACCAGATATGGGCGGAAAGATTAGCGTGTCCGGAAAATTTTGTGATTAAATAAGGGAAATCAAAAATAATTTAGAAGCATCGAGATAGAGTAAATGCTTCCCACTACTGCTTAAAAACAGAAAAATTTAGCTCGTTTTTGGAACACGGTTATGCCGTCTCCATAAATACTAGAAGTAAAATATAAATCGTGCGCATACTTATGCGGATGGGGACTCTTTTTTTCAGTAGCACATTTACATGTTGCGATATAATTTTAAATGTTTGCTATGCCGAATTCTTATCAGGGCAACGAAGTTCTGGACGACAATATATAGAACATGAAGCGGCACGGCATTGCGGGACACATTTCCGGGGTATTTTGAACGCGCAAACTAATCAGTTGTCAGACGACACCGTTTGGCGAAATGAAAATTTCTCTATGCACGGGCCAAAAGACGAAAAAATAAAAAACAAGAAAGAAAGATTCGGTTTCCTATAGCACATAAAATTGCCGAAAACAGTCACGACCGGATTATGCAAATGCACGTCACGTTCTCTTCCCTTTCATCTTGTTTATGCTTTTTGTATTCTTTTTTTTTCCAAATCCGTGCTAGGAAATAACCGTGGAGGCGAAAGTGTGACTTGCGGCTAAAGTGAAAGTGTCACATACGCGTCGACTATAAATGACAAAAAAGAAAAGAAAACGTAGCAGATCGATGGGGTCGCGCACGAAGCAGCTCAATTCCTCTTCCTTTTTTTCTATTTTTTATTTTTATAACATTATAAACACAAAACAACCAACGCATATATCATGAGGGCGTCCGTGATTCTCTCGCATTACAAATATTCAACTTTTGCACCGGGCTTCTTCTATATGAGCTGAATGAGTCGTTTTCGTTTAATAAATATTTGTTTTCTGAATGCGCTCCGTCTTACTTTTGTCCTCTCGGTTTGTTGTTCTTATTTTCAAGCTTCTTTCCACACTTTTGTAGGCATAGTGCGTCAGGAATTCGACAGCTTACACAATTTAGGACATTCATGATCAAAAGTTTGCGTTCGCGGTGACGGCTTCGGTCGTATCCGAAGACAAGGCTGACCAATGGACCCTACCATGTCAGCGCTCAAACAGTGGAAATATGTTCTTCGAAAACTGCCTAAGATTATCTCAGGCAATTTAATAAGATTGCAATTATAAAACGTTGAAAACTAATGTCTTCCTGAAAGCCTCATTCTGACCTTCAGGTTTCCGCGCTCCTAAACTCCACCCTTATTCTATCACCAAAGTGCGACATGCAAAGTACACAGAGTTGTCGCGATCGGTTATAAACATTTCAAATTGTAATATCTCTCTGCAGCCGAATATATTAGCTTAGGTTACGAAAACCCGAGCCGTTCCAACCAGCAATGCAATGAGGAGCGCAAGTTGGTCTGCTTCTTCCGTTGCGTTGACGTCGTAACGCCGAGCTCTGATTGGCTCTGATTGAAAGATAGTGGGTAGCCTCAGCATTGAGGCCTACCCACT
This sequence comes from Ixodes scapularis, assembly GCF_016920785.2. Lineage (NCBI taxonomy): Eukaryota > Metazoa > Arthropoda > Arachnida > Ixodida > Ixodidae > Ixodes > Ixodes scapularis. The sequence continues at coordinate 98,440,735 of NW_024609857.1, forward strand.
ATCTTTCAACGAGAACCATTCAGAGCTCGGCTCTGATTGGCTCTGATTGAAAGATAGTGGGTAGCCTCAGCATTGAGGCCTACCCACTATCTTTCAATGAGAACCATTCAGAGCTTGGCGTTCTGACATCAACGCAACTTTAGGACAAGAAGCAGACGACTTGCACTCCGCATACCTGATGTCTTTTCGGAGACAGGGATAGTAAAATGTCTTTGTACTTGTGTTAAACTCTTTCACCGATTGAGAGGAGCTACGCTTTTGGTCTCGTAATTGCATAGCGCGAGTGAAGCCACATTCGTTATCACAAAAATATTTTCGGAAACAAGGCGCGCATAAAGAGCCCTTATAAAAATGATCAATGAGTCTCAGTTGACTTCCTATTGTGTCCTTATAGAGTCAATTGAAACTCAATATAAACTCAATGTCTAATGAGTTTGATCATTAGAAACTCATTATTGATTCTATTGACTTCAATCATTAGGAATGCAATTCAGTCTGGTCATAAGAAACTCAATATCGATCCTATTGAATTTGCTCATTAGGAATGCAGTTGAGTTTGGTAATAAGAAACTCAATATCGATTCTATTGAATTTACTCGTTGGGAATGCGATTGAGTTTGGTCATTAAGATTTCAATATATATTCTTTTGAATTTGCTCATTAGGAAGGAAATTCGGTTTGCTCGTTATAAATGCAACATGTATTCTTTTTAATTTACTCATAAGGAATGCAATTGAGTTTGGTCATAAGAAACTCAATATCGATCCTATTGAATTTACTCATTAGGAATGCAATTGAGCTTGGTCATAAGAAATTCAATATCAATTCTATTGAATTTATTCATTAGAAATGCAATTGAGTTTGGTCATTTCTGGATTACGGCACCGAACGATTATTGCTTGTACCAATGTTTTTCTATTAAGGGATAGAGTCCAATGACGTCGAAACACTGTTTATCATTTATGGGACTTCCAAGGAGGAAATAGCAAAATGGGAACCTTAATAAATGCTGAGGTGGTCACCGGCCAAATGAATACATTTCTTATTTAGGGTATATAAGGCGGTGGGGCAGTCAAGGGGAGTACAAGAGGAGGAAGTGGCCGAGTGGGCTAACGCGTCTCAGCTCGGAGCGTGGAGCGAAAGCTTGCGCTGGGAACCTCCTGGGTTCGATCCTCGCCGCCCCCGCCCGTTTCGATCTGGATGAGTTTCGTACCGGCACGCGTTCGTGTGATCACTACTGCGTGATGCACGTTAAAAACCCCAGGTTAGCGGTTGTACCGCACTGGCCAAATTCCTCATCTACAGCTAAGAGACCGATTACCCGTTGAGGCGCATCTCTATCAAGGCTGTATAAACATAAAGAGCAAGCCAATTTTCAAGGGGAGTACAAAGGTGAGATATTGAGCCTCCGGCTCAGCAACGCTTCCTTTAACTTCCTTGCTTTCAAAACTCTGACTGACTGACTGACAAGGGGAGTACGATTAATGGGTTGTGGGTGCTTAGATATGATGTTTGTGTTCGTGTCCTCCAAGTGCTTTGTTTCCTTTATGTTGCATGCTTTAAGGAATTATAAAAAAAAATTTTCCACCAGTTGCAATTTTTGTTTATACGCAGTTGCAATAAATTATATTGAAACACGTTGCGTCAATTCAATTGAAGCTCAATTGCAATATATTTATTGAAACTCAAGAGCACAAATTCTATTGAAACACTACTGCCAAAATTCAATTGAAATGCAATTGCTAAAGATTCAATTAAGACTCGGTGGCCAATACCCTGGTACGGTTCAATAGGAACTCATTAGAAAAAGTCTATTGAGTCTCAATTCAGACTGAATGCGGTGTATTGACTGAATCCTTTACACTTTCAATTGAAACTAATTTTTTTGTTGTTGTTGTAACGGAGTCCAGATGGAGAAAGAAAGATATACGTTTCCTTTCTTCATTTTAACGGATGGTTTTAAGGTTGCGTAGTAAGCGTGTCCGGACGAGTTGGAAACACATTGATGATGGTGGCGTCTGTTGGCGCGTAAAATATATAAAGCGAAAACACGAAGGATAAGTACACCTCAGACATCATATAATGTGATTTACTAATCAACTACTCGTCGCGTTGACGGTTGGTTCACACAGTTTCCATACGGCACCTTCCATCTTAATATGTCTTTCGTTGTCAAAGATTGTTAGACCCCGATATCACGGTGCGCACTGTATCCTTGCCCCTGGTCAAAGATTACACTAATAAATAATATCAAGTATATCATTCTCATAAGATTGTAAATTACCCGTATTATGGCCGAGGGATCTCTTAGCTCCCGTGCGTCAGAAAGGCTTTCTTTCGAAATGAACATTGCGCAAAAGGACAAGGACCAAGAGAAGGAGAAGATAAAACAAACTCTCTATTACTCGTTCCCGCTGTGTTTATTTCAGCGCGTGTAACCAACTCTAACCAGTTCATTTCGAAGAGGTTGTAATCGTGACACCTAGCGCGTGTTTACATCAACCCCCCCCCCCCCCCCCCCCCCCGCAGACCCTCTCCTTATTGCCGCATTCGAAAACTCTGTGATTTTGCAAGCACCCACCCGTCTTGGCAACTTAAAGGGCAACTCCGGTCCATACTTTCGATTTTGGGATTATGACTGTTTTTGGTGCAGTCAGCGTCCCTGAAAATGTAATTTTTTTCTCGTTATTGTGCGTAGTTTTAAAGATACCGACGCCTGAAAGTTTTGGTTGGGGCGCGGCCAACAAAACCGAAACTAGCCGCTCGATGCCCCGGCAACACTGGAAATGAGCCGCTATGTGAACGTGACGTCACGATCGTTCTCGTTCAACGAGTACGCAGGCCGAACGCCACCTACCTCTGTTGCGCTAGCCGTGTAAAGATAGGAGGTAAGCTGATTTTGTTTTAATTCTGTATACGTGGTAGTTATCGACCATATGTAGCAAAAGTTAGTGCGTATAACAAAAAGCTAGCGACTGGAAAACCCGTGAACTCGTACGGTGCCGTACTCGGCGGCCACCGCCGTGCGTGCGCTATGCCGTACTCGTCGTTTGTATACCCAAAAGCTAGCGATTGGAAAACAAGTGAACTCGTTCGGTGCCGTACTCGGCGGCTGTCGCCGTGTGTGTGGTCTTCCGTACCCGTCGCTACACCTAAATTGTCATCTGGGCTCCGTGGATGGAGCGGCGTTGCTTTACGCCGCGCTGCCAGTGACGTACTGGGGGCCCTCTCGCTTTCGCGCTGCGGGTCAGTCCCAGACACGAAGGTTTTAGGCTCCGGCGCGGGCCGCGGCGCCCGAACACATGTGTACTGGGCTGAACACGACTGCTTTTGTTGTTTTTTCCTCGGGTGCGTAAAAGCCGAAGTCCAAAGTCCACTCGTCGAACAGCGTTTACCCACACCTTCTCCAATTTCCGGTCCGTCGGACACTTGTGAAAAAGCACCTTCGTGTTGCGCAGAGGGTTGTTTGAGCAGCCCACAGCACTACAAGTTGCACTCGGCATCTTTCGAGGAACAGCTGAGCAGTCTTGGGCGCACCGAGTTGCTCGCTAAAACGAGTCTTAAAGTCCTCACAAGCAAATTAACAAAAGGCTATACCGAAGCTACACGGGCTACAGATAAAAGCAACGGCTAAACACGCCAATCACAAGCCGAAGTAGCGGTGGTAGCGGCTCAAAGAAGCGCACTCCGCGCAACGCCCGCACCGGAGGAAAAAAAAAAAAAGAATGATACGGACGTCACGGCGCAATGTTGCTTTAGCGATCGGCATCCCGCTGGCCGCCCGCTAAGGAGCGGCGGCTCGCGGCGGGTCGCATTTGTGTTATCGGCATTAGTTGAGAATGCGGCGACCTACGGACGTAATATTTTGGCCGGAGTCGTATTTTGTGTCACTACAGCAATACCAGTAATTTATTTCATTTTGAGTTTTGGCCGGAGTTGCCCTTTAATCACTAGTACTACATCAGCGCCAGATTTTCGTTCAAAAGCTTTCAATGTCAGGCATGCCTGAAATGGCAGACGGGATTCACCTGCAGATGAATGCCGTCTGATTGGCAGAGAGGCTTTGGCCTGGAACCTATGACGCACATCGCGAGCTTGAGCGCCTTTAGAGCGCTGCGCGACACTGAGCATAGCATACGCACGTGAAACATTATGATTTAATTTATTAGACCGATCTCTCTAACCGTTTCACGCATATGTCACGCCAATATACCTAGTGTATTAGTATACGGGGCAGTGTTTCGGCCGGAGCGGTGCGCATGAGGCGCGTGGAGGTAGATCGCGACAGGTGTTGACACCGGCGCATCGCTCGTAAGATCTCTAGGATGGTGGGCGTGCGAGTACGCCGCGCGCACGCGCACATGCGGCGACACGTGCGGGCTGCAGCGACTTTCAACTATGGTGACAAGTACAGCGCCTCGACTGTTGCCTTCAGGCGCTGCCTCACGAGCTATCATTGGCGAGCCGCGCCGGTTCAAACACTACCCTGTATTCTATAGTACACTGTGGCTGTGGTTCAGAGTATAGGGTGCCATCATGTGCGCTTTGCCTAGGGTGATGCCATTCTTTGAAGTATCCGATGCCGATAGCACGCGCTCTCGAGAAAAATTCAAATAAATAGGCAGTTACAAAATACCGTCGTAGCACTCTCAATGGGGAGTTTTAGTAGACCGTTTCCGAAGCCCGCTAAGAGCCCGCATAGCGCTCCGTAATCCGCCACAAGACTATGAACTATGCAGACAAGGCTGGTGGCGCGCATGCGCAGCTGGGGCGTTTTCTTTACGGATACCGTAGTGGAGGAGAAAACGATCTACTATAGCTCCCTAATGTCAAGGGCATGTGCCGGAAAACGCGATCGCTCGTGTTCAGGAACATGAACCAAACGATGCATGCCGGCAGTGGTGTAGCAAGGAAACTGGCTGGTAAGATCAGTATTTTGTATTTATTAATCCCCCTCTTTGGAGGCATTGCATAGGGAGCGAGGCAATGCAACAAATTATGCAATCCAAGCAAACCGGGTACAAATATATATATATATATATATATTACCACGTCATCTTCAGAAACAACTCATTCGAATCCACCACGACGACCCTACAGCCGGACAGCTCGGGTTCTCCAAAGCATACTTCAAAATTCGCGGAAAATACTTCTGGAACGGAATGCAACGCAAGATCACGCGATATGTTCGCGCGTGCCACCTATGCCAGACCAAGAAAAAGCCTACAACAAAACCGGCAGGAGCACTACGGCCCATCCCTCCCCCTAATCATTCGTTTGAACGCATTGGTATTGACTTTCTTGGCCCATTTCCACTCTGGACCTCAAATAACCGCTTAGTAATCGTCGTCGTCGACTAATTCACACGCTATGCTGAAACAAAAGCCGTGCCAGCCGCTACAGCCTGCGAGTAGCTACCTTCTTTCTGCACTCCAACGTGCTTCGTCCCGGTGCCCCTCCATACATGGTCACAGACCGCGGTACTCCATTCTTAGCACACTTGCTTAAAGAACTCCTCCGTCTCACTAAGTCCGTGCACAACATCACGAGCGCGTATCATCCACAATCAAGTGGCCTCACCGAACGTTTCAATCAGACTCTAGCTGACATGATCTCCATGTCTGTCGCAGACAATCACAAAAATTGGGACGTCATTCTTCCATACGTCACGTACACCTATAACATTAGCCGTCAAGCCACCACAGAATACTCGCCTTTCTACCTTTTATACGCAAGAGAGCCACTCTCAACCTTGGATACCGTTTCACCCTATGTTGATGACACTGCACATGACGATCACACCGACGAAGTTTTTTACAGCACAGAGGAAGCAGGAGAACCGTCCATGGTTCATACACTACAGACTCAGCAACATCAAGCCCTTCGTCATGCCGAAACCCACACTGATGTCGCGTACCAACTAGGCGACGAAGTTCTTCTCTGGACACCTCTACGATCTCCGAGAAGAGTGAGAAACTTCAAAAACGCTTCACTGGCCCCTTCAAGATCTTACGACGCCCCTCGTCCGGCAACTACGAAGTGGCTCCAGTTTCGGCCCCTCGTGATCAGCGTTCAAGATCAACCGACATAGTGCACGTCGCACGCATCAAGCCCTACTATCGCCAAGCACCAAAAACACACGTGCCGGCGGTCCGGCACTTTGCTCACCGGGAGGGTAACTGTTAGGAAAGACGACGACGTGGCGCCAGTGGTGCGCTCAAGTGTTGGCCGTTGAGTGCCCGCGCGATTCGTTTCGGACTGACTTCGCCTGGCTACGCCTGGCTGCGCTGCGGCACTGACCGTCATCTACAACCCCCGATCATCTCATTCAACCTGCACATCATTGCATCACAATATATATATATATATATATATATATATATATATATATATATATATATATATATATATATATATATATATATATATATATATATATATATATATATATATATATATATATATATTATATATATAGTAGTTTGACAAATTTAGAAATAGAGACTTTTTATTATAAGCCCGACCACTGATTCCAACTAAGTATTCTTAATCTAAAATTTAGATTCAACAAAAATGTATTACCAGAAGCTCCACTCGTTGACGGTAACGGCGTCATATAACCACGGCATTTCAAGAACCCTCCTCAAGGTTATTCTAAGAAAAACTAATAGTTTATATTTTTTTTTTTAGGGTGATATCGGTTAATCTTGGTTACCGGGAAATCATTTATGGTTCGAGTTACGGGTATGGTTTGCATAAATTTCAATTAACGGTTTCGCTCAGGTTACGGTTATTAAAAAAAATTTCGTTCCCAAACGGTGTTCGGCTTCGGATCGGATTAAGTTTCTGATTAGAAGCCGCTAATTATACGCATCGAAATTCAAGAGAATTAAATTTAAACAAAATACAAGAAAACACACCGAAAAAGTATGTGATTGAAACAATCGACTCTGAAAGTCTTTTCAAGTCTACAATTGCTAGTGGAAGGAATGTTTTGTTATATAAGTCAGTGGAGCCGGATTTTCGCTGAAAAGAAAAGAAATTGTCCTGAAGCCACGAGACGGCCGTTTGGAACTAAGATTGAACTAATACCCCTGTTACACGGGGACACTTAACCGCGGTTAACTCAGCTTTAACTGCGGTTACATGGCAGCACAGATGCCGCACTACATCCTCGGACAGCTATTTCAAAAGAAGTGAAGAGAGCGCGTGCACTGCTTTGATGGGTGCTCAAGATGCTCAAGCGCACGTTCGCCCATAGCTTTGACTGCATAGCCGCATAATGTTGTCGGCAAGTATTTTGCGCTAACTGTAGCTTAGCATAACCGCAGTTAAGTGTGCCCGTGTAACAGGGGTATAACATGTAACCGGGAGGGTGAAGTGAAGGTAGTGATCAAGTTTAAGTAAGCAAAGACACGCTAGTATCTTCTTTTTTGTGTGTGTGTTCAAGAGCAGAATTTAAGCTCGATTTAATTGCGGATATCCTATCTGTATAATCGTAGTTCGATGATACTTAGTGGGCTGCTGGGTTTTGAAACGTTTCAAGTTGAGCACGATGGTCAGTCAAAGGAAAGAGTATTATACATTGAAGGCTGAAATGTGTGTGTGCGAGGGAGGGGGGGGGAGGGGGGCGCCTGTCTTTGAGGTATGGTGACACTGGCTCACGCTGTAGACGAGCAACTGAGCCGGCGCAGTACAACTGTTAACCGGGGGTCTTTAACACGCATAGAACACAATTTCCACTAACAGCTTAAAGGAATACTGACCCGAACAGTTTAGTGTCCATAATAAGTGGCCCAAGTTATTTCCACGAGCCAGCAGCCGCCGGTGTGCACGAGCATACGCAACAAAATTGACGTCATAGTCACCCATTCGCGCTTAAAATGACAGTAAAATGTATGGGCCTTGGGCCAAAGGAGAATAAAAATAGGCTTTTCATCGCCACAAGTGAAAGCTACGTGCTTGTTAGACCAATTAATCGCTTACCTTTTACAACGTACCCCACTGTGGAGATGAAAATCTTGTCTTTATTCTCTCTTTTTCCTCGGGCCCACACATTTCGCTATTATCTTAAGTGTAAATGGGGGACTATGACGTCAATTTCCTTGCGCGCGCTCGCGCACACCGGTGACTGCTGGCACGTGGAAAGATCGTGCGCCACTTATTATAGACACTGAAATGTTTGCTTCATCATCCCTTTAAAAAAAAACACTGAAATAAAAAAAAAAGTTATAAAGACAGACATTTATATTTTTACCACAAAAATAATCAGTTTTTTGCGAGCAATATTTACTCCGCTGGACGCAATTCGGCGCAGAATGTGAAGGTCGTAGCCTGCGAATCTCCGCCCCGTACTTACAAAATGCTTACGTATCTCGTTGGCTGGGGTGATGATTGACGTGTGAAAGTTTGGTTCTAAATTTGTATCTCCGTGCCGTAATAGTATTTTAATCGAGTTTGCTCAGTTTGAAAAACAAATTATCTAGATAGAGTCATTCTTTCCTTCTTTTCTTTTCATAAATATCATGAGATTGCTTTTTCGCTTCGGTTTGAAACGATAATAAACATGGCTGCCGGCGTCTGCGGAGTGCCGAACGAGCGTAGCTTGTTGAGCTCGTCCATGTTTATGAGGACGGGTCGTTTTGAGTTCTCAGAGGTTCTTACAGAAAGATCTCATCGACCGATTTGGTTTGCAGCCAACAACTGTCGCAAGTACGCGCCTTTGGGAGCGCTGAGCGGATGCTTATTTTCGTAGCGGGACTGGTCTATACCTAACGTACCCCATTCACTATTTTGATCAATCTGGCTTGATTTATTTCTTTGCGCGTGTTTAGGATGAATAATGATGTTGGTTCTCCTAAAAGTGGCCCATCTGCTCAGTGAATTGTGCAACCGTCATGATTGTGGCCATGGTTTCAATACCGAGAAGATACCTACACGGGTCAGAATTTGCGTGTCGATTGGCCGGAGGCAACCGGGCGTTCGGCTCGCGTCAAGTTAATTCAAGTATGTTTCCGTCATTTCGCTTCGAAAGGCAAGTAGCTCTCATGTTTGAAGTGCACCTGGCCAGCCAGAGCGAATAATTGTAGGTCACGTTTTAATTCTGCGTAACGACGCTCTCTCACCTTGCTCGCGGATGTGATGCAAAGAAAGTAACAAGAGCATAAAAGCTCAAATGACAGCCTATTTACTTAGTTGTTGCTTTTAGTCCTCTCTGTCACTTTTTACCGCACTTGGACAAGCGCTAACAGATGCTAGTATTGGACCGTCGCTCGCGCTTGATGGAACGCTAGAACGCCGCTTCGTGGTCGAGTCTTGCGAGTGTCGTTAATGTTTTTGGACGGGGACGGATTATCAGACGGACGAAGGCCAAAACGGACGCTGACGGCCACCGTTCATGTCCGCGTCCTTCGGGCATGGCAGACGACGATAGACGGTGGTGAAATAGCAGACGATGCCGGAGGCTGCCGCGCGTCTGCTCGCACAACTATCAGGAGTTGTCAGACCCCAGACTAGATGCGCCGGATAACGCGAAAGGGAAACACGAGGCTTGTTAGCCTGTTCGGCCGGGCAGCCAAGCCAATCAAGTAGTAATTTGTGGGCGGGGCTTAGAGCGGGCCATGACCTCCACCTGAATAGCGTCTAATGATGTAAATATTGCACAACATTTATTTTCTTCGCGTGGAAATATTACCAAAAAAAAAGACGTGTCCCATTTATGCTCTTTAAAAAAAAAGCTTTTTTTAATTTTTATGTCAGTGGTCTTTTTTAAAGGAACCCAGGGCGTGTCTTCTCCTGTTCACGCTTCTTGCTTTGTGATTGGTTCTACGTTTAACTCCGCAATCTGGCTGTCTGCAGGGCAGTCATAAGACGCTCAAAGTTAACCCCGACCCGCTTTCTTTTTTTTAAAGCTGCCCGTAACTATACTCTTTTCGCAGTCAACTTTTCAGCGTATTCCGGACTCGCCGTTTGCCAGCTTTAAACCTTCAAAGTGTTGTTTTTCTTCTTAGTATACATTTAAAAAGTAGAGGAGCGCTTTGTTTTTACAGTAAAAAAATATACAATAGTTTGTTTCATCTAGCTAGCTCAGTTCAAGCCTGATAGAGAAAAATGTGTTTTCGGATTTTCCAGGGACGTAGCGATATGCACAATCTCTATTTTTTTTTTTGTTTACACAGTTTTATGAAGCTTATTATTTGTTATATAGAATAAATCAACGAAATCAAAACTGACGTTCGGCCTTCCCGCTGTACAACCTCTGTAAAAACGGAGGTGACGTCAGCAGTGAACCTTCGGTCTCGGTAGAATTTGCTGGTCATTAGCGTAGATGGTGCGGTGAGCCGTAGCGGGGGTTTGTTGTTTGACAGGGTTGTACCGCGTTGCGGCTGCGATTAACCAGGACATTCGCGATTCGTATACCGCTTGACGAGCTATACTCTTTTAATTGGTTGCTACGCTTCACATGAAGCACAGATGACCGAGTGACTCGTGACAGTTTGTCCAAAGCAACGCAGTCAATCGCATTCAAGAGCAAATGTGTGTATAGACCTTATTTTCTGTCAACAACGTTTATTGCCAATCCTGCTGCGAGAAGTGCTATCGCATTACGAAGAACAAAAATTGTTGCGTGTCGCTGTTACGTATTAAGGAAACAGAACACTGTGACAGGCGAAACGAGGACGCCATCAGCTGTTTTTTAACCCAAGAGACGACAGAGATATGGTCCTGCTCGAGGAGACGGACTGAAAGAGTATTTTAAACGTTTTACACTCACACATTTTAATGGCAGTAAACCTTCCTGACCAAAAAAATATATAATTTTCGTTTGTATCGAGTTAAAAGAAAACGTATTTGTTTAATAATCTACGATAAAAAAGGAGAACGAGCGTACTCCTTTCACTTCCACCAATCGCTCGACGAGTCTACATTGACGTCACAGTCCACGTAAATCGGAAACTAGATTTTTTTCGCAATCTCGGACTTCGCTTTCATCAGTCCCAATCTGGTTTTTGCTGGAACTGTTAAGTTAATTTGGAACAATTTCGGCTAAACCTTTCTCAACATTACCTGGAAGCCATCTGATAACTCTTTCAATTGCTGAACTGAACTTCCAATTCGTCTTCTTGATCTCTGTCCAGACGAAGCTGATGCTACGAGCTGATATGGGACCAATCAGACAGCTCCGAAACCGCACCATCATGTTTTCGTACGTGTCGTCATGTTTTTTTACATGTTCTATCATCGCTGAACCAATCGTAAACAAAAAAAGCCCAGTGATTGGCGCTTTTGACGCTGTTTCATTGGTCCTATTGCAGCTCGTAGCGTCGGTTGCCTCTGGACTTAACCCCAAACAAGGTATGGTATGCTCACGCCAATATCCGCATAGTTTTTGTTTTTATTATTACAATTCATTTTTGTTATAAAGTTCTCGCGTTTGTAGCATAAATGAGAAGGTGAAACTCAAATTTTACAGGTATTTTAAGAGTGTTTATAAATACTTCAGAATACCCTGCGTAAATGTTCGCACATTCTACGTCTTTCTAAGCTCGAACAGTTTTATAGCGGGAAAGAGGGTCCTTCGCGACAGAGAAAGAAACGCGAGTTAAGCGGCGAATAATGAGGTAGGAAACAAACGGAGCCTAACTTGTTTCATTATGAACGTACCTCAATTATGTAGCCCGACTTCCACTTTTCCGACGGGGTTCTTTATTTGTGTCCCGTTCTTGTTTCATCTGCCGTCCTGCATTGTGTTTCAGGCAACTCTAGACTGTGTATCCTTATAAACATGCATTCTTACAGCCAGCATATGCAGTGTAGACAGTACGATAGAAAGTGCCGTTGTTTTCGCTAATCGCCTCTCTGCGACTATCAGAGGATTCTCCTAATTCAGTGGAACATAATTGACAAAGCACGAAACTTTGCCTCTTTGCGAGCGTATTAAATATCAGCGTTTAAAATATGAAACCTTGGAAATATGCTGGAATACAAGGGCTTGACCCGCAGGCTTCCAGTTACATTTTACTCACCTCGATCCGGCGTCTGTGCACAAAAGCTTTATCAAGCGCGCTAAATTGCAATCACCTCTAGCATTTTTTTTTAAGGAATAGTTTGACACGAGCTTGTAGTACAGTCCCTGTCAAGCTGGGGACACAAAATATGTGAGTCGACATTTGTATTTTAGATGCTCGCTTTGCGCAGAACGCAATCACCCTGTCTTGCGTCGAGACACTGGTGGATTAACAAGGACTTAATGAAACATGCGTCGCTCCCTTAATGAAGCGTCACGCGTTGCCCAAGCTTCGCGGACATTTAAGCGGACTAGAATTCAAAATGCACGAGCGACGTTGGAGTAAGAACGATGCCTGAGATAGCTTTTTTATTTTTTTTTTATTATTGTGCCGTCCTGAAGATGGCAGTGCCACTGCCGAAACGTCAACGGACGTCAGGTCCCTTTCTTATTTTAATTCTTTTTTTATACTTAATTCTTTTATTCTATTTTCCATTTAACAATTCACTTTTGTAAGTTCTTGTGTTTTAACTTCGACTTCTATTGCGTCCTTTTTTCAAGTTTTTTTGCCACGTGACTAGCGTTCTTGTGCCTAGCCTTCATTATTCTTGAAAACTAATACGACTTTTTTTCGGCACTTCACCCTTTTTTCTTGCGTGACGTTTTTCGCCATTAAATTAGAATTTTATTTTTATCATCCTACGGCTGATGTGTCCGCGCACGTTACTTTTGCCTATATATCAACGGAAGCATTTCTAAACATTGGCCACTATAAATATATATATATATATATATATATATATATATATATATATATATATATATATATATATATATATATATATATATATATATATATATATATATGTATATATATATATATATATATATATATATGTATATATATAAAGTAATGAAGTCGCACTTCGAAACGTTGTTGAAGTTTTAAAGCATTTAGTGAGTCGGCGTTTCGGCCTGAGACAGGCCTTCCTCAAGACTGGTTGCCAGAGTCGGTTACAGAGTTGTTTTCGGTTTCCACACCCAGGCCACGTCACCTGTCAGATCACGTGTAAAAATGCCCAAGTAAAATAGCCCAAATAAAAAAACGCTGCTGTACTCTTCCCCACTCCACGCACGGCCGCAGCAGACGCCGCCAGCCATCGGAGCCAACCTGAGGAAGGCCTGTCTCAGGCCGAAACGTCGACTCACTAAATGCTTTAAAACTCCAACAACGTTTCGAAGTACGACTTCATTACTTTATAGACTTCGGCATCCTACGTTATATTTTCTTTATCTCTCTCTCTCTCTATATATATATATATATATATATATATATAGAGAGAGAGAGAGAGAGAGAGAGAAAGAGAGAGTTCATAATCAGCAGATTCAATCGCATTCTTAATGAGTAAATTCAAAATGATATACTTCTATTGAGTTCTTAATGACCAAACGTAACTGCATTCCTAATGAGGAAATTTAATAGAATTGATACTGAGTTTCTTATGGCGAAACTCAATTACATTCCTCATGAGTAAGTTCAATAGAATCGATTGAGATTCTTATGATAAAACTCATTAGATGTTGAGTTTATATTGATTTTCAATTGACTCTAGGGAGTACATTAGAAAATCAGTTGAAACTTATTGATCATTTTTGTAAAATGTGCAAGCAACAAACTGCTTTTTATTTAATTCGCTGTTCAGTCAGGGCTTCACAGTGCGGGTTTCATTTAATATCTAGCCTGGGCTTGCGAGCACTTGATTACCATGTGGACAGCGTTCTTGAGTAAACCCTGAATATGTTCAGCAGCATTCGATTTGTCGAATTATCTAATCCACGAATACCGGCATTTTAGACATTGCATGGAAATGAAATTACTGTTTACTCGAATTTCAAACGTTAAATATTCACACACACGTACAGACACAAATACACTAAATACGCTCGTTGTTCTAAAACAACGTGGAACTTTTTTCGGGTGCTCCGAATTCCGTGCAATTTTCTACTGCATTTTTGCAGGTACGGTCCAGCACTATTTTGTATCAAGTCAGTCATAGCAAAACTAGATGAAAACACAACGTTTACCTGCTGACACACGTTGTGAATGTCCTGCCAAAGGCTTCAGGGCCTCAGGGCAAAAATTGCTTGATTGAAATGCATATCATGCTTGTGTGTGCTTTGTCATTTAGAAGAAACATAAGCGATCCCACTTTGGAATTTTAAAACACTTCACCTGGGCAACAAGAAACCATAAGCTTCCAAGCCCCTTTAGTACCGCTAGCTAGGCAGTATTAACGTAAGGATAGTCCATCAAAATTAGGTGCAAAATAGAGAACCCAAAGCGAAAGTAAGCGTGCCCACTTTCGCGTGTTCGAGTTCCCTTCGGGGATAATTAGGCACGCCCGGTCCTACCTTCGGCTCGAAATGAGGATAAACGGAGCCGTCCGCTGCAGCAGGGCACAAGCTGCGTTGTGGCGATCGTCGTCCAGTGACCGGTAGTTAGTCTTCCTTCGGGCCTGGACATCGATGCCCGCTTTCTTTCGCTCGTGTGTTTTTGCTCCTAGGCTTCCTCTTCATCGTCATTCGCAGCAAATTGAACGGGACACCGACAGCCGCGCTGCCTCGTACACTCAGTTTAGTCTTACGTTGGGCCGCATCGAGTGCGCTACGGGGCATCGGAGCCAATCGAATGCCGTGGGAGTGACACGTGACCCACTGTTGGAACCGTGTGGGGTGCTTAGTCACGTACCGTGTTCACAGCACTGGATTGGCTGGGTCGGATGGTAGCGAGCGCTGAACTACATCGCAGGGGGAAACGGAGCTTATAGTAGCCCAAGGTACTTGTGCATGGAACGTTTCTCGCTTGACACCTTAGTGAAGTTTTTTTTTCCCCTATTTTTCTCGGTTACTGACCCGTTGATAGTAGGAGGATGTGGCGCTCTGAAGCCGCATAAAACATTCGGATTGCTTGCTAGACTTGAAGCGAACAGATATCTCGATTTGTGGAACTGTTTCGGCCAAAACCAAATTTGACGTTCGTGTTTATTCAGGTAGGGCCGGTCTACTTTTTAGCTGTGGCGACGCTGGCTTACGATGAAGATGAGAAATGTAGCCACTGCAGTACGACTGCTAGACTTAGGACTTGAAAGTGCACGACGCAGTAGTGGTACAGGATGGCACGCTGGTACGCTGCTCATCCAGATCGAAACGGGCAGAGGAGGGGATGGAAGTTTGAGCTTACGGATCGATAGCTTCTGCTTTGCGAGCTTTCGCTCCACGTGCTCAGAGTTGCGACGCACTAACACACTCGGCCACCGATCGCAGCCTAGATTTTCGGTCATTGGTGGGCATATTTTTCTAATAAGCCTATGTTCTAACACATTGAGTGTTTGCAGGAGCGAGATTGCGCCGTTCTGCGAAACATTGCGCCCTGATTTGCTAGCGACCGAATTGCCATTGATTTAAGATAGCCGCTCGAACAGCACATTGTCGAAAAACAGCCCGAGGCAAAACGCTCCTTTTGCGTCTGTCAACAGGAGATTAAACGGCGCGGTAGAACGCCGGCCCTAGTAACCGTTTCACCCAACACGCAGCGCTGTGCTCGGAATTGAGCCCCTTGAACCTATAGTCGGAATTCTAATCGAATCTTGCTCCGACCTTACTCGTATCCACCCCAAGAAGCACTGTTAAGAAGAAGTCCGGACCCTTGCGGAACATTACCGTAGTTTTTCCCGGTCATGTGTTGAATTAAGATATATATCCATAAGTACATCTTGGGTTATCTTTACGTTATCGTATCAAGACTTACCCGTTTGAAACGCAAAACCAATCGTTTCTTCCTTGGGCAACCAAATCTTGTAAGAACTACTTTGTCAAGAGCAAGAATAACGCGAAAAACTTTTTTTTTACCGCGATAGCTGTCAGTGGGACACCTTGCTTGTTTCGCTCCGTCGACCGCGCTTCATATCGACGCTGGCCGTTTTCGGCACTCCACCAAAAGATTCCATATTGACGTCACGCCGCTCGACAGCTCTGACGTCACAGCGCGCATCAAGTCACCTGAACGATAATAATCCCTGGAGAACGGGAACTGGGAGGACAGAGGATAAACCCAAATCTCCAAGCACAGCTAGTGACTGGTGCAAGCTAAAAAAATCCGCCTGGTCCTGGTATTGAACCAGGGACCTCTCCATTTGGAGTGGAGCGCTCTATCGATTGAGCTAATTAGGAGTTAGACGTCAGCAGAGCAAACGGCTTTTATCAGGTGCAACCAATCTAACACTAACAAGAGTGAAGAGCCTGCATTTTAAGGTTACTATGTTAACGCAATTATTGCTATGTTGCAGGCGAGCTAGACAGAATAAACTACGTTTATTCTGACCAAGAAGAAGAAAATTAGGTGTTTAATTGCACAGCGGCAACTGAGGCCAAGGTGTGCCAAACACAAGGTAAGTTAAAGGTCATGGATGCAGAAAGAATAAAACAATTAAAACAGGGACAACACAACCACATGTTTCAACTAGCAACAGACGAGTAAACTTTCAACAGCGAGCAGCTGACTATACCCAGGAGGAAAAGGGGGGAGAAGGGGAGAGAAGGGGAGATAAAAAACGCGAAGTGCAAATCAGAGTGGAGGGTTTATCATTGATTTTAGAAATTCAACCTCAGTTTTCGCAAGCAGGAGGGAAGGGTCTGACACGTTGTTTTTTGGTGTGGTCATGGCGAATGACCCTGCCAAATCTGCTGTCATGCCCCCCCCCCCCCCCCCCCCCCCCCCCAGGATTTTGTTTCATCAAAGAGGGGATGACAAAGCAAACACGAATTGGCATGTATGACTATGGGATGATAAGAATCTGGAGAGGCCTTAGAAACTTCGTTGAGATGTTCGCGGAGTCTGTGATTGGTGTATCTGCCGGTCTTACCTATGTATTGATGGCCGCAGCTCAAGGGGTGGAGTAAACTTTCTTCATTCATGACTTGAACCAACACGCTCTTCTCCCAAGCGAAGTTAAAGGTAATACCGAAAAGGACCTATAGTAGTAGTTCCATTAAAACTATGGGGAATGGATGTTTTAAATTTTACAGGATACAGGCCTATCAAGTCCTCCAGAAATTGTTTACCAATGCTCCGCTAACCATAGGCCCTCTAAGGGAATTTCATTTTCCCTAGGAAGTTTGAGAGAATGTGCCGACAATACAAGATTTCCGGCTCTCTGCCACCACTGATCTTCAGGCAAACATGATAGAAATGAAAACTGAAATTCATAGCCGATGTTGCATGCCAATTCTATTTAAAAACTTAAAAACTTGACGGTACGGCACAAGAGGTTCGTCACCCAATAATAATGCCGGGAGGAACGGGACGTGATTGAGAAAAAGGGTAGAAAAAAAGGTGGTGCGTTCATGATGGTACTTAGGACATGTAATAAGGATATGCATGACACTCAACGACTCGTTACAATGATCACATTTCGGAGCTGCCTCTGCCCGTAGGAGGTACCCATGGGTGAGACGAGTGTGTCCCAATCTCAGACGACAGAGCACGACCTCAAAGGAGCGCTCCCTGTGTCGGCAACTTGCCCACTCCCGCAGGGTAGGTTTCACGCAATGAAGCTTGTTGTGTATTTCCGTGCCCCATTCTAACTGCCAGTTTTTCTGGATTGCTCTTTTAAGACTGGGTTTGTAATCAGTGTATGGAATGTACTTGATATCGACTTGCCTCTGAATGCACGTGCTGGCAGCTCTATCAGCATCCTCATTTCCCTGAATACCGACATGACTAGGCACCCAACAGAAGTTTATACGTAGGTGTGATTTGGCTGCAGTGTGGACAATGCTCTGGAGCCTAGTAACGACAATATTCTTCGGTATTTCCAAAGAAGCAAGCGCCTTAAATGCGCTGAAAGAGTCTGAGTAGAAAACGGAATACTAGATAGAGTTTTCTATAATGAATTCAACAGCGAAAATTAAAGCATATAATTCTGCAGTAAAGATTGAGGCTCGGGCATCAAGACGCCTAACAACCTTCCATATCTCGCTTATAACCGCACAACCAACAACATTAACACTCTTAGTACCATCTGTGAAGGAGCTCCTAGAGTTGCTGTATGTATGAGCAACGTGGGAAAACTCCTGCTGCAGGGCAGCAACGGGAGTTTGCTGCTTATTATATTTAATCAGAGTAAAATTGATTATGGGTGCTATATACTCCCAAGGCGCTACTGCCGGTGGGGGTTGAGCAACTAGGCTGAAACTGTCAAGGTTGTACGCCTGTGAATATGCTTTCATTCTCTGCGTAAGAGGGGGTACAACAGATGTTTTTTTCTGGAATGTGGTTTCATTGCGAGAATCCTGAATTGCTTCCTGTATTGTATGAGAAGGACTAGAGCGAATTCTTAATACATATTGGAACCCTAAATGAAATCGTCCCTTTTCAAGTGATTATTCATTACTTTCAGCATATAGGCTAGGAATAGGGGACGTTCGAAAAGCACCAGTAGAAATCCTCAGGCCTTGGTGGTGGATTGGGTCCAACAACTGAAGGGTAGATTGTCGTGCATATCCATACACTACGCATCCATAATCTAATTTCGAACGAACCAGGCAGCGATAAAGACGAAGGAGGCATTCCCGATCGCTACCGCGAGACTTGTGTGAAAGCACTTTTAGGAGATTCATTGAGCCTGAGCACTTTTTTTTCAGGTATATGACTACGGAAATTCAACTTTTTATCAAATATCACTCCTAGGAACTTGTGCTCATTACGAACAGGAATTGCATGAGCCCTTAAGGTCAGACTAGGCTCTAGGATCACGCCCCTACGTAATGAAAAGTTGACACATACTGATTTCTCTGTTGAAAAACTAAATCCATTGGCATCGGCCCACCTCATCAGACTATTAATTCCCAGCTGAAGTTGCCTTTCGAAGACTGAAATGTTACACGAACAGTAAGAGATATGCAAGTCATCCACATAAACAGAGTAGGAAAGTGATTGTGGGATGGACTTTGCAATAGAGTTAATTTTTATTAAAAACAGTGTTACGCTAAGGACACCACCTTGTGGAACTCCATTCTCTTGGATAAAACTACGAGAGAAGGTTGTACCAAGCTTGACATGAAAGTATCTGTCTTCCGAGAAGCTTTTGATGAGTGACAGCATTCGACCATAAATTCCATACGAGACAAGATCGTTCAAGATCCCATACCTCCATGTTGTGTCGTAGGCCTTCTCTATATCAAAAAAGACAGAAACACAATGCTGTCTAGTAACAAAGGCCTCACGAATAGTTTTCTCAAGTCAGACTAGGTGGTCCACCGTTGATCTATGGGCACGGAAACTGCACTGAAACTTGTCGAGGAGGTTATTTTCCTCTAGAAAATGGACCAATCTTGAGTTTACCATCCGTTCAAAGGTTTTCCCCAAGGAAATGGTGAGGGCTATGGGCTGGTAACTTGAGGGTAATATGGATCTTTTCCTTGCTTGAGGAGTGGGATAACCTCGGCTCTTTTCCAAGAATCTGGGAAGACACCTTCTCTCCAGATCTGGTTAAAAAAGTTAAAAGCGCTTGCAGGATATTGGAATGAAAATGCTTGAGTATAAAGTAGTGAATTCGATCTGGGTACCGGGGACGTATTTTTACTTTTATTTAACGCTGCCTGTAACTCTCGAAAAGTAAATGGTTTATTATAGGGTTCTCGTAGCCCTCCCGAGCAACTTATTCTGTTCTTCTCTATAACACTTTTATGTTCTAAAAATGCAGCCGAGTAATGAGATGAACCTGATACAGATGCAAAGTGCTCCCCTAGAATATTGGCCTGCTGCTCAAGACCACATGGCAGAACAAAAAGCGGTATGGAGAAGGCTCGATAATCCCCATTAATCTTATGCACTTTTTCCCTGACACCTTTTACGCTGGTGTGGCTATTAACGGAGGAGGTGCATTTCTTCCATGTCGTCGTTTTTTATTTACGACGAACATATCGAGCCTTCGCCCGAGCCTGTTTGAAGGCTAAGACATTTGGAGGGGTCGGGTACCGGCGTAGCACATCCCATGAACAATTTTTTTTTCGAGTCTCGCTGCACTCCTTAGTCCACCAAGGTTTTGATTTAACAGGAAGGCGTGTAGAAAACGGCGGACTAGCCTTATGAGCTGCCTAAACTATAGAGGCAGTAAGGCATTTGCAGGCATCATTCATATCCAAGCCAACTAAAGTTTCAGGGTCAATCTCAGATGAACTTTCAGACACGGCCCAGTTTGCCTAGTCTACTTTCTAGCGTGGCGAACGTGTCATGAGAGAGGATGAAGGAGCAGTGTATTTAATTATAATGCAATCAAATGCAAAGGGGCAAGCGAGCTGGACAATAATGATGAAAATAATCCCTGGAGAAGGGGAACAAGAGGGACAAGGGACAAACTTTAAAATAATGGGGAAATGTTCGCTACCATATGGGTTAGGATGCACATGCCATGAAAAGATGGGAAAAAGTGTGGCACTCCCAATGGAAAGATCAATGCATGATGAAGAAAGGTGTTGACAGCAAAAAAAGGTAGGCTCACCAGTGTTAAACAGACAAAGTGTTTGCGAGAATAAGACAGTCTCAATCATTTTCCCTCGGATGTCACGACGTGTGCTGCCCCATAGAGGGTTGTGACAATTAAAATCGCCCATCAAAAGGTATGGCTTAGGAAGCTGGTCTAAAAACGAACTAAAATCTGAGGATTTCAAAGTAAAGGCTGGTGGTAGGTACAAAGAGCACACTGTCAGAACTTTGTGAAGCATGAACCGTACAGCCACTGCTTCCAGTGAAGTAGACAGTGGAACCTGTACACAGGGCACTTCTCTCGGGAGAACCACCGCAACTCCTCCAGAAGAACTGATAGAGCACGGACGATCCTTCCAGAATACCTGATACCGCCTGAGGAAGTTGGTATGGCTAGGGTTTAAATGAGTCTCCTGCAAGCAAAGCACACGTGGCCTGTGTTCCTCCAGCAAAAAATCCACATCATCCAGGTTACTTAGGAGCCCTCAACAGTTCCACTACCCTAGATTAGCACTGAAACCATTATAAAGATATGAAATTATGAGCACACGGGTGAAGAGTGAAAGAAGCGTCATCACTTCGGAGGGATCAAAGGTTGTTTAGTTTTTTGTTTGGTCTTCGGATTCTGCCACTCCATCTCCTCCTGTTCAGACCCAGGAGTTGATGGGGAGGGGGACAGGGCAGGAGCACCGCTCTCCTGAGCTGCGCAAGCAGGCTTGCTGCCGGCTTGGGAGGGTTGGAGCTGCGAGATCCTAACTTGCGGCCACGACCACAACCTGACGGGAGGGTGGCAGATGTACTTGGGAGGGATTCAACCCCGTTCGTCTGCTCCACCTCCTTCTGTGTTACAGAAGCTGCATTAGGCCCATGCAGCTCCTTGATTGCAGGCGGTCTCTCCAGGGAGTGAGGCCGTGAGCCTCGCTTTTTCACCCTGGTAGGAGATCGTGCAGACTGAGCAGGCGCTGGCCTGTCTTGAGATGTGGGAACAGCCCGCGAGCCCTCTCCGCGAAGAGAGGGAGCCTGCTGCCCCTGGGTAGGCTTAGGGGTCCTGAGGGCGGCAGCCAGGTCTTCGAGCAAGACCTGGGTTGCCCTCGACTCCATACGTGGCGCAGTACCCCGGCGCGCCACTTCGGCATACGAGCCTTGTGCAAGGAATGACCAGCGTTTCTTGGCCTCGAGGTATGCAATGTTCTTTTAGCCTTCAAACTCAAGATCTTCTCCTGCTCGCATAGGGGACAAACATGAGAATACGCTGCAAGGGTGCCGTTGCTGTTGGAGCAACACACAGTGTTTTCACAGATGTCTGCGACATGTTCGTTGCTGCCACCCTTGGCGCAGATCTCTTCCATTGCAGCTCGTGGACCCATGCCCGAACCGTTGGCACCTGAAACACCTTTGCGGGTTTGGCACATAAGGACGGACACTGCAGTTCAAATAGGCTGCCTTCAGTGTCGCTGGGAGCCTATGCCGTACAAAAGAAATAATAAAATGTTTTGAGGGGATCTCCTGACCCTCGCGGCGAAGTATAACCCGCTTTACTGCAGTGACACCTGAGTTTTGTTGGCCTTCAAGGATCTCATCCTCGCTTACACCTAGGAGGTCTTCTTCAGAGATGACACCACGCACAGTGTTCAACGTCCTGTGTGGCGTTACCGTGACGGAGGTCTCCACCAGAGATGGCAAAACTACTTTTAAAACGTAATTAAATTGCGTTACTAATTACTTTTCTGAAACTGCATAAATGTAATTAAATTGCGTTACTAATTACTTTTCTGGAACTGCAAAAATGTAATTAAATTACATTACAAATTACCACAGACTAAAGGTAATGACATTACATTACAATTACTTTCCAAAAATAATGAAATTACTTTGACATTTCTTTTCAATACCTTGAGGCGGTAATTCGCGCTAATTTTATTTACCGTTGATTAACGTAAAAGTTTGGGCTAATTGGTAAGTAGACATGATAAAAACAAAACAGCGCGAAGACAAGGCCGAAGTAGAAGAAACCACAGCAGACAGCGCTGTCTCCTGAGGTTTCTTCTACTTCGTCCTTGTCTTTGCGCTGTTTTGTTTTTATCATCTCTTATTTACCTTTTATACCAACACAGAGTTTACAAAACAAGCCCTCATTTGCCCACACTGCGCGTGTGCAGGAACCAGATCCGGGAGAAGGGAGGCGCTGCGCATGCACAGTGCCGACAGCAGCACCACCGCAGTGATGTCACGTCAAAGAGCTGAGTTGGTCTATATTAGAGTCACTAAATAAAACTACGCTTGCAGTGTACCGAAACTCCCAAACTACGCGTCTGGAGCGCGCCAGGCGCCCCCATGTTGGGTCCAAGCGCAGATGGAGGAGTGTCTGTAGCTGAGCCGAGCCGAGCTGTAGCTGTCGCCTGCGCCAGCTGCCGTAGCCGCAGCTGTGGCAGCGTATCTCGACGTAAGAAGGAAAAAATGCACGCTGAGCGACGCACTTCAGCGTGCGCGCGCAGTAAACAGTAAAACAGCAGCAGGCAGCAGATTGCTGGACCCAAGATGGTGGCGTTGAAAAAACGCGATGATTATAATAGCGACTCACGTGACTGCCGCTGTCCAATGATTGTTCATTGGACAGCGAACAAGAATATTGTTCAATAGAGCGACTGTACTGTCGGCCAAATGCCAAAGAAAAGGAATGCGGTACTCTGAAAGTGTAGATAATTTAGTGACTCTAGTCTATATGTAGCAAAACTCAGATCTTCCTGTTTACACCGCAATAACCTTATGTTCCTTGAAGTGAACAATACTGAACAGTGGTTTTGCTGGCTCACACGATATAAGCCTTAAACATGATGAATAGCTTGTTTAGATGTGACTCAGAAAAACAGTCGACTGACCGGTTTCGGTGTTCATTCAACGGTGAAGTTTCTTACCAAAAGTGTGATATGTGTCCGTCTTCCTCATTTAGAAGCTGTAGTCCGTGTCAGTTTGGTAAGTCAGGCAATGGCAGCTCGTTCTTACAAGAAGTAGTCACGTGAAGCGTTTCCCTTCCACCTCGGACGCAATCTAATTCTATTCTCTTGAGAGCACTATACACCAACTCATGTTTAGAAACAAACCGGGCGCCCCTAGCGGACGCCACCGGCGCCGCGCATGCACGATGGGGGTGTGAGCAAGAAGCTCGCCGTCGCCCATAAACAAACCTTTGAAATGCGATGTTATCGGCGTCAGTGTGAGTCCCCCTGCCCTGTTTCGCTTTCGAATTGTTGATTCTACGCCTTACCGGCAGTGTCTGACTACTTGAGCGGCATCAGCGAAATTAACGAGGCTATTACACCGCAAAACTTTACGTGAATAATGTTGCATGCGGCAATTCATTCCGCGCGTGGACGCCGCAGAATGTACGCTAAAGCCTAATTCGCATGATGAGATTTCGCTCGCAATTTTCAGTTGCGAAGTCGCTCGGGATGCAAAAGCATGAACCGTAGTTGTGATGGTGGACGTCGATACTAAAAATCTCAAGCAGAATCGGACCAAGTGAATCAGGCGTAACAAGTCGGTGATGGCCAATGGTAACAATTATGAACATCTCCTTGTATCTAGTGTTTACATCGAGCCTGCTTACCAACCTTCAAACTTAAGTCTTTTGAGACCTGCACTCCCACGTTTGGTCTACGGGCCGATGTCGTCTAAATCTAAAAGAGCAGAGGAAAAGCAGAAACGTTTGAAAGAGCAGACAACAGTTCAAACGATCAGGCGTCCGCTTGAACTTGAAGACGCACTGAACGTAGTCCGCAGGTGGTCCGTACAACTTGACGGTTTTCCGGAGTTCATGTTGAAACAAAACGAATCAATGTGATGTCCAGAAGTATCCGTGAATTCAACCCAAAGTGCTTCCCACCCAAGCAATCGTGGTCCGACGGCGTCTGGTTTTCCCTAGAGAGCCTTCATGTGAAGGAACCCTAGTTTTCCCTTTTCACGGCACATATCCACGTTCTCGGACAAACCGAGCACATGAAAACTTACCTTCAAACCTTTCTCGACTCTTTTGGTACAGCCCCAGTCGCGGCGTTTTGACGAGAAGGCCGGTTTTTGTCTGGTTTCTTTCAAAACAACGCAGGAATACACGTCTCACATGGGCACTTCCACCCACAGCCCCAGACAGGAAGTGCGCCTGACGCGCCACCACCGCGCCGTGACGTAACAGAGATGGGTTCGTGTATACTCGGCGATAACTTTTCTTGGCAATGCAGTGGAGAGGAGGAGAGCCCGCGCACAGCTTTATTTAGTGCTCAAAATGGGAGAGGGGGCGCGTGCCTGTACCCTCCACTGCATTACTTAGAAAAGTTGTCGCCGTGTAAGTCAACTCTGTTACGCCACGCCGCGGTGGTGGCGCGTCGGGCGCACTTCCGGTTTGGGGCTGTGGGCAGAAGTCACCGTGCGAGTCATGCATGCCTATGATCTTTTGGAAGAATCCAGGCAAAAACCTGCCTTCTCGTCAAAACGCCGTGACGGGGGCTGTACCAAACGAGCCGGGAAAGGTTTGAAGATAAGTTTTTATGTGTTTTTTGCCTCCTCTGTTCGTCCGAGAACGTGGATAGTAGCAGTAAAAAGGGCAAACCAGACGCCGTGGAACTACGATTGCTTGTGCGGGAAACACTTTGGGCTAAACTCACGAGTACTTGTGGTCCTCAGATTTATTTCTTTTGTTCCAACATGAACGCGGGAAAACCGCGAAGTTCTCCGAACTACCCGTGGGTTCAGTGCGTCTTCAAGTTCAAACGGCTGCCGGATCGTTCAAACTGTCGTCTGTTCTTCCAAACTTGTCTACTTTTTGTGGTCTGCTCGTTCAAACGACAGCGGCCCGTAGACCAAGCGTTGACCCGGTAATTGCGATAAGAAGTAAGTGCGGGCCTCAAATATGAGTTTTCAGTTTGAAGGTGAGTCGGGATAAGTAGACTCAGTGTTAACAATAAATACAAGGAGATGTTGATCATTGTTACCAGTGGCCATCACCGACTTAATTATTATGCCTGACTCACCGGGCTTGATTCTGTTTGCGATTTTCAGTATCGAAGTCGACCATCTCAAGTACGGTCCACGCTTTTGCAGCCCGAGCGACGTCGCGACTGAAAATAGCGAGCAGAATCTCAATGCGAATCAGACTTTAGCGCCCATTCTGCGGCGCCCACGTGGCATGAATCGCAGCATTTCACATTATTCACGCGACGTTTCGCGGTGTAACGAGCCTCGTTAGTTTCGCTGAGGCCACTCAAATATTCAGACGTTGACAGAAAGACGTAGAATCAAGAATTCCAACGCAAAAAATTAGCACGGGGACTCACATTGACGCCGACAACATTGCCTTCCAGTGGTTTGTTTATGGGCGACGGCGAGGAGCTTGCCCAGATTCCATCGCGCATGCACGGCGCCGGTGGCGTCCGCTAGGGGCGCTCCGGTTTGTTTGTAAACATGAGTTGGCGTATAGTTGACCTTTTCTTGGTCATTGCTCTCAAGGAGCATTTTTCCGAAACACCCGAAGAGTCCAAGTTTTTGCGCATTGTCACACAAAGGGCCCGGATAATTGCTAAGCAGAAGCGTCGTCAGTTGAGGAATGGCGCGAGCTTTCTAAATTGTGCACTTTCCCAACTAACAGCGGGCAATATCTGCTTGTAGGCTTGTTCCCGAATAAACTTCCCAAGGGAAGGCAGCGAGGCATACCGCGAGCGGCACCTGCTTTGCTCGAGGACGCACGAAACGTTCTGCGGCTTGGACAACTCATCCGGAATTAACTATTTATTCCGGTAGTTTGCTGTTCACAATGGTCGGAGCTTACGGTTTGACCTTGCTTGACGAAAGTACAAGGCTCGGGATCTGTTTGTCCTGTCCTCTCAGGTTTTAAATTTTCCTTAACTCGCTGGTGATGTCCCCGTCGCCTCGTAGCCTGTGAGCCGTTCATTAAGCTGACGTGCTGTCAGCTTAGGGATGAACGGTGGAAGCTACGTGTTTGTTGGAGCAGTCACACGTCTATCGTTCGTTACGTAACCACGCTCTCGTTCATACCCGCGCGCAGAAAAAGGGAGGGGACACGTGATTAAAGGAAGGTGTTTGATTGGTTCTGGTTAGCTCGTAGCTCCCACAGCACTGTAAGCTTAGGGAGGAACGAAATATAGTGTCGCCGTGATGACGCGACGCCATGAATCTGTCGTGCCTGGAGTTCCAGCGATGTCTACACGCAAGCTTTTCTCCTTCGCCTTTCCAGCCCTCCTTTGTGCGTCTGTCCAGCTCTTCGGACAAGGCTTTGCACTCAGGTAGCCGTCGATTATTTCTTCTGATGTTCATTCATAAAATTTGACCGTGCAAAAAAAAAAATATATTCTCTTCTTTCTTAAGGCTTGCAAATTTCTAATTTAGGACAAAAGTAATATTAAAAGTAATGAGTAATTTTCTCGAAATTACTGCCTGAAAGTAATTCATTACATTACTAAATTAGTAGCCTAGACAAGTAATTCATTACATCACTCATTACTCCAAAAAGTAATTTAATTACTGTAATTCCATTAGAGTAATGTCATCACTGCCATCTCTGGTCTCGACGATGCTTTTCATCTTCTGAATGGCCACACTTTGCACTTGTGTGGTGACTTCTTCAAGAAGGTCTCCAGAATGCAGCTTCTTTGCTTGATAGGAGTGTCCGATCAAGTGCTCAAGAACTCTGGCAACAATGAACGGAGACAGCTTGGCGGCAGGGCGTTGATCGTCTTCAGAGTGAACTACAAAAAAACTTAACGAAGTGCTTTGTTTCTGGTGCTTTGACAATGACTTGTTCCGGACAGTGCCGTTTGGATGCCTGCCTTAAACCGGGTTTAGAGAGAGAGGGAGCCGTAAGCGGCGGAAAGTGTTCAGAACCTGTGGTGTGCCGCCATCCACGGAGCCCAACAAGGGAAGAGGCAACGGACCATAACATAAAGGGCTTTGCTGGAGCCGTTACTCTATTAGCACTGCATAGGTACTATAACCAACTGTGGTTCTGGACAAGGGGTGTGTCGCCACCCAAGGTTAGCCCTTGCCACCAAAGGAGTTGAAAAAGGATAGAAGAGAAATGAGAAGAGGAGAAAGAAGGAGAAGCCAAAGGTAAAAGAAGGGAGGGGATAGTAGGAGTGGCGACTGACTGAATCATCCTGGTCGGGCCAAGCCAGGACACCCGTCTACTTGAAGCGGGGGCCGAAGTGGTGTATTGCCTCACTCGGGGGGGCCCCGAAGGGTCCAAACATACCCCGGGCTCGACTCATCCACCAGGATGCCCTTTTCCCCGGACACGGGAAAGCCACGCACAGCCAGACGTGGGCGGGCGAAACCGCATAGCTCGGGGTCCGTGGTCACGCCACTCACCAAACACCTGCTTTCACAGGTGCCCCCTGCGGGGGTTTATTCTGGCCAGCTCGCCTGCAACTTTACATTAATTGCATTAACACGTCATCTGTTACCTGGCATCAGCTGACACCATGACGTGACATTCTCATGTCAAGTCACGTTGCACGGTGAAGCCACGTGACTTAATTACGTCAGGTGACACCGTCAGTCACGTGATGTCATACGTCACGTGACACTGTGACATGGCGTGACATTCTGACGTCACATGACAATACGTCCTCACGTGGCACCTTCACGGTACGCAGAAACATAAACATAAGTCTGCTGATAATGAAAATAATAAAAACACGTTTTCGCTAATTATGCCGAAAACATTCCAAGGCGATAAAACCAATATTGCTAAGTGGGTGTTAAGCCGGCGAAACCACGGGCGTGAAATTAAGTGGAGCTACAACGCTTGAAACTTGAGAGCGCGATTTTGCAAGTGTTCTTCAGTGCCCATCAGGCGGTGTTAGGTTGTGTCCAGCAACGTTGCATAAGATGTTCAGGCAGCCACTCCAACGACAAGAAACGGTTCATGCAGTTTCGTCGTTCTTCGGATTTCAAACTTGGGCGCGCGATTCCCGAAGTGTTCTTCAATTACCCCAATGCAGTCATAGTTTGCGGCGAATAAATTTGTTTAATAGGTCACCGAAATGCTCTCCACTTCATACACCCTTATTAGTTCCAAAACGGCGTGGGATTTTCGTCCGGTGTGTACCTCGGTTTAACACGAAAGGCCCACACTATAAAAAAAAAGCCCATGCATATAACTTTCCCGCACAACATACGGAGAGCCAATCAACCCAACTTTCGGATGCAGTTCAGCGAATGTCGATGCCGAAACATATGTCAAGACCAAAAAACGCCGTCTAAGTTGTGACATTAAGTAATGCAAGCGTGACGTTTTGCATTGCTTAATGTCACAACTGAGACTGCGTTTTTTGCTCTAAACCTATGTTTAGGCAACGTCATTCGCTGAGCTGCCTCCGTAAGTTCCGGTGATTGGCTCTCCGAATGTTGTGCGGGAAAGTAGGTGCACGGGCTTTTTTTTTAGAGCACATGCGGACTCTATGGTGCCCGTTCGCAGCTTTACCGTTCATTCAGTCCATCTGCTCCGAAATGACACCTTAGCGGCTCCGCCGTCACACCTCAGCTGTCGCAGTGTTTAACCTTACGGGTAGCGGAAGTGTTTTTTTTTTTTTTTTGCTTTCTTTTAGTGAATCCTTTGTTTGGGGACATATTATAAACGATCTGCAGCAGCTGTGCGTAGGCGCCGCCATAACTGATCTTCTTACCTTGATACAACGTTATTAGATAGCTCAGTTGGAACTGCTCATAGACGCTGCATGCACGAGCAGTACCCCCTCACTCACCACGACACGCCTGGCGCCGCTTGACGCGCCGGACGGCTGCTTTGGTAACTGCAGTGTATTCTATGCGTTACGTACGTTTTGAAGCACGGTGTCTAGATGGCCTTTCAGGTCTGCTCTATGCAGCTCTATGGAATGCACAGCTAGGCAACGAAAATGTAGGTGGCGCTTCGAACGACGGCAGGTGGATTGAAGTGAGTGAGGGGAGGGGGGGGGGGGGGTACCCCCTTTCGCGGAAGTTCCACAACTGAGGTAATCTAGTAACGTTGCCTTGATATCATGACAAGTATAGGAAGGCGCACCATTGTGCGTTGAACCAATATGTCTATACTTTGTTTCCCCTTACGATATAACGCAGCGGACGCCATGCAAGCTATCTAATGCAATCGAACGTCTTGTAATCTTCGCACAACCTTCGTGTTGGTTGGTATACGTTTGCAGAGCTGGGCTCTTCGGTATGGCTCGAACCGTCCGTTGTGGCCCGTCGGAAGGCGAAACGAAGTATAGCCTCCGACGAGGTCGGAATTCCTGTCGATTTGCTCGTAAGTGCAAGTACTCCCACTCTGTCCCAACAATGGCACACTCCCGAACCCGTAAAACGATTTAGCATTCATTGTTTGGAACAGGTGTGCGTTAAGAGGCTTGCAAGGACCGGGAATTTAGCTTTGGGAAGTGCATTTGGATTTGAACGAATTGGATTATCTCGACAACAGAAGCAATCGGCGAAAGCGCTTTGAAGGCGATTGTACTGCGCGGGGACTCCTGATGTATCGAGGGAAACTGGAAGCCTCCCTTTTCCACACGAGCGCGACACGAAATAAAAAGAAATAAAGGGAAAGCATTAGCGATCTCCGTAGAAAGTGTTGTATATTTTTTTCTCTGATACACATCGCGTGATAGATCTTCCACTTCTCTCCATCTTGGCATCCGGTTGATTTCGCTGCCTGCATTTGAGAGAGCGTATCAGCTATATACATTCATATGGTTGGTTTCATCTCAAATCGGGCAGGCTCAAAGGGTCTCATTTTTAAATTTGACAAAAAAAAGAAGGTTTTGAAATCGTTTCTCAAATGAAAGAGGGCGCAAACCGCATGTTCCCCAGACTTCTTGTTCTCAAGTACGAAGCGTAGAAGTCGCAGTGGCAGAAACTGGTATTTCTGCCTGCCGTCGCAGGCAGGTCGCGTGTTTGACACCCTCTGCTGGCGCTAGTTGTTTGTTCTGCACCCGTTTAACTTTTCCCTCTAATTTAAAAGGTACTATAAAGATACCTTGACGTATTTAAAAAAAAACTGCAAAAGTTTATCGTTCTCTAAAAAAAAATTACGAACTCGTTACTCAGGTCAATTTTTGGTCAACTTTGACAGGTCAATTTTTGGTCAACTTTGTCTGTACTTAAGGTAACTTTTCTTTTTTTAGCTCTATAGAAAGCCGAAAGCAAGCCCATTATAGATATAATAATTTCAATGTGATCTGCTGACTGTCCACTCCGCTACCTTCACGTAAAACGTTGTAAAAAAATACAAATGTGTAAAGTTTGAGGTTGATTTTCTCAAAAACTTCAGTTTTGTAAATTTTTATTTTTAAATTAATTTAGATACAATAGTCGACTACAAGAACAAACAAAAGAGAAATGTAATATTTTGGTAGTATGTCCTCTATTTGAGCCGCAATCGCTTGAAATGTGTGCTCATTTGACTAAAATGCAGCAACCTTAACGGCATTGTGCGCCTCTACGATTTCGAAAATATGTTTTTACTTTTGTTTACGTTTTCAAAAAGGAATGCAAGGTAGGCGAGATTGTGATATTCATTGTAATATAAAACTTGAAATAAGAGAAAAACCATATAAGCACACTACAAAACAATGAGTAACAAGTATATACAAATTAAAAGGCAGCGCAACATCTCAGAAATTGTTTCTATATAGAACGGTCCAAAGTAAAAGAGGGTGGCTCCTCATTACCCTGCCTATTACGATTAAATGATACATTCTCACATCATTCAAATCTTCTACATAAAATTTAGGGAAATATTCGCCGGGTTTTGTTATTCTCACATCTTACTTAACACCGACGGTCGACTGCACAGTTCGTGCAGCTCAATAATGTAGAAACGCACGCGCAAATCCAGTAAAAAATACAAAAACATCGATGGCAAATTTTCCGAAGTCAGTACATTTTTTTTTACTAGTTCGACGTCACTGTGAATCAGTTTTCACACTGTGTAGGAGCCACGCAGTTTACAGTTGCAGTTTTGAAGATACCGGCACGCACTCACTGATGATTTTTCTAAATTTCGGGAGACAAAGCGGTACGTCCATGCCTTGACACGTGTATGCAGCTACCCTGTGCTTTCGCAAATCTTTCCTAGAGCAACGTTCAAGGTGCCTCCCTCCAGTGTCTTCCTCCACACGTGTGAGGATCAGATGCCCCTTTACCTTCTCCCACTCTTTTTTCTTGTGCTCCCGGAAACGCGTCAGTTTCGTTTTGACAATTGAGAGTAGAACGATCCCTTTGAATTTCGGTGTGAGTGCTCCAACAAAGCTTTGCGCGTTCGTTATGGAGTACAATTCTATAGTTGTCAAGTCACACATGAATGCGTGGTGCTTGAGCACGCCGCCCACTCCATACCACAAGCTTTTCCCTTTCCCTGATGCGGAGAATATCCACGTGGTGATGACATTCATGTCTTGAATTTGTACACCTGGTGCCGGTTTTTGAAGCGTCTTGGAGCACCCTCTGAAATATAAACGAGTTGCGTGAATATAGGCAATACTTCCTCCAGCCGCCCTTCGACGACGTTGAGCGCAAGGAGCATATGGGATGATCGGACGATGTCATCGTTCACTACGCCGAAGCTTAATATTCCCTGTTTGTTCGCAGCCATGCAGGTAGAATGGATACCATCTTACTCTTCCAGCGATGTGCTTGCACCGCGCGCTGGAACACTACACTCCAGTGTTCAGCAACATCGAAGTACAAGATGACGGCACGTTGACCTCACACGTGCTTTCTCGAGCCATATGGCTCTTCGCTGGGCACGTCTGACGAAAAAGTGGGGAATATGTTTTTTTTTGTCCGCTTTTGAAACTCGTTAAAGCAATTTCAGATTTATGTGCAAGACTTGAATGGTGTGAGAATTTATCATTCAATCGTAATAGGCTGTATAATGAGTAGCCACCCTCGTTTACTTAGAACCGTTCTATATAGGAACAATTTTTGACATTTTGCGAGGCCTTTTGATTTGTATATACTTCTTACTCATTGTTTTGCAGTGTGCTTATGTGGTTTCTTTCTTATTAAAATATTAAATTACAACGAATAGACGAATTTACCTACTTCACGTTCCTTTTTGAAAACGTGAACAAAAATAAAAACATATTTTCGAAATCGTACAGCCGCACAAACCGGTAAGGTTGCTGTATTTTGATCAAATGAGCACAACATTTCACGCGATTGCTGCTCAAATAGAGGACATCCACCATAATGGTACATTTCTAGATTATTTTCTTTTCTTCTAGTCGACTATTATATTTAATAAAATTGAAAAAATAAAAATTTACAAAAATAGTTTTTTTTTTAAAATCGACCTCAAACTTTTAACATTTGTTATTTTTCACAACGTTTACGTGAAGGTAGCGGAGCGGCTAGTCGACGGATCATAATAAAGTTATTATATAAATAATGGACTTGGTTAGGGCTTTCTATAGAGCAAAATAAAAATAATTACCTTATGTACAGACAAAGTAATAACCCGTTAGAAAGCAATACGATTTCTAAAAGTATTTGAATGCGTCAAGGTATCTTCATTATACCTGTTAAATGAGGGTAAAAAGTTAAAAGGGTAGACGAAAAAAACCAGCGTTAGCAGATGGTGTCAAACACGCGACCTGCGACGGCAGGCAAAATTACTAGTTTCTGCCACTGCGGCTTCTACGCTTCGTAACTCGAGAACGAAAAATCTGGAGACCGTGCAGTTTGCGCCCAAATTCATTTGAGAAATGCCACCAAAATATATATTTTTTTCGTCAAAATTAAAATTTAGACCCTTTTAGCCTGTCCGATTTGAGATGAAACCACCCATGTATGTATGTATATATATATATATATATATATATATATATATATATATATATATATATATATATATATATATATATATATATATATATATATATACCGGGTGTTTTTGCGAAGACTTTCAAAACTCCTAAAAATTAAGGCGTTTGAGAAAAAAAATAAACTGTCTTCGGGAGCATACTACCAGCCACGCCGGACGTCAGAAATTGCCAAAAACATACGAAGTAGCCAGGTAATTAATTAAAGCTTGCTAAATAACGTTTTAATTAGTGGAAATAGGCATATGGTTTGAATTAGAAAGTTGCTGAGCGTTATCGAAAACCACTAAAACAGTCATTTTCAGAAAGACTTTGAGCGCGTGAGAAGAGTAGTAGTGCACTAAAGTCTCCACTCGTGGAGCAGGTACAAGGCTAGCGGTTGCGGGAAGGCGCCCGCGCGATTTTTCCGCCTCTTATCTATACTCCGTTTCAGCTTCAGTCCGAGCGCAGCGGGCGCTAGGAGCCATCCCAGCCAATCCAGCGTGGAGAGAGTGTCATGTGACCTTGAGCACCCTTTGTCGCTCTGCCCAACCGGCAGGTCACGCGATTTTCTCCCGGCGCTGGATCGGCTGGGATAGCTCATGGCATCCACTGCGCTCGGACTGAAGGTGGAACGGAGTATAGCCCCAGCCTTGTACCTGCTCCACGAGTGGTGACTTTAGTGCACTTCTACTCTTCTCACGCGCTCAAAGTCTTTCTGAAAATGACTGTTTTAGTGGTTTTCGATAACGCTCAGCAACTTTCTAATTGGAACCATATGCCTATTTCCCCCAATTAAAAAGTTAATTAACAAACTTTAATTAATTAGCTGGCTAATTAGTATGTTTTTTTCAATTCCTGACGTCCGCCGTAGTTGATACTTTGTTCCCGAAAACAGTTTTTTTTTCTTTCAAACGCAATAATGTTTAGGATTTTCGAAAGTCTTCGCAAAAACACCCGGTATATATATATATATATATATATATATATATATATATATATATATATATATATATATATATATATATATATATATATATGGGTGGTTTGTAGTGGTTTGTATTGTAGTGTGTTGCAAGATGCAACACACCACAATCACGTGCAACTTAACAAACGTAGGAGCGTGGTAACCAAATAAAAAAATTACAAACCAAGGGGTGGGAAAGGATTATATCACGCTTCGCTTTTATTAATATGCTGGTAACAATGAATTGTTCATAAAAATGTAAAAATCTTATAAAAAAAAAACAACTAGGAACGTTGTGTTTGCGCAAGGATCAAGTTGTCAATTGACGACTTCCGGAAAGTATTGCACAGAGACCGTTTAAATCCCAGACTGCCGTTTTCACTTGGAACTATCCGCTCATGTCACCTGGTTCCCCAAACCTTTCTTGCAGTCAAGATATCCACCCAACAGCATTTCGCTGCCCTCTTTGCTCTTGACAACATTTTTTTTTTTTTAGAACGCTACTTTCGGTTGTTTGGCTGTCGAACTGTTGGAGGTATACTGTAACGCTGCGCTTTATTCTATTTGCTTCAGTTCTTGTTTATTTCTCTCCAAACAAGGGGAGAACGAGAGGTACAAAAAAAGCCCCCATTGCAGCTTGACGAGGCCTCTACCTCGCTTTACAGTACAGCAAAAAACAAGACGTCTGCAAATGCACGGGCAGAACCAAACAAATTCATAATAAACACTTGTATTAGATTTAACACGATTGAAAAAAGAATACTAGTTACATAAAAAAGGACATTTTCACATTATGTTCCTCATTCATAAACGATATCACTCTCCACCAGGAGGTCGTTAATATTTCTCTTGAAAATCGGAAAAAAACAATGAAAGTTTACCTTTTCTTCGATTTGCTTAACAAGGAGGAAACTTGATAATCCAATTGTTGCTTGCTATAATTGGTTCGTACTTTTGGTTTTTTCCAGATATTTTTTCTCAGTGCACGTGCTGAGCTTACATTCTCCGGGATTTAGTATAGCTTCTCTTTTTGGATAAGCTGAAGTAATTTGAAGTAATATATTTTATCATCCTTTAGCATAGTGAATTTTTGAAACAGTGGGTCCGTACGGAAGTCTCGCCAGTTTCTGTGAAAAATGTCGAGCATGCGCAGTATTTCTTATTGAAGGACTATTATTTTATTCTAGTTCGTCATAGTTGTGGTACCCCATACCAACGCACCGTATGGTAATTTTGAGTGACATAAAAATAATATAATTCCTTTTTTAACCATGGAGGTAGTAGATTATGAATTCTATATATATTTTATTAATTTAGATAGTTCAGAACAAAGTTTTTGTATATACCTTGACCAGTTGAAATCTTTATTGAATCATATGCCTAGGAATTTTTTATCTTTGACCCGCTTTAAAGATATTCCATCAACATTAATAAATATAGAAGTTTTGTCTTGCTTGATAATTGAACGAAATATTATGTATTTAGTTGTTTTTTTTCAGCATTAAGTTCTAATTTGTTACGCTTAAGCCAGTTAGCCAGCTTCTCCAAATATTCGTTGGCCAATATTTGTAATGTATCTCTAGACCGTGCTTTAAAGATCGCGTTCGTGTCATCTGCGTACATAATTAGTTCTGGGGAATCCTGCATGTTTGCCATATCATTTACATATACAAGAAATAACAGAGGGCCTAGAATGGATCCCTGCGGCACTCCGTGTCGTACTTCTAACTTATCATAGTCTGATTTATCTAAATCCACATATTGATATCGATTCTTTAAATAACTTTCAATTAGTTTTAATGCCACGCCACGTATCCCACATTATTGAAGCTTAATCAGTCAGATATTCTGCTGTATTGTGTCGAAAGCCTTTGTAAAGTCTAAGAACAAACCTAATGTATAAAATCTATCTTCAGTATTCCTGATAATTTTGTCGTTTATGTGAAGTAAGGCTTGTTCTGTAGATTTTCACTTTTGAAATTCATATTGTGCCCCATTTATTACATTATACTTACAAAAAAAATGCCTGTAATCTAGTATAAATTACATTTTCAAATATTTTGGGTGGTTTCATTGGAAATCAAACACGCTTGTCGGGGTGGGTATTTCGATCTTTTTTTTTTAGCTATATAGCCCCTTTTCTGCAAAAAGACAAAACCGCTTTTCAAAGATCTTTAAAAAAATGTTTTGCTTTACAAAAAAAAAAAAAAAAAATATTAAGTGGAGCAGGGTGAAAATCTATTGTCTACTCTGGGATTTTTTTACCCAGTTCTGTACGCTGGTATGAATACAAAAAGCATTCAAAACTCACAGTTATTTTTGTGCGCTTGTTTGTTATCTCGACTATTTTTTAGTTAGAAGGAAAATACTTTTGTATTTTTGTTTATTGAGGTAAAAATGCCAAACATCGTCTCTTTCACAATCTGGTAACATCTTCAGAGCCTTGTAACTCATGAGTTATTATATTTGTCGCTTTCCAAATACTATGCGGGTGTAGTCTTATACATGGGGCTATCGACGGGCATAAGTCTAGTTTATTTTATTTGCACGGAATTTTTTATATAAAATTTGAAATATCGTCGAAAATGAGATTAACCGATATTTTGAACCCACTTTATTGAAAAAGGCCGCTTTTTATTTCCTGCAATGTTTTATTATTGCTGCCGATCATATGAACTCTCAATCGGCTTGATGCGATCTCTCCCTTTTTTTGTTGTATCGTCTAACGAAGTGATCGAAATCACTCCCACGTTCTCGGAACGGCCAAACGCTGTTTCCGCAGGTCAGCTTCGCTGCAAAGACTATGCTGCTCCTTTGTGTGTTAAAATGCAGCGGGTAAATATATTTTGATTGAGAACACTCGTGCTTGGCTGCATATTGTATTTTCTTAATTTTGTAAAGTAGGCAACTGACATTCCTTTGTCCGATCCTTAGCGGTGCAGCGCATGTTCCATTATCCGATGTCTAAAGTCAGGGCACAGGGGCGGAGAAAACGGAATGAGCTCTTCACATAGCCAGACCGGGGTCATATATCTGTTTGTGATATACAAAGTTTGTAAGGCACGTGCAGCACGCTCGGTCCTCCGCGCTATAGGGCCATCTCCGTTACAACCAGGAAGCACCCGGCGCGGGCCGCCAATCCATGATGTGTCTTGTCGCGTGCGATCAAAAAACCATGTAATCACCTGTTCTTCATTGTCAGTGTGTATATCAAAAATATGTAATATCACATGCCCCTCCTTCAGAAAAAAAAAGCAGTTTGTTGAAAAAAAAAAAAAGCGGAGAAAATGGACTGAGTTTACATAAAGCGAAGAGATTTTTTTTACAGAACACAAACTCTACTTGGCGATAAAAAGTCATTTTTATTAATTAACGTTAACAGATTTAGGATACACTTCTAAAACATTATGTTTCTGTGCTTTAAATAGTCCAGTTCACGAGCAACGCAGTATTAAAACTTTTTGACAAACCATCGGCTTGCCTCTGCGGAGAAGATCGAGCGCGGGGGGCGAGCTGAACTTTGTACCGCAGCGGTCGGATGCAGCTGAGAAGTTCAACAGCGTGGGAAGTCGAGACGGAAAGACCGAAAACTGGAACCAAAAAGAGCGAGTGGTGAACCCTAGACGGTGGCCCTTCTGTTTGAACGAGTGTGTGCAGTCACAAATAAAAGTGTTGTTTTTTGTTCAAGACTGATCGAAATTCTCTTAATGCCAAGAAGCAACGATTGCCACATGCACAGAAGGCAGCGAAAGCAGTCACTTCGTGTCTGTAGATTTTTAGTTTCTCCACTTTGTTGCACCGAGCTTAATGCAGAGATTCCTTCAGGAATATGGAAAAGCGATTTGACGATTTTATTTTAGGTGGCTACGGTAGATTTGCTTTGGCTAGGCACACATTGCTTTGGTTTGGGAATAAATAGATGTTTGTTATCTCCTTCAAAATAAAGCGCGTCCGGCCAAGGTGGACTTGGCACCACTGCAAAAACGGCATCGGTTAATATGTCTTTCATATTGCCGGAGACTGTATGTACATCTCGTGCTAATGTCATGTTAGGTTCCTGGCCTGACTTGCGCACCAAGCATATAAGGGGCGTAATCCTGTGCAAGCACCTACTAAGGCCCATCCTTCCTTTTTGTGCTTCCTAAATGTATCGATCTCCTTCTCCCGTAAGTCGAAAAGCACAACGCTTCTTTTCATTGTTTTAATTTTTTTTTCGACGAAGTCCTTTGACGTCCGTATCAAGGAGCCGTCCTGCGAACGAAAATTGTGTACTGTGGCGAGGTGCTTCAAGCCTTACAACCTGTGTATAACACAAAAAGATACATGACCCCGGTCTGCTACATGAAGAGCTTGTCCCGCCCTTTGTGCCCTGGCTTTAGACATCGGATAATGGAACGTCCGCTGCACTGCTAACGATCGGATTAAGGAATGTCAGTTGCGATCATTACAAAATTAAGAAAATACAATATGTAGCCAAGCACGAGTGTTCTCAATCAAAATGAATTTACCCGCTGCATTTTAACACACAAATAAGCAGTATAGTCTTTGCAGCGAAGCCGACCTGCGGAAACTGCGTTTGGCCGTTCCGAGAACGTGGGAGCGATTTCGATCACTTCTTTAGAAGATACAACAGAAAAAGGGAGAAATCGCATCAAGCCAATTGAGAGTTCATATGATCGGCAGGAATATTAAAACATTGAACGAAATGAAAAGTAACCTTTTTCGATAAAGTGGGTTCAAAGTATCGGTTATAGGCAGGATAGTAAACACTCCAGCCTGAAGCCGATATGGTCTTAATCGGTACGGTGCCGATTCTGAAAGTAATCGATGCATCGTAAATTTGTTTTCGCGACTGTTGCTGTGTACTAAATATATGTGCTCTTCGTGGCTTTGATGTCTTTTTATAAAGTTTTACAAATTAAAATATTTCCATGCAACGTAGGGATTCTAATAAAACTCACACTGATCCCCAGCTACAAGTGGTCGGCGCTGCAGGCTTTTCTTTAACTTAATAAATGAAACAAATAAGCTTGTCAAAACTCGCTGTCAAATTAGCCGTATGAATGCTTAGACAACGAAAAGTTGGTCTCCTTTGAACTGACATCAGATGTTTCTATCGTATACGGGGCCATTTGGGTGAGTTCAGCACCAATGCTAGCCTGCAGCCTTTAAAGTGCACCACGCAGTGGGGATTCTACGGCCGCACGTCGACACAGTACCCGCCCATGTCGGGGTCGGCAGGGTCGGCGATCGAACCCGGGAGGGTCCATGGCAGCAACGAGCGAAACTTTTATATATACTCCTCAAGCTTGATCATGGCTACCCACGCAGTCAAACCACTCACCAAATGACAACGTCGCGTGCTGACCAAAAATGCTCCACAAATTTTTATTTTTCTCTGTTTCGTTTTTAAACTCCTACTCTGCCATCAAGGAAGGTTTTGTGCATTGACATCGTTAGCCCTCATTGCCACCGATGCTGTGTCTGCCGTCCCGTTGAGTTGGTTTCTATCGTTGCGAAGCTACTCTAGTTCGTGAAAGTTCGTAAAACTTCTATACTCACTAAAAGCTTAAAAAAAAAATATTGCGAGGCATGGCGAATTTTGGCATTTTATTATTGTTTCACAATGAATAAGATTGCGGAGATAGCCGATTATGACGCCACACCCTGCTGTACTGAAGAGATCAGCGACTGTATCTTGCTTTACTTAGGACATTTTTAGCGGATCGTTCGATCGTAAAATCATACTGTAATTAGGAACTCGAGCTGTGACTTCGATACGCGGCTTTGTAGTGCACGTCCAGAGCGGTATTGCGCCTTAAAAAAACGATTTTATATAAAAAAAGATACCCTGGGATTCTGCAGAAATTGTCTCTTCTACTCCGTCCCATACTTCGTACACAACGTTGGCGAAGCTACTGGCGCGAGCGCGTGGCTTCATCTACGGCTTGGTTTGGGCGAGAACGCGTAGAAACGATCAACGAGATCAAACCCCATCCTCGCGCCAGCAGGTTTGACAGCTCTGTATACACTTAGTATGAAACAGAGTGTAGTAGTCGCAAATTCCACTAACCCCATGGACGCTGGTACTACAACTGACTGATGCCGTGAAGTCAGCGGTACTCAAAAACGTCGTGCTCTCTGCCCTTCATTTTTTACGCCGCTAGGGGGACTACTGTCCATGTCACTCTTCCTCATCCACCATAATATGTCAGTGTCCTACTGTCGTAACCTTACCAGCGTATGCATATGGTCGATAGTCAGCGTAGCGCAATCACTCACTATGCGACGTCGAATCCGTGCTCTGCGCTGTTATGACCTAAAAAGCCTCTGACACGCCAAAAAAAAAAAAAAAAACTTCCATGCTAGGCGTTGAAATGGCATGTCAGGACATTACAAAAAAATTGTTTCACTATAGAGGTGCGTAGTTTGTTTTATAAAAATAGAAATACGAGGCCCAATTCACAGTTCCCGCCAGTACACTGTGACGTCACAGTGTACCGCAAGCTGTCGGGGCGGTCAGAAGGGAGGCATCGCCGGAAGTCACGTGAGTTGTATCCCTCCTCGTGCTTACCACGAGCGCGTGTAATATTTTTTAAATATTTTTATTATTCTCCGCATCTCCACGAGCGATCCAAGCAGACAAGGTTTATTTTATTTGCTTTTCATCGCTTAATGTTGCTGTAAAGGTAGAAGAAGAGGAGTCAGTGAATTGACGTGATAAACTACAATGCCTAGAAGGTGCTGTGTGAGGGACTGTCCCGGTATTTCAGCAACTGAAGAAAAGATCCCACTGCATGCATTTCCGAGAGACGGCAGGCACCTTCAGCCTGGGGAGTATACGATGATTCGACGACCTCGGTATCCGAACCTCGTACGCAAGCAATCGTAATTTCTGCGAGCGTTCTAAATTTTTTTTTCAAAAGTTTCTTTTGTGTCCAGTATAGCTCTGTATTATCGGACTGACGGCATGCACTTGTACACTGGCTTGTACTCGCAACGCTTTCATCATTGACCTCCATCACGCCGATCTACTGACTCTTCGTCCTCAACTTTTACAGCACGCAAACTAACCAACGGTGCAGCGATAAAGAGCTAGTGGAACTGAAACTTCGTTTTCTACAATCGCTCGTACAAAGAGCAGAACAAAAAAATGTCTTAGGCACGGTCGCGGAAAGCACGAGGAGTGAAACTCACGTGACTTCCTGCGAACCCACTTTTAGTGACGTGGGCCGATGCCTCCCTTCTGACCGCCCGACACCTTGCGGTACACTGTTACGTCACAGTGCACTGGCGGGAACTTTGAATTGGGCCTCCTATTTATATTTTTATAAAAAAAAAACTACGCACCTCTATAGTGAAACAATTTTTTTGTAATGTCCTGACATGCCATTTCAACGTCTAGCATGAAAATAAATTTTTTTGGGGGCGTGTCAGGGTTTTTTTAAGCGCAGTGACGGATCTTTGAATATGGAAACGTTAGTGCGCGTGTTCGGACCACGGCCGAGTGTTAGTAGACGGAACGCAAGTCCCTTCGAAAACAGTCCAGTTGTGCAAGCTCGCCACTTCCACGAGCTAAGGAGGCTTGCGACAAACGAGCCAGCCTCTAAAAT
The DNA here is from genome assembly GCF_016920785.2 of Ixodes scapularis. Classification (NCBI taxonomy): domain Eukaryota; kingdom Metazoa; phylum Arthropoda; class Arachnida; order Ixodida; family Ixodidae; genus Ixodes; species Ixodes scapularis. Next base: position 98,482,730 of record NW_024609857.1, read on the forward strand.
ATTAACCGCCTGGTCCTTTTTAAAAATGGCGCATGATGTACTGCAGGACGCAATTCATAACTTCCGAGCAACTAAAAATTAAAAAACAAGAAAAAAAAAAAAAAAAACGCCGTTATTTGTTATAAGAGTTTTTCTTATTGCATTCGCACATTTGTGCTTCTTCAGCCAGTGCCGATCCAAACCCCTGCCGCCAGTACTTTAGTTCAGCCTCACTTGCTTGTAAAGTTAACTGTGCCGCCTTCCAAAAAATGAAATTGAGTAGAAGCAGCGCAGGAGTAAAATTTGAGCGCGCTTCGGTATCCCTCAGCGATCACATCGAGTTGCAGATAGAATGCGCAGTTCTTTTTGTGTTCCTAATTTTTATCTTAGCTTTTTCTTCATGCTCCGCTTATTCTGACGTTAAAAAATAAAGAACTAAAAACAGCAACAACAACAAAAAAAAAAGAGTACCTTGCATTAGAAAAATTCTCGCTATCAGAAATAAAAGTAAGTTCAGGACGAACCTTGAACGTTCAACAAACTCCAGAAACATTTGTATATCGAAGGATGCACCGAGGATTTCTTACGCTTTTTGTGAATCGCGAAGAGGAGTAATTTTTTTTTGTTTTTTCGTCGTTGTTGTTTTTCATAACCTTTTCAGTCGAAACACCGGTGAAGCAGCGGGCTCGGTGCACAGAAGCTTGAATTACGGGTGTTGCTCCTTTCGCGTCGGATAATGGCCTATTACCCTTGTGACACTTTTTTTTTGTTTTTGTTTGGGGGACAGTGAAGACGAATTAGTTGCCGTACTTCTCAAAAGTATGGGTGTGCGAATGAATAGGGCTGCGCAAATTTTAGCCTTCACTGTGCTAGGGAAATCCATGGCCATCTGGTTATCTTCGCAGCGTTCAATTTGAAGATCGTTACAATTACTATTTTATTTAAAAGGAGTATTCTTACAGCTCACCATCGTCACAGGTAGTATTAAAAATGCAGGGCGTGGACAGACCCATGCGTGTTATTATCACTTCGCAGCCAATAAGAATGCGGCATGATCCGATAAGAACGACAAAGGACAAATCACGAAGAAGGAGATGATCATAGTCCACGCCCCTGGATCCTTAAGCTGTCAGACTATAGTCAAATCCTGAACATTTTCTCCGGTCTAGCAGCACGATAGTAGAATTTAGACAATTCGTACGTCAATTTTTTTCTCCCTTTTGTTACAAGCCGTTTAATACAAAACGAAGTACCGCTTGGCTTGTAGCACTTCGCAAGCTTAATAGCAGAGTCAGCTTCCCTCACATTTTCTATCTTAACAACACAAATGACTATACTGGTACTTATTGAAGCAAGTATACAGTTGGTTATAGAATTTTCTAACCAAGTCATCTTCGCACTAAACGTTGTCATCGAGTCTCGAAAGTAAACCTATTGGGCAGAAATCTGCCAGATTGGTGAAAATTGAAGATAAAAAAATGTTGCTCCAACCAAATCTTGAAAGTAAACCCGACATTTCGGAAGCAGCTCAAATTCTTCCTTAAAAAAAAGAAAAAAATGAAAAAGAGTTTTTTTTTTAATCAGCTTGGTTGGGCGTGCCGTAAAATTAATTCTACGCAAAAAAAAAAAAAAAGAAAAAAAATTAGAGCAATATTCACGGCGCTAGACTCGATTTAGTCGGTAGTCCCCTCCTTTCCACTTGTTTTTTCTCTCGTCATTTTGAGCGCTTGGAGGAGAGGGGGATCGGCTGGCCAGCCATTGAGGAGGAGAGAGTGTATGACCATCTTGTTGTGGTGGAAAAAGTGTGTGGCCATTCCTTGACGTCATGAACTTTGCGCGCAGAATTTAAAATAATACTCGCGCAGTCGTTATTGCTCTAAAATTGTTTTTTTTCTCGTAAAATTTACTTTTTTCACACGCGTGTCCCTACCAGACTCTTTAAAAAAATATTTTGTTTTCTTTTAGGAGCTTTTTAAAAGTGTCTGAAAGCACGTGGAGCAAAATCAGCTCCTAACCTTTTCATCTTCAAAACAAAAATTAAAAAAATAGTAAAAACAAATTATATATATATTTATATAGATATATATATATACTCTATCTTCTTTTTTTTCATGGAGGCGATCATCTCTTCAGCTTTCTCGTCAGGTCACGGAGGCTTTGTGCGTGCAGAGCGGGCAAGGCGCCTAGGGACCTGTTCAGGTTTCTTGGCGTACGCTAAATTTGCCATGACGCCAAGAAAATTCTTCGTATATTTGGCTTTGTGTCAATCACGTACGCGTTCGCGAAGTTAGTACGATGATCTAGGGCAATGGTTTTCAAAGTGGAATCCGCTGACTTTTTCGGGTCCGCGAAGGCGTCCTCGCAAAGCACTGCCTCATCAGCCCAGCTTGGAAATAAAAGTTGTATTTTCCAGATTGAGAAGAAGTGCTCTAATTTTCAGGTGAGTTATCTCGTGTGTATTTCAATGATGGAAAACATACTTCACACTAAACCTTACTTATATCTATTTATTAAATCATTATCATGATTAACATTTACCTTTCCCTTCCCCAAACCACGAACAGAGTCATCATCTCCACCAATACACAAGGGATCCCGAAACATCAATGGTTGAGAACCACTTGTCTAGGGTATCGCAGTGTTCGGCGATGGCACTGCGCTCACTGTCGAATTTCCGCACGTTGTTCTTGTGTTGACGAATTCGCTCAGGTAAGTTATTCATCTTGCCGATGCAGGTTGCGGGGCACTCTGCGCATACAATGGTGTAAACCACGCCGTGCGCTATTTCTTTAGGTACACGATGTTTGGGTCTTGACCTGATCATTCTCAGTCTGAACGAGGGCTTGTAGAGCATCATAATTCCTTCTCCAAGCACTCGCACCACCGCTTCGTTGATCCCCGTTACGTAGGGGACGCTGATGCGCAAGACTCGATGGGGCTGCCTTCGTTCTAGTAGCTGATGGTTTTGCCTAGCCAGACCTTGGCGTCGGGCGATGCGTTCAATGCAGCTACTAGAGTAGCCATTTGTCTTGAGGTCTGCAATCATGGTCGCCTTCTCCTTCCTTTTATCGGTTTCCGACAAGCAGAGAGTTGTTGACCTACGCAGGAGCGTCGAAACCCCTGACGCCTTATGACTAATTGGGTGGTTGGAGTCGAAGATGAGGTAGCGTACGATGTGTTGCTTTTCTATGCACCGTAAACTTCGGGTCTTGCCTTTGTTGGTTCACCATCACATCAAGAAACGACAAGGTGTCATCCGCCTCGCATTCCACGGTAAACTGAATGGCCATCTCCGTGGAGTTGAGGTGTGCCAACAAATTAGTGACGTCCGATTTCTCGAGAGTGCAGATAATATAATCCACATAGCTCATGAATACTTTGGGGCAGTTGGGGACAGACATTAGTGCTCTCTGTTCGATTGTTTCCATCGTACGGTTCGCCCTCGTGACCGAGATGGCCGCACCCATTGCAGTCTCACTCACCTGCTTGAAAAGCTTTCCTTTGAAGACGAAGTATGCGCTGCCGAGACATAACTCGAGCAGACGGCACAGCTCATCCGCATTGAGATGAGTTATTGCGCTCAAGTTGCTGTATTTTTTCCATGGATTCGCGGGTCGCAGCAACTTCAAGGGGTATGGGACACTTGCGAAGAAGGACACAACGTCGAAATGTCACCGCCGCTGAGTTGTATTTGCGAGGCGCGCTCCGTGAAGTGACCGGCGTTTTCTAAATATGTCGACGTGTTTCCAACGAGGGAAGCCAAAGTGCAGTGAAAGCAACCTAATAGTGCCCGAAGGGGTGAGGTTGTGAAGTCCACAATAGGTCGTTCAACGACGTTAAGTTGGTGGATCTTTGGAAGGCCGCGAGCTCCTGGAGAGGAGCTATTCCTGCAGATGAGCCGCAGGTAAAGGCTCTTTGACTCAGGGTAGTTCTTGAAGATCTCTACCAGAACTTTGTTCAAGTTTCTCTAAACCTGTGGCGTTAGGTCTCTCTTAAGTTTTCCATAAGCATTGCTGCCAAGAAGATCCCGTACTTTTTTCTCGTACACCAGGACGACGGTCGACCTCCCTTGGCCGGCTGGCAGTACGACATTCTCCGTATCTCCCCGAGGTTTGCGAAGCGCTGTAACTTCTTCCACCGACAGGTCGTGTCGCTGCCATTGTGGGTGCTTCGAAAGGATGCCGATCGCTTATATGCAAGCTTTCAGTCAATAGACGCCATTACTACACAATAAGTCAACCGAAGTCGCCGTTATAACAACGTAGATACTTAAATAAAAAAGTATTGTTCTTCGAAAAGTATCGACACATAAAAATACTTGACTCGAATTCATGCCACAAATTACAAAAGCGAAGTCGGGATACTGTGATCTCGATCCTGGGCCGATGCTCCATCAGGTTTCGGAAAGTCTTTTTGTTTCTGGCGGAGACCCCGACAATGTACTTTATCAATCACCGCAACCAGCTCTTTGCCTGTACTCTTCGAAGCTTTTAGGTTTCACAGGGTAAGGAACTTGCAACTCACTTTTATCACAGCAGCACGCCCATGAGTGCAGAGAAGACACTTGCCTCACATCAAAGCAATAAAAAAAAAAAAAAAAAACGAAATAAACATCTTTACCTCGAATGTAAGCAAAAGAAACAAAAAGAAACAAACTAAAGCTCTGCTTTACAAGAAAAAAAAATATCTTAGTGGCTGGCTTTCCTAACCCATTTCAGAATTCACGAGGTGCTTTTAGCCTAGAACGTCCTCTGAGATATCCGTTCTTTCACGTATGATATTCTAGGGGTTCAAACTTCTAGTTTTCCTTTTTTTTTTGTTGCTGGCAGTGGTTTTTATATATTTTTTAAGCTCACGTATGACTTTCGGCGGAAAAAAAAAGAATACGAAAGTTTTTTTTTCCCCTTATGGCCCTTTAGTCATGCGCTGAGCTGTATGCGCAGCGACACCGTCGTCTTTAGCAATAAATAATGTATATACAATTTTACACAAAACGGTCACGAAACTGGGAACATCTAAAATTTGGTGACTTTGGCGGCTGTCACTAGAGTTAGGTTCAAAACTCGCTTTGTCGGTTATAACTGTCCTGATGATCGTCCGATGGCACATGAAAACCGAAGACAAAACGTATATTTCCGTTGTCACGTGTATCTTTTTTATATATATATATATATATATATATATATATATCTTCTTGCTAACGCACATATCTTTTTTTTTTTTGCTTTTTTATATTCCAGTTGCAGCGCAGAATGTGATTTTGCTCTGGGTGTTTTTAAACATTTGAAAAATAAAGCTAAGTATTCACAAGGTCGGACTACGCGGGTGCAGATATCAATTACAGCTTAATTTTTTTCACAAATACAATGAAATTATGCATGCTAGCTCATATATTTATTTCTCCAGGCGTTTTTCCTCTGCAGCAGTACGTCAAACAGTGGACAGTTACATTGTGTACGTGGGGTTATGTAACGGCCGAGTCTCATGCTCATGCTTCAGGAAGCCTTTTTTAGGATCACAACGCCAGAACCTCGTAGGTAGGGGTCTCTGATATTTTTTTAATGGGTTTATTTAATTCTATATCGTTTTCTAGGAGTGGCTTGTTTTTTTTTTTTTTTTTTTTTTTTTTTTTTTTTTTTTTTTTTTACGAATTCGGTGTTTTTCGCAGCGAAGCAGTCTCTACTGTGCCTGCGCACCGATAGCCTTGACTGTAGAGCTCCGGGTATCGTACACACACAGCGAAAAAGTACACCCCTGGACGTGTAAACCGTTGTCCCAGGGCGGACTCCCCAAATGGTGTTCGTTTTACACGCGAGGCTCGGTGTATTTCGTTTGCACCCGAGGTCTCGTGTAAAATGAACATCTTTGAACGTGTACTTCGTTCTGCGATCACACGTCTAGGGGTGTTTTTTTACAATGGCGGCCGTTTGACGCAAGACGGGTTCGACGAGCGAGGCCCAGCGCTTTACACGGCTTTTCGCCGCAGCGAAAGCGTAGTTTGCACGTGTTCGTTCGTAATCGTCCATACGTGCTGAACTACCGCAAGCATTTACCCCCAAGCGCCGACGCCGTATCCATTACGGCGATTACGCGACAGTGGGAGCGACCATCGACTGCATCCAGCAGCGTGCTTCCCCATCGAGCAGGTCTCGTTCGTGTGGCGGTTCAGCCGATCGCCGAGGCCTCAAGCCGGTTGCATTGTCACCGACGCCGGGTAATTTCCACAGCAGTTATCTTTTCGCGACCACAGACATGAACTTTATTGAAACAGCCCGTTTGCCGCGAGCGACGACGAATAGCTCCGACACCGACCCGAACCGACCCGACCGGCGTTACCGACGTCCCGCTCACCTCTTTACCGCGAGCAAAGTTGTACGTGACGTTTCGACGTATCCACTCATATCTCGTGTGTACGCAAATTTTGCGGCTTCCGGGTACGAATCGGCTACCGAAACGGCCAGCGAACGAAGACGAACTGAACGCCGGCGCGCCATTTAAACACGCGGTTACTTTTCTACTAGACCGTAGCTATGTGGTGTGGTTCCTTACACATAAATGGACTACGTACAAGCAAAGCTAAAATAAAATTGGGCGGCTGCTTGCGCCACCTAGTGAGTATGCGGAAAACTACAAAAATGAAGGACATTTCAGCATTTGTGGAGGTGACACGCTCGAACACGGACGGCAGCATACCAACACATACATCACAGCACATACCACAAGATCAACATACAAGCATCTACATACACAAACAACGAACAGAGGCACTAACAACCCGACACTCCTACTCAATTGTAATAGAAACCCGCTCGGTATATATAGCAGACTTTTTGTTTCAGACGAAGGTCCGGTGACACCCCCCGTATTTTATATGAACGTAACGATATTACACAATTATTACTTATATAGTACGGCGACATAAATATAATTTGGGAAGGTACACATTTCTCTTAGTCTAGATTATAGCTAAAAGACACCCTATATTTTTAAAAAAATGTTTCGAGCTAGCCAAAATGTAGCAAAATCTGGTTTCGTTTTCGGAAGTTCGAGCGCTGAAGGCTGGAATGCGCTAGCGAAGTGTGTGCTTGCTTCTGTCAAACTATAATCCATTGTATGACGCTCTCAAAGCTGCTGGCTGCAGCCCCCGTCTTGGTTTAGGGTTTGATTTACACGCGCTCCCGTGGAAATGAAATTATGCGCGCTCGAGTCGATATTATTGACAGCGTGAAGTATAAACCGAATGTAAACGATTTTGCGAGCGACGAGAACAGCGACGGCGACCCGCTTCGCTGACGCTCGGTCACTCGCGCGACGACGCAAGCCGCATGAAAGCGGAACGATGTTTTCTAGAAATCCAAAAACCGAGTGACGCGACGAGCGATAGTTTAAGAAATCTTCGTAATACGTCGCTGACTCGTCGCTGTCGCCGTCGCTCGCTAAATCGCTTTATGCAGTTCAGCCTTTATACTCACGCTAGTGCCGACCTGCATTACCCGCTGAGCCCAAGCAAGCGATAAGGATATTCAAATAAGTCACAACAGTGGCGTGCATTCGCTAAGAAAACATATATCTCAAATTCCTGCAGTTTGACGTCGGGATCCGTTACTTGTTCTGCTGTCACCTTGGCGAAACGGTCACCAAAGAGAAACTAGTCAGTTTGTTTTATCAGAAATTATAAAAACCTTATCTAGCCACTGTTATGCACAAAAGCACTCTGGAATTTCATATAAATAGTTTAGAATAAACTGAACACAATCGGTAACTTAATTTTCCAAGCATAATAATAAAAAAAAATCGTAGAAAACAATGTATTTTTAAGGTGTTTCAAATAAAAAAAAACTGAAAAAGGAGCCTTATTTCAGCTGCACTATCACGTAAATACTTTGGGAAAAAAATATCTATTGAGAAGTAGGTTTTGCAATCTCTAATTTGCTTCTTTCAACTTTCCAGTTACTTTATGTGTACTTGCAGATTGTATCCTGACAAATCTAGATAAAATTGTATAAAAAGTAACAGTCTATATAAAATTTATAGCTTAATTAAATTCACATTTGTTTGATAATGTTCAATCTTAAATATGAGTTTTAAATTTCACATCTATTATTACAAATGATTGAATTACATGCTGCTTGATGCATGCTGTGCCGCCGCCCCCCCCCCCCTCCCCCCCCCCCCCTTTTAAATATATATACCCTGTATATTTGCTGGTTAGTTGTTGTAAACCTCTTAATGTCGTGTTATTTGTTTGTTGTAGGTGTGTGAATGCATATGTTGTACGTACCCCACTCCTACTTGGGCCTTCAATGGCCAGTAGTATCCTCTAAATAAAATTAAAAAAACAAGTGAGCAGTAAAAATCTGGAAGACAAAAGTAAACACAGAGCCGTGCAAAAAGGCATTCAGTATATGAAACAGATACAGATATGGGCCTCTGGCGGTCCATCGGTTCAGCCTCCACACCGCCTAAAGACGGCAGTGTTGCAATATTACGAACCAGCGCACAGGTAGACAGTTACCAAAAATCCAAACACAAAAAACTCTAGCGTTGTGCGAGTGTATATTTTTGTGTATTTGGATTTTGAGTAACTGGTCTACCTGTGCGCTGGTTCGTAATTATGCCGTACCAACTCGTCCAATCTGCCGTACTAATAGTGTTGCTAAATACTTAGATCAACTATAATGCTAATGACTGCAGTGTATAGAAGCAAGCTACTCGTCGGAACGAGCTTGACGGTACGAGAATAAAGAGAATGTTTTCACAGTTAAACTCAGAGTCTGTTGCACCGTCTCTTCCGTCCTCAAGATCGAAAGTGCTACAGATTGGTGACCTGGACATGATGATTGACTCCGAGCACCTGCTATCCAGGGGAATGTTCTTCGTGGCCAAGGGCACGGCAATGGCTCTGCCTTTTCGGACGAAAATGCAGTAGGCACATATTCAACTTTCTCAGCCTCCACATCTGCAGCGCCTCCGCAACCACCTCTGCTCTGTCGCATCTAGCACCGGCATCTCCCAGCAATGGGCTGCGACCACCTTGCTTGCCCCACCGGCTTGACAAGTGAATATTCATCGACATCTTCACACTGTTCACAAGGCATGTTGCTAGCCGACCAGGGTCTCCTCATCGTTGCCATGTCAGGCATTCGCTCTCAGTCCGGTTCCTCATCTTAGGGGATGTTGCATCGGCCCCGCAGTCGGCCGGCATCCCCCTTTCAGTCCGAGGCTGTACACTCCAAACTGATCGAGCCGGACTGAAAGCACGACAGGGTCGATTTCCCCCGTCTGCTGCCTCATTTCCTGACCTCGGCGTCAACTACCATGCACGGCTTCCAAACGCTCTCTTTCCTGCTCTCTAGTATGTCATCCTGCTTGCGGTACATGTCAACAGCAACGACACCTCTCTGGAGCCGCAATCACTTCAACAAAATCGTGCCATTCCTCACAGTGCAGAGCTGAGGGCGATAGCTCTGCGGCAGTCTATCGGTTCAGCCTTGGAATCGCCAAAGATGACAGTGCTACTCATACTCGTCACCACGAGCTCAACGACATGAGAATAAACAGAATGTTTTTATTGCTCGGAGTCTGTCGCAGCATCTTTTCCGTCCACAACATCGTATACTCTATAGGTAGTAAGCAAGAGACACACTTCAGATGAAAAGAACAAATGCTCAGATCACACATGCCGCGGGTGTCCAAAATTATCCATCATGTTGAATATTGTTTTGGTTTTTTTAATTCTAACAGAAGACAAACATCATTATCGCGCAATCAAAATGAATACTTACGAAACACCTAAGTCGCAGTGTAAGTGCTCATCGCTGAGCTGCGGCTGTGGCATATATGTATTTATTTAAAAGTGCACCGATGATAAAACCTTCAGGTTTGGCAACAATACCGAGATTACAACGGTTGTTGTCCATTATAAAATACAAAAGAAATAAAAAATACCGGAAACAATGCAAGGTACAAATCTGCACAACAGGCTTCCGAATTCAACTACTTCGTCGTGTCACGTGACAACACAGATTGAAAAGTGCTGGGCACGGGTAGTTTTTGGAACGCTGAGGTACAAAACCCTTACCCTGGATTAAGATTGAGTAAATTGCCCTTGTGAGCCTACAACTCTACAGTTTGGGTTGCTTCACTGGGGTTGCCACTTTCATCCTCGAAGGAACATAAGCAGTCAGATAACCAAACCGTCAGTTACCTAAGTGCAATAATGCCGTTTCGAAAGCCCCTTTGACGGCATCTAAGCAGCTCGCATTAGAACAAAGCCTATTCCATTCCTACTCTATTCTGGGCAAAATGTAACTACTAATTTCATTCCCATTCCATTCCAGTGTTGCCACCATTTTATTTGCATTCGATTCCAGGGTTGTGGAAGTGCGGAATCGTTCCAACTCTGGAGTGGCGACTCCTCAACACTGGTGATAGTCACCAAGGCGCCCAGTTCAGTGTGAATGCTGTCCTCACAGCCCATCCAAAGACCCAGTTCAGTGTGAATGCTGTCCTCACAGCCCATCCAAAGCAGTTATTGTAATAACAGCTTTGGATGGGCTGTGAGGACAGCATTCACACTGAACTGGGTGCCTTGGTGACTATCACCAGTGTTGAGGAGTACAGTACACACACAGCGAAAAAGTACACCCCTGGACGTGTAAACCGTTGTCCCAGGGCGGACTCCCCAAATGGTGTTCGTTTTACACGCGAGGCTCGGTGTATTTCGTTTGCACCCGAGGTCTCGTGTAAAATGAACATCTTTGAACGTGTACTTCGTTCTGCGATCACACGGCTAGGGGTGTTTTTTTATAATGGCGGCCGTTTGACGCAAGACGGGTTCTACGAGCGAGGCCCAGCGCTTTACACGGCTTTTCGCCGCAGCGAAAGCGTAGTTTGCACGTGTTCGTTCGTAATCGTCCATACGTGCTGAACTACCGCAAGCATTCACCCCCAAGCGCCGACGCCGTATCCATTACGGCGATTACGCGACAGTGGGAGCGACCATCGACTGCATCCAGCAGCGTGCTTCCCCATCGAGCAGGTCTCGTTCGCGTGGCGGTTCAGCCGATCGCCGAGGCCTCAAGCCGGTTGCATTGTCACCGACGCCGGGTAATTTCCACAACAGTTATCTTTTCGCGACCACAGACATGAACTTTATTGAAAAAGCCCGTTTGCCGCGAGCGACGACGAATAGCTCCGACACCGACCCTACCCGACCGGCGTTACCGACGTCCCGCTCACCTCTTTACCGCGAGCAAAGTTGTACGCGACGTTTTGACGTATCCACTCATATCTCGTGTGTACGGAAATTTTGCGGCTTTCCGGGTACGAATCGGCTACCGAAACGGCCAGCGAACGAAGACGAACTGAACGCCGGCGCTATGCGCCATTTAAACACGCGGTTACTTTTCTACTAGACTGTAGCTATGTGGTGTGGTTCCTTACACATAAATGGACTATGTACAAACAAAGCTAAAATAAAATTGGGCGGCTGCTTGCGCCACCTAGTGAGTATGCGGAAAACTACAAAAATGAAGGACATTACGGCATTTTAGGAAGTGACACGCCCGAACACGGACGGCAGCATACCAACACATACATCACAGCACATACCACAAGATCAACATACAAGCATCTACATACACAAACAACGAACAGAGGCACTGACAACCCGACACTCCTACACAATAGTAATAGAAACCCGCTCGGTATATATAGCAGACTTTTTGTTTCAGCCGAAGGTCCGGTGACACCCCCCGTATTTTATATGAACGTAACGATATTACACAATTATTACTCATATAGTACGGCGACATAAATATAATTTGGGAAGTTACACATTTCTCTTAGTCTAGATTATAGCTAAAAGACACCCCACATTTAAAAAAAAATGTTTCGAGCTAGCCAAAATGTAGCAAAATCTGGTTTCGTTTTCGGAAGTTCGAGCGCTCAAGGCTGGAATGCGCTAGCGAAGTGTGTGCTTGCTTCTGTCAAACTATAATCCATTGTATGACGCTCTCAAAGCTGCTGGCTGCAGCCCCCGTCTTGGTTTAGGGTTTGATTTACACGCGCTCCCGTGGAAATGAAATTATGCGCGCTCGAGTCGATATTATTGACAGCGTGAAGTATAAACCGAATGTAAACGATTTTGCGAGCGACGAGAACAGCGACGGCGACCCGCTTCGCTGACGCTCGGTCACTCGCGCGACGACGCAAGCCGCATGAAAGCGGAACGATGTTTCCTAGAAGTCCAAAAACCGAGTGACGCGACGAGCGATAGTAAGATATCTTCGTAATACGTCGCTGACTCGTCGCTGACTCGTCGCTGTCGCCGTCGCTCGCTAAATCGCTTTATGCAGTTCAGCCTTTATACTCACGCTAGTGCCGACCTGCATTACCCGCTGAGCCCAAGCAAGCGATAAGGATATTCAAATATGTCACAACAGTGGCGTGCATTCGCTAAGAAAACATATATCTCAAATTCCTGCAGTTTGACGTTGGGATCCGTTACTTGTTCTGCTATCACCTTGGCGAAACGGTCACTAAAGAGAAACTAGTCAGTTTGTTTTATCAGAAATTATAAAAACCTTATCTAGTCACTGTTATGCACAAAAGCACTCTGGAATTTCATATAAATAGTTTAGAATAAACTGAACACAATCGGTAACCTAACTTTCCAAGCATAATAATAAAAAAAATCTTAGAAAACAATGTATTTTTAAGGTGTTTCAAATAAAAAAAACTGAAAAAGGAGCCTTATTTCAGCTGCACTATCACGTAACTACTTTGGGAAAAAATATCTATTGAGAAGTAGGTTTTGCAATCTCTAATTTGCTTCTTTCAACTTTCCAGTTACTTTATATGCTTACTTGCAGATCGTATCCTGACAAATCTAGACAAAATTGTATAAAAAGTAACAGTCTATATAAAATTTATAGCTTAATTAAATTCACATTTGTTTGATAATGTTCAATCTTAAATATGAGTTTTAAATTTCACATCTATTATTACAAATGATTGAATTACATGCTGCTTGATGCATGCTGTGCCCCCCCCCCCCCCCCCTTTTTAAATATATATATCCTGTATATTTGCTGGTTAGTTGTTGTAAACCTCTTAATGTCGTGTTATTTGTTTGTTGATGTAGGTGTGTGACTATGAATGCATATGTTGTACCCACTCCTACTTGGGCCTTCAATGGCCAGTAGTATCCTCTAAATAAAATTAAAAAAACAAGTGAGCAGTAAAAATCTGGAAGACAAAAATAAACACAGAGCTGTGCAAAAAGGCATTCAGTATATGAAACAGATACAGATATGGGCCTCTGGCGGTCCATCGGTTCAGCCTCCACACCGCCTAAAGACGGCAGTGTTGCAATATTACAAACCAGCGCACAGGTAGACAGTTACCAAAAATCCAAACACAAAAAACTCACATAAGCGCTGTGCGAGTGTATATTTTTGTGTATTTGGATTTTGAGTAACCGGTCTACCTGTGCGCTGGTTCGTAATTATGCCGTACCAACTCGCCCAATCTGCCGTATTAATAGTGTTGCAAAATACTTAGATCAACTGTAATGCTAATGACTGCAGTGTATAAAAGCAAGCTACTCGTCGGAACGAGCTTGACGGTACGAGAATAAAGAGAATGTTTTCACAGTTAAACTCAGAGTCTGTTGCACCGTCTCTTCCGTCCTCAAGATCGAAAGTGCTAACGATTGGTGACCTGGACATGATGATTGACTCCGAGCACCTGCTATCCAGGGGAATGTTCTTCGTGGCCAAGGGCACGGCAATGGCTCTGCCTTTTCGGACGAAAATGCAGTAGGCACATATTCAACTTCCTCAGCCTCCACATCTGCAGCGCCTCCGCAACCACCTCTGCTCTGTCGCATCTAGCACCGGCATCTCCCAGCAATGGGCTGCGACCACCTTGCTTGCCCCACCGGCTTGGCAAGTGAATATTCATCGACATCTTCACACTGTTCACAAGGCATGTTGCTAGCCGACCAGGGTCTCCTCATCGTTGCCATGTCAGGCATTCGCTCTCAGTTCGGTTCCTCATCTTAGGGGATGTTGCATCGGCCCCGCAGTCGGCCAGCATCCCCCTTTCAGTCCGAGGCTGTACACTCCAAACTGATCGAGCCGGACTGAAAGCACGACAGGGTCGATTTCCCCCGTCTGCTGCCTCATTTCCTGACCTCGGCGTCGACTACCATGCACGGCTTCCAAACGCTCTCTTTCCTGCTCTCTAGTATGTCATCCTGCTTGCGGTACATGTCAACAGCAACGACACCTCTCTGGAGCCGCAATCACTTCAACAAAATCGTGCCATTCCTCACAGTGCAGAGCTAGGGCGATAGCTCTGCGGCAGTCTATCGGTTCAGCCTTGGCATCGCCAAAGATGACAGTGCTACTCATACTCGTCACCACGAGCTCAACGACATGAGAATAAACAGAATGTTTTTATTGCTTGGAGTCGGTCGCAGCATCTTTTCCGTCCACAACATCGTATACTCTATAGGTAGTAAGCAAGAGACACACTTCAGATGAAAAGAACAAATGCTCAGATCACACATGCCGCGGGTGTCCAAAATTATCCATCATGTTGAATATTGTTTTGGTTTTTTTAATTCTAACAGAAGACAAACATCATTATCGCGCAATCAAAATGAATACTTACGAAACACCTAAGTCGCAGTGTAAGTGCTCATCGCTGAGCTGCGGCTGTGGCATATATGTATTTATTTAAAAGTGCACCGATGATAAAACCTTCAGGTTTGGCAACAATACCGAGATTACAACGGTTGTTGTCCATTATAAAATACAAAAGAAATAAAAAATACCGGAAACAATGCAAGGTACAAATCTGCACAACAGGCTTCCGAATTCAACTACTTCGTCGTACTGGAGTTTGTTACAGTAATAACAGCTTTGGATGGGCTGTGAGGACAGCATTCACACTGAACTGGGTGCCTTGGTGACTATCACCAGTGTTGAGGAGTTGCCACTCCAGAGTTGGAACGATTCCGCACTTCCACAACCCTGGAATCGAATGCAAATAAAATGGTGGCAGCACTGGAATGGAATGGGAATGAAATTAGTAGTTACATTTTGCCCAAAATAGAGTAGGAATGGAATAGGCTTTGTTCTAATGTGAGCTGCTTAGATGCCGTCAAAGGGGCTTTCGAAACGGCATTATTGCACTTAGGTAACTGACGGTTTGGTTATCTGACTGCTTATGTTCTTTCGAGGATGAAAGTGGCAACCCCAGTGAAGCAACCCAAACTGTAGAGTTGTAGGCTGACAAGGGCAATTTACTCGATCTTAATCCAGGGTAAGGGTTTTGCACCTCAGCGTTCCAAAAACTACCCGTGCCCAGCACTTTTCAATCTGTGTTGTCACGTGACACGACCCACCGGAGTAACTCAGATCTATTTGGGTAAGATTTGGAACACAGCCAAAGTGTCGTTCCTGGTGCTGCGAGATGCAACCATAAGGCTGTTGGGACCATGTGTGATTACAGCACCAGTTGCAGGCCACCAGGCAAGGACAATGTCATACCGCCCGCACTTCGCTAATACACGTGACTCCTCACTTATTATGTATCTCGTAAAAGTGGAGGACATATACGGTTCTTTTGTGGAAAAGATGGGCGACTTAGCTTTCCTCTCTGTTACGAGGCTTTTACACCTGGTGGTGCGATCAATATCTGCAGTGCCCCCATACCAATTGCCACTGTGCGACCAAAGCTCAACTTAGTAAAATCAATGATTGCGGGTAGGGTTTTGAATTTTGCAGTTGTCTCCGCATTTCACAACGCCAGCTTTACGCCAACGTTATTTTCCGGTAACTTAGTACTAGCTGTCAAGTGCCATTTTCACAATTGGGAGGGATTGAGAGGAATGGAATGCAGCAGTTCAGCCATTCCAGGAGTGGGGATGGGCCCAGTTTTTCCTTTCCAGGAGTTCAAAGGAATGGAATTAGTATTAGAAAATTCCAATTCTCTGCAATGGAGTTGGGTGGAATGGGGAATCTTTTGTTTGTTTGCACACCTAGAATGTTTGAGATGACTCGAGAATCTTGTTTGTTCGAGCTCGGAACCTTCTAGATACCTACGGGCTTACAAAAAGAGCTTTGCATGGCTGCTCGAGTCAGTCGTCCTTTTGTCGCTGTCAAAGTATGTGCGGTCTTTGTTACTTTATGTTTCTCGGCACAAGTTCGCTGCATTTAACATTGATCTGAAGTTTTATTAATCAAGTTTGTTTTTGTTCATAACATATTGGTGGATGTGCAGGGTAACGCAGTCTATGCCCATAAAGCGTACCATCTGTGAACACGATAACTCTGAAGACGACAATCGTGAAGGCGACGTCCTTGAAATCATCCGAGGACGACTCCAACTCTGACACCAACGACGACCTCAACTATGGCCTCGGAAGCGACCCGGACAATGAACTTGACAAAGCCCCTGGCTACCACACTTAGACGAAAACATCATGACGACTTCTACGCTGATGATGAAACGGACGACAACTCCAAAGACCAAACCCGGCTACAATGTCAACAACCAACCTGACAACGGCCTCGATGACAAACAGTCTTCAACCGTGGTGACGAGACTGATGACGACGCTGATGATGACCCAGGCGAAGACTCAAACAATTTCATGGAAGACGATCCCGACTACGGCTTTGACAGTTATCCAAGGACAATCCGGACGATGACTTTAAAGGGCAACTCCGGCCAAAACTCGAAATTAAAGAAATTACTGGTATCGCTGTAGTGACACAAAATACGACCCCAGCCAAAATATTACGTCCGTGGGATGCCGCATTCTCAACTAATGCCGATAATAAAAATGTGACCCGCCACAAGCCGCTGCACCTTAGCGGTCGGCTAGCGGGTTGCCGATCACTAAAGCAACATTGGGCCGTGACGTCAGTATCGTTCTTTTTTTCCTCCAAGCGTTACGCGGAGTGCGCTTCTTTGAGCCGCTACCACCGCTACTTGGACTTGTGATTGTCATGTTTAGCCATTGCTTTTATCTGTAGCCCGTGTAGCTTCGGTATAGCCTTTTGTTTATTTGCTTGTGAGGACTCAAAGACTGGTTTTAGCGAGCAGCTCGTAGCGCCCAAGACTGCCCAGCTGTTCCTCGAAGGATGCCGAGTAGAACTTGTAGTGCTGTGGGCTGCTCAAACAACCCGCTGCACAACCCGGAGGTGCTTTTTCACAAGTTTCCAACGTACCAGAAATTGAAGAAGGTGTGGGTAAACGCTGTTCGACGAGTGGACTTTGGCTTTTACGCGCCCAAGGAAAAAAGAATGCAAAAACAGACATGTACAGCCCTAACGCAGCAGCCCGTGCCGGAAAGCCTCAAAGCTTCGTGTCTGTTACTGACCCGCAGCGCGAAAGCGAGAGGGCCCCCAGTACTGTACTTCACTGGCAGCGCGTCGTAGAGCAACGCCGCTCGATCCACGGAGCCCCGATGACAATTTAGGCCTAGCGACAGAGTACGGAAGACTGCACACACGGCGACAGCCGCTGAGTACGGTACTGAACGAGTTCACTCGTTTTCCAGTCGCTACCTTTTGGGTATACTAGCGACAAGTACGGCATGGCACACGCACGGCGGCAGCGGCCGCCGAGTACGGCACTGTACGAGTTTACGGGTTTTCCAGTCACTAGCTTTTGGGTATACGCACTAACTCTTCCTACATGTGCTGGATAACTACCACATATACAGAATTAAAATAAAATCAGCTTTCCTCCTACCTTTAGACGGCTAGCGCAACAGAAGTAGCTGCTGATCAACCTGCAAACTCGTTGAACGAGAACGATCCTGACGTCACGTTCACATAGCGGCTGATTTCTAGTGCTGACAGGGCCTCGAGCGGCTAGTTTCGGTTTTGTTGGCCGTGCCCCAAACAAAACTTTGAGGCGTCCATATCTTTAAAACTACGCACAATAACGAGGAAAAAATTACACCTTGCAATTCAGGGACGCTGACTGCACTAAAAACAGTCATAATCCCAAAATTGAAAGTATGGTCCGGAGTTGCCCTTTAACGACAACCACGACTACAAACTTGATGGCGACCTAGATGATGAATTCGATGACAATACCTACGGCAAGTGTGGTATCTGTCACGAAGACGAACAGGACGACGACGCCTGGTATGTCACTCAACGAACGGAGGAAGTTTGCCAGCTTGGTCGCATTTTGATGCAAGCCACAACTTTCTGACGATGACTGCTACAATCTTTGTCACCACGACGCCCAGTTTCAGCCTGGCTACCCACTGTGAATCTAAACACCAATTCATCGTCGCAGCAAGGAACTGTTAAAGTGGTGCTTCGACCTCAAGGTTATTCGCTACATGAGACCTAAGTTGTAAGTCGTTGGCCAATGGCACATCAACATTGTCACGCTGCCCTCTGCGACCCGTAGGCGATTCACGTCTTCCGACTCAACTGAACTAGGTATGCTCGGTAGGACAGTGAAAATCTGCTATTTATGAGACTCTATTTTGACCTAGTCTTGTTTAAGCTGTTAATTTAATTTTGTGTTGCATAAAGACGATGAGTCTTTCACAAGAGGGGAGTAATGCCACGTGCAAATAGCCGAGTCAGCAGCGTGATCGACTCACATGCCGCTGACCCCGCCAGCGCATGTCCTTCTTTCTATTGTTTGCGTGACTGGAATGATGAGACGACTCTAAATTTTTTTTGTTCGAGCTCAGAAACTTCTAGATACTCACGCGCTTACAAAAGTACCTTCGCTTGGCTGCGTGAGGCAGTTGTCCTTTCGACACCATCAAAAGTCTTTGTTAATTTATGTTTCTCAGCACAAGTTCGGCGCATTACACACTGATTTTAAGTTTAATAAAGAAGTATGTTTTTATTCGTGACAATATTTAGATGAATTTTGATAATTCAATCTTCTGATATTTCAAACTAAAGTGTGTGGCTTCCAGGGCCCGTTTGCTCAAGCGCTAACCGCGGCTAAAGTTAACCGCAGTACCTAGGAGAGGGATTTTGAAATCACGTGACTGGCTCGGCAGGAATGCAGGGAAACATGGCGGTGCCCCGGTGAGTGAGCGCCGCTCGCTTTGAAACTAATATGTCGTTGTAGCTGCAATATTGGGCGCGTTAGTCAGCAATGAATGGTGCCAGAGGCTTTCGCTTTGCCTTACCTCATTTAAATCGCAAAGCATGAGCATATGACCTCGCCGCATTTTTTAGATAGTCTTTCGATTCTGGCCATTCCTAAGCCTAAATGAACGCGATAAATGTTAGCATGGCAATGTCTTTGGAAAGTGGATTGCCTTGACTCAATCGGCCGGGTATTAATAGCACACAAAAGCAGACAGCGTCCCAATAGACCATATTAGACCTTTCTCTAAATTTCCCAAGCACCGAGGTGCATGCTACAAGTGTAGTTACACGCGTTGCACGTGCTGGCGTCTGAAGTAGTAACTGTTCTAAAGCAAAAAGTCTAAAACAAATTTTGTCTTGCACGTGCGTTGGTCAAATATTTATTATGATTATTTACTTCGAATCTTTTATAAGAGGAAGGCCAGTGCGCGCAGACCGCAGAATTATACTTCCAGCGTTCTTCTCGATGCTTGGGTAATTTAGAAAAAGGTCTATAGGGATGCTGTTTGCTTTTGTGTGCAATCAATACCCCACAGATAGAGTCAAGACAATCCGCTTTCCAAAGATGATGCTAAGCCGACAATTACCACATTCATTTAGGCTTAGGAATGGCCAGAGTCGAAAGACTATCTAAAAAATGCGGCAAGAGCCTTGCTCATGCTTTGTGATGAAGTGAGGTAAGGCAAAGCGAAAGCCTCCTGCACCATTCGTTGCTGACTAACGCGCCCGGTATTGCAGTTACAACGACATATTAGTTCCAAAGCGTGCGGCGCTCACTCACCGGGGCACCGCCACGCTTCCCCGCATCCCAACCGAGCCAGTCACGTGATTTGAAAATCCCTCTCCTAGGTACTGCGGCTAACTTCAGCTGCGGTTAGCGCTTCGAGCAAACGGGCCCTGGAGTTTGAAATAATGAGAGTCGACTGTAAAACACCATTTTTGCTACCCCAAGTAGCAATTTATTTTAGTGTAATTTCTGGAATCTTTTATTCAGACCGAACACTTCTTTTTCAATAAGCTTGTTGGCATAAAATTTAGACTATTTTTTATAGCCTAAACGTAGCAAGCGTTCAAAACAAATACAACCTAGTGCATCAGATACACAGAAAACACAATATTAGCAAATGCTACTTTTATTGAACACATCTGGAGTTTCTGTTGGATACATACAGTGCTGTGAAGAAGTACACCATTCTTATATGAAAATAAGCTTCCCACCAGTGAAATTTCTCAAGTTGGACAGCCTTGTTGTAAGTCAGGCACGTTAAAGAGAACCCTGCCCAAGTTTTCATAGACACTCTTACAAAGTTGTTTCATCCGTACAATAGCGACTTCAAGGTATATGTGTAGAAACTTCCCAAAGTGCAAACATTATGTGAAGAAACTGCATTTCAAAGTTGACGTCCTCGCAACCCCCCCTATCGGTAGCTGCTCTACCGGCA
Source organism: Ixodes scapularis (assembly GCF_016920785.2). NCBI lineage: Eukaryota > Metazoa > Arthropoda > Arachnida > Ixodida > Ixodidae > Ixodes > Ixodes scapularis. The sequence goes on from NW_024609857.1 coordinate 98,503,307, forward strand.
ACAATGAAAAGAACTATAGAAAGACCGCTGAGGCCACATAACGTAAGACATGGTGTCCAAGATTCGCCATGGACAGCATTGTTGGTAGTTGGACTTGTTTGTGCTCACTCTTTTACCCAGTCTGTCGATTGACAGCTATTTAGAGTGCATGATAGGAACTATTTGTGCTGTAGACATAAAAACATGTACATGTTGCCCCCCCCCCTTTGAATCTGGCAGGCGAGACCACTCGAAAATGTTTGAGAGTAGCTGTGTAGAACTGACATGTTCTAACATTCTGATGACACAATTATTCATATTAAAAGGTATGCTTAACCGAAATTCGAAGCTTGCAAAACAACACTGGGGCGGTAGGCGGGACGCTGCAAAACCCCCAAAACATCACACATAGAGCATTATTTCTAACCGATGGCCGTATTTTTGGAAACATGTGGGATTCAACAAGGCCGACGAGACATGTGATGTCGCGATTCTCATTCCCTCTCCTCTAGGCTTCATCCCCTTAAGCAGGTGAACCGAAGCGGGAATGAGAGAAGCGAGGCCGCTTCCCCTTATTCTAAAGTGTACCAGGAGAAGTATGATGTCACATTTCTTGTTTGATTGTGCCCTTTCCTTTCCAAGAATACGGCCATCCGTTTGAGATATTAATGTATGAGTGATGTTTCGGAGTTTGTAGAGCTCCCATTCAAAGCTTCCGCGGCCTTATTTTATGAAATCCAAATTTTGGTCCAGCATCCTTTTAAACAAGCTTTTTCAAATATTAGCATAATGAACATACAATTGGACAACTTGCTAACTCACAACAGCATCCTCCCGATGATGCCGTACAAAGGTTCTGTCACACGCACCAACCGAGGGGATTGCTGCAAGTCCATCCACCCTCAACTTTTAGTCACCTTTGAGACTGAAGAACTGCTGTATGAGGCCCGTCCAGCCACTGCGCACACAAAGAGAAACACGGGAAATAACACTCAGTGACGAGCAAAGTCTCTGGGCGGAAAGCGCTCCATGACAAATGAGCACTGTTGGGTTACGGCAACGGCGTAATACACAGGTTCTGCTTCTTGGATGCCTTCACCGCTGCGGTGGGTGGTCGTAGCTAGTCGTAGCAGATAGTGTCACGTTTGTTGCTCGTACCAAAACACCGAAGCCGTGTAGTATTCTTGTTTCCGAAATTCATAAGCCTACGTTCCCGGTCTACACACACTACACAAAGCCAGCCACGAGCAAAGCTAGCTAACCCCGTTTCTGCTTCGGCGACAAGCCGCCAGGGCGGTGACACCGCCGCTGAAACTTCTGCCTCGGCTCTTCAAACCAGGGCCCCTCAGTGCACAAGTATGACACTTGCTAGGCTGCTCTGCCTGTACCAAGTGACACGCGCCCGCATGTTCCCTCTCATAATTCTTCTGACTGTACGTGCCCCGTATTGTACACGGCCATACTGTGCACATGGCGAAAGTTCCCTTTTGAAAGTGCTCCACGGTCGGCTTACAATGCTGCGAACACATAGCACATGACCACTATAGGTGACGACACTTGGGACACTTGCCATCCGTCGTTGTGGCGCAAAGTCACTTTCTCAGTCGTCCTCACAAGGGGCAAGGAAAGGCAGGCACTGCATAAAAAATCAATACATATTATAACACTGGCTGTGGCAAACTAGTTTCAAAGATGATACAGTCATGTCTTCTTAATATGGACACCTCCGTACTATAAAAAGATTTTTTTTCTATAATGTAAGGTGTTTATATGAGAAAATTAAATTTAAAACAAAAATTGGATAACAAGCATAACCAAACAAACAGTTTATTCAGCTAAAAGATAATGAGATGTGAGTTTGCTCTATCGCTTTAGAGCCGTTTAACATGTAGCACTACTGTCGTTTACAAGAACAGATACCCAGGCTGTAAAGTGATGATCGGCTGAATAGCAAAAGATGTTGCACTGTATGCACAAGCCGGATGTAATTGACACTTAGCTGCCGGCAGTTAGGATCCTATAATCTTATGATCGCAGACGGGAATTACATCTGGTGCCTACGGCTGGAATAATGTCTCGCTTCGTAATGGAAAAAGCACAAAAAAAACACAGGATGGAGAAACCGGGTGTCACAAATTCAGGCTTCTCTTCATTTTTTTAAATACTTTTATGATCTTTTTTTTGGACCACTTTAAGTGTTGGTACGGTCAAAAAGGGGGAGTGTGGTGCCACTTTTAATCTCAGTTCGTCCCGTCGTAGTTCCTTTCTAAGTCCCCAACGAATTTGCTCGTTTGCGGAATGGGTTTTTGTTAACGGGCGACGTAGATCATCCCAGGTCACAGTTTGTGGCTTTGACCTTGCGGACGGAAGGGTGCGTATGCTGGCTCGCGTATGGTGCCGATTTGACATGCAGGGGCGCCGCCGGGATACAAAGATGTTTACGCTGGCTAGCACGCTTTTTGAAGGCGGCGGCTTTGCTCAGTCTGCCGCCTGTCGTGTTCTATGTATCGGCGATAATTGATGTTTTTGGACTCTTACGGGGGAATGGATGGGCACATATGTTTGGTTGTCTGAAAAATGTAATAGGTTTTGCCATTTGGGTCGTTGCTGTGTAGCTTTGTTTTTCTTGAAAGTTGACGGACCCGAAAGGCGGGGAAACGGGAGGTTGGTCGGTAGACGAGCCTATAAAAGGGGGTTCGGGAACAAAGAAGGTAGTCCAACCCCAGAGCTGGCCGGGTCGCTACTCAACATGGTTACTCCCTGCAGATGAGTCTTGGAACGTGTAATTTTTGGCTTCTGCCCTGCCTGTCGGACAAGTGTTTGAGTTTGTTGTGCTGAAGCGTGTGTGGCTGTGTGGTGCGCGGTGTCGACCTCATCACGCCTCTAATTGGACCGCTGGACTTCGAGACACCGTTCTTCGGCCGACAACTCCAGACTACGGACTGCTCTGGACTCGGCACCTACCGGAAAGCTAAGCCTGGTTTTCTAGGACTTGTCTACTGCATTCTCTGGCTCTGAAGTATGAATTGTTGAATGTTGGGAAGATTTTTACACAGTGCTACTTTCTGTCGCAACTGTTTTGGGGGATTATCCCATGTGTGTAGCGGTAACGTTCGAGCTCCATCTCGGTTTGCTCTCGTTGTTAGTGTCGGGTTTTCGTCACTGTTTTGTTGGCTTATTCCGGTTTTATGAGCGTCGAGTCTTTTTAGTATTAGTTTCTGGCTCGCAGGGCTCCATAGCTTTGAGCTGGAGTGTGGTTTGTGTTGAGTGCTCTATTGCCGTGTACAGCTTAGTTTTTCACTTTATTAAATCTAATCTTTTGTTTGCTTATCCTCCCTGTGTCATCATCTTTCTCCACTGATTATACACCAGGCGTGGACCTAGCGCTAGTCAATGGTCGAACTTAGCTCTCTTGTTCTTTTCCCGTAATTTCTCGTTTATTCTCAGAGTGGATCATTGAATTATTTTTATTAATTTGAACCCCACTCCGTGACACTGAAACAGATGGGAAAGCACCACAACGTATTAAACTCGTCGAACATTAAATGTTCTTGAATTATACCTCACCCATGCTTGCTGCGTGATGAAGCCCAAAGGTTAGTTCAATGCCAATCAATATTAAATGTCTTTAGATGGGCACCTGCTGCCCGATCATGGCCTTTATTGCAAAGCACTCTTCACACATTTGCGAGTCCTGCAGTGCCTTGTGGAATGGTGGGCGATACTTGCCGTTCCGCAAGGCACTGCAAGACAGATCAGGCTCAACTTTTGAATGTCGACGTGCTTACGGAATGCTGCAGCAAACCAATCATTCGCCGAGGGAAAAAGAAAGGAAGCTGCATGCCTCCGTGTGCTCATTGCCAGTGTTTTCTGCTCTGCTATGTACCCTGCTTGTGTGCTGTGATTTGCAAGCCAGCGCGGGATATATTTCCTTGATTTGTTTGTCTGTTCAGCTGTGCGAGGTTGTGATTGAAACAACCAAGAAGTATAGACCGCCATTCTTTTCATCAAGCTAAGGCTTCGCTCATCCGAACCGGGGACGATGACTGCTGTTGTTTACACGATTTTCGACAGCTATGTGGAGTGGCTTTGTGTTTAAAATTGCAATCCTAAGTGCAAAAAGAAGTTACCGCAGACTATATTGTTAAAGGTTGATTTCAACTGGCAGGCTCTGGCTACAACCACCTTAATATTCATTCAATATTGTTTGCATTTCTACTTACCCGTGATCGCTTCATTTGCCAAACACGTTAGTGGCCGGTCACCTTACCAATGAAACTAATGTGCTGGTGTCTCCGGCGAAGAATTCCCTCAGGGCTACATGCAATGCACAACCCAGTTTTTAGCCCGTTGTGACTGAAAGCTTTCACACTGGGGAAACGTTGTTGTCACAAACGCAGTCAAAGAATGCGATAGGATTGAGGGAACAGGGGGATTGTCCAAGTTGACTGACTGCATGAGCATATGTTTCTATCGCCACCGTGTTTCCTCCACGCAGGCGACGGAGAAAACGATATAGAGACTCCTCGCGCTTGCCAATGCCAAGTTTCTCTAAAACGTCGAAATACGAGACACCCAGCAGCGAAGTGTCGATATTGCCGGAGAGAGCGGCGGGACAACGATCAGCGCAGGATCGCGGCTTCGCCACTCTTATGCGACGGTGTCTTCGGTTTCCGCTCTCTGCAGCTTTCACCGGGACGCTAGCCGTGCCTAATTGTGCTAGCTTTGAGCACCACAGTTCATAGGGTTCACAGCGCCCGAGCGAAAGCTCGCGCAAAAGAACCGGCGAGCAGTCGAGTCGTTTCCAATCGACGGGGTGGCTAAACGCCGGTTGTGTGAATCGGGCTTAACGCCTGAGCCGGCTTGCTCAAAGCAAATCTAACGTTCTTGAATGTCATGTAATAAAAATCTGAGACGTGCTACATTCTATACAAACTTGATAAAAAAAATCAAACACTCACCTTCGGCTGCTACGTCCGCTGTACCGCTTCAAGGCAGAAGCAACATGGCGCTCGACGTTTTGGGGTGTTGGGCTGGGGTGTTTTCAGTGTTGCTTACACGCCTAGTCGTGTAAACCGAAACCGAAACACCAATTTTTACTACCCCAAGTAATTTTTTGACGATTTATCACTAGCAGAGCGTGTAAAAATATGCTAACGAGTGAAAATGGGGTGTAAACAGGTGAAATATTACATTTTCGCTAACAGTGTAATAACAGCTTTGGATGGGCTGTGCCCAGCACTTTTCAATCTGTGTTGTCACGTGACACGACCCACCGGGGTAACTCGGATCTATTTGGGTAAGATTTGGAACACAGCCAAAGTGTCGTTCCTGGTGCTGCGAGGTGCAACCATAAGGCTGTTGGGACCATGTGTGATTACAGCACCAGTTGCAGGCCACCAGGCAGGGACAATGTCACACCGCCCGCACTTCGTTAATACACGTGACTCCTCACTTATTATGTATCTCGTAAAAGTGGAGGGCATATACGGTTCTTTTGTGGAAAAGATGGGCGACTTAGTTTTCCTCTCTGTTACGAGGCTTTTACACCTGGTGGTGCGATCAATATCTGCAGTGCCCCCATACCAATTGCCACTAGTGCTATGTGCGACCAAAGCTCAACTTAGTAAAATCAATGATTGCGGGTAGGGTTTTGAATTTTGCAGTTGTCTACGCATTTCACAACGCCAGCTTTACGCCGACGTTATTTTCCGGTAACTTAGTACAAGCTGTCAGGTGCCATTTTCACAATTGGGACGGATTGAGAGGAATGGAATGCAGCAGTTCAGCCATTCCAGGAGTGGGAATGGGCCCAGTTTTTCCTTTCCAGGAGTTCAAAGGAATGGAATTAGTATTAGAAAATTCCAATTCTCTGGAATGGAGTTGGGTGGAATGGGGAATCTTTTGTTTGTTTGCACGCCTAGAATGTTTGAGATGACTCGAGAATCTTGTTTAGTCGAGCTCGGAACCTTCTAGATACCTATGGGCTTACAAAAAGAGCTTCGCATGGCTGCTCGAGTCAGTCGTCCTTTTGTCGCCGTCAAAGTATGTGTGGTATCTTTGTTGCTTTATGTTTCTCGGCACAAGTTCGCTGCATATTTAACATTGATCTGAAGTTTTATTAATCAAGTTTGTTTTTGTTCATGACATATTGGTGGATGTGCAGGGTAACGCAGTCTATGCCCATAAAGCGTACCATCTGTGAACACGATAACTCTGAAGACGACGATCGTGAAGGCGACGTCCTTGAAATCATCCGAGGACGACTCCAACTCTGACACCAACGACGACCTCAACTATGGCCTCGGAAGCGACCCGTACAATGAACTTGACAAAGCCCCTGGCTACCACACTTAGACGAAAACATCATGACGACTTCTACGCTGATGATGAAACGGACGACAACTCCAAAGACCAAACCCGGCTACAATGTCAACAACCAACCTGACAACGGCCTCGATGACAAACAGTCTTCAACCGTGGTGGTGAGACTGATGACGACACTGATGATGACCCAGGCGAAGACTCAAACAATTTCATGGAAGACGATCCCGACTACGGCTTTGACAGTTATCCAAGGACAATCTGGACGATGACTTTAAAGGGCAACTCCGGCCAAAACTCGAAATTAAAGAAATTACTGGTATCGCTGTAGTGACACAAAATACAACCCCAGCCAAAATATTACGTCCGTGGGATGCCGCATTCTCAACTAATGCCGATAATAAAAATGTGACCCGCCGCGAGCCGCTGCACCTTAGCGGTCGGCTAGCGGGTTGCCGATCACTAAAGCAACATTGGGCCGTGACGTCAGTATCGTTCTTTTTTCCTCCAAGCGTTACGCGGAGTGCGCTTCTTTGAGCCGCTACCACCGCTACTTGGAGTTGTGATTGTCATGTTTAGCCACTGCTTTTATCTGTAGCCCGTGTAGGACTCAAAGACTGGTTTTAGCGAGCAACTCGTAGCGCCCAAGACTGCCCAGCTGTTCCTCGAAGGATGCCGAGTAGAACTTGTAGTGCTGTGGGCTGCTCAAACAACCCGCTGCACAACCCGGAGGTGCTTTTTCACAAGTTTCCAACGTACCAGAAATTGAAGAAGGTGTGGGTAGACGCTGTTCGACGAGTGGACTTTGGCTTTTACGCGCCCAAGGAAAAAAGAATGCAAAAACAGACATGTACAGCCCTAACGCAGCAGCTCGTGCCGGAAAGCCTCAAAGCTTCGTGTCTGTTACTGACCCGCAGCGCGAAAGCGAGAGGGCCCCCAGTACTGTGCTTCACTGGCAGCGCGTCGTAGAGCAACGCCACTCCATCCACGGAGCCCCGATGACAATTTAGGCCTAGCGACAGAGTACGGAAGACTGCACACACGGCGACAGCCGCTGAGTACGGTACTGAACGAGTTCACTCGTTTTCCAGTCGCTACCTTTTGGGTATACTAGCGACAAGTACGGCATGGCACACGCACGGCGGCAGCGGCCGCCGAGTACGGCACTGTACGAGTTTACGGGTTGTCCAGTCACTAGCTTTTGGGTATACGCACTAACTCTTCCTACATGTGCTGGATAACTACCACATTTACAGAATTAAAATAAAATCAGCTTACCTCCTACCTTTAGACGGCTAGCGCAACAGAAGTAGCTGCTGATCAACCTGCGTACTCGTTGAACGAGAACGATCCTGACGTCACGTTCACATAGCGGCTGATTTCTAGTGCTGCCAGGGCCTCGAGCGGCTAGTTTCGGTTTTGTTGGCCGTGCCCCAAACAAAACTTTGAGGCGTCCATATCTTTAAAACTACGCACAATAACGAGGAAAAAATTACACCTTGCAATTCAGGGACGCTGACTGCACTAAAAACAGTCATAATCCCAAAATTGAAAGTATGGTCCGGAGTTGCCCTTTAACGACAACCACGACTACAAACTTGACGGCGACCTTGATGATGAACCCGATGACAATACCTACGGCAAGTGTGGTATCTGTCACGAAGACGAACAGGACGACGCCGCCTGGTATGTCACTCAACGAACGGAGGAAGTTTGCCAGCTTGGTCGCATTTTGATGCAAGCCACAACTTCCTGACGATGACTGCTACAATCTTTGTCACCACGACGCCCAGTTTCAGCCTGGCTACCCACTGTGAATCTAAACACCAATTTATCGTCGCAGCAAGGAACTGTTAAAGTGGTGCTTCGACCTCAAGGTTATTCGCTACATGAGACCTAAGTTGTAAGTCGTTGGCCAATGGCACATCAACATTGTCACGCTGCCCTCTGCGACCCGTAGGCGATTCACGTCTTCCGACTCAACTGAACTAGGTATGCTCGGTAGGGCTGTGAAAATCTGCTATTTACGAGATTCTGTATTTTGACCTAGTCTTGTTTAAGCTGTTAATTTAATTTTGTGTTGCATAAAGACGATGAGTCTTTCACAAGAGGGGAGTAATGCCACGTGCAAATAGCCGAGTCAGCAGCGTGATCGACTCACATGCCGCTGACCCCGCCAGCGCATGTCCTTCTTTCTTTTGTTTGCGTGACTGGAATGATGAGACGACTCTAAATTTTTTTTGTTCGAGCTCAGAAACTTCTAGATACCCACGCGCTTACAAAAGTACCTTCGCTTGGCTGCTTGAGGCAGTTGTCCTTTCGACACCATCAAAAGTCTTTGTTAATTTATGTTTCTCAGCACAAGTTCGGCGCATTACACACTGATTTTAAGTTTAATAAAGAAGTATGTTTTTATTCGTGACAATATTTAGATGAATTTTGATAATTCAATCTTCTGATATTTCAAACTAAAGTGTGTGGCTTCCAGGGCCCGTTTGCTCAAGCGCTAACCGCGGCTAAAGTTAACCGCAGTAACTAGGAGAGGGATTTTGAAATCACGTGACTGGCTCGGCAGGAATGCAGGGAAACATGGCGGTGCCCCGGTGAGTGAGCGCCGCTCGCTTTGAAACTAATATGTCGTTGTAGCTGCAATATTGGGCGCGTTAGTCAGCAATGAATGGTGCCAGAGGCTTTCGCTTTGCCTTACCTCATTTAAATCGCAAAGCATGAGCACATGACCTCGCCGCATTTTTTAGATAGTCTTTCGATTCTGGCCATTCCTAAGCCTAAATGAATGCGATAAATGTTAGCATGGCAATGTCTTTGGAAAGTGGATTGCCTTGACTCAATCGGCCGGGTATTAATAGGACACAAAAGCAGACAGCGTCCCAATAGACCATATTAGACCTTTCTCTAAATTTCCCAAGCACCGAGGTGCATGCTACAAGTGTAGTTACACGCGTTGCACGTGCTGGCGTCTGAAGTAGTAACTGTTCTAAAGCAAAAAGTCTAAAACAAATTTTGTCTTGCACGTGCGTTGGTCAAATATTTATTATGATTATTTACTTTGAATCTTTTATAAGAGGAAGGCCAGTGCGTGCGGACCGCAGAATTATACTTCCAGCGTTCTTCTCGATGCTTGGGTAATTTAGAAAAAGGTCTATAGGGATGCTGTTTGCTTTTGTGTGCAATCAATACCCGACCGATAGAGTCAAGACAATCCGCTTTCCAAAGATGTTGCTAAGCCGACAATTACCACATTCATTTAGGCTTAGGAATGGCCAGAGTCGAAAGACTATCTAAAAAATGCGGCAAGAGCCTTGCTCATGCTTTGTGATGAAGTGAGGTAAGGCAAAGCGAAAGCCTCCTGCACCATTTGTTGCTGACTAACGCGCCCAGTATTGCAGCTACAACGACATATTAGTTCCAAAGCGTGCGGTGCTCACTCACCGGGGCACCGCCACGCTTCCCCGCATCCCTACCGAGCCAGTCACGTGATTTGAAAATCCCTCTCCTAGGTACTGCGGCTAACTTCAGCCGCGGTTAGCGCTTCGAGCAAACGGGCCCTGGAGTTTGAAATAATGAGAGTCGACTGTAAAACACCATTTTTGCTACCCCAAGTAGAAATTTATTTTAGTGTAATTTCTGGAATCTTTTATTCAGACCGAACACTTCTTTTTCAATACGCTTGTCGGCATAAAATTTAGACTATTTTTTATAGCCTAAATGTAGCAAGCGTTCAAAACAAATACAACCTAGTGCATCAGATACACAGAAAACACAATATTAGCAAATGCTACTTTTATTGAACACATCTGGAGTTTCTGTTGGATACATACAGCGCTGTGAAGAAGTACACCATTCTTATATGAAAATAAGCTTCCCACCAGTGAAATTTCTCAAGTTGGACAGCCTTGTTGTAAGTCAGGCACGTTAAAGAGAACCCTGCCCAAGTTTTCATAGACACTCTTACAAAGTTGTTTCATCCGTACAATAGCGACTTCAAGGTATATGTGTAGAAACTTCCCAAAGTGCAAACATTATGTGAAGAAACTGCATTTCAAAGTTGACGTCCTCGCAACCCCCCCTATCGGTAGCTGCTCTACCGGCAACCATGAAAAGAACTATAGAAAGACCGCTGAGGCCACATAATGTAAGACATGGTGTCCAAGATTTGCCATGGACAGCATTGTTGGTAGTTGGACTTGTTTGTGCTCACTCTTTTACCCAGTCTGTCGATTGACAGCTATTTAGAGTGCATGATAGGAACTATTTGTGCTGTAGACATAAAAACATGTACATGTTGCCCCCCCCCTTTGAATCTGGCAGGCGAGACCACTCGAAAATGTTTGAGAGTAGCTGTGTAGAACTGACATGTTCTAACATTCTGATGACACAATTATTCATATTAAAAGGTATGCTTAACCGAAATTCGAAGCTTGCAAAACAACACTGGGGCGGTAGGCGGGACGCTGCAAAACCCCCAAAACATCACACATACAGCATTATTTCTAACGGATGGCCGTATTTTTGGAAACATGTGGGATTCAACAAGGCCGACGAGACATGTGATGTCGCGATTCTCATTCCCTCTCCTCTAGGCTTCATCCCCTTAAGCAGGTGAACCGAAGCGGGAATGAGAGAAGCGAGGCCGCTTCCCCTCATTCTAAAGTGTACCAGGAGAAGTATGATGTCACATTTCTTGTTTGATTGTGCCCTTCCCTTTCCAAGAATACGGCCATCCGTTTGAGATATTAATGTATGAGTGATGTTTCGGAGTTTGTAGAGCTCCCATTCAAAGCTTCCGCGGCCTTATTTAATGAAATCCAAATTTTGGTCCAGCATCCTTTTAAACAAGCTTTTTCAAATATTAGCATAATGAACACACAATTGGACAACTTGCTAACTCACAACAGCATCCTCCCGATGATGCCGTACAAAGGTTCTGTCACACGCACCAACCGAGGGGATTGCTGCAAGTCCATCCACCCTCAACTTTTAGTCACCTTTGAGACTGAAGAACTGCTGTATGAGGCCCGTCCAGCCACTGCGCACACAAAGAGAAACACGGGAAATAACACTCAGTGACGAGCAAAGTCTCTGGGCGGAAAGCCCTCCATGACAAATGAGCACTGTTGGGTTACGGCAACGGCGTAATACACAGGTTCTGCTTCTTGGATGCCTTCACCGCTGCGGTGGGTGGTCGTAGCTAGTCGTAGCAGATAGTGTCAAGTTTGTTGCTCGTACCAAAACACCAAAGCCGTGTAGTATTCTTGTTGCCGAAGTTCATAAGCCTACGTTCCCGGTCTACACACACTACACAAAGCCAGCCACGAGCAAAGCTAGCTAACCCCGTTTCTGCTTCGGCGACAAGGCGCCAGGGCGGTGACACCGCCGCTGAAACTTCTGCCTCGGCTCTTCAAACCAGGGCCCCTCAGTGCACAAGCATGACACTTGCTAGGCTGCTCTGCCTGTACCAAGTGACACGCGCCCGCATGTTCCCTCTCATAATTTTTCTGACTGTACGTGCCCTGTATTGTACACGGCCATACTGTGCACATGGCGAAAGTTCCCTTTTGAAAGTGCTCCATGGTCGGCTTACAATGCTGCGAACACATAGCACATGACCACTATAGGTGACGACACTTGGGACACTTGCCATCCGTCGTTGTGGCGCAAAGTCGCTTTCTCAGTCGTCCTCACAAGGGGCAAGGAAAGGCAGGCACTGCATAAAAAATCAATACATATTATAACACTGGCTGTGGCAAACTAGTTTCAAAGATGATACAGTCATGTCTTCTTAATATGGACACCTCCGTACTATAAAAAGATTTTTTTTCTATAATGTAAGGTGTTTATATGAGAAAACTAAATTTAAAACAAAAATTGGATAACAAGCATAACCAAACAAACAGTTTATTCAGCTAAAAGATAATGAGATGTGAGTTTGCTCTATCGCTTTAGAGCCGTTTAACATGTAGCACTACTGTCGTTTACAAGAACAGATACCCAGGCTGTAAAGTGATGATCGGCTGAATAGCAAAAGATGTTGCACTGTGTGCACAAGCCGGATGTAATTGACACTTAGCTGCCGGCAGTTAGGATCCTATAATCTTATGATCGCAGACGGGAATTACATCTGGTGCCTACGGCTGGAATAATGTCTCGCTTCGTAATAGAAAAAGCACAAAAAAAACACAGGATGGAGAAACCGGGTGTCACAAATTCAGGCTTCTCTTCATTTTTTTAAATACTTTTATGATCTTTTTTTTGGACCACTTTAAGTGTTGGTACGGTCAAAAAGGGGGAGTGTGGTGCCACTTTTAATCTCAGTTCGTCCCGTCGTAGTTCCTTTCTAAGTCCCCAACGAATTTGCTCGTTTGCGGAATGGGTTTTTGTTAACAAGCGACGTAGATCATCCCAGGTCACAGTTCGTGGCTTTGACCTCGCGGACGGAGGGGTGCGTATGCTGGCTCGCGTATGGTGCCGATTTGACATGCAGGGGCGCTTTTACGCTGGCTAGCGCGCTTTTTGAAGGCGGCGGCTTTGCTCAGTCTGCCGCCTGTCGTGTTCTATGTATCGGCGATAATTGATGTTTTTGGACTCGTACGGGGGAATGGATGGGCACATATGTTTGGTTGTCTGAAAAATGTAATAGGTTTTGCCATTTGGGTCGTTGCTGTGTAGCTTTGTTTTTCTTGAAAGTTGACTGACCCGAAAGGCGGGGAAACGGGAGGTTGGTCGGTAGAAGAGCCTATAAAAGGGGGTTCGGGAACAAAGAAGGTAGTCCAACCCCAGAGCTGGCCGCGTCGCTACTCAACGCGGTTATTCCCTGCAGATGAGTCTTGGAACGTGTAATTTTTGGCTTCTGCCCTGCCTGTCGGACAAGTGTTTGAGTTTGTTGTGCTGAAGCGTGTGTGGCTGTGTGGTGCGCGGTGTCGACCTCATCAAGCCTCTAATTGGACCGCTGGACTTCGAGACGCCGTTCTTCGGCCGACAACTCCAGACTACGGACTGCTCTGGACTCGGCACCTACCGGAAAGCTAAGCTTGGTTTTCTAGGACTTGTCTACTGCATTCTCTGGCTCTGAAGTACGAATTGTTGAATGTTGGGAAGATTTTTACACAGTGCTACTTTCTGTCGCGACTGTTTTGGGGGATTATCCCATGTGTGTAGCGGTAACGTTCGAGCTCCATCTCGGTTTGCTCTCGTTGTTAGTGTCGGGTTTTCGTCACTGTTTTGTTGGCTTATTCCGGTTTTATGAGCGTCGAGTCTTTTTAGTATTAGTTTCTGGCTCGCAGGGCTCCATAGCTTTGAGCTGGAGTGTGGTTTGTGTTGAGTGCTCTATTGCCGTGTACAGCTTAGTTTTTCACTTTATTAAATCTAATCTTTTGTTTGCTTATCCTCCCTGTGTCATCATCTTTCTCTACTGATTATACACCAGGCGTGGACCTAGCGCTAGTCAATGGTCGAACTTAGCTCTCTTGTTCTTTTCCCGTAATTTCTCGTTTATTCTCAGAGTGGATCATTGAATTATTTTTATTAATTTGAACCCCACTCCGTGACACCGAAACAGATGGGAAAGCACCACAACGTATTAAACTCGTCGAACATTAAATGTTCTTGAATTATACCTCACCCATGCTTGCTACGTGATGAAGCCCAAAGGTTAGTTCAATGCCAATCAATATTAAATGTCTTTAGATGGGCACCTGCTGCCCGATCATGGCCTTTATTGCAAAGCACTGTTCACACATTTGCGAGTCCTGCAGTGCCTTGTGGAATGGTGGGCGATACTTGCCGTTCCGCAAGGCACTGCAAGACAGATCAGGCTCAACTTTTGAATGTCGACGTGCTTACGGAATGCTGCAGCAAACCAATCATTCGCCGAGGGAAAAAGAAAGGAAGCTGCATGCCTCCGTGTGCTCATTGCCAGTGTTTTCTGCTCTGCTATGTACCCTGCTTGTGTGCTGTGATTTGCAAGCCAGCGCGGGATATATTTCCTTGATTTGTTTGTCTGTTCAGCTGTGCGAGGTTGTGATTGAAACAACCAAGAAGCATAGACCGCCATTCTTTTCATCAAGCTAAGGCTTCGCTCATCCGAACCGGGGGCGATGACTGCTGTTGTTTACACGATTTTCAACAGCTATGTGGAGTGGCTTTATGTTTAAAATTGCAATCCTAAGTGCAAAAAGAAGTTACCGCAGACTATATTTTTAAAGGTTGATTTCAACTGGCAGGCTCTGGCTACAACCACCTTAATATTCATTCAACATTGTTTGCATTTCTACTTACCCGTGATCGCTTCATTTGCCAAACACGTTAGTGGCCGGTCACCTTACCAATGAAACTAATGTGCTGGTGTCTCCGGCGAAGAATTCCCTCAGAGCTACATGCAATGCACAACCCAGTTTGTAACCTTTGTGACTGAAAGCTTTCACACTGGGGAAACGTTGTTGTCACAAACGCAGTCAAAGAATGCGATAGGATTGAGGGAACAGGGGGATTGTCCAAGTTGACTGACTGCATGAGCATATGTTTCTATCGCCACCGTGTTTCCTCCATGCAGGCGACGGAGAAAACGATATAGAGACTCCTCGCGCTTGTCAATGCCACGTTTCTCTAAAACGTCGAAATACGAGACACCCAGCAGCGAAGTGTCGATATTGCCGGAGAGAGCGGCGGGACAACGATCCGCGCAGGATCGCGGCTTCGCCACTCTTATGCGACGGTGTCTTCGGTTTCCGCTCTCTGCAGCTTCCACCGGGACGCTATCCGTGCCTAATTGTGCTAGCTTTGAGCACCACAGTTCATAGGGTTCACAGCGCCCGAGCGAAAGCTCGCGCAAAAGAACCGGCGAGCAGTCGAGTCGTTTCCAATCGACGGGGTGGCTCAACGCCGGTTGTGTGAATCGGGCTTAACGCCTGAGCCGGCTTGCTCAAAGCAAATCTAACGTTCTTGAATGTCATGTAATAAAAATCTGAGACGTGCTACATTCTATACAAACTTGATAAAAAAAATCAAACACTCACCTTCGGCTGCTACGTCCGCCGTACCGCTTCAAGGCAGAAGCAACAGGGCGCTCGACGCTTTGGGGTGTTGGGCTGGGGTGTTTTCAGTGTTGCTTACACGCCTAGTCGTGTAAACCGAAACCGAAACACCAATTTTAACTACCCCAAGTAATTTTTTGACGATTTATCACTAGCAGAGCGTGTAAAAATGTGCTAACGAGTGAAAATGGGGTGTAAACAGGCGAAATATTACATTTTCGCTAACAGTGTAACAGGTAGTGACAAGCGTTGCGGGACGGCGAAAACGATCTACGAAAACTCCCTAATAGGGAGTTTTAGTACACTGTTAGCAAAAATAACACGCCCAGACGTGTAAACCGTTGTCCCATAGCGGACACGTCGAAACGTGTTCGTTTTACACGAGGCCATCTGTATTTTTCGTCTACACATGAGTTGCTGTGTAAACTTAACACGCTACACCGTGTCTGCCTTCCGCAAAACCGTTTCGAGCGTGTTCCTTATGAAGCATGGCGGCCAGCGGCCGAGAACAGGCGAGAGACGAGCCCAGCGAGCCGCGCGCCTTTCAGCCGAATTGAAAGCACACAGGGCGCGTTAGTTCTCGTTCGATGTCTTTTATACAGAGTAAAGTCTCCAAGCGGCGGACTTGCAAAGGTACGTACGTGTGTTGTCGGCGGCGTCAATAGCTTCAACGAGCCGCTAGACAAAAAAAGAAAAAAACGAATGCCGAACTCACATGGATAAATAACTTGAGCAAACTATTTAGAATCGGGCGGTAACTTGCGCCACCTATCGAGATTTCCAGCAGCCTATTTTTAAAAAAAAGACGAGTCTGTTAACACTGGGAACGACCACAGCCACACAGCAACCCTACATACAACGCAGGCAACACAGCACACAGCTACACGGCACCGACATATACACAAACACAACAACCGACACAACGCCCGACACTTCCTACTCGATATCCATTTCTCCCCGCGGCGCATATAAGCTTGACATGTGCGGGGGAGCTCCTTGGTCACTGACCATTACAGATTTATAGAAGAATACACAAAACACGGCGCAATGGACAGCCGTGTGTTAGAACTGTTTGCATTTAAAAAGTATGGAGGCAAAATCTATAATGCTAGTCCGTTGCAATAAATAATGATATGTTAACAATAAATCTTAAACCGGTCATGAAAAAGTTCAAATTTTTGTTATTTTCTTGCTTGACCAGTGTTATGAGCAGTCCGACTAGCATGAATCAGATAGAAAAAGAAATTATTGGGATTTTGTCATTACGTATACAATAATAAATGAAAATGATCCTTGCGCAAAGCATTTTTTATATATTTTTGTGAAGGACATCCGGACATCCGCCCAACACTTCACTTACGCTAGTTGCAGCAGTTGCAGTACGGGAGCAGATGCCTTCACTTTTGGGGCGTTTTGATGCAGTTTGTTGCCGTATGTCGCGTCGGTGTCGAGAAGAGCGGTGGGGCTTGGGAGTTTGTGACCGGTGTTATTCGTGAACACTGGTGTGGGGCGCTGTTGCGTCTTTTTTTTATACTGCCACCACCCCGAACTTTGAAGATACACGGGCCCGTAGCAGTGTATTATGCTGAATCGCGAGCTCCTTCTCTGTTGACGTCGCTTTCCTGGTACCACTCGTGGATACTGCAAGCGTTTAAACAGTGTGCACCGTCTCGCCTACATCCCCGGTGACGTACTCGACCTGTTGAAACTTATTGCTTCCGTCATTTTAGAGTACGCAAGGCAGTTATCTCGTTGTTCTGGTTTCGGTTATAAAAGCAAGGCAAAACGCTCGTAGTTCCCGCCCTCAGTACACGTTGGACATCTTCCACACTTTGACACCGGATAACTGAATGAACGAGGATTTACATTCACTTCCGAGGTTACTCTCGCCGCTTCCTCACCGTTGAGCAGCAGGATGAGCTGGCGACAAGCCGCGGATGAAAGGCTGGAGCATCAACAGCCCAAGCGCACTCGGTGCCGATGCGGGCGACGCGGGTTTCTGTCAACCGGGAGGCCAGCACAAACCGTGACCGTTCCAGCTCTTCTCATGACACGGTGTTGCTGAGAGCAGGGTAAAATACAGCTACACGGATCACCGAAGCAAACGACTGCTATCTTAAATCTTGGCTTGTGATTGCGCCTTTGTAGTAGATCATCTTATTCGTTTTGCTGGAGAGACGCAAACGACGGGTGTAACAAAATCGCTTGCATATTCCGCATATCTCACAAAAGCATTTACCCTGTCACCTTGCGAAAAGCGCGAAACACGGAGTCCGCACCGTCCTAAGCTTCCCGTTTTTTACCTGCTTTAGAGCAGTTTGTACCTGCTAGTAGATATGCCTACTGAAACTGAAACAGGGCAGTGCCAGAGAGAAAGATACAAAGTTGAGAAAGCTTGCTCGCTCTCTAATTTCTCAACTCTCAAGTGATTGTACCATAATAAATGCACCAACGTGTCTTCCAAATAAAGAAAAAGCATTACGTTCACAACATAAAAAATGGTCTCAGTACATGCATCTGTGGGCAGGTAGGAAACCTTGCCCTTATTTATTCACGCCGCATGATTGCCGCAACAAACTCGTTGCAGGACCGAATCATACTCGAGCGGTGTGCGTCGCTATGCAAACGGAGTCCAACACGAAGCATAAAAAACGGCAGATTTAAGACAACAATCCGGAGTCCATTATTCAATTAAAACAACGTAATTTTGTTGAAAACGCCCGCTGCTACTTACTCACGGTATGTGTCGGGTTACTTCCACAGTTCGAAACGGAACGAGGGAAGATTTACTTTTAAAAACGCTCGCTGCGTCCTCCCGGACCAGCTGGACCGGATCAGCTGACGACGACGGGACTGTACCCGTTGAACCTCCACCACGCAACAAACAATTTGCGCTCCGTGTTAAAAGCGTGGTTCAAACAGACCCGGAATACAAAGCACCGCACCACACACGACGAATGTTTCAGCTCTTTTTCGCATCGCCGGGTTGCACCAAACAGAACGAGATCGCCGAAGTCAACGCTGCGCTGTCGTGAACCTTGGCTTGTGGTTGCGAACTTGTGGACCTTGTGACTCCCTTCGCTTTCAAAGCACACACGACGATTACGAATGCTACTTTCCGTCTTCCAGGAACATCACAGGGGCACTTCTCCGGTCACGTCTTCACTATGTGCTCGCAAACTCCGAAGCTCTATGCGAAGCTTCTCGCGTCCCGTCAAACCCAGAGCCGTATGCCAAACAAAAACAACGAAAGCCAACCGGCGCTTGCTTCCAGCGTACATCGGCGTTGCGCTTGCGCCGTGGCCAGATCGCCAGATCGCTTGCAGTTGAAGGTTGAAGCAAAAACGAAACCAACTGCAATGTCACGTGTTCACATCGAGGACACGCTTTTTATATCCATTTTAACTGTTTGGAACGAATAATTAGACCCATAACTTTATTTGTGGTGTCTAAGAAACTGTTATCAGGACCCCTAAACTAAATACAAACATGGGCGACATGAAGCGAGCCGCATTGCCATCGACCAGAAGATGGTGGCGAGCCCGGTAAGCGTGGGTTTCGCCAACGTCCTGCGACATGGCGCAATTGCTTTTGGTGCATATCTGTCTCCGAGACATGTTTCTTTCCGCGGCATTTGTCTCGACGGTCCTTTCTAAGTGTGTCCCCAAGCATTCCGGTGCTTCGATAGCCGGCAATGCCGCGGTCGTCGCCGGGGGCGATGCCTGTTTTCGAGGTCGGCTACACGGTTATGCGTGTATGACCGAACCAAAACACGTTTTTTACAACCGCGCATGATTTCTGAACGAATTATCCGTTACTCATCGTGTAAATTTATGGTAATTTGTGTAAATGGCGTGTTTTTCACCCCAAATATTCGCCAAATACACGGGACTTGCTAACAGTGTAGAGCGCACCGATACCTTTGGTAACAACACCCGGTAACAAACGGTGCTTGCGCAAAGCTGTCTCCGGAGTATAGGGTACTGTTATCGGAGGTAACGGAACGGCCTACTAAAACTCCGGGAGCTTTAGAATATCGTTTCATTAACTCCGATAAGTATACCCGATTCTCCGCCAACAGATTTGCTTATGCACTGTATCCTTATCGGGCAAAGTAAGATATCCTTATCGGGCATCGTATTCTTATTGGGTAATCAACCTCGAAAATAGTTCGGTGGCGCCCTGTTCATCACATCAAGCTCCCGTGAATGCGAGCTTGATGTCATTAGCTTATGCGTAATTAATGATTACCCAACAACTTGATCGGAATCTTTGGAATACTTTTAGTTGCCTATCACCCGCCCGCAAAGTTAGCCCCCAGCTAGAAAAAAACAACAACAAAAAAAAACTATGCTACACAGCATTAAGTGGTGGTGTATGAATGTTCTTTTTTGGGTCTTTTCTAAGGCTTCCCCTTATTTGGTTGACGATTTCGCATTTTCGGATTATCGTCATGAAATGCAGGCACCAGCGAGACCACCCTAAGCCGATAAGGAGCTTTAGTGTCAAGACAAGCCGATCCTCGAGCAATTTCCGGAGCTCAACTTGGACACTGATTGGCCGCCCGTCCCTAATGCTTCGAGAAACGAGAAACGTGAAAAGATCCCTCTTCGGCAGATGTCGAAAAAAGCCCCTTTTTTTTTTTGCACGCCTTTCTGTCCGCCAGCGAGTCACACGGCTAGTCGCGCGCGAAGTTAGACGGAGAAAAACTGAAATAGGGGAGGGGGGGGGGGGGGGGGGGGAGCGTGCGCACGTCACCGCACGTTTTCATCTCCAAACACGTCATGTTGGCTGGCCTCTGAAATCAACGTAATCAATTACTTTTTTTTTTCTTTTTTTTTTTGGGGGGGGGGGGGGGGGGGGAGAAACACACTCGTTCAGACACATGAGGAAATTCATTTTTCTAGATATCCTAGAAAAATAGACAAACCTTATGAGCCGTATCGTAATAAAATAAAATTTTCTCCGCAAAATATCTTAAGTTGTCTTTATTAATTCGTTAACGTGTTCCACACCGCAGTAACTACAGGAATCCGCGCCGGTATCAAAATTATCCCCGCAGAAAAAAAAAAAAAGAAAAAAAGCGGCCAGAATTGGCTCGATACTCTTCAAATTAGCGTATAGTTTAACCCGTGACTACCGCTTCTTTGACATGCCCCGCGCAATTAGCGACTGCAGTAATTAATCTACGACGGTATAACGAACCATCCGTGTAAAAACAAAGATAAAAAGTCGATCCATCCTATCGAGTCTACAGCATCTGGATTAGAAGAGGATACAAAATTCAGTTGTTTCGTGGAAACTCGTACTGCCTAGAAGGGGCACGGAAGAGGTTAGGTCGGATTGCGTCGGACGATGCGAAAAAGGGTCGGCGAAATAATAGATACTACCGTCTTCCCGGGGGAAAACATTTTGCCCGGTATGCAACCTCAATAATGCTGAATAAGAGCAGTGTTGGCGGTAATTCCGCGTTACTGGCAGCGGTGTCACCTCTAACACGTTACATTGTTCGCTAACATAGTAAATTGTACTCGTTACCTTTTCTAAGCAGTAAAACATAACGTACTTAGGTTAATTATTTTGACTAACGTGTAACAAAATTGCGTTACTTCCCGTTACAACTTCTTCCTAAAACATAAAAAAATACTCTTAATATTTTTTTTTCTTTCGCGTTCCTAGAGCCAAGTTATAAAATCTGGTACTCATCCCACATACCTTCAAAGTTTTTCCTTCCTTTTCTCCACATAAACGCCCCGACTTTCTTGAAGTACCACGATTAGTCATACGTGTAACGTAAAAACACTCAGACGTTTTAATTCATAAATAAAGAAAGTAACGTAAAAGTAACGTGCGTGACTTTTTTATTGGTCACTGTAACGGAAACGGGTTTTCATTATTTTGAGCTAACTTAGGCATGTCACGAGTTCACTTTATTGCAAGATAGTAGTAATTTTTTTTTAACTCACATAGCATTGAATAAGCGTGAGTGAGCAAGTTGTACAGGTGTTAATTGGCGTAACCATTCGTGACAAAGTTTTTCGTTGCAAAATTTAGGGTTACGGCCAAAGCGCAATTTTTTTTTTTTTTTTGTAGATTACGCTGGGGACTTTTTTTTTCCACTCGTTGCTATGTGTCAACACATTGAGACGGTGCTTTGGACGATGTAAAATACGGCTGGTTTGCGTCCTAGGTACAAGTTTGCGTGAGCGACACGCGAAAGTTAATCCTGATCGGCCTTCCTCCACGCTTCCTGTCAAATAGCGAGAGATAAGAAAATTGTCGTGCGGAAGCTGGTGTTGAGTCGACTTTTTTTCGAGTCCCCCCCCCCCCTCTTCCCCCCGCAAAAAAAACCCAACAAAAACAACAACACAAAAAATCCAAGCAACAGTAACAATAATAAAAACATGTTTATATAAAAGTTGTATATCCCTTTGTCATTCGTTCGCACGAAGACTGAAAAAAACTATTACTTAAGCTTCGAGATAGACGACTGATTGCATTTGACTAAAGTAACTGACAGTTTAAAAAACACAGGGTGAGCCTTATTGCTTTATTATGTTTACCCTTCTCTCTTCCGGATTCGGCCTTGGCCATTTTTTATATACTAATGCCGTTATGTCATTTGCTGAGAAGCGATAATAAGCTTCTTGGAATTCGCCCCCCCCCCCCTCCCCTCCCGCCTGTCTATAAAAGGCTTCAGTGACTACAAAACGCTTCAACACTCTCATGGGGGGGGGGGGGGGGGGGGGCGTATAGGAGGGCAGCCATCTTTACGTCTACCTGTCTCGTGACGGGATATTCCCAATAACCGATTAGGAATTAGAGGGAAAGAGGGGGGGAAGGGTGATCAGGAGGGGGGGGGGGGGGGGAGTGATCAGGAGGCTGACCGTGTTTCGAGTGAAGTTTTGATTGTCTAGCAGTAGGAGAATTCAAGCTGGGAATCACCGGCTCATCTGATCGAAGCTGCCTGCTGTGTAGTTCCGAAAGTCGTATGCAGAATTTCAACGTGGTATGGTTTTCTGGAAACGGCCCGATTGCTGAATGTTACTCAGCTCACCACTCGTAACCTTTAAAAGAAGTAAGTCGGTGATTCTGCTGTTCGCTTCTTGTTGTTGGACTTAAAACTAGTCAAAACACGCTTACAAACCTATTGCTACCCTCAGCATTTAAACCGGCCTTCTCCTAAGCCGATCAAGGTTATAGGTATATCTTGTCCCGTGGTCGGGTAATTGAGACGATATCCACTAGGATTGCGGCTCTTCATAAAATTGTATTTTTTATTTATTTATTTATTTTCATAATTTATTTATGCCTCTATTTATTTTGTTTATGAAAAAAAAAATTGCCGGCCGCCTGCACAAAAGCCAAGAGAAATAAAAATTTTCGGTAACACAACACAATAAAATTTAGGTGAAGAGGATACATTTTTTGTGGTAGATAAATGTTAGCACAAATCAACCCTAAAAAAGCAAGAGTGCCGAAGTGCGCGCATTACGAATGCTATGCGAAAAAATTGTATGCACTACCGCTTTTCATGGCTAGAAGTGATAAAACAACGTTTGAAAGATAACTCAGAAATCGTCGTATAAGTCACATTATCAGATTAATTACTTTTACTATATCTAGTGGCGTACGCCTTCAGTGAAGTGTGATTAAACAGTGGATGATAACGTTTTAAGGTACCTTAGGTTTCGAAGCGCCGGAGTAATTTCGTTTCTCCCAGCAACGATTCGTGAGAAATAGCTTTAAAAAGATCATGGTGACAGGATAGCTCGTACATTGTTTTATTATGACTGTCTTGGTTGGACCGTTAATACTCGATGAGAAATATTCGTATAATAGCCAGTTCACTCATGCCATTGTTAACTCCTATACTTTTAAGCTATCCATTCTCTTTTTTTTTCAATAGTCAAGCCTGGCAAACTTTATATCCGATAAGTTCTCGATCCTGGTTTACTTTATAGGTAAATTGAAGATTGAGGCACTACTGAAACCCAATTAGTAATTTCTACAAGCGAGGAGCAACCCTCAAGGATCAGGGAATGATTGATTTTTGGAGTATGTGCGAATAGTGGTTTGAGTCGAATAGCACCGCGTTGCTCATATCTGACACAGCGGAAAAAAATGCCACAAAGACAGGTTTTTAAGCATTTCTGAAGCTGTGTGGATGACGCTGCGTTATTTAGTTCCTAACGCAGAAATGCCTTTAGCCTGTGGAAGCAGGCTCCAATATGCCTATTCCCCAATATACACTCAGACCGTTTTTTAATATTCTTACCTTACAGCCTCCGCCACACTGGGTCTGGCACGCAGTGGTCGTTTCAGTGAGCAGCTGACGCGATTGAAAACCTCAATGACAGAAGTTCAAAGCCGGTAGCGTTGTTTTGCTTAGGTAGCGACACTGTTTGGTTTTTAGAGACCCCAGATAAGCAGTGGAGAGACGGCTTTGAACCACACGCCTGCGAATACCAGGCAACGCGCAGAACCTGTTCCGCTGTAGTTTGGATGCATTTTGTTGACAGTTTTTCCGTACTTTTCGAGAAAACTGCATACCAAAACAGGATAAACAGCACCCGTATATGGCATTTGAGAATTTCAGAACGCGAAAACGCTAACAAAAACCCAGTGGAGCATGGTAATATGTATGGAAATCGGATATCTTCTTTTGGAATTCCACGAATCCATTCAAAGAAAGATGATACTGAAGACATCAAACTTTGTTTACACTCTATTCAAGAAAACAAAAACAACAATGCCGAATAAAGTTTTCAGTGTTTAAAAATAAGATACGGAACTGTGATTGTTTTAACTCAGGTGTGACATCTTCGTTTTAATTAAATTCTTGAAATTTAAGCATAGCTATTAGCTTGAATTGTAACTTGCTATCGTTTGCGTAATGAAATTAAACTTACATTTCATTTAAATATCTGGCGTGCTTGATATGAAATGGTTGCTAGTTAGGAATATTGTATTTTAGCCGAGGAGTATCTTTTTTGTTTTAAACGTATAGGTTTATTGTCGTTTATTCACCTGTTTGATAGGCGTAGAGACTAAAACGATATACATCTTTATAGGCATGCTGTGGCCCTGTCTTCAGCAAGTAAACACCGGTTTTTACAGTCCACCTTAAAAACTAAAAAAGGAACACGAACCTTATTTACTGGCTATTGTATCTACAAAATAGCACGTCTTTGCTAATAACTCATACCTAAGTTGGCCCAGAAAAACGTAGAATCGTTTAATTCACACAGAAAGCATTTGAAGAGACGCATATGGCAGTGACCGCCAAATTACCGTATTTTTATCATGATCCGAGCAGTGGAAAATAGGTTTGCACGATGATGTTCTCACTGCAAATTTTGTGTGCGGTTCACTCACTCCCAATAACCAATTCGTATATTTTAAGACGAATAGATTATTTTCAATTGTTATGGTATACCCAACAGCATATACGAAATCGAAATATCGTTAGATAAGGCTCGGGTCTACAACATCCCTGAGCACGTTGTACTGTCCACATCTCCCGCTGGGAAAGACTTCAATAAACGCTTTTAGTATACAAACCAAACAACTCCCAAGCAGATTAAAAAAATAAAAAAAAATTATATTACATAATAAGATATTTGACCGGAACAATACGCTAACATCGCATTATAAAAAGTAAATAATTGTACGACCTAACAGATACCTTCTTATTCCTTTCAGAAAAAAAGTTGTTCCTTAGACATTTCCTTTGTATAAAATACAATTTTCATTTTTTAGACGAAAGGTGAGCAGTCCGGAGCATCAGGTACCCTTTAAAAGTTTGTTGACGACTCAAGATGTATGTTTTGCATGTGTTCACTGCAATTGGGACGCTAGCTACAAGTCATAATGGTGCTCATGATCCGCATGACAAGCACATTTAAACGTAACTGCGACAACATAATTTGCAAAAATGTAATTACCATTAAAAATGTATGCAAAGACATTTACTTAAAGTGTTATTAGCTGCTTTACATTCGTTGTAGACTACTAAAATTACGCTCGAATGTAGAATGAATTCACACTGATATACATGTATACTATACACTACTCCTGCACTACACTACTGATCTGCCATACTATATATAACCTAAAGGAATGTACAATGCATCCCAAATTCAACGCCACTACTGAGTTCCAAAATTGTAAGCTCGTGTCGGCTACTTACTGTTAAATTTGTCACCAAACGTTCGGGATGCCTTCTCAGGGTGGTATTGTAATCGGAAACCCAAACATTCTTCTGATATTTCAATCGGCCGCCGCAGGGACTGTCAGAAACGGCAAATGCCGTGGCGGCGTTAAGTTTGAGGCGCACTGTACATTAGCTATTTGCATTCTCGGGCTTTCTAGAGGTGTTGATCAACACGCCAAACTTTATCTATGTGGCAAACTATACAAACTGTCTGCAACGTTTGTTAGATCCGAGGTTGAATGCAATGTTGACATATTTTGTTTCTGTATTTCTAAATTGGTGCTATTCCCGAGAACTATATTAATAACCTTTCTGCGTATCAGAGCCAGTGCTTTAGCTGTTCAAGATCGATAACAAAAAAATTAAACTTAAATGAAATGCCGATTACGTTGTTATTCTATCACCAGCGCTAGTGCTCATGTACCAGCTTCTTGCCCCGATTGTCATACTGTGGGTTCCGTTCACTAGCATTGCGTTGGTAGTGAATGCTGTCAAACTGCATCTATAAACCGGGCCTTTACTTCCTCCAGAAATATGTTTTGTTTTTTTCCAAAGATCTTATTTGATACGAACAAATCTGATTTTGCTGTCGACACCCTACCCTGTACTTCCAAAAAAAATGACTCCTCGTTTAGGTCTTATGGCGCAATATGTTGGTAGAATTCGGCTAGCAATATACGTATGCTTATACATGGTGGCAAAATGCACGGGTAGGGTTCTTCGATTGCTTCTTTTCTGGTATTTTCTGGCGAAGTTACAAACACTGACGGAATCAAAGGCGCGAGCGTGCTTCCCAATCTTATCCATTAGAAAATTAAAGCGGACAGAATTTTGTATCTAGCAGCGCAGCAGACACGCTTTAAGAGGGACAGACAAATAAGCCTATCTCTTTTACACGCCACTCGATTAACCCACTGTATAATCACGAGTACCTCAAGGCGACTTCGCAGCTCACGTTTTCCGGGAAACATGACGCTCTAACCTGGCTAACGTGGTCCCAACGCGCGATAATTAAGGTTCCATAGTTGAGCGATAACGAAAACGACGGGTTTATCTCGTGTTCAACACGCGTCGCCTGCAGTCGATTAGACGAGTCAGATACCAGGAGGCTATTTGATGTTGATGGAGACGTACGCATCGTGACCTGTACCGAATAATTAGCGGTGTTTTTTGGGCGGCTGGGCGAGACGATCAGGGCCCGTCTTTATAATTCAAGCCCGCACTCATAATATGCAGATGAAGAGACCACCCTGCTATACTCCGTTTTACCATAACTTAACAGACGACCGAGGTTACCGCCCAAGTGAGCCAATCAGCGTGCAGGAGTGAGTCACGGGACCACATATCGTCGGAGTGCTGCCCATCCTGCGGAGGGCTATCACGTGCCGAGTTCCGTCGATCTGATTGGCTCGATCGGGCCGTATACTCTTCCCTCTTTTGCCAAGTTACCGTGAAACGAAGTATAGAGGTGGCAGATACACCATATGCCCAGCCCGAGCGTTAATGAACTCCGTGAATCTACGTTAGGCCTAACTGGTTACTTTAGTATACTCGGAAGTGAAGTAGGTAGCTTGTTACTGCTCTTTCGGGCCGGAAAAATGCTAGCGGCGTGTGTTGCAATCTTCGCAGGCGATCGCGAGAATTAGGCCGTGTTCCGTCCGGGCGCTTCTGTACAATCTATTTTGGACGCCGCACCGGGCGGCTTGCATATTCGAAGTTGGAAGCGTGCAAATTATCTACTAAACCTAATTTGGCAGGTTAATTAGGGCCTTTATTATTCAAATGGTGGTGTGCTGCGCTGGAAAGACCTTGCCCCCCAGAAAATTCAGAAAAAATGTTCTAACGAGAGGGGTGTGTGATGTTTAGGTTAATGCGGGCTATTTGCATGCCACCGGCATGCATCAAGTGAATCAAGGTGGTTTAAGCGTCCTATTAAACTGGTCGAAGAAAGTCTGTCGAGAGTATCATGCCAAAATATTCTGACGCGTTGAAGTTTGACGCACCCTTCATTCAGCCATGCACATTCTAAATTGCTTGGTCGAATAAGGCTCAGTGTGAATTTGTTATAGAGTTATTTACACGTAACCCGTTAGTATATAATGTGGAGTGTGTTTGTTGTTGGCTTGACGAGCTTTAGTTAAATTTATGTGGGAACCACGCCTTTTATGGCTCCTTGAGTGGAAACAGTAGTATTCTAAATGAGTAAGTAAATAAATAAAAAAAAATAAAAGAGCATCACTGAAGAGGCCCCACACCCAGGTCGCTAGTGAGGTCTGGATAGCATTGACTCACATCAATCCAATGGTTTAGCATCGTGAATGGCATCTGAGTTGCTTTCAGTGGGCTCAGATGGAGACTAGATATTGAGACATCCGCTTTCCCATGAGGCCCACTGTAGACATCAACTTACATGTTGAACTGTGTTGACGTGTACACCCACTTATCTCTATTGTAGTAGGCTGGATCGCGGATCGGGAGCCCGTCGGTGTCGCCACCGGCGGCCATTGCTTGACACCAGGCAATAGAAGCAAGTCTATGGGAGAATCGCACAAAAGTAAGAATTTTGAAGCATCTACGTTGTGCTCGGGGGTGAGTATTTTATGGTGTGCTGCGATCCTTATGCCGGGTGTTTGGAGATCAAACCGGTATTTGTCAAACGTTCGAACGCCGATTAAAAAAAATAAACGTACCGGAGCACCTACGGCTGAGCTGGCAAGCTTGCTCTTGTAGTGGAGTAAGTAAAGGAACTTCCCGTCAATAAGACCGTCCTCGGGGAAGCCCAGAAGTTGATGAATGACAAAAAAGTTCCATCTCGAAAGCGGCTTTCCGGGAGTGAGCTAATCCCGGGTAGCAACGCCTTCGAGCTTGTCGTCTGCTAAACCCAACTCAACGAAACCGCCACCGACTCCGCGGTAACTCTAGGTAATTCTCTCGCCTCATTGAGCTGCACTACAGTGGAGTCACTCTCGACCACAAAATATTTATTTATAAGAACTGCGAGGGCTGTCAGCTTTAATGTTTGTACGCAAGCTATTTGACGGTCTTATCAAAAAGCATCCAAAAAGTTTCAGTGCCTGCAACAGCTTAGAAACGGGGGAAACGGCACTTTTTCTCATTCTCCCCATAGAGCCCCATGCATTGGTTGGTGTCAATCAATGGCCACCGGTGGCGACACTCGGCCCCAGCTGCCGAGGCCGTGGTCCGCGATCCAGCCTACTACAATAGAGATCAGTGTGTAGACCTAATTATTACCTTCTTCGCAACGCAATCTTACTTGTTCCAGATTGTCACATTGAGCAACACTTGACGTTACGGTAAGCCTAAACTGCAGAGGCTCCAGTCAATGTCCTTTCACTGTTTTTCTATTTAAAAAAAAAAAAACGAAAACACCTAGAAGAAAGGAAACTTATTTATCATATAAAACATTAAATTGCTACATAATAGCCATGACCTTAAGCTACCCTTAAGTTGCAGCTTAAGCTTAGTAAGCATTGGAGTAAGGAGACTTCTTATTGTTTTGTTTCTCTCTGAAACAGTTGAGGAAGATAAGTTCTAGACGGATAGTTCTTTCTTAGTTTATTCACATCACTGCAGAAGACTCCGTGTACACAGTATACAAATACAATAAACATCACATAAAGTAAACCCTGCATTCAAGGCGGATTCAGTTTGCGTAAGCGGCTAAAAGCTGCCCAGCCAAGCTTGAGGCACACACTTCCACAGCCCTCTATGCGGAGAGCAAGTCGTCTGCTTCCTGCGGAGGAGCTGCGGTGACGTCAGAACGACGCCGAGTTCTGATTGGCTTTGCTTGGAAGGATAGTGGGTAGACCTCAATGCTAGACGCCTCGAGGTCTACCCACTATGTTCTTTCAATCAGCGAATAAGACCTCGGCGTTCTGACATAATCACGACACCTGTGCAAGAAGCAGACAAACCTGTGCTCCAGATTAACTAAAACTACTAACTCAGTCGGACCTAAATATTTTCGACATGAATAAATTATAGCCGCAATAATATAAAGTTTATGTAAAGATACACACAAAAAAAATAGTATGGTCCACGCTCGCTTCAGTGCGTCAGACTCTAATATAGCGAAATCCTTAGAACAAAAATTAAGCCCATTGCAAAAGGGATACGTTCCAAACGATCCGTCGGATCCCGAATGGCGTGCTGCGAACCTACGAGCGTTTCTCGCGCGTTCGATTCCCAATAAACGAGCAAGCTCGCTGAATCCATCCAGCTGCACCAAGTCAGTACAAACTGGAGGGTGATGTTTCTTTTTGTCTGTACAAGTTTCGTTATTTTTTGGGGAACCCTTTTTTTTCCTTTCTCGGCACGTCCAACACGATGCCAACCTCGCGTTTGTGTTCGCTTGGGATTTTTTTTTTTTTTGTGCTCTCGTATGTTCTTCTGGAACGAATTTGATATTCCCTTTTTTTACTACTTGACCCGATCGCTCAGCATGCTTCCGGCGCAACAAGGTGAAGAGGTCCTATCTTTAGAAACTGCTCGGCACGTACATACATGCCGGAGCTCCCGCGGGATATTGATACCGCGTACTCTCCCATTTTTGTTGCTTGAGGAATAGCTACGGTTGCAACGCCGGCTGGCTGGCTGTTCGAGGAAAAGGAGGACGTGGCTGTGTGGAAGTCATGCATTTCGGTGCGCTACTTTTTTATGTATACGTCGCTAACATCAGATGCTTGTCCTAAGCTAAACTCGGGTATTACGCTAATTTGTTGTGCCCACTTTTGTGCGTCCTTACTGAGTGAAACCTGGTTCATAAGGTATGATTATGCTCGCTATTATTTCGCAGCTGCGACGTTGAAAGTCGCAACTTGCAACAGGCTTTTTTTTCTGTTGCACGATCGATGTTGCAACTGCAGAATTGGAAATAAAATCACACCATGTGGATCAGGCATGAAGCTATACAACGATCACTCGAGAATGAAGTGGGGCTACAGAGCTGGTTTCGTTATTTTGTTCACAAACCCCGATTCGCCCGATGTTTCTTCTTTTCGGATGCTAACGCTGAACACTTGAGCTAAGAAGTACAATCAAATACGAAATATTACAAAAAAAAAAAAAAACGGAAGTATGTTGAAGGATAATGTTTATTTATTTTTATTTATTTTGTTTACACGGAGCGACGCAAAAAGGTGTACTCACGTTCCGTTGGGAGTAAGACTTAACGGAACAATCATGGTTTCACGGGTCAGTCAATGTCTTTATTTAGGTTTACTGATCACCTCGTTCTTGAAGGCGCCCTGAGGAGGTTTGTAAAATCGCCTAAATATGCCGATAACTTACTCTGCGGGCTCTAAGCATCCTAGGAATCCATAAATCATAACGATGCGCGGCCGATTTCCCTATTCAAAAGACAACCAAAGATCGAAAACACCGAGGTCATCTCCCGCGATGGGCCACCGCATTGTTGCGGTGGCCAGGACGACATGTGACCAATGAAAACGCGATATTTCGTTGAGATTTCAAACGCTGTCTTTACAATGTGCGTATGCTTGCTTTTGCAGACGATAAAAGCAAATAGAGTAGTCAAAAAATGTCAATTTTTCGCGTAGAGGGAACACAATACTGCAATGCTCGTCTCAACAACCGCGCAATATGTTTTGTTTTGTTGTATTTTGTCGCGGGAGTGATGAGTCCGGTAGTGAGCTCTTGTGCTCGCGCTCGCTGGGTTGAATCCTCCGTGTTTGAATCGTAGTCCGGGCCGTATGGACAACGAGCCGCCCGCATTCGAGACATCACTCCGCGGTGGCCCCGGTCAGAGGCGCGAGGATCCTTCGCTTGCTATTGGCTGACGGTGGTCCTGGTTTCGGAACATGCTCCTCCCATCACCGGAAATGACCGCGGTGTGTTGGGATCTTCTATTGCTTTTTTAATAGGGAAATCGACCGCGTATCGCCATAATTTAGGCATTTCTAGGATGCTTAGAGTCACCAGAGTGAGTTACAACCGTGTTTAGGCAATCTTAGAAACCTCTTCGGGGCTCATGTTAACTATGTAAGTTGACAGTCTTTAATAAAATTAATGTGCTTAAAGGGGACAGTTAAACTAGAAATCACAGCCACAAGAGCTTTAGCTTACACATGTCTTGTTAGGTCTACATTCGTGTACGCTAACATAGTCTGGTTCCCTTACACTAAAAGACACTTAACTAAACTTGAAAATATACAACGTAAAGCATAAGATTTATTTCCAAAGTATAGAGGCGCACGAACTCTCGTACCGAACTTCTAAAAAAGCTGGTCTCCCAACCCTTGCTAAGAGAGCTAAACAATGTAGGGTTAAGTTCCTCTACCGCCTACTTCAAGGCTATTTTAAAATTGACATGTCTAGGCATGTATCATTTTCTGAAACTAGGCCCGCTAGACATAAACGCAGCAAAACATCGTACGAATATTCCTTCAAGAATGACTGTTTCCGGCACTCTTTCTTTCCATCAGCCATCAGAGAATGGAACCAACTTGATCATACTATTCCCGACAGCTCCACCATCACTTCATTTCTAAAGCAGCTGATACTCTCTTACATTTCGATTACTAATTTAGGGTGTCTTGATCATGCGAATTTTGTTATCCTTGTTCCTTTGTGTAATAAGTGTTATTTATGATGTTCTACTTTCCTGTCGAATTGGTACTACACATAAGCATATAGTGCGTGAATGATCTACTTATGATGTCCTACTCAAGATGCATGTACTTTTTTGTATGTGTGTGTTCAGTCCTGTTAAAATCCCTTCTAGGATTGACAGTATTTAAATATATTTATATATTGTAACGTAAAGAGCGTGTACATTGTTTTCATCGTCCACACGAGCTTAATTTCTTGATCGTACTGGCTCTAGCAACATATATTACAAGGAAAGAAATGATTTTGGCATTTTTAGGATATCCGTATATACTAAAACGAATCTGTTTGTATTATTCCACGACGCGTTTTATACTTTTTTTCCTGATATATATTTTTTTTGCCTTTTAAAGGTCTCGTCGCGCTATAGTCACTGACAAGGAAAGATTGGCAGACAGGTATTTTTGGTTGTTTTGCCTTCAATGCGAGCTTCCCGACTTCAAGCTTGCAGGCGCAGCCAAAACACCTCTGAAGGCAACGAGCGTGCGGTGGAGTCTGGGCAATCGAAAGAGACGCCTTTTGTTTCTTGTCGTCAACATAGGACGACAAACTTCAACTGCGCCTCGCCATCGCCACGAATGCATGGTATCACGTCTCTCTTATTTTTATAACATAGAGTACAGCCTGTTGGCAACTGTTTCCTTACGACTGAAGCGCATCATCACATGGTCACAATAAGACGTTCCTAAAACAAATGGAGCTGCAAAATGCTTCTTAGGTTGCCTAAAAGTTGACGTTGTTTAGTCGGAAAACACATATTTTTGTTTTAGCTACTCTTACTCAGTCGTACTCGAGCGTAGTACAAAAAACGCAAGCACACTTATGGGTTCGTACTTGTATTTTTTTTAGTTTTATTGCTCTGGGCTGCCTATTGCGCCGTTAGCATTCTGGCCTCCTCCGGCTTTACCATAAGAAACGACGAAGAAGCCTACAGGATCAACTTCTCCGCGACAGTTGCTAGGAAAAGGCTTGCCGCGACTCACTTATAAGTGCAAATAAAACCGAACTGATGACAAATGGCCTGCGTCGCAACGATAACGTCCAAGCGCCACCCTCAAGACGGATCTCTTTCTCTTTTGCTGCTACGTTCAAGAAGTGTACTTGTTTTTTTTTTTTCGTGCCGTTTTTTCACGCAGGGTACTGTATTACGTCTGCACTGGTGAAGATAGTATGCTACACTGAATACACTTTTTTTTTTCTAAATGATTGTTACACTAAGAAGCATGGCTGGGCTTGTAGCCACGAGCCGCACGTCAGTCCCTGTCAGGCGGAAAGATTGGAAGTTGCGCCGAGAAATTGAGGGAAAGGGACGGAGATGGCAAGCGGACGTCAGAACGCCGAGCTCTGTTTAGATTGATTAGTGGGTAGAAATAAAACCAGCTAGCTCCCTTTCTCTCCACTGCACTCGCAGAACGCGTTTGAACGCGGAACGCAGGCATCCGGCGTTTGACCTTCGTATTCAAACGCGTCCGACAAACGAAGTGGAGACAAAGCCATCCTTTGTCTCCACTGCACTCGCCGAAAGCGTTAAAAAAGGAAACGCCGGCGTCCGGGGTTTGGCTCTCGCATTAGAACGCGTTCGACGAGTGCAGTAGAGACAAAAGGTCCCTACGTATAGTTGCGTTTGAGAGCGTTTGAGTGCGTTGACTGCGTTGCGTCGAGACACAAAAGCGAGTCACCGGCACATCTGTGCTTCGTATGAAGCGTGGAATCCAATTCAAAGGGTAGCTTGGCATGTGACATAAAGAGGCGGGGAGGTCCTGGTTTCTCGCACCCGCAACGCAGTCAAACGCACTCAAACGCTTTTGAACGCAAATGTGCGTAGGGGCCTAAATGCAGCTAGCTTTGAGGTCGGTTAACACAAGGGTGTTTGCTTACTATTTCTTCCGTTAAGGCCTCTACGCGCAGTGGTATTTGAGAGCGGTTGAGTGCGTCCGACTGCGCTTGACTGACTGCGCTGCGGCTTTGAGAAACCAGGGCCGGCTGGCTAGAACAACATCTCAGTTGAGACAATTTGAAAGAAAGCCTTGCAAAGGCTGGGGTGCGTGAGCGTCTCAAGACGCAACTTGAGTCCCCCCCCCCCAGCTCGTGCGCTGGATTTCGCAGTGCTTTCTTTTACCCAGTCTCAGCTGAGATGCTATTTCTAGAAGCGGGCCCAGGAAATCTATGCTTCGCGTACGCGTGTTGCGTGCCAAGCTCTTCCTTGAATTGGATTCTACGCTTCATACGAAGCATAGAATCTTTCGTCTCGTTTCTCGACGCAACGCAGTCAAACGCACTCAAACGCTATCAAACGCAAATGTGCGTAGAAGCCTTTACGCGTGGATTCATCGGGACATTCATGTTTCCTATATCGCGTGCAAAGTTACATGTAAGCGGTCGTAACGTAACGTATAACGTGAAAAAGCGCACCGGTGAGAACCGACTTTTAGGTCAACCAGAGCTCGGCGTTCTGGCGTACCCTCGCACTTTCATCTCCTCATCTTCCTCACAGCCAGTTTCTTTACGCCACCGCCGCCGCCATGCGTTGCGGGATCTTTAGTCTCTGCACGCACAAGAACACGGCTGAAGGTCTGCGCGAGCAGAGCTCGGGGCGGCCACAGCTGTCTCGTGAACTGGCACCTGCCTTCTTCGAACTACACCGTAGCCTTTTCTGTCCTGACAAAGCCTGGCAGATCGCCACGAGACACGGCCGCCGAAATCGAAAAGGTGGAGCGGCTGACAACGGATGAGAGGGGAGCCACGTGACGGGTGCCCCGCTGCGGCGAGACGCCGAAACACACTTATCCCGAGTGATGGAATGTCCGCTCGTGCTCCTCGCGTTCCTCGCGCTACCTCTTTTTTTCTCGTCGGGTTTGTAAACCCCAGAGCCGTGTGTTGGGAGAGTTTGGCCAACAGGCGGAGCAAAGGCCGCCGCCAGCGCCGAATATTCCCCCCGCGGTTAGAGCGTAAACTAAATTTGTGACACAGCGTCGACCAATCAGGAGACCGCGGCGTCAGAATATTGCAAACGACATTCAAAGCGTGAAATAGAGGCGTTCAATCTCGGCCTCTCTGCTCTATCTCACAAATGTCGGCAGTGAAGACAAAGGCACAGGCGCGTGAGCCTAGCTCAGCAAAACGCTTTTGTTTGTACGTGAACTCGTGCATAGGAGCCACTTTCCAAAGCCACGCGCTCGTGCCCACGCCTTTCTCTGCACTGCTGATGTTGGCTTGTTAGAACAGCGTCCTGTGACTGGCAGAAAGAAAACAGTGCAAAAGGTGGGGCGCGCGAGCGACTGGAGACGCGGTGTCCCCCTCGGCTCGTGCGCTGGCTTTGGCAGTGCTTTCTTTCACCGTCTCAGCTGAGACGCTGTTTCTAGCAAGCTGGCCCTGGTATGGAGCGCACGTTCGTTTATTCTACACTTGAATATTGGCGTGACAAAAACTCGCACGCACAAAGTTTTCAGTCACTGAGAGTCACACCTTTTAACTCTAGCGACGCTAAAACGGCTTGAATTACTCGTGTCACAAATCTAGAGCTCACGACCACCGCTAGGGTCTGTTTCGCGGCCTGTGGTTGGCCCCGAGATGCTCACCTATTCAAACCAATGTATGGCCAAACTCTCTCGATAAACGGCTCTGGTAAACCCCGACGAGGAATGCTCTCTGGCGCCAGAAAAATGCTCTCTGCTACCAGATGCTCGCGCGCCAAATCTGCGACGGCTCCGTCGATGAACTGCCAGGCCAGGTTATGGCGGCGTCACGCGTGCGTGGAACGCTCAGTGAAATCGTTCTGTTACTACAGTGAAGTAAAGACGGCCGACGCGTTCATAGTTTTAATTGTTTCACAATTAATGACTTTTTTGTTTGTGGCCATGAAATTAACGTTTTATTTCCGTAATTTTCCTCTTTTTGAACGCTGATGGAAGCTGTACACGATGCTTTTCGCTTCTGAAATGCTCCCGAAACAAACATAGAAACACTAACAGAAATACTAAAGTCGTGAGACACAAGGCATTCACTGCGCTTGACTCACTTAGCTGCCAATATAACGAGCGAAAAAAATCACAAACGTTATGATGTTTAAGCTACTAGACTGACACGAAATCATTGTTGCCTAAGCAGTGCTCGTGGTTGACGTGAAACAAAGTATATATTAACAAAATAAAGCTATTTTTTATGGTGATTTTCGTTGGTTGCCTACACCGCAGAAACAAAAGAACCTCGAACATTCTTACGATAGATTTTGAGTTGGTGGACAACAAAAGAAGGAGGAGTAGTAGTAAGTGTGAGGGTAGCAGAACGCCGGAACATGTTGGCCACTCCAAAGGAAGGGGACATAACATATTGCCAGCGTTAACCCTTGGAACATATGAGGACTGTTCATTATGCGTCCCTTGTTCAGCAAGCAGATCGCAAACTGCTGCTGGTCGCAGCTAGAAATACGCAACTTGGATAATTATTTTTTTTTTATCATCGGCGCATCAGTTACTGAAGATTACAATCGGGATGTTGCACACTTGCCATCGTCACCCGAAGGCCTAGCGGAGGGTTTAACTGGCCCTTTTGCTGCATATTTCATGTCCACAGCAGACGCCTCCGAAGTCATAAAACATTTATAGTAGACTTTGCGAGAGCGCTGAAAGCAAAAAAGAGCGTCTGGAAGTAACGTCTTCATTATCCCATTCACGTGTGCAGTAAGAAAATACGTTAGTTTAAAACTTTCATCAGAAATGATCAGTTTATTTTTTTTTTTTCCTTTTCGGCATGTACCTTTTTCACTTTATACAGCGTGTACACGAACGCTTCGAACCCACTTAAGACGGTCCGCCAACATCGGTTTCTCAACGCATTTACTTGCGATTTACTGCAAAGATTCTGCAAGATTCTGCAAGGTTAGGGTGAAAATATCAACTAGCGAACCCTATCTCGTTCATAAAACGAAAAGAAACCTTTTACGTGCAATCTACGGCAACATTCGCAGACGATAAAATGACCGTGCTCGCCTTGTATCTTCCGCGAACAGATATCGGAAGCGTCGAAGTCGCGCCTTAGAGAGCGTATAGATCGAAGAGGGGGGTCCATCTCCAACCATGGGGAGCCTTTGAAATTTAATGGCGGACATCTCCTGCGGCCATCGGTCGCCAGTGCACATGCGCTGCGTTTTCACGTGGCGAAAAGCAAAGCAGAAGGAAAGGCGGGTAGGTTCGCAGACGAGCAAATGCTTTCGTCACATCCTCGCTGCTTGTATTTGCGAATGCAGCCCATAAACCACGTGACCCTTATCGAGCAGTTCGAAACTCTCTGTAATACAGGCCCTCTAGTGCGCCGAGCGTGCCGTAGCACGCCGTTGCCGAGCTTAGCAGACGATCATCGGAAATGTTTCCCTCTGGTAACGCGCGTCTCACTGTTGTACGATTCTGAAAGTGCGATAATGTATTCATTAAAAAAAAAAAAAAAAAAACTGAATAGGAAGACAGCGATTTGAATACCGGAGACGATCGGTCGAGGCGCAGCATACTTTCATGTCTCACTCTGCGCCATCTGTCGGCAGCACCTACAACTAGGCGAGCAAGGTCATTTTACCGTCTGCAACTGGTGTCGCAGACTGTACCGAAACAGGTTTTTTTCTTCTTTTTTTTTTGTAATGAGGCAAGTTTATTTGTGTATATTTTCACTCTAAGCTTCGACCACCTAGCCTTACCTCTGTAGTAAGTCGAAACGCGATACGTTCAGAAACCGATTTTTGCGGATCGCGTGAAGCGGGTTCGAAGCGTTAGTGTACATGACGTATAAGACGTTGTATATGCTACGTGCATCCCGAGATAACAAACTTGCAATAAGATTAGGTTTAAATGTTTCTTACTTTTCACAAGTGTACTAGCGTATAGTGGGGCCCATTGCAACGTTCTTAGATCTAAGTCAGTTGACAAAGGGTATAGAGCGCTGAAAAAACACGGACCGAGACACGAAGAAAAAACAACGACACAGGGCGCACTCTCAACTGAAGTTTATTGGAAAAAGTATGCAGCATTATTCCAAACGGGAAGGCACAGTCATCATTTAACGCGGCCCAGCTCACGTTTTAAATACTCATACTCATCCGTAGATAGGGCCAAAGACATTTCGCTGACGCACTTGTTTCCTCTAGCCCGTTTCTCCGTTGCCCGCGAACACGCAGCTTCCACGACGACGACACCGTCAGGGCATCTCGCCGTTCATTGCAGCAGATGCACTTGCATCCCGTCATTGAACAGCACACAAACATTAGCAAAATACAAAACCAAGGTGTCGCACGAACTACACGAGGCTTTTAGGTTAGGGCTAGGGCAAACAAGTGCGTCAGCGAAACGTCTTTTGCCCTCTCTGCGAATGAGTAGGAGTATTTGAAACGTGAACCCAACAGGGATTAATTTATAGCAATGACTGTGCGTTCCCGTTGGGAATAATGGTGTCTACTTTTTCGGATATACTTCAGTCGAGAGCGCGCTCTGTGTCGTTGTTTTCTTCGTGTCTTGGTCCGTGGTATTTTCGGCAATTTATACCCTTTGCAATGTACCAACTGGCCCACCTAAGCACATTAATGTCAGTTGACAAGCTTCACAAAACACCTGACGCCTCTTCACGGAGCGTCCGCTCGGTGTCGCTTGTTACACTATCAACCCAGAGTATCAACCCGTCCTATGGACAGATGCAGTTGGTATATTTCCAACCAGACTGTTTAAAATAAACCGTTTTTATCTTTTGATGGACCCTTTAACTCTTACGCGCTTATTGAAACCACATATCTATGACTAAAGCTGCTTCTCGCTACCACCGCTGAACGATTCTTTTCGGCTTCTGGTTGCCCAAGAGAGCATGGCAAGCCCACTTTCTGCGTCTGGTGCACGCCCTGGCTCTGCCCGCTAATCCCATATAGGAGGTATTCACTGGACGCCATATTTAAGGGCGATGTTTAGAGCGCATGCTCAGAACGAGCTCACATTATTAGCCTGCTAAGACCGGCAACCTTGATGGTGCTAAATGCACGCTCCAAAAGGATTGCGGAAGCTCGCCGTCAGCACGCGTTCAGCAGCAGCGCACACGGTTATGGCCGCCAGTGAATGCTCCCTGTACGCGGCTCTGTGGGCACCCCCATTCCATTCCCAATTCCATTCCGGGGAATTGGAACTTCCAACAATTCCATTCCTTTCAACTCTTCGGAATTAAAACATTGGGCCCATTCCTATACTCCTGGAATGGCTGAACTTCACAATTCCATTCCTTTAATTCCTAAACGTGAAAACAATGGCAATTGACCGCCACACCGCGTTACTGAAAAAACAAAAAACAAAAAAACAACAGCATAACGCTGCTGAAGTTATCACACGCGGAGACGACTCAAATAGTATGCAAAAGTTTCCTCAAATCATTCATTTTACTAAGCCGAAGGGTGGTCGCACAAAGCGCTTCGTGCCACTTGGTGTCACTACAGACATTGATCGCGCTATCAAGCGTAAAAGGCTTGCAAATCGCATCAGAGGCCAACAATTAAACCCGCCCTTTCTCTTCGCAAACGGGCCGTATATTCATAACAGATACATGGTTAGCGTGTTGGTTGTTTGATAAGACCTTCAAAATGTCTAGTTCGTGCGCGGCGCAAGAAGAAGCTACCTTGCTCTCTGCTTCGAATACTTTCACAACAGCACCGCTAGTGCCCTGTTAGAAGCGACACCGTGTATACCTGCCCCGTATCTCCACACGCTGCGGAAAAAACAGAAAACCACTGACAAAGTGCAGTCGGTATAGGGCGCCAGCACAAGAAATTGTAACAGCACATTATGGAAACCTGTAACAGCACATTATGGAAACACACACACACACACACACACACACGCACACACGCGCACACGCGCACAGACGCACACACGCACGCGCACACACACACACACACACACACACACACACACACACACACACACACACACACACACACACACACACACACACACACACACACACACACACACACAAAATTACCCGAAGCAGAGTCCAGGGCTCTGGACGACCGGCGTTCCGGCACCGCAGTGTCGCACTCGTCTTGGCTTCGCATCTTCGCCCATACAGATTTCGCCACCGCGGAACAAACGCTCCGACAGCCGTCAACGTTTCTTACTTATTTTTTTAGAGCGCAGTCCTTAGGCGCCCGCTCCCGGCTTGAGCTGCGTCGCCTTCGCCGTCGTCACCGTCGGCGTAGGCTTAACCGCACGTTGCATTATGGGACGTTTCCCATAATGACGTCACATATGATGTCACGTGTGACGCTACGAGGGTTACCCTCACGAGGGCTACGAGGGTTACCCTCGCGAGGGTCACGATCGTTACCCTCGAGGGTTTAGAGGGTTCAGGAGAAGGACGAGGAGGGAGGAGGAGGAGGAGAGGAGGGGAAGAGGAGGAGAAGAAGGAGGAGGGGAGGAGGAGGATGAGCAAGGGAGGAGGAAAGGAGAAGGGTGCGGAGGAGGGGATTAGAAAAAGGAGGCTGAGGAGGAGGGAGGAGCAGGAGAGGAGAGGAGAAGAGGAGGAGGGGAGGTGCCAGCTACCTGTTGTGCAGGCAAGTGTTCATAAATCACAGGAAGGCACGTATGAACACGCGGTGTACTCGTTAGCCAAGTGTGTACCGCCAATGTCAACAACGGTTTGCTCGTTGTGGCTCCATATGTCTCGCCTACAGCACTCACCAAATATTTCGTGCACTTTTTGCGACTTGCGTTAAGCACACATGGATCCACACCAATTTTAGTAGTAAGGGACTTTAACGCAGATTTAAAGACAAAGAATAAGTTAATACCAGGCATGCAGGAAAACATCTCATTTGCACCGAGGGACGTGCACGCGCTGTTCTCCTGGGCCAGAGAGGCCAGATGCGGCAGAGCGAATAAGCAAATAGTCGTCCCCAACCAAGCCCCAAAAAAGTGGCGTGACCTTCGTGAAGAAGCCCAAAACAAGCGGAAGTTCAATAAATGTACACATTCTTGAAAATAGTTTATTAATAATAAAATGAGAATG
The DNA here is from genome assembly GCF_016920785.2 of Ixodes scapularis. NCBI lineage: Eukaryota > Metazoa > Arthropoda > Arachnida > Ixodida > Ixodidae > Ixodes > Ixodes scapularis. Next base: position 98,544,551 of record NW_024609857.1, read on the forward strand.
AGAACTGGCTCAAATAAGAAGGCGAACTCGCTCAAACACGAAGTCAGGGTGCCATGCCACTATCCGCCGGATAGTGCATGGCACGCTGAGTAACATTAACATGCCAGCTTGAGCACGCATTCGGTTGTGTCCCGTTTAGGGAATGCCCGGAGGAGTTCCTTTTTGTTCTCGCCGTGTGCGGCTGAGTTTTTCCATCTTGATTAATGTTTTTGTTTTGTTTTAATTTTACGTGTCGTCGACTTCTTTGTCTGACTCTCCACCAGGCGTGGACCTATCGCCTTGCTACCGCTCGAACCTAAATCTTTTTTTTTTTATTTTTTAACGCAATTTTTATTAAGGTCGGAGTTAATTGGGTAATTTTATTCTTATTTATTTATTTTTATTTTCTGCCCCTCTCCGTGGCACTCTCTTCGTGTGCTTAGAACCGTTTCTGCGTCATCACTTTTGTGTATTACGGAAGTGAAAAGATATACCCTGATGATCTGTGCGATGTGCGGTGAACAAACCGTAGCGTTTGGTTTCGGAAAGAATTGTATATGATATATCAATGATATGGTGACTTTCTATGTCTTAGTAATATGACAGCTAATAATTAGTCATGCTAGTTTACAGTAAAAGGTTTATTAATCGAAACAATACAACGTCTGTGCCTCTTGGATATTGAAGGTCTACTAGGCCTGCTGATTTGGTTACATATGTTTCTCGTGGTTTTCCGCTCTTATCAAAACATAAGTAACTATTCGATACCACGAAATACATTTATAATTGATTACAAAACGCAAACAAAAATTCAAGAAACCTTTTTCACAATTCATAGAAACGCGCGGGTCGCTATGTCTAACTTAGGTCTTGCAAAACGAAGATGGCTTTTTCCGATATTCAAGCTTAAATATAGAACATACAAACAAAATACACACTTTCTTGACTTGTCTTTCGAGTAGACAACTATCATAACTACATTTTAACAAAAAATGAAAAAAAAAGGGCTTTTTGAGAAAATCGATTTTAAAATTGGTACTTTTTGGTTTTCGCATAACAATAACGTAAACGTCCCGCAAAGGATATGTTATACAGCCAAGTCATTTTATAATATATATAAATAGCATGTTTCGGGCTCTCCGGGAACATAAACATTATTAATGTAACCCTAGTAGATCGCCAGTATTTAGTTGTCAAAGTTCGTCGACAATTGACCAAGGGGGCGTTTTTGATATTTTTACAGAAAAAAAGCAAAACGCCTAAAACTATTTCATGGTATTAGAGCGTTTTAAATGTGCTCCGAGAGTGCTTGCAAAATGTTAATATAATGTGAACTGAAAATCCACGGCGAAGATCGAGCGAAACATCCGACCCACGACGGATGTGAAAAACACTGCTTCCGCCGCGGCCTCTTTTAAAATGTGTAAGTCGAGAACGAAAACTCCGATGAACTTGGGATTTGTGGCTACTGCGTTTTTACAGACGACGCCACAACATATATTTTTTTCAGCGAAGTGAAAAATTCGACCCTTTTTGCCTGCACAATCTGAGATGAAAACAGCCATATGTATATATATATACCGTATATATATATATATATATATATATATATATATATATATATATATATATATATATATATATATATGTATATATCAGATTGTTTAGCACGGTATATAGCAAAATCAAAATACCTAAACAGAAAAAAAGGGGGAGGAAAGGAGGCGAGGAGGAGGAGCAGAGAAGGGAGGAGGACGGGAGGCGGAGAGGAAGAAGAGAAGTGGAGGAGAGAGTACGGGGGAGGAGGGGCATAGGCTCCCCTCTGTACCCTCCCCTCCTCGAGTCATCAAGAGCTGCGCTCTAATTTCGCTTTACCGAGATTTGTAAGCGTCCTTCTTTTTTTTCACGGTTATGTTTGCTTTTTTCCTTCCTTCGGGGAATATTGCTTAGCAGCAAAAAAAGCCCACACACGTACACACACACACGCGCGCGCGCGCACACGCACAAAAAATATTTTTTTAGCCTAGAGGCCCCCACCGCGCTCCCGGCACACTCAGAAATACTCCGTTTCTCACCTCACGATGTACCGCGAAGGACGCTACGAGCCAATC